>NC_044986.1:104806054-105406054 GCF_008728515.1 Papio anubis
CCCCGCAAAAAAAGAAATCTTTATATATGTATAAAAATACCTGCGCTCATATGTTTATTGCAGCACTATTCACAATAGCAGAGTCATGGAATCAACCTAAGGGTCCATCAGTGGAGGATTGGCTAAAGAAAATGCACTCTAAATACACAACAGAATACTATTCAGGCATAAAAAAGAATAAAACAATGTCTTTTGCAGCAACATGGATGGAACTGGAGTCCATTATCTTAAGTGAAACAACTCAGAAACAGAAAGACATTGCATGTTCTCACTTATAAGTGGGAGCTAAATAATGTGGACCCAGGGACATAGAATGTGAAATAATAGATGCTGGAGACTTGGAGGTGTAAGAGGGTGGGAGGGGGTGGATGAGGGGAGGTTGCTTGGTGGATATAGAGTGTGTTCTAGTGATGGATGCATCGAAGGCCTAGCTTCACCACAACGTGGTATATCAATGTAGCAAAACTGTACATGTACCCCATGAATAAAAAATTTGATATAAACAATTAAATTAAATATGGGGCCGGGTGCAGTGGCTCACGCCTGTAATCCCAGCACTTTGGGAGGCCGAGGCGGGTGGGTCATGAGGTCAGGAGTTTGAGACCAGCCTGGACAATATGGTGAAACCCTGTCTCTACTAAAAAATACAAAAATTAGCCAGGCATGGTGGCACATGCCTGTAGTCCCAGCTACTTGGGAGGCTGAGGCAGGAGAATCACTGGAACCCGGGAGGTGGAGTTGCAGTGAGCTGAGATTGCGCTACCACACTCCAGCCTGGGCAACAGAGTGAGACTCTGTCTCAAAAACATAAAAAACAATTAAATATGAAACAAACAAACAAAAATAAAAAACCGAAAAGCTCCCCAGTGCTTCTGGGGCATACACAGCAGGTTAGGGAGCTAGAAACACTATCTGTTGGTTGGTTTTGCCCTGTTCCTCTCACCCTGGGCAGCCTTGAGCAGCACAGCCTGGCTCCGAGGGTGAAGACTTGCCACAGTCCCAGGCTGGGGTGATGACAAGGCCCCCTGGGGCCGCTGAGAGTCACTGTCTTGTTCCCTACATCTTCTACAGGGCTGGCTCTGTGTTCTCTCTGCTTGGGCAAGGCTATGTGGGTTCCCAGGGCAGCCAGCAGAATCTGTCCTTGGAAGAGGCGTGAAACTCTAATCTCAACTGGTTCTGTTCCATCTTCCTGGTTCTTGGCCTCAGCTCAAGAATTCAAGGGTTGGTGGTGGAGGAGGCTCCTTTCTGCTCTGCATCTGGGGATGAATGGCCATTGCCCAGCAAGGCAAGGGGAGGAGTCTAGGGGGAGGTCAGGCTCTGAGAAAGAGAGAGAGACAGCGCACAAGAGAGAATGAATTAACCCATTAGGACCATTAACATTTTAGCACAGACTAATTGACCAGATGAGGTCTTTCCTTCCAAGGGTACAGATAGGTCTTTGAGAGTCACAAAGACCCTAGAAAGGCCTGGAAACTCCCCTGTCTGCAACAAGGGGTGAGAATGGGCCAGGCGTGTTGGCTCATGTCTGTAACTCCAGCAATTCAGGAAGCTGAGGTGGGAGGATTGTTTGAACCCAGGAGTTTGAGACCAGCCTGGGTAACATAGCAAGACCTTATCTTAAAAAAAAAAAAAAAAAAAAATTAGGCTGGGCGCGGTGGCTCACGCCTGTAATCCCAGCACTTTGGGAGGCCAACAAGGGTGGATCACGAGGTCAGGAGATCGAGACCATCCTGGCTAACACGGTGAAACCCCATCTCCACTAAAAATACAAAAAATTAGCCAGGCGTGGTGGCGGGTGCCTATAGTCCCAGCTACTCAGGAGGCTGAGGCAGGAGAGTGGTGTGAACCCGGGAGATGGAGCTTGCAGTGAGCTGAGATCACACCACTGTACTCCAGCCTGGGGGACAGAGCAAGACTCCGTCTCAAAAAAAAAAAATTTGTGGGGTGTAGTGGCACAGGCCTGTAGTCCCAGCTAACTCAGGAGGCTGAGGTGGGAGGATCGCTTGAGCCTGGAGGTCAAGGCTGCAGTGAGCCATGATCATACCACTACCCTCCAGCCTGGGCAAGAGAGTGAGACCCTATCTCAAAAAAAAAAAAAAAAAAAAAGAAAAAAAATATGGGGGCAGATGGTCTCCAAGCCCTTTCCTGCTCTGGCATTTGCTTGTGAATACTGATTGCTCTCCGACACGTGCCAGTCACTCTTCTAGGCACAGGAGATACACATGGTGAGCAGGACAGATGAGGCTCAGCTCTGATGGGGCTCACATCCTAGTGCTCACCATCGAAGCTGCCTGAGGAAGGAAGCCTTGAGGCTGGGTCACCTTGGAGCCTACCACCAGGCGCTGGATAAGATACAAGACAAGCATCTTTTCCTTTTTGTCATTCTCAGGGCTGTCTCTGAGCTGGACCAGCCAAAACCCGCGTGGGAGCAGATGCAGAGATGGACAATGTCACTCTCCCATACCTGAGTGCAGCCACCCAGGGGGAGGCAGGGGTGGGGTGGGGGGACGTTCCTAAGGTTTCAGCCCAGCGGGTGTGGCTGACCCTGAGTGCCCGTGTACTTCAGACACTGGTTCTGGGGTCATAGGAGTAGGCCGTTAGCATCGGGCTTAATAAAGGAGGCCAAAGGCTAGAGAGACACCCAAAGGCCTTAAAGGATTAAAAACAGGAAAAATATATATGAATCAGGGGCTGGGTTTGCATTTCATAGACTGGTAATGTTATGCCAAAGGTTTGGGCTTTGGATTTGTAAAGTGTTGGATTCAATGAGAAGAATCTGTCTTTGGCTTTTGTTGTACAGGAAACTGAGACAGGCTAATATTAAAGGTGTAAAGGGAATGTACAAAGGATTCAAAAGGAGGCCAGGAAACCCAACAAGAAAGGAAAAGAAGAACCAATTAGTATATATATATATATATATATATATATAGAAGCTAATTTTCATATGAGAAAGTGAGAGATTCTTACTTTAGAAACTGACAGTTACTAAGGGGCTGTGCTTAGTTATTTGCAGTTTCTCCCTGCCTCTCCCATGGAAAATTAATCAATTTCTCCTCCTTTTTCTCATTCCTCGCATGCCTTTGCTTTCACCTCTCCCCTGCCTCAATCCTGCAAATGCCAGAGTCCAAAAAACTATTATGCTGCTGGAGAGACCGCAAGGACAAAAGAGGAGACTATTTGAAAAACAAAGTCATGGACTCATACGACTGGAGAGGACCCAAAGCCTCCCCCAACCTTCCTCTCCTCCCCTCTGCCTGCTGCCAGATCGCACCTGACCCGCCCAGGAAAATGGGCCTCTTTGCTTTTTGAAGAACTCCAGAGGACAGCCCCTGATCTCCCTTGATAACTTATCCCAAGTCTGATATCCTCATTGGCAGAGATTATTTTCCAGCTTAAATCACTCGTGTGGAAGTCGAAGCTCATTTCCTTTTGTTCTGTCCTCGCTGGAGATGGTGAACAGCTGGTCTCCATTCTCGGAGGAATATCGCTTTAAACCTTGCAGGCCATTGTTAAGTGGCCTCTAGGCTTTCTCTCCTTCCGACTAAGAATCATAGCTTCTTTTCCCCATTCCTCATGGGTCCTATTTTCCAGCCCCTCTCACATCTTTGTTCTTTGAATGCGCTCAGGTTTTTCTAAGATATTCCCCTTTGGAAGATGTTTGAAGGAAAACAACAGAAGGGTCTTTAGATGTACTAAGTACTGGCAGTCCCTCTCACCTTACCATAAGCCTTGCTGTTTCCACTGGTTGAGTGGCTTCTGGGGCTTTGCCTTCCTGGGGCCAGGCTGTGACTGAGGACCAAGCAGCCTGTCCTGTGCTTAGCTCATTGGCTTGACCACAGGCCAGTGCTGTCCCAAAGAGCAGGAGGCCCCAGCACAGCTGGGGGCTTACCTGAACTGAAAACCGTGTCTGACATTTGTACAGCTCTCAAATACTTACTAAACAGAATCATCAGCCTGGGCAACATAGTCAGACCCCGTCTCTAAAAAAATAGTAATTAGCTGGGAGTGGTGGCACACACTTGTGGTTCTAGCTATTTGGGAGGCTGAGGTGGGAGGATCACGTGAGCCCAGGAGCTCAAGGCTGCAGTGAGCTATGACTGAGCCACTGCACTCCAGCATGGGGAAGAGAGCAAGACCCTGTCTCTAAATAAATAAATAAATAAATAGCCTATTGTCTCATTCAGAAGAAAAAATTAAGTTCAGCAAAATCTGATGGTTATGTTGAAATCAGCGATGGCTTGTGTTCTTTGGCTTATTAGGTGGGTAGGGGGAGGTGGAGACTGAAGTAAGGAGGAACTGGGATGCCGTAGGATGAGAGCTTCAGGCTCCAGGTGGAAGACTGGGGATGGATAAGTGTGAAGGCCTGTGGGGTGGTTACAGGAACAGATGTTCAAACAGAAATGAAGGAATCTGCTTGCCAGATGTTGGGACAATGGGCTGATGGAAGCTATAAGGGAAAGACTTACAAAGAGGCAGATATAAAAAGGGATAACTGTGTGGCACAGAATCATACATACCAGAGGCTGGGAAGGAGGTGTGGGTGGGTGGGGAAAGGGGGAAGAGAGCTTGATGAATGGGTAGGAACATGCAGTTAGGCAGAAGAAACAAGTTCTAATGTTTGATAGTAGAGTAGGGCGACCATAGCCAGCAACAATGTATAGTATATTTCAAAGCAGATAGAAGAGAGGACTTGAAATATTTCCAACACATAGAAATGATAAATACTCGGCCGGGTGCGGTGGCTCATGCCTGTAATCCCAGCACTTTGGGAGGCTGAGGCAGGTGGATTGCCTGAGGTTAGAAGTTCAAGACCAGCCTGGCCAACATGGTGAATCCGTATCTCTACTAAAAATACAAAAATTAGCTGGGTGTGGTGGCGTACGCCTGTAATCCCAGCTACTCAGGAGGCTGAGGCAGGAGAATCACTTGAACCCGGGAGGCAGAGGTTGTAGTGAACCAAGATCATGCCATTGCACTCCAGCCTGAGCAACAGAGCAAGACTCCACCTCAAAAAATAAACAAATAAATAAAAACAGATAAATACTCAAGGTGATGGGTGATGGAGTTGTTCACCTCTCTACACATTCTATGTATATAGCAAATACATGTACCCCATAAACATGTAAAATATTATGTATCAATAGGAAAAAATGTGAAAGAGGGAGAGGGAGGAGTCAGGGATATATATATATATATATATAGAGAGAGAGAGAGTGAGAGAGAGAGGGTTTAAGGCAAGATCTGAGATCCTGGGATATCACCTGTGAGGATGTAATATTAATTAATTAATACTCTGGTTTGCCTGAAAGTGAGGGTAAGAAGGACTGAAGGACCCAGGCAGAAAGGCTTTTGCTTCGTCCAAGACCAAAAAGTTGAGAAAGAACTTTACTTGTAGGCTCAGGAGTCTGCAAAAGTGGAGCTAGAAAGTCAAACTGGGCCAGGTACGGTGGCTCATGCCTGTAATCCCAGCACTTTGGGAGGGTGAGGCAGGAGGCTTGCTTTAGCCCAGGAGTTTCGACTTTATAGTGAGCTGTGATGGCATAACTGAACTCCAACCTGGGTGACAAAGCAAGACCGGTCTCTATAAAAATTTCTTTTAAAAAAATTAGCCAGGTGTGGCTGGGCATGGTGGCTCAAGCCTGTAATCCCAGCACTGTGGGAGGCCGAGGTGGGTGGATCACCTGAGGTCAGGAGTTCGAGGCCAGCCTGGCCAACATGGAGAAACCCCATCTCTACTAAAAATACAAAAATTAGCTAGGCTTGGTGGCACATGCCTGTAGTCTCAGCTACTCCGGAGGCTGAGGCAGGAGAATCTCTTGAATCCAGGAGGTGAAGATTGCAGTGAGCCAACGTCATGCCACAGTACTCCAGCCTGGGTGATAGAGCAAGACTCTATCTCAAAAAAAAAAAAAAAAAAAAAAAAAATTAGCTAGGTGCAGTGGTGTGTGCCTGTAGTCGCAGCTACTCAGGAGGCTGAGGTGGGAGATCCTTGAGCCCAGGAGTCTGTGGTTGTACTGAGCTATGATTGCACTTCTGCAGTCCAGTCTGGGTGACAGAGCAAGAATCTATCTCAAAAAAAAAAAAAAAAAAGAAAGAAAGTCTGTCAAACTGAAGCTAACTCAGGTTGACAACATCAGTCAACTTAGTTCAAGCATTGACATACCATATTGATGTGCACCTTACCTCATGACTATGAGAGATATGACTACAAAGTAAGGTAATTAAAAAAAAGGGAACATAAAGAGTCGGATAATAGTTGTCACCCTTAAAGCAGTCACGTTGGGTTGTTTGTTCAAACAATGCAGAGATTTCTACAACTCCTCTTTTGGTTTTATTTTCTAAGCCTACAGCATAGACAGACATTCATCCATCTTTTTTGGTTTTGTTTTTGTTTTTGTTTATTGAGACAGAGTCTCATTCTGTTGCCCAGGTTGGAGTGCAGTGGCATGATCTTGGCTCACCACAACCTCTGCCTCCTGGGTTGAAGCCATTTTCCTGCCTCAGCCTCCCAAGTAGCTGGGATTACAGGCGCCTGCCACCACGACCGGGTAATTTTTTTTTTTTTTTTTTTTTTCAGTAGAGACGTGGTTTCACCATGTTGGCCAGACTGTTCTCAAACTCCTGAATTTAGGTGATCTACCCACCTTGGCCTCCCAAAATGCTGGGATTACAGGGGTGAGCCTCCGCTCCCAGCCTCATCCATCTTTAATGGTGGAGAATCTTCATTTTCTGAAGGTGTATTTGATTTTGAGTAACAGTCAGTAGTTGGGAGCCAAGACTGAGGAAGAGGCGAGTGATCAGGCTGGGAAGGGTTAAGGAAAAACCAGAGCCAGACAGTAAAGGAATGAAACAGATTTTATTTTATTTTATTTTATTTATTTTCTTATTTTTGAGACTGAGTCTCACTCTGTTGTGTGGGCTGGAGTACAATGGTGCGATCTCGTTCGCTGCAACCTCTGCCTTCTAGATTCAAGTGATTCTGCTGCCTCAGCTTCCCGAGTAGCTGGGATTACAGGCACCTGCCACCATGCCTGGCTAATTTTTGTATTTTTAGTAGAGACTGGCTTTCATCATGCTGGCCAGGCTAGTCTCAAACTCCCGACCTCAGGTGATCTGCCTGCCTTGGCCTCCCAAAGTGCTGGGATTACAGGCGTGAGCCACTGCGCCTGGCCAACAGATTTTATTTATTTTTATTTTCGAGGCAGAATCTTGCTCTGTCACCCAGGCTGGAGTGCAGTGGCACAATCTCAGCTCACTGCAACCTCCGCCTCCTGGCTTCCCGCAATTCTCCTGCCTCAGCCTCCTGAGTAGCTGGGATTACAGGCACCTGCCACCATGCCCAACTAATTTTTGTATTTTTAGTAGAGAGGGGGTTTCACCACGTTGACCAGGCTGGTCTCAAACTCTTGGCCTCAGAAGATCTGCCCACCTAGGCCTCCCAAAGTGCTGGGATTACAGGTGTGAACCACCATGCCTGGCGGAAACAGATTTTAATGAGGAACTATTGCAATAGGGGAAAAGACTTCAGTACAGAATGGGCTTCCGTTCTGAGCACAGCGTGGGGGATTCACAGCCAAGGAGTAGGGTGGAGATCAGGGGATGAAAAATTCCTAGGAAGAAGCATCAGGGGTCGGGGGATTCTGGCTAAACCAATTCGACAGAATCCTTCCTTCCAGGTAATCAGACTCCACTTGGTGATGGAGGTGGCAATGAGAAATTTGATCAGATATAGAGGGATTCTTGCTTAACTGACACAGCAGAAGTTTTGCTAAAATTAGGTGATGCAAAGACAGACACAGAAATCCAAAGGCTCAGAGGGCTCTCACTAAAGTTTGGTCAAGGAGAGTGTCTTGTCAGAAGCACTCACTGTTGTTTTTCAAGAGTACTTCACAGAGGTACACTTTGATGGAGCCTTAAACTAGAATTTTCTCTTTTTGCAATGCTGAGACTCTATCAAATACTTTGCAATTTCTACAGAAGTTTGATGAACTTTTTGACCTCAAGGAGTGAATTCTGCATGAACAACATCAGGGACATCAAAGAAACAAATCAATTCTGTCGTGGGTGTGATTTTGATACATGGGCTCCATGGTTTCTCCCAGGCTTTGAAGAGCTCTACTGCAGACGCTGACTCTTGTTCCCAGGTCATTTTGGAAACAACGTGGTTCGCTGACACTTACTCTGTTCCTCAAGATTGTACCATTTGCTCAGCTTTCCTTAAAAGATAAGGACAAGAGATACATCCATCTTTGCTATTTCTATTACTCAAAAATGTGTGGTGCAGTCTTTACGTTTAAGTTGTCCCAGAGGGAGAGTTTGTTTCTTTATCTAAATTGAACTCTTCAGCCTTCCTTCTCCCAGGCAATCACCAGTGTGAATTAGCCCAATTGCTGACCACTTAACCATTTTATTGAACCTGTGGGTGAACGGATCACTACATATTCACCAAAGTGCATTCCTTACCTAATTTTAAACCTTTTGTTTTGGCTTTAAATGACTGTTCTGGAACAAGTTTCATGTTCTCTCTAGATGTATCATTTGCAGATTAATTGCATTTAGAATATAATATTCTTTGCACGAATGATTCTTTTATATATACGTAATACAGAAATAAAATGTTTGATAGGCGCAGGCTGCGGCGCCGCAACTCCGGCGGGTGGACGTCTGCGCTCAGTTTGAGGGCTGGGCGCGGCGTTTCCTCTTCCCTCCTCAGCGCGGCTGCAGCTCGGGCCTTCGGCCTGATCCAGCCCCCATGGCTTCAGAAGAGCTACAGAAAGATCTAGAAGAGGTAAAGGTGTTGCTGGAAAAGGGTACTAGGAAAAGAGTACGTGATGCCCTTATGGCTGAAAAATCCAAGATTGAGACAGAAATCAAGAACAAGATGCAACAGAAATCACAGAAGAAAGCAGAACTTCTTGATAATGAAAAACCAGCTGCTGTGGTTGCTCCCATTACAACGGGCTATAAGGTAAAAAGCAGTAATTATGGATGGGATCAGTCAGATAAGTTTGTGAAAATCTACACTACTTTAAGTGGAGTGCATCAAGTTCCCACTGAGAATGTGCAGGTGCATTTCACAGAGAGGTCATTTGATGTTTTGGTAAAGAATCTAAATGGGAAGAGTTACTCCATGATTGTGAACAATCTCTTGAAACCCATCTCTGTGGAAGGCAGTTCAAAAAAAGTCAAGACTGATACAGTTCTTATATTGTGTAGAAAGAAAGTGGAAAACACAAGGTGGGATTACCTGACCCAGGTTGAAAAAGAGTGCAAAGAAAAAGAGAAGCCCTCCTATGACACTGAAACAGATCCTAGTGAGGGATTGATGCATGTTCTAAAGAAAATTTATGAAGATGGAGATGATGATATGAAGAGAACCATTGATAAAGCCTGGGTGGAATCAAGAGAGAAGCAATCCAAAGGAGACACAGAATTTTGAGACTTTGAGGTCCTTTTGGGAACTGTGATATGATGTGGAAATACTGATGTTTCCAGTAAGGGAATATTGGTGAGCTGCATGTATAAATTTGACAGATAGCTATTTACACAGCCTTCTAAGTAAAGGCAGTGAATTCTCCATTTCCTACTGGAAGATTTATTTAAATAAAATATGCTTATTAAACACTCCTGCAAAGATGGTTTTATTAGTACCCTGGTCATTTTGTTCAAGGAAGGGTTATAGTTGCATTCTCATGTGAAATATAAAAAGCAAGTCTTGCCCAATAAAAAAAAAAGTTTGATAAAATTTATTGATCACAATTTCTTTTTTTATTGTTAAACTTAAATAAATTTTATTAGTATAAATTTATGGAGGCCAGGCGTGGTGGCTCACGCCCATAATCCCAGCACTTTGGGAGGCTGAGACGGGTGGATCACCTGAGGTCAGGGGTTTGAGACCAGCCTGGCCAACATGATAAAACCCCATCCCCAACGAAAATAGAAAATTAGCCTGGCATGGTGGTGGGTGCCTGTAATCCCAGCTACTTGGGAGGCTGAGGCAGGAGAATTGCTTGAACTTTGGAGGCAGAGTTTGCAGTGAGCTGACATCACGCCACTGCACTCCAGCCTGGGCGACAGAGTGAGACTCCATTTCAAAAGAAAAAAAAAAGTATGAATTTATTGAGTTCAAGTGTAATTTTGTTATATGCATGGATTGTGCAGAGGTGAAGTCAGGCTTTCAGGGTATCGTACATTGTATCCATTAAGTAATCTCTCACCACCCACCTGCCTCCCACTCTCTCACCCTTCTGAGACTCTGTTATCACCACTCTCTATGTCAAAGTGTACACATTATTCAGCTTCCACCTCTAAGTGAGAACAGAAGGTATTTGTCTTTCTGTGATGACAGTTTCTTCAAGCGGATTGGCCAACCTTGAGGGGAGGAACATAGGAGGTGGATGAGGGAATCAGCTTTCATTTCCATTACTAAAAGCCAGGAACAAATGATGATCTTATTTAAACTTTACAAAAACTGGTGGGGTGGCTATTATTATTCCCATTGATCAGAGAAACCTCCCGAGATTAAATTAATTACTTGCCAAAAGTTACACAGGCTCCTCTGAGCTGCTTTCCCAACTAAGTCTATCCTGTGGACTTCCATGTCTGTACAAAGGCACCTCCCAATTTTTGCAAAAACCTTGCTATGTCCATTTTGCAAGAATCTCCACCCTCCATATCTGATCAAATTCCTCAACCCCCTGGAGTCAAGATTTGAATTCAGGGCTGTCAGATTCTAAATCACAACAAAGACAATCTAGATGTTATAGACACCAAGAATCCAGTTGTCGGTATACCATATTGTTATAAGAATGGTTTCTCGGCCAGGCGCGGTGGCTCATGCCTGTAATCCCAGCACTTTGGGAGGCCGAGGCGGGCGGATCACTAGGTCAGGAGATTAAGACCATCCTGGCTAACAGGGTGAAACCCCATCTCTACTAAAAAAAAATACTAAAAATTAGCCGGGCCTGGTGGCGGGCGCCTGTAGTCCCAGCTGCTCGTGAGGCTGAGGCAGGAGAATGGCGTGAACCTGGGTGGTGGAGCTTGCAGTGAGCCGAGATCGTGCCACTGCATTCCAGCCTGGGCTACAGAGCGAGACTCCATCTCAAAAAAATTTTTTTTTTTTTTTTTCTGTAGAGACTGGTTCTTGCTTTGTTGTCCGGGCTAGTCTCAAACTACTGGCCAAACTACAAGCAATGCCATGTTGGCCTCCCAAAGTATTGGGATTACCGTCGTGAACCACTATGCCTGGCCGACATTGATATGTTGGTGGCCTAGGTTAACACAGGCAGGAGAGAAGGTAGGGCTTGTATAGGTGACCAAGTTCTTGGGTTTGCCGCTGTCATTGTGGGGTTCAGGGCCCTTTTCTTTTCTTTTGCTTTCTTTCTTTTTTTTTTTTTTTTTGAGATAGAGTCTCGCTCTGTCGCCCAGACTGGAGTGCAGTGGCGCGATCTCGGCTCACTGCAAGCTCCGCCTCCTGCGTTCAAGCAATTTTCCTGCCTCAACCTCCCAAGTAGCTGGAACTACAGGTGCGTGCCACCATGCCTGGCTAATTTTTCGTATTTTTGGTAGAGACAGGGTTTCACCATGTTAGCCAGGATGGTCTCGGTCTCCTGATCTCGTGATCCGCCCACCTCGGCCTCCCAAAGAGCTGGGATAACAGGCGTGAGCCACCGCGCCAGGCCGGTTCAGGGCTGTTTTCTACAAGGCTGTATGAACATAAAGCCTTTACCAGGCATCATGCCAGAAACTTAATTAAAGTAATAAGAAATAAGGCTTTTATAGCAAAGAGGTGTAGGCGGGATGGGGGTGGAGGAAGATCATATTTCTTTTTCCCCTTGATGCCCTCCCTGGAGAATCATCCATTTATGAGTTGGTTATAGAAGATTTTCCCAGGACACTGCTTTTCTGGTATTCGTGTGGTTCTTGAACTTTCGCAAAGCCCTGGGTACTTTAGAATCTAGGCAGACCTGCCCTTGGTCCTGGCCACTGAACTTTGCATCTAGGCAAGTTAGATAGAATTAGGACATTATAGGGCCCGGTAGATGAATAAATAGTGTAAAGATTATGACTGGCTAGGCACAGTGCTCACAACTGTAATCCCAGCAGTTTGCGAGGCCAAGGGGGGCAAATTGCTTGAGCCCAGGAGTTCAAGACCAGCCTGGGCACCATGGTGAAACCCCGTCTCTACAAAAAATAAAAAAACTAGCTGGGCGTGCTGGCGTATACCTGTAGTCCCAGCTACCCAGGAGGCTGAGGTGGGAGGATCACCTTGAGCCCGGGAGGTTGAGGCTGCAGTGAGCTGTGATTTCACCACTGCATTCCAGCCTGGACAACAGAGTGAGATTGACTCAAAAAAATATATAAAAAAAGACTATGACCGAGGGAGTGTGCCATTTTACTTGACAAAGTAACACAGATATAACATAACTTGGATGAAATATCTGTAACTGACAGAAGCCAGACTCATGGAACAGCCTTCTCAGATGCCTTGCCTGGTTGGCAGCTGAACTTCTGGGTATCTCAGTTAAGTATTTAACTTCTCCGAGTTTCCATCTTCCTGATTTCCCAGATGAGAAAACCCTTTGTGTCTCTGGAAAAGTATTTCGATATTCTCTTAAGAACGTGCTTTAGGTCCAGCACAGTGGCGCGTGCCTGTCGTCCTAGCTACTGAGGAGGCTGAGGTGGGAGGATCACTTATGCTCAGGAGTTTGAGACCAGTCTGGAAAACAGAGACTCCAACTCTAAAAGAAGAAAAGAATGTGTACGCGTTATTATAAGGATGATTTATAGGGGGAATACGGCAGTGATTGTTAGGTGAGGTGCAGGACTGGAGAACATTCTACCCATAGCTATTCCAACTGAGAAAAAAAAATCCATCCTAGTCCCCCCATTGGCCTGCTAACCTTGGCTCCTTTTTTTTTTGAGACGGAGTCTGGTTCTGTGCCCAGGCTGGAGTGCGGTGGTGCGATCTCTGGTCACTGCAAGCTCCGCCTCCCAGGTTCACGCCATTCTCCTGCCTCAGCCTCCTGAGTAGCTGGGACTACAGGCACCCGCCACCACGCCTGGCTAATTTTTTGTATTTTTAGTAGAGATGGGGTTTCACTGTGTTAGCCAGGATGGTCTCGATCTTCTGACCTCGTGATCCGCCCGTGTCGGCCTCCCAAAGTATTAGGATTACAGGCGTGAGCCACCGCGCCCGGCCCCAGCCTTGGTTCCTTTTTCTCTGGACTATCCCTTTACCCTCTGCCAATGACTAAGGGCCTGGCTCCTCTATCTTGAAGAAAGAGGAACAATTGACAAGATGAAATTCAGTAGTTCTGAGGTGAAGACCCAAGTAAACCCATTGAAGAACTGTCACCGTCTACAGGATTACTTAGGAAGGAGATCAGAGGGATTCGTGTGTATTCAGGCTTCTTAATAACTTTTGAAATTAAAAAAATATATACTATTTTCAGGACATTTTTGAGGAATTAAAGTATTATTGTAGGGTTACTGTAGGAATGTATGTACTTTAACATATCATGTGACAAATTTTGAGAGCAAACCTGTTCTCATACATTGGGCCTTGGGCCAATGGTGGAAGAGACAGTGTCTAAAGATGCAGAGGCAGGGTCCTGAATGCTAATACTAAAATCTCTTGGCCGGACGCGGTGGCTCACACCTGTAATTCCAGCACTTTGGCAGGCTGAGGAAGGAGGATCACCTGAGGTCAGGAGCTCGAGACCAGCCTGGCCGACACGGTGAAACCCTGACTCTACTAAAAATACAGAAATTAGCTAGGCGTGGTGGCGGGTGCCTGTAATCCCAGCTACTCCAGAGGCTGAGACAAGAGAATCACTTGAACTCGGGAGTCGGAGGTTGCAGTGAGCTGACATGGTGCCACTGCACTCCAACCTGGGCAACAGAGTGAGACTCTGTCTCAAAAATGAATAATAAATAAATAAATAAAATATCTTTGTTCAAAACTTCCCAATGGCTTCTCATTTTGTTTAGCATAAAATCCTAAGCCTTTACCATGGCCCCTTTCCCATCTCCTCACTCCCCACCCCTGATGCTGCTCTTCAGATAGGCTGGGGTCTTCTCCCTCTGCACATCAGTGCTGGCTGTATCCTCTGCTCTGGAGCCTGCCCCTCCCCAGATCTCCTCCAGGGCAGGCAAGGCTTCGCCAGCACCCACCTCAAGGTCGCCTTCCTGTCTCCCACTGGCCCTGCCATCCTTTTCTTCTCCTCCCCTCTCCTCCCCTTCCCTTTGCATCTGACATAGACGCACCTGTTTGTGTGCGTTGGAATGCAGGCTCTACAAGAAACGTGTGATTTGTTTTGCTCACTTCTATGGCCCCGCTTGGCACATAGTAGGCACTCAGTAAGTTGGGAGTAGGACAGACTGGAGTGGTTGTCCCTCAGAGCCTACTGTGGAGCAGGAGAGAGAAACAGGAAGAAAGACGCTGTGCGACGGCCCAGGGGGTGCCAGAGGAGGCAGCTGTCATCCTGGAGCGGGGCTCAGGGGACAGCCTCGCCAGGTGCCAGCCCTACTGGGGAGTGGGTTGAAGGGGGGCATCTCTGTCTTTCCACCTCTCCTCTGATCAAACGTCCTAGGTTTCTAGAATTAGGCTGAGCGGAGGCACTGAAATTCGGTTGCCTTTGGAAGATCCCTTTGGTGTGAGTGTTTTATCTACTTTGATGTAATTCTCTGAAAACTCAAGTATTATTTTATCAGTTTTAAAAGTAACTTCTTGTTTGTGTGCTATATATATATTTTTTTCTGGTGAGACAGGGTCTGACTTTGTTACCCAGACTGGATTTCAGTGGTATGATCATAGCTCACTGCAGCTTTGAACTCCTGGGCTCAAGTGATCCTCAGTCCCCAAGTAACTGGAACTACAGATACACACCACCATGCCTGGTTTTTTTTTTTTTTTTAAGAGATGGGGGTCTCACTATGTTGTCCAGGCTGGCCTTGAATTCCTGGGTTCAAGCAATCCTCCTTCCTCAGCCTCCCAAAGTGTTGGGATTACAGGTGTGAGCCACTGCACCCGGCCTCTATTTTTGTATAACTTCAGATGTGGTTTATATTAATGAAGACAATGATGTTATCATTTGGGAGGTGTAGTGGACTGTAACCGCCTCTAAAACCCTCTCTCCTCTTCCTAGGTACATCCTTTCTCCTTCAGTGAGCTTCTCCATTACTCTGTGGGGCACACAGGCTAATAAATTATTCTTTTTTTTTTTTTTTTTTTTAAGACGGAGTCTGGCTCTGTGGCCCAGGCTGGAGTGCAGTGGCCGGACCTCAGCTCACTGCAAGCTCCGCCTCCCAGGTTTACGCCATTCTCCTGCCTCAGCCTCCCGAGTAGCTGGGACTACAGGCACCCGCCACCTCGCCCGGCTAGTTTTTTTGTATTTTTTAGTAGAGACGGGGTTTCACCGTATTAGCCAGGATAGTCTCGATCTCCTGACCTCGTGATCCGCCCGTCTCGGCCTCCCAAAGTGCTGGGATTACAGGCTTGAGCCACCGTGCCCGGCCATAAATTATTCTTGAGCCAGTCTCAATTGAGATTCTGTCACTTGCAAATGACAGACTAGTATGGCACTATTATTTTGACAGTAGATTCATACATTGATGGAATTAAGATAGTTATTTATAACGTTTATCTATGTCTTTCTCAACACTTAGTGTGACATTTTAGACAGAGTAGATGCTTGAAAAAAATAGATAACTTGATACTCTTAACACATAAACACACAAAAGAAAGCAGAGAAACATGTTTTTTGACAAAAGCCACACTTATGGAGGAATATTAATTAGGAATGTTTTGCTTCATAGTATGGTGTTGCTATTAAAATCCACTGATGACCAGAAATGTATTCCTGAAAAAAGTGTTTTTCGTTTTATATTGGCTGAGGCTATACTTCAGTTGTTTGCAAATAACGTTCTTACAAAAAAGCAAGAACATATAACTTCAGAAATGAATTTCCAACAGAGTTAAGATGATGCAATGTGATGGTTACAATAATAACAGTAACACAATAATTGCAGTGCAGTGTTGATTATGTAAAGCTGGGTTTTAAATGCCTTACGTAATCCTCTGTCTTCACAATAACAGTGCTGTAGGAATTCTCATTCCCAAGTTACAGAAGAGAAAACAGAGGCTTAGAGAGATTACATGATCTTCCTGTCTGCCTTCCTTCCTCCTCTCCTCTTTCTTTCCTTCCTTTCCTTCCCTCCCTCCCTCTTTCCTTTCCTTTCCTTCTTCCTTCACTCCCTCTTTCTTCCCTCCTTCCCTCTTTCTTTCCCTCTCTTCCTTTTTCTTTCTTTCTTTTCTTTCTCCTTCCTTCCTTCTCTCTCTTTCTTTCTCTTTCTTTCTTTCCCTCCCTCCCTCTCTTCCTTCCTTCTTCCCTCCCTCTCTCTCTCTTTTTTCCTTCCTCGTTTTCTTACCTAACTCCCATTCCCAGAAACTGATGTAAATAACAATAAGTATTGGACCTGAAAGTGTCAAAGCTAAATTACAACTAGAATCTGCCTTCTAAGGATGCGGTCAACACTTTAAAAAAGAGAAACAGGAGAGAGTACATGATTTAAATGAAAATTGAAGCTGGAGCTGGAGGAGGGTCTGGAGTCCCTGCTGGACTCCCCTCCAAGTTGTCTCTATTTGCTGGGGCAGGATAATTAACCTCTCGGGGACTTCTCTGTAGGCTTGGTATTGTTCTGTCCTCTTATGGTGAGACTGCATGGCTTAAAGAGATTTATTATTTATAATTATTTTCGAACTTCCTAGGCTCAAGGTGCCTGTGCAAAAAGTCACGGGACCCGATTCTTTCAACTCAAAATGGCAGAATAGCTTTGCAAATCTGAACCCAAAACACTTTATGTATAGGTTGAAACTATTCATGTCAGGGGTCTTCCTTGTGGAAATATGGTGTCTATTTTTCCGGCAATGAAGGAATTGCTTCTTAGACATGAAAGAGCCATGTCAATGGAGCCCTGGGCCCTGCTACTAGGAGGGAGAGGAACACAGGAGCAGGCACAGCTTCAGCTCCACACCAAGGGAAAAGCAGTTTCAGACGCAGAGCTTGGCAAACACACCTGCAAGTTGTAGGGATTGCTTTTGAAAACCAGCTGCAGCCAAGCACGATGGCTCACACCTGTAATCCCAGTAGCACTTCGGCAGGCTGATGTGGGAGGATCACTTGAGGTTAGGGGTTTGAGACAAGCCTGGGCAACATAGTGAGACCCCCATCTCTACAAAAAATTAAAAAATTACTGTAACCCCAGCAGTTTAGGAGGCCAGGTTTGGCAGATCACTTACTGGAGGCCAGAAGTTCAAGACCAGCCTGGCCAACACGCTCAAACCCTGTCTCTACTAAAAATACAAGAATTAGCCAGGTGTGGTGGAAGGCGCCTGTAATTTCAGCTACTCTAGAGGCTGAGGCAGGAGAATCACTTGAAGCTGGGAGGCGGAGGTTGCAGTGAGCCGAGATTATACCATTGCACTCCAAGCTGGGTGACTGAGCAAGACTCTATCTCAAAAAAAAAAAAAAAAAAAAAATTAGCTGACATGGTGGCATGTGCCTGTGGTCCCAGCTACTTGGGAAGTGGAGTTGGGAGAATAACTTGAGCCTGGGAATTCGAGGCTTCAGTGAGTATGATCGCACCACTGCATCCCAGCCTGGGTGGCAGAGCCGGGCCCTGTCTTCAAAAACAAAAACAAAACCCACAGTTGCTGGGGTTCCAAGCAGGGGTTGATGTGGCAGCCATGAGCAGACCCCGGTCAGGACCCGTGGGTTGCTCCCCACATGGTCTGGAGAGACGTTGGGTGGAGCCTCCTGTGGCTGCCCAGCTGCTCTGTGGCTTCGCCCAGGAAGACCTGTGTCCAAGGCACATGGGGACACTGTGGGTGTTCACTGTGATCAGTTATTTGCCACAGCTACTGTTAGTAGTGAAAACCTGCTCTCATAGTCCCTTGGAAGAGTTTCTTTTCTTTTTTTTTTTTTGAGATGAATTTTCACTCTTGTCTCCCAGGCTGGAGTGCAATGGCGGGATCTCGGCTCACTGCAACCTCCACCTTCCTGGTTCAAGTGATTCTCCTGTCTCAGCCTCCCAAGCAGTTGGGATTACAGGGATGTGCCACCATGCCCAGCTAATTTGCAACCTCCACCTCCCTGGTTCAAGTGATTCTCCTGTCTCAGCCTCCCAAGTAGCTGGGATTACAGGGATGTGCCACCATGCCCTGCTAATTTTGTATTTTCGGTAGAGACGAGGTTTCACCATGTTGGTCAGGTGGGTCTCGAACTCCTGACTTCAGGTGATCCACCTGCCTCAGTCTCCCAAAGTGCTGGGATTACAGGTGTGAGCCACTGCGCCTGGCCCCCCTTGGAAGAGTTTCAATCCCCACTGGGGAGGAGGGGGAGAGCTGCAGGGAGGTAGGGAGAGGCAGGTGCATTTTACCTGAGTTGGCGGGGCAAGAAACAGAGGAGAAGGCAGAGGGCAGGGCCTGGCCAGAGCATGCCTGCACCTGCTTCCTGGTTATTTTCAGTTCCCGGTATCCTGGGCCTACCAGCTATTCTTCCTGTCTTTCTGCTACTCTTGTTTTTACTCTCTCCTGCTCATTGCATAGTAATATTTGGTCTTGGAAATACAGAATTATGAGATTGCCCCCAAAACACTTCATTGATGGAGGTGTTTGTCCTGATGTCTGTACAGTTGTGTGATAGAGAAGAGCACATGCTTGCATTTTTGCTTCCCAAGTTCTGTGCCATTTGCTCTGAGCAGAGACTGGAGGCAGCTTTTGGAAAAGATGGATCTGTGAAAATAAATGCAACGTGTTTGCTTCAATTTCAGTAAATGATCATTTCTTTTCAAAGATATAAAGCAGTGATTTTTTAATCTAAAAAGTCAATATTAAACAATATTCCATAATATAGAGGGAAAATTTTAAGAGGGAGGGTGCAGATGGGGGGTGTTTTATCATTCAAGGATCTCAGGGAGGAGCTGAATTGCTCTGGGAAAAAAGTCCCACCTTTAGCCTCACTTAAAGTCTTAGGCTGCCTGTAATCCCAGCACTTTGGGAAGCCAAGGTGGGCGGATCACCTGAGATCATGAGTTCAAGAACAGCCTGGCCAACATGGTGAAACCCTGTCTCTACTAAAAATACAAAAATTAGCCATGCATGGTGGCAGGCATCTGTAATCCCAGCTACTCAGGAGGCTGAGGCAGGAGAATCACTTGAACCTGGGAGGCAGAGATTCCAGTGAGCTGAGATCACACCACTGTACTCCAGCTTAGGTGATAGAGTGAGACTCTGTCTCAAAAAAAAAAAAAAAAAAAAAAAAAAAAAAAAAAGTCACAGACTTACCCTGGGCCCTCTTGGAAGGAACAAAGCCCAGCACATTCTGTGTACCAGCAGCTTCTGTTAGCAACAGAGGCTGGGCATTCAGCCCCTGTGTCTAGGAGGTAGCAGATTATAGAACAAAGGCCCAGCTCACCCTGCTTTACAAGACGAATGCCCCGATAAATGTGTTACTCATCAGAAAATACATCAAGCTTTTTTTCCTGCACCTTACAGTTCTGGAGGTCGTGATGGTAATGAATCCATAAAATGCACATGGACTTTAATATCTCTCTGCAACCAGACACTGCCCAGTATGATGTGACAGTCTGTGGCCACTTCTAGCCTCTTCTTGATGTCTGCAAGTACAGCATTTCCTTTTCTAAAATCGGCCAGCCTATTTTTCTTCCAGACCAAGTCAGGGGTGAATCTGTGACCCGATCTCCTGCCTTTAGTACCATGATGGGCAAATTTCACTGAACCCAACTCCTTTCTGAACTTTGAAATGGTCCAACGCTCCTCAACGTATCCATCTGCAAAAAGCCTCCCTGACTTGGTGGTTGATGGTGAAAATGTACCAGGTGAAGCTGCTCTCCCCTTAGTAACCTAATCCGTTTTTGAGAAATTGACCTATGTACACTCAGTGTTGTTGTAAAGACGCTGTCTCTCTGTCCTGCTTGGAAACGCACAGTCCTCATCTTCTAAGGTAGAGAAATGAAGATGATGGGACACACGTCCATGGTTAGTATTGAGTTCTTGAACCTATCAGCCCATCTGTGGCACCAAAGAAATCCCCAACTCAAACACAAATAAGGAAGCTGTGGGCTATGGGGCTGTTGTGTGGCAAACTGGGTGTCAGTCACTGTTAATGGACCGTGGCCAATGGGAACCTTTCTGCCTCTTTTATCTTTACCCTGGAGGTTTTTTTTTCCCTAATGAAAATGTGCTGGGGGGAGGGGAGTAGTAGTGTAAAGAGTTGGATGATAATTTCCTTTCTTTGCCTCCTGTTTGCTTCACCTGGAAAGTTCTCCTTTAATAACAAGAATGGTGGGCATGAGTGAGCGGCTACCTTGATGTCTGAGACAAACCCTCTCTGAGAATGCCAGACTTCCACCAGGGGAAACTGCAAATGGATTCCCTCCCCCAGCACCCCCACCAAGCAAGCCACCACCACTTAGCTGCACTCTTTCTCTTCTAAACCCAAACCCTTGAAAGCTGCAGATTTTCAAAGAAGTAGGGTGTGTCGCTGCAGCTGCTGCATCAAACAAAAGCAAACAGATTAAATTAATTTAGCCTTCAAAATCAGTCCCATTCTCTAATTCATAAAATACTTCAAACACGGCAAGAAATGTCATCTCCCAGATGATTGGGACTAATTCACTTTATCTCTTTTTCCTCTTGCATCTGAATGCAAACTATGTAAGACATACCTCACCAGTCAAAATAAACCGCTTGTTCCAAATGCTTCCGCCAGTTTTTAATAAGAATCTTCTCTGCTCTGTACACAAAACAAACTCAGTTTCTAACGCACTTCAAGAGAGCTACGTGCAAAAAAAAAAAAAAAAAAGAGGAACAATGTACTCATTACAGTATGTTAAGTTGCCAGCACTAGGCAATTAAAAGGTACGGTCTGTAGGAACGCTGCAAAACAGAACAGTTAGCTTCTTTGTCTTTTCATTAACAAGATTGTTATTTTACCTCTCCAGGTAGGAAGCTTAAGAAACAAAACATTCTTGGCTTCTAAGGCACTCCAGGAAAATAAGGAGTTGTTGACAGCTAGGACTTGTGGAAAGAACCGTTTATACCATAAATAAATTTGCACATCCTTGTGGTTGTAATAAATATAATTCCACATCCATTCTATTGGACTAGATGCAGAAACCATTTAAAGAAACATCAAAGTCCTCCCAGAGCAAACGGCTCTTGTCCTGCTGACGCCGTCACCGCTGATGCTGCTGAGTAATGCCTCCCCTTGGGACCCAGAAATTTGGAATTTTTCCTGCAACATGCTATGTTGTTGATGCCACAGACTTAGCGCTGGGAGGAACCGCGGAGACTCTGTTACTTGCTCTCTGCCTGGACTCTTTAATGCTTGGCTGTCGTTTAAAAAATGATGACCCAAATCTTTGCCATTTGCCAAGTGTGAGTACTTTGTGGTAGAGAGGAATGCGGTTCTCTTTGATTCTGGAATTCCTCCTGGTTTCCCTGCGTGGGTGGAAAAAGAGCCAAGAATGTAAGTGATTCGAATTCTCTTATGTTCTAAAGAAACAAAATGAAACAATCTATCCTTATACAGATTTTTACATTTGATGCTGATGAGCTTTGCTTTCACAAGATAGACACCTTCATCGTTTTTCTTATGCTTTCACTAGAAAATGTAAAACCTTGATTTCCTTTTAAGGGAAGTAGAGGGAAAAAGTCCCTTTTAAAAGAATAGGTACAAGGGATGTTTTTCTTAATTATAAAGACAGTATTTACGGTAAGATAAAAGTATAATTGCAGTTGCTTAAGGCTTGAACAGTTTTCAGGAAAAAAAGTCCCAAGTGTTACTTTCTCAGTAAATTTCAGTAAATTTCTCAGGGCTCTAATATTTATTTTAACCCCAGCCATAAATTTTCTTCCCAAGTAATCTTTTGCATTGACAGTAGGTAGTGTGAGAGACTAATAAGATCATCATGCAATTCCAGTGATATGCTGGTTTGCCTATCATTTAATGATTATCAATTAATCATTTAACACTCTTTAATGGCCAATTTGATTTTCAGGGTTTTGTTAGATAAGACCATACAGTGCTTTGTTAATTAAAACGTGATCTTGGGAAGCGTATAACTTTTATGCAAAATAAGCTTTTATACAAAACAAAGCCTTAAATTAGTAGTTTTTGATGAAAGACTTCCTAGAAATATCCTCTTTGGAGAGAAAAAGAAACCACTTTCAGCTACAGAGACCCAAACTCCAAATACCTTGAAAATCAGATGTTTTGCTCCTTATTGAGACACATTTAAGAGCATTACAAAGTTATAGCTGGACTGAGTTTATACTTTTTTGGAAGAGAAACCAAGTCTGGGCATTAAACTTCTAACAGCAATTATCATCTGCATATGGGTTTAATTGTAAAACAATTAAGGTTTTTCCTTTTCCCCCTTTTTTTTTTTTTTTTTTGAGACGGAGTCTCCCACTGTTGCCCCAGCTGGAGTGCAGTGGCGTTTGCAACCTCTACCTCCCGGGTTCAAGCGATTCTCCTGCCTCAACCTTTCGAGTAGCTGGGATTACAGGTGCCCACCACCACACCCGGCTAATTTTATTTTATTTTATTTTATTTTATTTTATTCTTATTACTTTTTGAGACAGAGTCTCACTCTATTGCCCAGGCTGGAGTGCAGTGGCGCGATCTTGGCTCACTGCAAGCTCCGCCTCCCAGGTTCAAGTGATTCTCCTGCCTCAGCCTCCCGAGTAGCCAGGACTATAGGCAACCGCCACCATGCCCGGCTAATTTTTTGCATTTTTAGTAAAGACGGGGTTTCACCGTGTTAGCCAGGATGGTTTCGATATCCTGACCTGGTGATCTACCCGCCCCAGCCTTCCAAAGTGCTGGGATTACAGGTGTGAGCCACCGTGCCCGGCTTTTTGTATTTTAGTAGAGACAGGGTTTCACTATGTTGGCCAGGCTGGTCTCAAACTTCTGACCTCTTGATCCGCCCGCCTCGGCCTCCCAAAGTGTTGGGATTACAGGCATGAGCCACTGCGGCTGGCCAGGTTTTTATTTTTCATAATTGCCATCATCATGACCCAATTTTGGTGTCAAGCCCAGTGCTGAGTAGGAAGGATAATATCTGACTTCTAGCTCTTGTAGCCTTCTTCTTCTTCTTTTTTGTTTTTTTTAGACGGAGTCTTGCTCTGTCACCCAGGCTGGAGTGCAGTGGTGCCATATGGGCTCACTGCAACTCCTGCCTCCTGGGTTCAAGCAATTTTCCTGCCTTAGCCTCCTAAGTAGCTGGGATTATAGCCATGCACCACCATGCCTGGCTAATTTTTGTATTTTTGGTAGAGACAGGGTTTCACCATGTTGGCCAGGCTGGTCTCGAACTCCTGACCTCAAGTGATCCACCTGCCCTGGCCTCCAAAAGTGATGGGATTATAGGTTTGAGCCACTGCGCCTGGCCTCTCTTAGCCTTCTTAGACCCCTTTACCTTCCCCCCACCCCATTGCACTCCTTTCTTCTCTTTGCCCAGTATTTCTTCTTTTAGGTTCCAGTGGGATCTACTGAAAACTGACTATTTAGAGGAATTGCAAAGAAAGCTCTTAAAGACAGAAATAACTTCACTGAGGTCTAGGAGAGAGGAATCTGTAAGACCCATTACTGGCATCTGGTGTGGGTGTAGGGGTGAAGAGAATTTTCTCTTCCCCTTTGAAGGTTCTAGTCTGCTGAAATGAACTGACAATAGATAGATTAAAAGGAGAAAAGGCATGCAAATTTACTAACATGCATAAGCATGGGAGCCATGCTAACTATGAGACTCAAGGAAGGATCAGATGGTTGAGGCCTAAATATAGTCTTCATAGGGAGAGGGAAGTGGGGGGTGTAGGCACTTTTGAGGAGTGGAAAATAATTTTCAAGGGAATTGGATAAGCCCAAATAATAGACAATGGCCTGGGACAAAGTTCTGAACTCTGGGGGAGGTGGTGGTAAGGTGAGGGGCAGAACTGCACTGTGAACAAAGGTTGTCTTATTATGCAGATAAAATCTCCTAATAATCTTTTGGAGTTACCCTCAGAAGAACAGAAGAAAAGTTTGTCTGAACATTGTGATGATTTTAGTCTTTCTCTCCTCTTGTGGTTTTTCTTGGTGATTTGATAAGATTCCTAGGAAGGGGGTATTAAGACAATTGTATTTTTTTTTTTAAGAAGTTTTCCTCAATGAGATAAGGAATCTTCCAGAGTGAACTTCTGCATGTGCTTGGCTTTAGGGGCAGGGGTTGGAGAAAGAAACAAGAGAAGGTTAGAAAAATTATTGATTCTGAGGTAGCTTCTAATGTTTTCCAATTTCCTTTAATTTAAAAATGCTCAGCATACCGGAGCACCATATTTTGCAGTGCTCTGAGCCCCAACATTGGGATGGACGATGGTTCTCTTTACTCTGACTACAACTCCATGCAGTGGATAGACTGTCTATGCTGACAGCAGGGAGAGTGGTTCTATTTCCCACAGACATTTTAGTGTGGGTGTGTTTGGGTGTTGCTGAGGACCACACAGCATCACATGGCCCTCTTGGCCTTGCTTCCATATTAGATTCTTTACAACCTGCTTTCTTCTAAAATGGATTTATAAAACACCCATAACAGGGTAAAGATCAAGAGAAAAAGTTAGAAAAAGGTAAGTCTAGAGAAAGGGTTGATGAATGTTTTCTGTAAGGGCCAGAGAGTAAAGAGTCTCAGCTTTTCAGGCCTTGTAGTTTCTGTTGCAACTATCTAAAAAGCAGCCACAGACAATAGGCAAGTGAATAAGCATCTTCAATGGAACAATAAGCAGGCACCAGGCTGGGTTTGCCCTTCGACTGTAGTTTTCTGACCCACCGTCTAGCCTCAGAATATTAAAATTAAACTAAGGAAAATATATTTTCAGTGAACTGCATAATTGAAGGCTCTGTATCATCATTCAAAGGAGCCCAAATTTAGTTAAGAGTTTCCTAAAGCTCAAAGCAAAGAGTAAGATGAGGCTTACTTCCATGAGATTAACACACACTGGGTGCTCTGGAGAAGTCCTGACATTGTGGCTGTGATAATCTCCTAAAGGCCCTGAGAAAGGGGGCATTATGTAGAGTAAGGGACAAAGCCCACGGCGTTACATTTTCAGTAGCCAGTTTCATATAGTTGCTGTTAAGCAACTGTCTAAGTGAGCCAAGGGCACAATTCCAAAGAATATTTTAGAAAAACAAATTTGAGGACACAAGGCACTGCAGTCCTATTGCTGCTGGTTTGGGCTGAAATTGACATCAAATGGAGACCATTTAGCTGAGCAATGAGCTGCATGCTTGTCTTCTGGACAGTCCTTCATGATCTCCGTGAATACTGAGTTGCTCCTCTCATACCCAGCTGGTGTCAGGATTCCCTTGTAGCTACAAGGCCCTCATTCAATCAGGTGCAATTATGTTCCTGCTCATTCTTTCCAGTTCAGGAACAACCGGGCTTAAGTCCTGATTCCTGCCCTATCATAAAATATACAAAGGGCCAGGCACAGTGGCTCACGCCTGTAATCCCAGAACTTTGGGAGGCTGAGGCGGGTGGATCACGAGGTCAGGAGTTCAAGACTGGCCAAGATGGGAAACCCTGTCACTACTAAAAAATACAAAAATTAACCAGACCTGGTTGCCGGCATCTGTAATCCCAGCTACTCGGGAGGCTGAGGCAGAGATTGCAGTAAGCTGAGATTGTGCCACTACACTCCAGCCTGGGCGACAGAACAAGATTCCATCTCAAAAAAAAAAAAAAAAAAAAAATCTCTCTCTCTCTCTCTCTATAGATATATGTCAGATGGCAATAATTTTCTTTTTCTTTTTTTTGAGACACAGGCTCACTGTGTCACGCAAGCTGGAATGCAGTGGCATGATCTTGGCTCACTGCAACATCCGACTCCTGGGTTCAAGTGATTCTCCTGCCTCAGCCTCCCAAGTAGCTGGGACTACAGGTGCCTGGCACCACGCCTGGCTAATTTTTGTATTTTTAGTAGAGACAGGGTTTCATTATGTTGGCCAGGCTGGTCTCGAACTCCTGGCCTAGCGATCCGCCCACCTTGGCCTTCCAAAGTGCTGGGATTACAGGTGTTAGCCACCATGCCCGGCTGGCGGCAATGATTTTCATGTCTTGTTATTACTTCACTCCTTTGATTACTGGTGTCATAATGATTACCATTTGTTTAATGGTTTCTAGGTACCAGGTACTTGGCTAAGCATTTATATGCATTATCTGTTAATTCTCACAATCCTATGGGGATACATTGCATTATTCATTGCTTTTCAGATGAGAAAATTAAGACAGAGAGATTAATAGCTTGCCTGGAATAACTCACATAGTATATGGATATGAACATATGTTCTGCCTATTTTTTTTCAGAGATGCTTTCATAATTTTTATTTTCTTACAGTTTTTTGAACTGGAATCCAATACGGTCTATACATTGCAATTGGTTGATAGTTGTACCCTTTTTCCATCTCTTCTATTTTCTTTGCAATTTTTTTTTGTTGTTGAGAGAGTATCGTTACTTGTCTTCTAGATTTATTTTCAGTCTTAATTTTGCTGATTCAGTATGTACTAACATTTAACATTTCTTCTATCTCCTGTATTTCCTGTGAAATGATATATCTGGATTATAGGGGCTTGATTAGATTTTTAATGAGTACTTGCAATGGTCTCCCATAATAATTTTAATTTTACTTGCATTTCTCTTATTGTATGTAGAGTTGAACATATTTTCAACCCTTTGACTCTTTTTCTTTTCCACGGAGTCTCACTCTGTCACCCAAGCTGAGGAGCAGTGGTGGAATCTTGGTTCACCGCAACCTCCACCTCCTGGGCTTTGGTTATTCTTTTGCCTCAGCCTCCCAAGTAGCTAGGACTATAGGTACATGCCACCCTGCCTGGCTAGTTTTTGTATTTTTGGTACAGATGGGGTTTGACCATGTTTCCCAGGCTGGTCCCGGACTCCTGACCTCAAGTGATCCACCTGCCTCGGCCTCCCAAAATTCTGGGATCACAGGTGTGAACCACTGAGCCCAGCCTAACCCTTTGGCTCTTGACCAAGGCTCTTAGCTTCCACTTCTTTTAAGAGAGTTCTCATGACTTCCTGGATTCTTTCCCTTGACCTGGTGCTGCCGCTGACCTCCTGGTCTTTGTGATTTCCTGGATGCCAGTACTTGCTTCTCTGTTAATGGTTGCTTCTGGTTGTGGCTTTTCAGCTTCTGGAACGCTTAACCAGCCTTGGTTCTTCTTAGGAAATTCTGCTCAGATTCTCATCCTAATTACTTGGATCTTGACCTTTTCGAATAATCCTCTGGTCTGTACCCTCTGCCTCCCCACCGCCCTTTGTTGGTCACACTTGTCACTGCTGCCATCTCCACCCTGGTGTGAACAAAGGTTGAATTTTCTGTTCATGTATGATTTCTACAATCTTTATAGCTGTAGTCTGAATCCAGTCTGCTAAAGGCCAAAAACAGGAGTAGAGGCATGTCAACCTCATGGTGATACACGCAAGATAACATGTACAGTAACAGAACATCTTTCTTAATATGGCAATTCTCTTCAGATAGGACATCAATGGAGACTTCATAATCATGTTGGTAGCATTTCATTGGCCTGGCTGTGCTCCACAAATGGAGAATGCTAGTAATTTTCCAAGACCAGCTCTGGGCTACAAAGAATGTTATTAAATAAATCATTAAAGATAAAAAGATTCCTGAAATGGCAAGTATTTTCTGTCTCCAGTGATGAAAACCAAATATGCTGTTCACATTGCAGTCATGTATAACCTATTAGACTGTTTCAAGAACACAATAAGATGAAATCAGTGACTAAGAGAAAATAGAAAATAAAATCCATTCATTCATCCAGTCATAGATAGGCTGAGAAAGAGCCAAGGTCATAGTGAGGAAGAGAATCTGAAGGCCAAGTCTAAAGAGAGGCAGAGAAGCAGAGATGGAAGAATGAGCAGTGATGTAAAAAGCCAGAAGGCCTGAGCCCTGCATGGAATGTGGCCCGAGGAATGGGTCAGGGCGAGAAGTTCAAAATTAAGACCCTGGACAGCGGACGCACTAAACTGTCACAGGGTGTGGGGTCCAGAGTGGCTGTTCAGAGCACAGGAGCTAAGCATGGCATGGCGACTCAGTGGCCTCTAAACGGGATGATTCATCAGTCGCAAGAGTGACTCCTTTGCTGTAGTGATTGATGCCTTACTTGATTCTTACAGGATCTGAAATCTCATTATAATAATGACTTTAGATACTTCCTGGAAGTAGAACAGCTTATCTTGAAAAATTTTAGTGGAGCCTGTGCAGTCCGAAAATTCGAGACAGGTCTCAGTTAATTTAGAAAGTTTATTTTGTCAAGGTTGAGCACATGCCCATGGCACAGCCTCAGGAAGTCCTGGCGACACATGCCCAAGGTGGTTGGGGCATAGTTTAGTTTTATATATCTTGGGGAGATGTTAGCCATCAATCAACATATGTAAGAAGCACTCTGATTTGGTCTGGAAAGGCGGGACAACTTGAAGCAAAGGCAGGAAGATGGGGAGGGTCTTCCAGGTAGGTGAGAGAGGAATGGTTGCATTCTTTTGAGTTTCTGATTAGCCTTTCCAAGGGAGACATCAGATATGCGTCTATCTCAGTGAGCAGAGGGGTGACTTTGAATAGAATAGGAGGGACATTTACGCTAAGCAGCTCCCAGCTTAACTTTTCCCTTTAGCTTAGTGATTTGCAGGCCCCCAGATTTATTTTTCTTTCACAAACCTTACAAGCTGCACCAAGGATCCACTCGATAATGGCACACTTCTGTAACCATGAATCTGTCCTTCAAAAAACAGAAAATTAAAATAGTCCTTTCCGCAATGCAAATTTAAACTTTAAACAATGTCATAGTGACCCAGTTAAGATGGTGCTTTTCTTATTTTTTTATTTTATAGAGATGGGGTTTTGCTCTGTCACTCAGGATGGAGTGCAGTGGTACCATGATAGCTCTGTAGCCTCAAATTCCTGGGCTCAAATGATCCTCCTGCCTCAGTCTTCCAAGTAGCTGGGATTACAGACACAAACCAACCTGTGAATACCCTGTGAATGGTGCTTTTCCATAGAAAATGCACAACCAGTTCACAAAAACAGGATTTGAAAAATCATGATCTAGTGTGAAATTTGTTAAATTTGATGCAAAACTCAGTAGACCAGTTGGCTTGAATGTGATGGGTTTTCGTCTCATTAGTCCAGCTTTGAGGAAGCTGTGCAAGGGAGAGTGAGGAAACCTCCCTAACCCCTTTAGGGGAAAACTTCTTCAGAGTAGAACCAAGTTTGGCGAGTCTCTGAGGTCTGGAGTGAAATACAATAAAATTTGCATTTATATAGCACTCCTTATGCTCTTCCTTTATATGTGCTATCCATATTAAATAAAAACACAATTAAGAGTTAGTTCTAAAATACCAGGTCAAACATATCAAACAAAATCAGGAATGGCAATTAGTGCTAGAATACCAGAACAAACAGATGGCTATTGAGTTTGGATTTAAGAAGAGAAATAGGATGTGCTTGCTGCATATCAATGGAGGAGTAATTCTGGAGCTTGGGCTGACATGGGCTAGGAGGGTGGGCTACAGAAGAGTCAAGTTGGGACAGTGACCAGGCCTGAGCATTGTAATGATTAGAAGGAACAAAAGCTTAGTGCAGCTGAAATTAGTGGACATGCACTATGTGCCAGGGAAATATTGTCAGACTTGAATTCTGTCTTCAAGCCACTTCATTTTTTGGAGACGGAGTCTTGCTCTGTCACCCAGGCTGTAGTGCAGTGGTGCAATCTTGGCTCACTGCAACCTCTGCTTCCCGGGTTCTACAGATTCTCCTGCTTCAGCTTCCTGAGTAGCTGGGACTACAGGTGTGAGCCACCACACCTGGCTCATTTTTTTTTTTTTTTTTTTAGTACAGATGAGGTTTTGCTATGTTGACCAGGCTGGTCTCGAACTCCAGACCTCAAGTGATCCACCCACCTGGGCCTCCCAAAGTGCTGGGATTACAGGCATGCGCCACTGTGCCCAGCTGGCCAAGCCACTTAGAGTCCAGTGGAGGACCTTCACTATTTGTTGCAGTCTAAGACCTAAAATTAAACCTATGCTGCCCTACCTAAGAGCTGAAAAGAAATACAGCTCAGGTCCCTTATCTGTTCTGAAGTCTCAGAAGCTCTGAAAACCCAAAAGATTTTCTTAAGGAGGAGCTGAAATGTTATAGTCTTTACCTATCCCACTTGGTATGAATATTCATATGATTTGCTGCAGAAATATTAATGGGTTTGATTGAAGGGTCTTGTCCCAGACACTGCTGGGTGTGTTACATGGAATATAATAGAATATATGTACTCGATAACCTTTCTAAAACCAAAAATCATCTGAATTTTGGAATACCCCAGACTCCAAAGTTACAGGGAAGGGGTCCAGATCCAGACCCCAAAAGGGAGTTCTTGGATCTCACGCAACAAAGAATTCAGGGCGAGGCTGTAAAGTGAAAGCAAGTTTATTAGGAAAGTAAATGAAAAAAAGAATGACTACTTCGTAGACAGAGCAGCCCCAAGGGCTGCTGGTTGTCCATTTTTATGGTTATTTCTTGATGATATGCTAAACAAGGGGTGGATTATTCATGCCTTCCCTTTTTAGACCATATAGGGTAACTTCCTGTTGTTGCCATGGCATTTATTTGTAAACTGTCATGGCACTAATGAGAATGTAGCAGTGTGGACAACCAGAGGTCACTCTTGTTGCCATTTTGGTTCTGGTAGGTTTTAGCCGGCTTCTTTACTGCAATTTTTTTTTTTTTTTTTTTGAGACAGAGTCTCGCCCTGTCACCCAGGCTAGAGTGCAGTGGCATGATCTCTGCTCACTGCAACCTCTGCCTCCTGGGTTCAAGCTATTCCTCTGCCTCAGCCTCCCGAGTAGCTGGGCCTACAGGTGCATGCCACCGCACCTGGCTTTTTTGTGTGTGTGTGTGTGTGTTTTCAGTAGAGACAGGATTTCATCATGTTGGCCAGGCTGGTCTCGAACTGTTGACCTCAGGTGATCTGCCTGCCTTGGCCTCCCAAAATGCTGGGATTACAGGCGTGAGCCACCGCGCCCTGCCTATTGCAACCTTTTTTTAATCAGCAAGATCTTTATGACCTGTATCTTGTGCTGACCTCCTATCTCATCTTGTGACTTAGAATGCCTTAACCGTCTGGGAATGCAGCTCAGTAGGTCTCAGCCTCATTTTCCCCAGCTCCTAGTCAACATGGAGTTGCTCAGAGGTTCACACGCCTCTGACAATATGACCTGTTGTAAAATGGTCTTTCTTCAGCCTCTAGTTCCTCACTGCACAGTCCCTATTAATTCAATATATGGCTTTGTTCCTCAGGCTCCAGCTGAATTTTCTCTCATCAATGCTTCTTTTTGCTTCTTCTTATTCTTCCCTCCTCTCCAAATGCCCCCCTTTGGCCTTCACTTCTTGATCTGCTGGCAAAGGTATGACTTCCTCCTTCCTGTGGGCCTTTCCTTGGCATCATTCCCTGACACCATGGTAGCTGTCCCTCCCTCTTGCCTCCTTGACCAAACCTCTGTTTTGTTTGTTTGCACCTTTCTTAGGTTTGTGCACCCTACGGAGCCTCTTGCATTGTAGGTACTAATAAATATTTGTAATGAAGGAATTCCCCAAGGCCTGGATTGCTGCTCTCTACCCCCGCAGAGAGCTCATCCATTCACAGTAGTCACCGGCTGGGCAGAGGCTCCTAAATCTACATATTCAGGTCTGACCTGTCACTGGAATTCCTCTTCCATTGTTGCAGATGTTTACTGATCTCTTTAGCTAACTGTCTTGCTAGCACCTCATTTTCAACCTCTCCCTTCAAAACTCTCACATACACACAAATCCCACACTTGCATCTATAGGAATGTGAAGAGGTTGGTAGGCTGGAAGAATGGCTGTGGGACAGAAGGAGGGAGACTTTTAAAACAATTGTATCTTTTGTTTGTTGTACCCTCACGTGTATTACTTAAAAAGAAAGTAATTTATTTTTCAAACAGAAAAGTTACATGACATTCTGGAAAAGGCAAAACTATGGATAGTGTAAGAACACTGTTGGTGACTAGGGGCTTGAAGGGAGGGAGGGATGAGAAGGGGGAGCACAGAAGACTTTTAGGGCAGTGAAATCCTGTAGGTTCCTTTATATGGGGGATGTGCATCATTATGCATTTTTCCAAATCCATAGAATGCACAACACAGAACCCCCAAAGTAAGCTATAGACTTCGAGTGATCGTGATATGTTCATGTAGGTTTATGTAGGTAACAAATATCCCACGCTAGTGTGGGATGTCAGGATGTGGATGGTGGGGAAGATGAATGTGTGTTTGGGGAGGAGCTGTGTGGGAACTGCACATTTACCCCATTTCATGTGAACCTAACACGGCCCTAAAAATGTCTATTAATTAAAAAAAAAGAAAGAAAGAAAATAAAAGACAAGCAGCTGAGAGTGGTGGTGCATACCTGTAATCCCAGCGAGTCGGGAGGCTGAGGCAGGAGGATTACTTGAGGCCAGGAGTTTGAGACCAGCCTGGGCAATATAGCAAGATCCCTTCTCTCTAAACACACACACACAAAAACCCTGCAAAACCAAAAAACAAGGGCTTGCACTGGACCTGAGTATTTGGGATTTTGTGCTGGAGGCTCACTGTATTTAAACTAATTAGAGTCAGTGCAGAAAAACTGATTATTCATAAAAGGAGGAAATAGTCCAATCACTCAGGCTGGATTCATTGGAGTCCCTGTTGACAGCTCAGGCCTCCAGGTCTGGTGAATCCCAGGCCGTTTTGTCCTTCCTTTGGAAGAGCATTTGTGCTTGACCTCTGCCATGACTCTGTGGGTTGGGCCTCCTTTATCTCACCTCTGGAATACTCTAACAGTCTTCTGAATATTTGAACATTTCTGCCTGTTCCTCTACCATCCTATACAACATCATCAGATTAAAATGCATTTCTTCATGTTACTTCTCACCTTAAAAAATCTACAATGCTTGGCTGGGTGAGGTGGCTCACGCCTGTAATCCCAGCACTTTGGGAAGCTGACGTGGGCAGATCACCTGAGGTCAGGAGTTTGAGACCAGCCTGGCCAACGTGGTGAGACCCCGTCTCTACTAAAAATATAACAATTAACCATGCGCGGTGGTGTGTGCCTGTAATCCCACCTACTCGGGAGGCTGAGTCAGGAGAATCATTTGAACCCGGGAGGTAGAGGTCACAGTGAGCTGAGATCGCACCACTGCACTCCAGCCTGGGCAACAGAGTGAGACTCCATCTCAAAAAAAAAAAAAAAAAAAAAAAGGAAAAAGAAAAACAAAAAATACCTACAAGGCCCCTTACGTGAAGTCTTGGCTCTTTCTTGACTCTAGGGGAACGCTGTTCACCATCCACACATTCTCGCTCACTGTCTTTTTCAGTTGCCTCAATACAACCTCCCACCTTCCTATCTGCCTTTTGTATCTCTCCGGGCTGGCATGCCTAGAATCTTTCTCCCCATTCATTGCTCTCTGTCCCAAATCCAGCTCCTGCAGGGACTTAGAATTATTTTGTTCTTCTACTGACTAGGGCAGTGCTATAAACTCATACATTTAACACTTTGATTTGTTTTTGGTTGGGCATGTATGGGAGCATGTGGGTGATCAATTTCACATGTAGAAATGAGAATTGCACCCCTGGAAGAGATAGTCATGTGACTTCGGCCCATGTGTTCTGGAACCCACGCTGGTTCCATTTTGCTATAGGGGCATCATGGGGACTTATGCTTGGACTAGAACGAACCCTGGAATGACCCCAGGTGACCCTAATCTGCAAGATCCACTTGGGTTATAGACAGCCTCTATCAGAAGGTTATTTAAAAACTGGCTTTTTCTAGGGTCTTTAGGGGACTTTGTGGCTTCTCTAGAGAGGCAGAGAAGCTTTAGAGTTTGGGCAATACAGTATAAAATTAACCTCTGGATTTTGGTCCATTTCTGTTTCTAAGAAGTAGATCTGATACTTCCCTTATCAGCTTTTATAACTCTTGCAAAGCTCAAGAGAGGCAAAAATACCAATGAATCATATGAACCAGGTGGCAGCAAATGATGGTCACGGGAACATGTGGCCTGCTGCTTGTTTTCGTACAGCCCACGAACTAAGAATGCTTTTTACTTTTTTTTTTTTTGAGATGGATTCTGGCTCTGTCACCATACTGGAGTACAATGGTGCAATCTTGGCTCACTGCAGCCTCTGCCTCCCAGGTTCTAGTGATTCTCATGTCTCAGCCTCCTGAGTAGCTGGAATTACAGGTGCCTGCCACCATGCCCAGCTAACTTTTTGTGTTTTTAGGTTTTGCCATTTTGGCCAGGCTGGTCTCGAACTCCTGACCTCCAGTGATCCGCCCTCCTTGGCCTCTCAAACTGCTGAGATTACAGGCACGAACCACTGCGCCCGGCCTATATTTTTAAATTGTCGGAAAAAAAAAAAAAGGACAGGCATGGTGGCCTGTAATCCCAGTGCTTTAGGAAGCTGAGGCAGGAGGATTGCTTGAGGCCAGAAATTCGAGGTTACAGTGAGCTACTCCGCCACTGCACTCCACCCTAGGCAAAAGAGGGAGCAGAGGGAGACTCTGCCTCAAAAAAAAAAAAAAAAAAAAAAAAAGTTTGAAAAAATAAAAAGATGGCTATTTTTGTGACATGTGAACATTATATGAAATTCAAATCTTGGCATCCATAAATAAAGTTTTATTGGAATGCAGCCAGGCTGTTTGGTTTACTTACTGCCTATAGCTGCTTTTGTTCCTCCATGTCAGAGTTGAGGCTATGCAACAGAGATGGTGTGATGTGTAGAGCCTAAATATTAACTATCCAGCCCACACAGAGAAATTCTGCCCACGTCTGTAAGGCACAGTACACACATAAGACATGCTTGTTGTAGCTGTAATCTTTCTTCATGGCGCTGGGGCTATGAACTATCTAATTGCTAAGATTCTGGAGGTGCAGGGCCCCAGGGAGGTGCCATGCACATACAATGCAAGGGGTATAGCGCCCCCTGGAGGCAACGTTGGATTTGAAGCAGCCAGTGTAGTGGACAGGCCTTGCAGGGAGTGAGGAGGCCTGATTCTAATCTTGGCCCTGCAGAGAACTCCCTGGCTGTGGAACTCAGGGGCAGATCTCACCGAACTTCTCTGGGCCTCAAATCCACATCTGTAAAAGGAGGGGGCTGTGCTCTCGATGGTTCTAAAACTCCTTTTCTTCTTCTGTCCCTTCCTTTCTGTGTTCTTCTTAGCAGAATCCTTTCCTCAAATCAGTGCTCCTGTAGACCGCTAATATAGTAAACAGCTGAAGGTGGAGTCTCTGCTGGAAGTGGGTCTTGGCCTGAGCCTCCCTCATTGACCCGTGCTGACTGCACAGAAGAGATTTCCAAACTCCTCCCAGCCCTAGAAGTTATGGGTCCAGAGCCTCATCACTGAGAACAGCCCCAGACCAGTTTACTTTTTATTTTTTAGAGTGAAGGTTTTGCTCTGACACCCAGGCTGGAGTGCAGTGGGGCCATCACAGCTCACTGCAGCCTCGACCTCCTGGGCTCAAGTGATCCTCCTGCCTCAGCCTCCTGAGTAGCTGGGACGATAGGTGCACGCCACCACACCCAGCTCATGTTTTTATTTTTATTCTGTAGAGATGGCGTCTTGCTGTGTGGCCCAGGCTGGTCTTGAACTCCTGGGTTCAAGCAATTCTCCCGCCTCAGCCTCCGGAGTAGCTGGGACTGCATGTGTGCCCCACCACACCCGGCTCAAGTCAGATCTTTGCATGCATGCTTTGAGGTCACATATTCTGGTTCAGTCAACCAGAATGTTCCGTGGTGCTGGCATTTCCTAATCATCCCTCACATGTTGTTAGTAATAGTAGCAGCTAAAATTTACTGAGCACTTACTGCTTTCCAGACACTAGGTGAAGCCTCAAGGGGCCTTTTGTCATTGAATACAGACAACGGCTCAATGAAGTAGGTGATATACAACGGCTCAATGAAGTAGGTGATATAGTTACTCCCAGTTTAAGGAGATCTTGAGTTGGCGGTCGATCCTGATCCGACGCCTGAAGTGGATCCAGATTGATTTTGATCCGATGATACTGGATTCTGATCCGATCCGGCCGCCGCCCGCCCCGCGCTCGCCTACCGCCCGCCCAGCAGTTCGCCCGCCGCAGGCGGCAATAAAAGTACGTGCTCGCCCGCCTGCCGCCCGCCAGCCTGCCTGCCTGCTCTGCAGTAAGCCTGATTTTCATCTCCTCCTCCCTTCCCTCCCTCCCCTCCCTCCCTCCTCCCTCCCCTCCCTTCCTCCTTTCCCTTTCCCTTTCCCTCACCTCCCTCCCTTCCTTCCTTTCTTTTTTTCTTTTTTTCTTTTTTTTTTTGACAGAGTCTTGCCCTGTTGCCCAGGCTTGCTACCTGGGCCACTGGGGCACGTGAAAGGAGGCCCCCTCAAGAAAGCAGCATTGAACTGGGTCATTAAAAATGGCTTTAAAAATAGCCAGGCATGGTGGCACTTGTGGAAACAGCTACTGGGGAGGCTGAGGCAGGAGGACTACTTGAACCCAAGAGTTTGAGGCCAGCCTGCCTAACACCTGCAAGACACCTTGTCTCTTAAAAAAAAAAAAAGAAAGAAAGAAAAAAATGACTTTCATAAAACCAGTGGACAAGGAGTTAAAAACAGTTCTGGAAGACTGTTAACATGGAAAGGCCCAAAGCCTTTTGTCAGAAGAATCATTACCTGGTACTGAAAAAGAGTGCAAGAGGCAGGGAATGACAATTGGTCACAGTAACAGAAGATAATGATTCCTGAGCACTGGGTAGCACCAATGACTAACTATATGTTCTGTCCCATGCACCCACACAGCAATATATGTTATTGATCCTATCACTATTTCTGTTTGACCAGTGAGGAAACTGAAGCTTAGACAGGTTAAGTTTTGGGCCAGGCACAGTGGCTCATGCCTGTAATCCCAGCAGTTTGAGAGGCAGAGGTGGGTGGATCACTTGAGGTCAGGAGTTCGAGACCAGCCTGGCCAACATGAGGAAACCCCATTTCTACTAAAAATACAAAAATTAGCCAGGAGTGGTGGTGGGCACTGGTAATCCCAGCTACTTGGAAAGCTGAGGCAGGAGAATCGCTTGAACCTGGGAGTTGAACCTGGCAGGTAGAGGTTGCAGTGAGCTGAGATTGCGCCATTGCACTCCAGCCTGGGCGACAGAGCGAGACTCTGTCTCAAAAAAAAGGAAAAATAAATAAATAAATAAAGGAAATGTTAGGTGCATTGCCTCCAGCCTGTATACCTGCAGGTATGGGTAATCATGGTTTTTTTTTTTTTTTTTTTTGAGACAGGGTCTTTTTCTGTCACTCAGGCTGGAGTGCAGTAGCATCATCATGGCTCACTACAGCCTTGACCTCTTGGGCTCAAGTGAACCTTGAGGTATCAGCCTCCCAAGTAGCTGGAACTACAGGTGTGCACCACTACACCTGGCTAATTTATTTTGTTTGTTTTTTGAGATAGTCTCACTCTGTCACCCAGGCTGGAGTGCACCGGCATGATCTTGGCTCACTGTAACCTCCACCTCTCAGGTTCACACAATTCTCACGCCTCAGTTTCACAAGTTGCTGGGATTACCAGTGCCTGCCATCGCTTTTGGCTAATTTTTGTATTTTTAGTAGAGATGGGGTTTCCCCATGTTGGCCAGGCTGTTCTCAAACTCTTGGCCTCAAGTGACCTGCCTGCTTCAGCCTCCCAAAGTTCTGGGATTATAGACGTGAGCCATCACTCCTGGCCTCTGGCTAACTTTTGTATGTTTTTGTAGAGATGGGGTTTTGCCATATTGCTCAGGCTGGTCTCAAACTCCTGAACTCATGAGATCCATCCACCTCGGCCTCCCAAAGTACTGGGATTATAGGCATGAGCCATCGTACTCGGGCAGCAATCAGTTTTGACCAACAAACTACCATGTTCTTCTTGTGGCTCAGTTTTGGTGAGAAGAGGCTTCTGTGAGTAAGGGGTAGAAGATTATAGGAAGTGTGGGTCTCATGGCAAGGAACTTGAAAAGCCACACCAGTGCCACACTAGGGGTTGGTGGGTGGAGGGTTGTGGTGGGATGAAGCCAAAGGGGTGGGTTAACCTCACAACAGCAGAGCTGGGACATGTAGAAAAAAATTCTAGGTTTTTATAAGCACAGAAACGTGTAAGGTGGGCTGGGCATGGTGGCTCATGCCTATAATCCCAGCACTTTGGGAGGCTATAGTGTACAGATAACTTGAGGTCAGGAGTTTGAGACCAGTCTGCCCAACATGGTGAAACCCTGTCTCTACTAAAAATACAAAAAATTAGCCAGGCATGGTTGTACACACCTGTAGTCTCAGCTACTCAGGAGGCTGAGGCATGACAATTGCTTGAACCTGGGAGGCAGAGGTCAGAGTGAGTCGAGATCACACCACTGCACTCCAGCCAGGGCAACAGAGTGAGGCTCTGTCTTGAAAAAGAAAAAAAAAAAAAAAAAGAAGAAGGGGCTGGCCATGGTGGCTTACGCCTGTAATCCCAGCACTTTGGGAGATGAGGCAGGCGGATCACCTGAGGTCTGGAATTCAAGACCAGCCTGACCAACATGGAGAAACCCTGTCTCTACTGAAAATACAAAAAACAAAAAAAAATTAGCCAGGCATGGTGTTGCATGCCTGTAATCCCAGCTACTTGGGAGGCCGAGGCAGGAGAATCACTTGAATCCAGGAGGTAGAGGTTGTGGTGAGCCAAGAGTGCACCATTGCACTCCAGCCTGGGCAACAAGAGCAAAACTCTATCTTAAAAAAAAAAAAAAATAGCTGGCAAGGTGATGAGTCTATGTTAGTTCAGGTTCTCCAAAAGCAAATAAGACATACGGGTGCAGTAGGTTTTGCAGAGCTGATCTCAGGAAATACTAGGAGGAGTGGGGTCATGAAAGAGAGAGAGGAAAACCCGCAAAGGGGGTTCCGTGAGTGGACCTTCTGTACCACTCGGGCTCAGTGAGAGGAACTCTCAGAGAACCCTATTTTGGAATCATCCCACTTAAGGTCTGGAAGCTGGGCAAATTTATCCAAATCCAGTGGTTGAGGTTTGCTCTGGTAATGTTACCTGCTGGGGCCAAGCCTGAGACAGAAAACGCCCATAGGAGGAGAGATGCAGAAAGCCAGTGTATTTATTAAAAGCTTAAAATGGCTTAAAACAGCACACATTCATCAGCTCATAGTTTCTGGGAGTCAGCACCTGGGCATGACTTAGTTGAGAGATGCTCTGCTCTAGGGTCTCTCATGAGGCCACGATAAAGCTGTTGAGCAGGGTGGGGTGGGCATCTCATCTGAAGGCTCAGCTGGGGAAGAATCCACCTCTACATTCGCTTGCATGGTGGTGGGCAGAATTTACAGTTGGCCCTTGAACAACATGGGCTTGAACTTCATGCGTCCACTTACACATGGACTTTCTTCCTCCTCTGCCTTCCCTGAGACAGCAAGACCAACTCCTCCTCTTCTTCCTTCTCCTCAGCCTACTCAGTGTGGAGACCATGAGGATGAAGACCTTTATGATGATCCACTTCCACTCAATGAATAGTCAATATATTTTCTTTTTAAAATTTATTTTAAAATAATTAATATTAATAGTTTAAATTAAAAAATAAAAAGAATAGGAAATATATTTTCCTTATGATTCTTTTTTTTTTTTTTTTTTTTGAGACAGAGCCTCGCTCCGTCTTCCAGGCTGGAGTGCAGTGGCCGGATCTCAGCTCACTGCAAGCTCCGCCTCCCAGGTTCACGCCATTCTCCTGCCTCAGCCTCCCAAGTAGCTGGGACTACAGGCGCCCGCCACCTCGCCCGGCTAGTTTTTTGTATTTTTTAGTAGAGACGGGGTTTCACCGTGTTCGCCAGGATGGTCTCGATCTCCTGACCTTGTGATCCGCCCTTCTCGGCCTTCCAAAGTGCTGGGATTACAGGCTTGAGCCACCGCACCCGGCCTCCTTATGATTTTTAGATAACACTTTTCTTTTCTCTAGCATATTTTATTGTAAGAATACAGTGTATAGGCTGGGTGTGGTAGCTCACACCTATAATCCCAGCACTTTGGGAGGCCAAGGCGGGTGGAACACTTGAGGCCAGGGGTTCAAGACCAGACTGGCCAACATGGCAAAACCCTGTCTCTACTAAAAATACAAAAATTAGCCAGGCGTGGAGGTGCATGCCTATAATCCCAGCTACTTGGGAGGCTGAGGCAGGAGAATTGTTTGAGCCTGGGAGGCGGAGGTTACAGTGAGCTGAGATCACGCCATTGCACTCCAGCCTGGGCAACAGAGAGAAATTCTGTCTCAAAAATAAATAAATAAATAAATAAATAAATAAATAAATAAATAAATCTAACTAACTAAATAAAACACAGTGTATAATGCATAGAACACACAAAATATGTGTTAATTGACTATGTGACTGGTAAAGATTGGTAAAACTTCTGGTCAACAGCAGGACATTAGTAGTTAAGCTTTCGGGAAGTCAAAAGTTATACATGGATTTTTCTGACTATGTTGGGGTCATCACCCATAACTCCTGCATTGTTTAAGGGTCCATTGTATTTCCTCCAAGGATGTTAGACTGAGAACCTGAGCTCCTACCTGGCTGTTGGTTGGATTTTGCCCTCACTTTCTTGTCACCGGGCCTCTCCAAACTGACAGCTTGCTTTCAAAGCAAGAAAGAGAGTCTTCTCACAAAATGGTAGTTTTTTATATATATATATATATGTATGTATATATCTTTTTTTTTTTTTTTTTTTTTTTGAGACAGAGTTTCACTCTTGTTGCCCAGGCTGGAGTGCAATTGTGCGATCTCGGCTCACCACAACCTCTGCCTCCCAGGTTCAAGCAACTCTCCTGCCTCAGCCTCCCGAGTAGCTGGGATTACAGACATGTGCCACCACGCCTGGCTAATTTTGTATTTTCAGTAGAGATGGGGTTTCTCCATGTTGGTCAGGCTGGTCTCGAACTCCAGCCTTAGGTGACCCTCCTGCCTCGCCCTCCCAAAGTGCTGGGATTGCAGGCATGAGCCACCATGCCCGGCCCAGTAAGAATGTTTTATAACCTACTCATGGAAGCAACATCCCCTCAACGTCGCCATATTCTATTGGTCAAATGCAAGTTACTCAAGGAGATCACAAGGGCCATGAACACTGAAAGATGGGTCTCCTTGGAGCCATCTTAGAGGCTGCCTGGCAGAGCTAGCGTGGGCAGAGGGAATGTGAGCAGGACTTACAGCATCTGCTGCAGGGGTAAGCAAATTCCAGTGAAGGAGAAGGGGTGTTGGTAAGGAAAGGTCAAGGGTAAATTATCTGTGTATAGAGATAAGCTGAGAACCCTGGGAGCCTTTGGTCCCAGACAGTGAGATCCACCCCTCAGCTGGGCAGAGCACTTAGCAGCTCCCTGGTTCCTGGGTCTGTGCCCCTGAGGGCAGGACTAGAAGCTGCGTCTTAAGGGATGTGCTGCCCTCTGCCAGGTGGTCTTTCTTGTGTTTCGCTGGAGAATCCTCACAGCTGGACCACAGAGCAACACTTGGCAGAGGCTGTATGGTGTAGATAGGGAGGGACTATCCACTTCCTTAGGGTCAACTGAACTGGAATGTGAAACCCCAGCCTCACAAATTGGATCTCAGCCCTGTGATGCTTAGCCCCTCTGTCTAGCATCAGTGGGAGGGAGCCCCCTAGACTTGGAATACCCCCTGACCCACTCCCTCCAGGACTATTAGGAAATTTATTCTTATGCAGAAATGAATTCTATTTCCCTGAAGCTCAATTCCCTCTTTCTCTTGGAGACCAGCTCTCCAAGGCAGAAGTCTGCTGCTTGGGATCCTTCCTCCTGTTGAAAGTTTACGGGTTGGTGCTCGAAAGTATAAATAGTGTCTTAGATGTGGTTGGTTTAAAGCAGATAGGAGAGGGGTGAGAGGGAACTCTCACCTCCCCACAAACTGCCCTTCTATGAACACCCTCTGAGGGCCCACAAGCTCCTGACCCTGTGGCTGTCCAATTTCATCATCTGGAACTTCCAATCAAGTAGATGACTCCAGTTGTCTTTGGTGAGCAGCTGCCAAGTCAAATTTCCTCTTTCCTATACCTCGATTTTTTTTTTTTTGAGAGAGAGTCTCGCTCTGTCCCCCAGGCTGGAGTGCAGTGGCGCGATCTCGGCTCACTGCAAGCTCCGCCTCCCGGGTTCACACCATTCTCCTGCCTCAGCCTCCCGAGTAGCTGGGACTACAGGCGCCCGCCATGGCGCCCGGCTAATTTTTTTTGTATTTTTAGTAGAGACGGGGTTTCACCGTGGTCTCGATCTCCTGACCTTGTGATCCGCCCGCCTGGCCTCCCACAGTGCTGGGATTACAGGCGTGAGCCACCGCGCCTGGCCTAGATTTTTTGTTTGTTTCAGTTGGGTGGGGTGGCAGAGTAAGAAGGAGCCTTGCCTATTCTGTACATCCAAGGAGAGAGATGCCAGCATGATCCTGGCTTCAAGGGACAATTTATCTTGCCATTTTATAGCACAACCCCCATAATGGACATAATATCAATAAAGCAAAAAATTGCACACTGAACCATCCAGGGCGGAGGAAGATAAAGGACAGTAAGAGGAACTAACAATGATTCACAGTTGACACTTTTCTTTTGTTGCAATGATCTCATTGATTTTTTTTAAGATAATGCTGCAAGAGAGCTATTAATATACCCAATTTACAGATGCAGAAAGCAACTTGTAGATATTGCACAAATGCCACACAGCTATCAAACGGAGGATCTGGAGCAAGAACCCCTGGTGTTTTGTTATTTATTTATTTGACATGGTCTTGCTCTGCTGCCCAGGCTGGAGTGCAGTGGTGTGATCATAGCTCTTGGTAACCTCAAACTCCTGGCTTCAAGTGATCCTCTCACCTCAGCCTCCTGAGTAGCTGAGACTACAGATGTGCACCATCATGCCTGGCTAATTAAAAAATTTTTTTGTTTTGTATAGACGGGACCTTGCTGTTTTGCCCAGGCTGGTATTAAACTTCTGGCCTCAAGCAATCCTCCCATCTTGGCCTCCCAAAGCACTGGGATTACAGGTGTGAGCCAGTACACCTGGTATATTTGTTTATTTTTGACACATAAAAATTGTTTATATTTAAAAGATGTACAATGTGATGTTTTGTTATATGTATACGCACTATGAAGTGATTACCACAATTAACATATCCACTACCTCTATAGTTACTATTTTTGTGTGTGTGGTGGGAACATTTAAGATCTATTCTCTGCCGGGCGCGATCCTCACACCTGTAATCTTAGCACTTTGGGAGGCTGAGGCGGGTGGATCACTTGAGGTCAGGAGTTCGAGACCAGCCTGGCTATCACGGTGAAACCCCGTCTCTACTAAAAATACAAAAATCAGCCAGGCGTGGTGGCGGGTGCCCGTTATCCCAGCTACTCAGGAGCTTGGGGCAGGAGAAACGCTCGAAACCGGGAGGCGGAGGTTGAAGTGAGCCGAGATCACGGTACTGCATTCCAGCCTGGACGACAAAGTGAGACTCCACCTTGGAAAAAAAAAAATCTTTTCACTATTCTCTTAGTTGTTTCAAGTATACAAGCATTATTATCAACTATAGCTACCATGTTGTACATGAAATCCAGACTATGTTAATCTTGTAACTAAAATTTTGTAACCTTTCACCCACATCTTTATTTCCTCTACCCTCCAGCCCCTGGCAACCACCTGTCTACTCTCTACTTCCATGAGTTCAACTTCTTGAGAAGCTGTTTAGGAGTTGAAGTTTTAGAAGTTGTTTAGAAGTTTACGTGAGATGATGCAGTATTTGTCTTTCTGTGTCTAGCTTATTTCACGTAGCATAGCATCTTCTAGGTTCATTCGTGTTGTCGCAAACGGCAGGATTTCCTTATTTTTTAAGGCTGTATAATATTCCATTGTATATATGCCACATTTTCTTGATCTTGTCATTGGTCTATGGACTTTTAGGTTGTTTCCACATCTTGGTTATTGTGAATAATGCTGCAATGAACACAATAGTGGAGATATAAATTACTCTGGCTATATACCTGGAAGTGTGATTGCTGGATGACGTGGTAATTCTATTTTCAGTCTTTTGAGGAACTGACATACTGTTTTCCATAATGGCTGTACCAATTTACAGTCTCACCAACAGAGACAAGGAGATCCCTGGGATTTTGTCCCAAATTCTGTACACTTTCAATTGCACATTCTGTTCTCTTTAATGTACATATCCAAATGTTGTGTGAATTATTCGGTCCTGGACAAGCCCTTATTGAGAACCCACTAAGACCGTAGGAAGTATAAGGTATAAAAAAGAGTTAAACGACTTGTCCTCAAGGAGTTCATGACCTGTTGGGGTGAGATAAGATCTATACACCAAACAATTTAAAAATTATGGGTCAGGCGCGGTGGCTTGCGCCTGTAATCCCAACATTTTGGGAGGCCAAGGCAGGCAGATCACTTGAGGTCAGGAGTTCGAGACCAGCCTGGCCAACATGGTGAAACCCTATCTCTACTAAAAATACAAAAATTAGCTGGGTGTGGTGGCATGCACCTGTAATCCCAGCTACACGGGAGGTTGAGGCAGGAGAATCGCTTGAACCCAGGAGGTGGAGGTTGCAGTGAGCCAAGATCATGTCATTGCACTGCAGCCTAGGTGCAGAGTGAGACTCTGTCTCAAAAAAAAAAAAAAAAAAAAAATTATGGAAAATAGTCTCAGACTCTATCAGATTGTAAGATTTTTATGACAGTCTAGGAGGGTTATACCAACTTGGAGATGTGCAGCTTAATTGAAGATGCTTAATAGAGGAAACTTCTGTGGTTTACAATAATTTCTGAGCAATTTAGCACAATTAAGAAATTAATATTTCTCACAGAGGGATGACAAAAACGGTAGGGGAGTTGCAGTATCATTTATGTCCACCAGATGATGCCACCATTCAGTGGAATTCTAGAGTTTTGCTTTGGGGATACAAGTACAGTTGTGGTTAAATTCAAGATGATGTCTAGAAGGATACTGTAACCTGTTTCAGACATAAATAATTTTCTTACTGCAATTTTACGTGGAGTTGATGCACACAAGCAATGGAGAATTCGAAAACAAACAAAGAACTACTCAAATTTCTCTCAGGTAAATTCCGTATATTGACCCATTTTCCTAGCTGGGTCTTAACCACTTTTTCGTATTTGCTCTAAGTCAAGTGATGATGAAATTAATAGAAGGTGGCAGAGAGCTGTGCCTGGAGACCCAGTCTGGTAGGGAAGACCACCACCTTGGAGGTAAACTTGTTCCTCTGTTAGGCATTTACTCTCACTATATATGCAAATATATTCCCTACAGCAAATCTCGATAAACAACAGATTCAGCCCAGTGGAAAAGCCAGTATGGACAGCCTGATGCAATTATAGTCAGCATTAATGAGCTGTGGGCTTCATCCTAATGTGTTGATATTTAGTAATCTTTGATAATGAAAGAGGGTGTAGCCTTTGAAGTCAAAGTGTTCTGGTGCTGCTGCATAGTTCTAACCATGAACGTTCATTATTTTGTTTGACAAATTGGCTTGCTTTGGAATATTAAACACTCAGTCTTTAGAGTGTGAAGAAGATAAAAGCAACTCTGTTTGTTGTGCTCATCGAGACTATTTCCCAAGAAGCCCAAAGCTCTTATAAGGTTTTATCTGGGAGATCCCATCTCTACGAATCTGCCTTCGTCTCTCTGGAGGTGGCTGTGACAGACATGTTCATTTGCGTTCTCATTTAGCGGGAGGAGGGCCCAATTGCTTTGGCCCAGGCTGCCTTGGCCAGCCCTTGGAATTTAGCATCTGCTGTTGTTGTACACAGCGAACCCCACTTAGAGGATTCAGAAGGCCCCTGGGTACCAGAGGGCCAAAACACTTAGGAATGCCCTCATGGAAAGCCACAATGGGAGAAGATGGGACAAGTGTCTTCCATTGCTCTGTTGTGCCCAGCAGGAACTGGGGATCCCCACAGTGCTTCTTTGGCATTCTTGTGAGACACTCTGCTCTGGCAGTGGTCAAAACACAATGGAGACGCAATGATTAATTAATCATGATTATGATTAAAGTACGTAAGCTAAGATCCCTTAGGTACTTATGCTGTAGGCATTATACACACTGCTCTGAATGTTTTATTTTAACTCATATAATCACCTTATGAGTTGTATGCCGATCCTAATCCACCCTATCTGCTTGTTGCCAAAGTCTCTTAACATTTTATTTTTTTGGCCAGGTGCGGCTCATGCCTGTAATCCCAGCACTTTGGGAGGCCGAGGCGTGTGGATCACTTGAGGTCTGAAGTTCGAGACCAGCCTGGCCAACATGGTGAAACTCTGTCTCTACTGAAAAATACAGGATTTAACCAGACATGGTGGCACATGTCTGTAATCTTAGCTACTTGGGAGGCTGAGGCAGAAGAATTGCTTGAACCTGGGAGGCAGAGGTTGCTGTGAGCCGAGATCACGCCATTGCACTCCAGCCTGGGCGACAGAGCAAGACTCCATCTCCAAATAAATAAATAAACTAATTAATTAATTAATTAATTAAATAAAATTTATATTTTTAATGTATTTTTTTACTCTTTAGAGATAGAGTCTTGCTCTGTTGCCCAGGCTGGAGCACAGTGGCATGATCATAGCTCTCTGCAGCCTCAAACTCGTGGGCTCAAGCGATCCTCCTGCTTTCGCCTCCCAAGTAGCTGGGACTACAGGTACATACCACCATGTCACTATGCCAGGCTAACTTTTTAAAATTATTTTTCGAAGAGACAGGGGTCTTGCTTTACTGTCCAGGCTGGTCTTGAACTCTTGGCCTCAACTGATCCTCCTGCCTCAGCCTCCCAAAGTGCTGGGATTACAGACATAATCCCAAGTCCAGCTTCAGTTTCCACAGTCTTGATTTTGTAGTTTCCAGTCTCTTTTGAGTGGTCACATGCAGTGGGAGGGAGGTATTTCAAACACCAGGACTGACTCCTGGTTGGTCTAAGACCAAGGCAATCCTAGGAGTCTCTGTTTATGAATGAGCGTGTAGTCGGGGCGCCACACATCAGTGTTCATGTTGCACACAGTCCGAAGGTACCACACCTAAGAGGGCGTCTTTCACATCACACACATGCATTAATTGACGAGAGTGTTCAGGCATGAAGCTTCTGACCTTCTGGCTGAATTATAGAGCAGTTCTGTCCCATAGATCTTTCTGTGTTGATGAAAATGTTCTTTTGAATACAATAGCCGCTAGCCACATGTAGTTACTCAGCACTTGAAGTCTGGCCAGTACAACTGACGAACAAACTGAATTTTTTATTTGATTTAATTTTAACTAATTTAATATGAAATTGAAATAGCATTATGTGGCTGATGGTTGCCATATTGGACCGTGGCCAGTTTTAGATCATAAATCCCTCTCAGCATCTTCCATTGAGACCACACTGTCGGGAACATGTATACACACAGTCACTCCCAAATTCAACCAAAGGGGGTGTCTCGGAGGAGATATCTTCCTTGAGGAAGAGGATCCCATCTCCAGTTTGCATAAAGGCAAAGTGTAGGCCCACAGCAGCCCTAATTGCGATCCATGTCTGCACAACAAGTGGGAGGAAAGGGCTTCTGGGAAAAGTTTTTTCCCAACAATTCAAATAAGACACATCAGAAGAGCCTGGGCGCGGTGGCTCACACCTGTAATCCCAGCACTTTGGGAGGCTGAGGCGGGCAGATCACTTGAGGTCAGGAGTTTGAGACCAGCCTGGCCAACATGGCAAAACCCCATCTTTACTAAAAAAACAAAAATTAGAGGAGTGGCTCAGTGGCTCATGCCTGTAACCCCAGCAGTTTGGGAGGCCAAGGCAGGCGGATCACCTAAGGTCAGGAGTTTGAGACCATCCTAACACGGTGAAACCCCATCTCTACTAAAAATACAAAAAATTTAGCCGGGCATAGTGGTGGGCACCTGTAGTCCCAGCTACTCAGGAGGCTGAGGCAGGAAAATGGTGTGAACCCGGGAGGCGGAGCTTGCAATGAGCCGAGATCGCACCAACCACTGCACTCCAGCCTGGGCGAAAGAGCGAGACTCCGCCTCAAACAAACAAACAAACAAAAAATTATCCAGGCATGGTGGTGCACACCTGTAATCCCAGCTACTCTGGAGGCTGAGGCAGGAAAATTGCTTGAACCCGGGAGGCAGAGGTTGCAGTGAGCCGGGGTGACACAGTGAGACTCTGTCTCCAAAACAAGCCCTTCAAGCTCCATCAATTGAAAACCAAGCCTGGGATTTACTCCCTTGCTGAGATTGAGAGATGCTCACCTTAGCACTTCCCCTGAAGATTCTGGGCTGTTTGACAAGAGACACAGGCATCTGAAAAGAGTACCCCCAGGGAGCACTGTGTAGAACGGGCAAACCAAGGCTTCTCCGGACATCCTGCCAAGATTCGACCCTGGGACTCAGGTGAAGGAAGAGCCTCACGCAGTGTGCGTGTGGGGAATTGGGGCCTGCCTTGAGCAGCGTCTTCCATTGAGTATTCGCTAAGTCAGTGCTTGCAGCAATATTTTAGAACATTAACTACTGTGAGTAATGAGCTGTATGAGTGGTGGCTCATGCCTGTAATCCTAACACTTTGGGAGGCCAAGTTGGGTGGATTGCTTGAGCTCAGGAGTTCGAGACCAGCCTGGGCAACATGGCGAAACTCTGTCTCTACCAAAAATACAAAAATTAGTTGGGCATGGTGGTGCACACCTGTGGTCCCAGCTACTCGGGAGGCTAAGGTGGGAGAATCACCTGAGCCCGTGAGGCAGAGGTTGCAGTGAGCCCAAGATCACATCACTGCAGTCCAGCCTGGATGACAGAGTGATATCCCATCTCAACAAAAACAAAAACAAACTAGCAAAAAAAAAAAAAAAAAAATCAGCATACCTGGTGATTGATCAGATATGGGGGGCAGCAGGATCAAGGGGCGTTTTCACTGGTCTGCAGGGGCAGCCAGAGGTGCTGAAGAATTAGTGCTCCCAGAAACAATTCTTAACCAATGACGGATTAGAGTCTGTTGATAAATACTCCAACTTCTTCACCCTTGGTTGGGATAACTCCAAGGTGTGTTCTACACAAGGGCTCAGCAAACTAAATCCCAAGAACCAAATCCAGCCACCACCCATTTTGTAAACAAAGTGTTATTGGAACACAGCCATGATCATTTGTTTGCATATGGCCTATGACTGTCTTCACATTCCAATGGCAGAGTTGAGTAGTTGTGACAGAGACTGCATGGCTTGGAAAGCCAAAAATATTTACTGTCTGGGCTTTTCTGAAAAGCATACTGTGCCCTGTTTTATACGGTGTCCCAGATTCCAGGTGGGACTGAGCTTCAGGTGCCTACAGTGGCCACTTTGATAACACACTATTGGCTTTCTTCCCTTTCCTGTTTCACTCCTCCCCTCTTCTAGTAATGTTTTACTTCTTAAATAAACTATGTGCACTTGAATTATTGCATCAAAACCTGCTTCTGAGGGAATTCAACCAATACAGTCACACAGCAATCAGAAATGCTTACAGCTTCTTAAATTCAAAGATTAGTTTTTGGGGTATGATGGTGCTCACCATACACAGTCAGATTAGTAGTGATAAAACCTGTGTTGGGGTTTTGCTGTGTGAGAGTAAGAGACTGCTGTGGTTTGAATGTTGGTGTCCCCCCTCACTGCCCCAGGATTCCTGTGTTAGAACCTAATGACTGATGTGATAGTTTAAAAGGTGGGACCTTTGGGAGGTGATTAGTTCATGAGGGCTACATCCTCATAAATGGGATTAGTGTTTTTATAAAAGAGGCTTGGTGGCTCACACCTGTAGTCCCAGCACTTTGGGAGGCCCAGGTGGGTGGATCACCTGAGGTCAGGAGTTCAAGACCAGCCTGGCCAACATGGTGAAACCCTACCTCTACTAAAAATACAAAAATTAGTTGGGCATGGTGGCACACACCTGTAATCCCAGCTACTTAGGAGGCTGAGGCAGGAGAATCACTTGAACCCAGGAGGTGGAAGTTGCAGTGAGCTAAGATTGCGCCACTGCACTCCAGACTCTGTCTAAATAAATAAATAAGTAAACAAGGCTCAGCAAGCTCTTTTGCCTCTGTTGTCATATGAGGATGTAGCAAGAAGGCGCCGTATTTGAAAAAGAGCAAGCCCTCACCAGACACTGAATTTGCCAGCTCCTTGGTCTTGGGTTTCCCAGCCTCCAGAATGGTGAGCAATACATTTCTGTTGTCGTGTTAACAAGTTACCCAGTCTAAGGCTTTTTTTTTTTTTTTGATGGCAACTGGAACAGATTAAGGTACCAATGCTTTCCAGAACAACAGAAAATGTCTATGAGCTTAACAAGGTGCCTGGACACCTCTGCATTAGTCATCACTCTTTTTTTCCCCCCACCTGTAAACTTACACTGTTTTTCCACAACTTTCCCTCGTATCTTGTAAGAACTCTAACACTTTGAGTGAGTCAGAAGGAGAGTTGAGGACAACACCTGCAGAAAGGTGGCAACTTGCTCTCTCAGTCCTTTGCTCTTGTGGGGATGTGATGGCCCACCCAGTTCATTCCTGAGGCCAAGGCCCAGCAAATTCCTCTTCTCTAGCCCCTTGCAGAGGGCCATGTGCTGCCTGGAAGGCCATGGACAATGGTCCCTCACTGTCCCAGCACCGTGGTGGGGGCAGATGAGAGATGCTCTTTGTGTATCAGTGCTGTGGCTTTCCAGCTCCCCACACTTCTGCTTCAGGCTGTCTCCCTACAGGATCATCCCAGCTGGGGACACAGCGTGAAGTGGATATGCCTCAAGTCCAACCACAGTATAAACTTCTTATGGCACCACTGGGCCAGTTTCTTCAACTGTTACATCTAGAAAAGAGGAACACTGTAGTAGAGAAAAGGAGGCCTAGCATGACTAGCTCCATTTTCCCCCTAATTGCACCACCCTCCCTCCCACTCCTGCCATGGTGATATCTTTTATTTTAATTGCTTTTTGTTTGTTTGAGATGGAGTTTTGCTCTTGTTGCCCAGGCTGGAGTGCAATGGTGCAATCTTGGCTCACTGCAACCTCTGCCTCCCAGGTTCAAGTGATTCTCCTGCCTCAACCTCCCGAGTAGCTGGGATTATAGGCACCCACCACCACACCTGGCTAATTTTTGTATTTTTAGTAGAGACGGGGTTTCGCCAGGCTGGTCTTGAACTCCTGACTTCAGGTGATCTGCCTGCCTTGGCCTCTCAAATTACTGGGATTACAGGCGTGAACCACTGTGCCCGGCCAGTTTAACTGCTTTTGCTTATCTCTGCACATAGGCCAAGCTAACTATGGGAAGAATTTAGCTTAGAGTTTAATTTTAAAGCAAGGATGATCACAGTCCCTTCCCAAAACTAACCCCCGGGGAGATAGGAGAGCACACACAAATAACCATGCTATGCTAGAGTTTATAGAAGCACTGTGACCTGGTCAAGGACAGAGAAGTTTCACAACCTCCCCTGCTTGGACTCTCGCTGCCACCCAGATGTCTGTGATCATCAGTCACCTCTTGATCTCAACCCCCCTTTTCCCTTTCCCCTAACATAACAGGAGCCTAAAATTCTATTAGCTTAAAGTGGTTCTTTAGGACACTAGTCCACCATCTTCTCAATTTGCTGGGTCTCCTTAGTAAAAGCTGTTTTCCTTGCCCCAACTCCTTGTCTCTTGATTTATTGGCTGTGATGCAGTGAGCAGTACAAGCTTTGGACTTGGTTACAATACCTCAAACAGTAAGTACGAGGATTAAATGGGCAAATACCTACACATAAGGGTACTTAGAACAATGCCCAGAACATAGTACATGTTCAATCGCTGTTGCCATTGTGATTATTTCTCTTATTATCATTACTGTGACTATAACAGCATCCTGTGCATCCAAAAAAGACCCAAAGTAGATAATTCATCTGTATCTTCTTGAAAAGCCCACCGAAGGGGCTGTGGGTGCTGTTTTTAGATGGCCTTTTCTGTCCGCTGATGCTGAAAGAGGATCCTGCTCTGATGTTAGTTATTGCATTTGTATAATCTCCTGACTGGGTAATTGTCTACAAACGTGCTATTTAGAATGTCTACACTGTGAATTTAAAGAGTGGTTTGTAATCATGGGCACAGTGGAAAACCACTACACCCACCAGCCAATTATCATGGAGTCACAGACCAGGGAGGGATGGCAGACGCTAAGTCCAGCCTTCCATCCCCATCCCCAGCCCCAGCCTTGGGGCAGGACCCTAGGCTCAACCAATGTGCTCAGACACAAGCCTGGCCTTCCTTGGAAACGAGCCTTTTCTGGGGAAATTTCGTTTAAAAAATGTGACCTTGATTTTGATCACTTCCTGAGAGAAAATTCAGCCCTATATTTAACTGCCCACAGCTTTGAATTCGTCAAAGCCCCAGTTTAATTTCCAATCCCAGATACATTTTGCTTTCCTTCATTTCTCCCTGGGTTTCCAGCTCTGGCACTGGGAGCTTTGCAAGACTGACACTCTTCAGAGACCCCCACGGGGAACAGGCATGGGGCCAGATTCACGCAGCCTGGGTCCCCCTAGCCGAGTGGGCCAGAGAGCACCTTCCCTTCTAAATCCTGTGACCTGGGGCAAACTTCTTGTGTCGAAGTTTGTGCAGAGGCACTTGTTCAATCAGTTTCACCTCTTCCCCAGCAAAGCGTTTCGTGATGGCATATTCAGAGACACAGCGATCCTCCTCCGACATTTTCCCCAGGCCAGCGTCCTTCATTCTTGGGGTTCATTGGAGCCGTTTCCATAGTGACAGCTACTTGTTGAGTTTTGAATCTCCTATCGAGGCCCTCGCAATTTGCCAGCTAAGCCAGGGATCACCAGGCGTGTGTGCCAGGATAATAAGACAAAGTCTGTTTTATTTTACCCTTCTCTTTTTTGTCTGCTTTCGGTTGGGGGCAGCCTTACAAAAGAGAGGGGCCTTTTGGCTTTCAAAATCCTTAGGCCTCTGCTCATTATCCCAGGCGATATCTTGGACTGAACAGTATGGACTCCATTCCTGCGCTGTCTCCAGGCGGCTGCTGGTCTGAGTGAACCATGGCAACAGCTGGGAGTGTTCACGTCTGAGCAGGACACGCAGGGCTGTTTTAGTGCATGTGAGTGTGTGTTCCAGCTGACACTCCTATCTCTTTATTTTAAAGGTAGGGTGATTAGGATGAAAACAATTCTATCACAAGGCTCAGTATCCTTTATTGAAGGTTGGAATCAAGATCATTTTACTTTTACTTTCTTTTTAGAGCATCTTCTGGGACACTTTTTTCTTTTCTTTTCTTTCTTTCTTTTTTTTTTTTTGAGACAGGGTCTCACTCTGTTGCCTGGGATGGTGTGCAATGGTATGGTCATGGCTCACTGCAGCCTCAGCCTCCCAGGCCTAAGCAATCCTTCTGCCCCAGCCTCCTGTGTAGCTGGGACCACCACGCCTGGCTAATTTTTATATTGTTTGTGGGGATAGGGCCTCACTTGGCTGCCCAGGCTGGTCTCGAACTCTTGGGCTCAAGCAATCTTCCTGCCTCAGCCTCCCAAAGTGCTAGGATTACAGTGTGAGCCGCTGTGCCCAGCCTGCCTCTTTATTTTGAAGGTACTGATGATTAGGATGAAAAAATTCCATCATGAGGCTCAGTGTCCATTATTGAAAGTTGGAATCAAGATAACTTTGCTTTCTTTTTAGAGACTCTTCTGGGACACTTAATGTCAGTGACATTGAGCAGCGCAGCCTGGAGCCTTGTGGCTCCCACTGCCTTGAGGTTTCATGTGTATTCAGACTGGAGTTACCCACCATTTCCCTGGGGTGTGTTTAGTCTAAAAGGTGTAAGCCAAGACTTGCAAGAAGCATTAGTGATTCAAGCAGACAACTATCCTCACAAGTAGAACAACTAGAGAAAGAAATTCAGTAAGAGGATCAGCACATCAAAGCATGCCTTGCCATCCACGATCCCTTCTTACTGGCTGAAATGGAAATGCTTCCTGCTTGCGAGTCTACACCAGTGCTCCTGTGCACCACCATGAGGTTTAAGTATCGAGAGCGCCTGTAACTTCCTAATGTTTATAAGTTTCACTGCAAGATTTTGTTGTTCGTTGCTGTTGAGCTTTTGGAAGAATCTCTAAAGAAAATTCCTCTGCTCTGAACGTATTTGCTGTTTTGTGTGTGGCTAGAACTTCAGCAAGGGCACAATGGGGGGCAACATTTTTTCTCTTTTAGGAGATGCCAGGTCCGGAGTAGGAGCTGACCAGGGTGCAGAAGAGAAGGGCTCGACCTTCAGAAGAATGCCTGAAAGCTCTGCCTGTCTGATTTCATCATGGGTTTTAACGGAATACTTGGAAAGGGAAAACAGGGGAACATAATGATTCAGAGCCTGGGGCTTCTTGGCTGCCAGTATGCCAAATACTTGAACAAATGAACACACAATCAAGGGCAGTTTATAACGCAGCATCCTAGAGCAGATGTATTTTAAAGGCAAGGCAAAAAGAAAAAGAGGAAATTATCTAAATTAAAAGTCAATGTTTCTAATTGCAAACAAGAAAATGATGAACATAATGATAGAATAAAGAAGCCCATCAGACTGCATCTGGAATCCGCAGGCCCTGTTAGCAAATTTGGCACACCACAGACCCTGGGCTCTCTCCAGAGCCTTCTGGCTTTTGGAAAAGTGGCTCTTAAGCAGATAGGGTTGGATGACCTGCTCCTGTCTAGAGCTGTTTTCAAAGGGCCAGAGGCTGCAGAAGTCTGGACTGGATTCCCGGATGAGCTGTTTCATTCTGGGGCTTCCCATGGACTCAGTCATTAAGGAATGCTTCTTTTTCAGATTAACCCAATGCAAACGAGTTCAAGCAATCTGGAAACATATTGATTTGCCTAACAGGAAAGCCCAGATGCAAGGCAGGACTGGGCTGGTTGGATCCAATGGTTCAGTGGTATTGCCAAGGACTGGATTTCTTTTTCTCTTCCGTGCTGCCTCCAGTGCTATCAGGTTTACTCCAAGGTTGGCTTCTCTCTTGGTTGCAAGGTGGTTGCCAACTGCCTTCAGGGTGACATGCTTCCTCGGCCACTCAAACATCAAGCCAAAGTCTTGCAACCTTCCTGTTCTACCTTCGATCCAACCCCCTGCCCTCTAGGAAGACGCTTGCAATATTGTGGCCAAGGAAAGGCCGGGGGCTGACTGGTTTAGGCTTGGATTACTACCCATCCCTGAAGCCATCACACATGGGGTGCAATTCTGCTGACTGTTTTTGGCCATCGGAGCCTCCCCTGGAGCTGAGGATAGGGGCCAATTACACCCCAAACATAAGGCTTTGCTACCAGGAAGATTGGTGTTCCCTCAAAGGAAAGTCGGGGTGCTGTTAGCAAGAGGGATGCGGGTAAGGGTGGGACTTGGGGTGGAGTGAGTTAAGCAATGACCAGGGGTCATCTCTGGATCTTTTGGGTGTGGGAAAGGCTAGAAAGAGGTATGGGGTGAGGAACAGAAGGTGAAGTAACATCCCAAACCCTAGGAAGTAAGGGTGAGAATGAACTTGAAGCCTGTGTAAGTCAGTTTCATAGCTGCACCCTCACTTCCTCCTCTCTCCATGTGCTCTCTTCCTTGCCTTCTCCAAGTAGGGACCAGCACAGCCTAGTGATGAAGACTGTGTGTCTCCAAGCCTGGCCAATGTTGTGAAACTTCGTCTGTATTACAAATACAAAAATTAGCTGGGCATGGTGGCACACTCCTGTAATCCCAGCTGCTCGGGAGGCTGAGGCACAAGAATCGCTTGAACCCAAGTGGCGGAGGTTGCAGTGAGCTGAGATTCTGCTGCTGCACTCCAGCCTGGGCGACAGAGAGAGGCTCTGTCTCAAAAAAAGAAAAAAAAGCTATTAAAAAAAAAAAAAGACTGTGTGTCTTTTTTCCCCCAAGTATCACCACTACCGGGCAAGCTACTTAACATCTCAGCCTTGACTTTCCTCATCTGTAAAATGGGGGTAATCATAGGATCTATTTCATAGGATTATTGTGAGGATTAAATGACCTAAACTACATGAAGTACCTAGAACACGGCCTGACCCAAAGCAGGTCCTCAGTAAATATTAGCTATTATTTTTCCAGCCCAGGCCAGAGTGCAGTGGCCTTGATCTCGGTTCATTGCAACCTCTGCTTCCTGAGTTCAAGTAATTCTCCCGCCTCAGCCTCTTGAGTAGCTGGGATTACAGTCTCCTGTCACCACGCCTGGCTAATTTTTTTTTTTTTTTTTTTTGAGATGGAGTTTTGCTTTTGTCGCCCAGGATGGAGTGCAATGGTGCGATCTCGGCTCACTGCAACCTCCCAGGTTCAAGCGTCTCCCAGGTTCAAGCGATTCTACTGCCTCAGCCTCCTGAGTAGCTGTGATTACAGGCGCCCACCACCACACCCGGCTAATTTTTGTATTTTTAGTAGAGATGGGGTTTCACTGTTGACCAGGTTGGTCTCAAACTCCCAGCTTCAGGTGATCCACCCGCCTCGGCCTCCCAAAGTGCTGGGATTACAAGTATGAGCCACCGCGCCCAGCCTAATTTTTGTATTTTTAGTAGAGAGGGGATTTCACCATGTTGGCCAGGCTGGTCTTGAATTCCTGACCTCAAGTCATCCACCTGTCTTGGCCTCTCCAAGTACTGGGATTACAGGCGTGAGCCACTATACCCAGCCTCGACCTCTGTTTTCTATAGCAGTGATCTGGAGTGTAGTGGTGCAGTCATAGTTCATTGCAGTCTTGAACTTCTGGGCTCCAGCCATTGTCCCATCTCAGCCTCCTGAGTTGCTGGGACTACAGGCTTGAGTCACTGTGCCCAGCTTATGGCAGTGATCTTGATCATGCTTTCTTATACTGTCATTTCCTCCTTCACACTCAGTCTCCCTACTTTCTCACTCCTGTTTCCTGGAATCATCTTCCAAATAAAATACAACACAAGATCTTATCTCAGGCTCTGCTTTTGGGAGAACCCAAACCAAGAAAGCATATAATCTAGACTTAAAGATATTGAAAAACAATATATGTATGTCGCGCGCGCGCGCGCGTGTGTGTGTTTTGGCGGTTTTTTACTTCAACCAGATTGTCACCTCTTATGAAAACAGACCAGGACTTAAACTTTTTCGGTATTTTTCAATTCCTGCAACAATGGAGGAGAGGACCAGTACTTACTAGCTATTATGTACCAGGCACTTTACATACATATTAAAACATAATCCTCAGGAGAACGCTGTAAGATTCTTATCATTATCTCCACTGTGCTTGAAGTGGCCTGGCTAAGCTCAGAGGTGTTGAGCTCACCAGATTCCCTGAGGATACACAGTGAGAAAGTTTCCCTAGTTTACTAAGGACACAGGCTCGTAAGTGGCAGAGTGAGGATGTTTATATAGGTATGTCTGAATCTCAGGGCCTCATAGAAATACTGAAAACAATGCTTGATGGTAAACAGTAGCCACATTGAAACTTTATCCTTTGCTTGGTAGTGTTTATTCCAGGACCCAAGTCATATAAGTTTTAATATAAAACACTTGATAGATAATACTGTGAGAAAGCAGCAGTAACATGCTGATAAATGTTTAGCAATTGGCACTCTGAAACAAAAGCCCTATTTTCAGTGATGGCTAATTTTCATAGTGTTGCTATTCCCACTATGGCCAATTTCAAGCTACCGGCATGGCATTGGGGAGAGACAGTGGTAGCCCACCATTATATGGTATTTCTGCTTATACATCCAGTAGAAGTACAAAACCTCAACAGCATAGATAGCAGTCAAATGTAGAAAAAGTAATTAGGAAGAGTAAGTTTGAGTACTTACTATTATTATTTAGACAGGGTCTTGCTCTGTCACCTAGGCAGGAGTGCAGTGGTGTGATCAGAGCTCATTGCAGCCTGGAACTCCTGGGCTCAAGGAGTTCCTGGATCCTCCTGTCTCAGTCTCTTGAGTAGCTGGGACCACAGGTGTGAGCCACTGTGCCCAGATAACATTCAAAATAGTTTTAGAGACAGTCTCACTATATTGCTAGGCTGGTCTCAGACTCCTGGCCTCAAGCTATCCTCCCATCCTAGCCTCCCAAAGTGCTGGGGTTATAGGCATAAGCTACCTCATCCAGCCTATTATCTTTGTTTTTTTAAATATAATTTATTTAATTTTAAGTTTACATATTTAGTTTTTAATAGTGGCTGTGTTTAGCAACTGGTTTGTAATATCCCAGGAAATTTAACATTCAGCAGTTGTGGGACAGTATAAACTGGCTTCAGTATACCTCAGGCTATGGCTTGAAAGGAAAATAAAAAGAGGCTGGGTGTGGTGGCTCATGTCTGTAATCCTAGCATTTTGGGAGGCCAAGGTGGGTGGACTACTTGAGGTCAGGAGTTCGAGACCAGCCTGGCCAACATGGTTAAACCCCATCTCTACTAAAAATACAAAAATTAGCCAGGTGTGGTGGTGGGTGCCTATAATCCCAGCTACTAGGGAGGCTGAGGCAGGAGAATCACTTGAACCCAGGATGTGGAGGTTGCAGTGAGCTGAGATTGTGCCACTGCACTGCAGCCTGAGCGAGAGAGCAAGACTCGGTCCCCAAAACAAGGACATAAAAATAAATTTCAGTAATGAATTTATCATTAAAATTTGTCTCAGAAGGCTGGAGATGAATCCTTTTCAGAGGTTGGATTATTCCCTGATGCTGAAGATTGATCACAGTTAAGGGGGAATATTCTTTGATGCAGCATTGCAGTGAAATTTCCTATGATGATGTTGTCCGGTAAAGTAGCCACTAGCCACGTGTCAGCTCTTGAACACTTGAAATGTGACTGGTATAATGAAGGAACCAAATGTACAATTTTATTTATTGTTAATGAATTTAAATTTAAATCTAAGTAGTTGCATGTGGTTAATGGCTACTGTATTGAACAGCACAGCTTATACTTTGCCAAATGATTTTTAGTAGGTCTTTATTATCAGATCACGTGTCAGCTCCTCAGCTCGCAATACCCGAGTCAGCCTCTCTCAGTCTATCTGCTTGCACTGACTCCTCCTCTCAACCTTAGTTCCTCCATGGGTCTTTTTTCTATCACTAATATATCTACTCAGCTGCTTCTCATATCTGGCCTTAGGACATGATGTTGTCGCTCTAATTCCCATATGTGCCACTCATGGGTTACACATGTGCCTGTGAGCCATTGCCCTCTTAAACTCTCAGGGTAGCCTGGCAGGGCCTGGTGTGGAGGAAGCTCCTGGGCGAGCCATCTTCAGACTCAAGCAGCTTTGTCTGGGGCTCTTCGGAGGGAGGTTTGCAGGGAGCAGAGTCTGATAGACTGTCCTATGGCCTCCAAGGCAGAGAGCTCCAGCTACATCAGCATTCTGTTGTTACCCCAAGGCATACTATCTGTGACTAATGAGATGCTCTGCCATGTGAACTTGGACCTCAGCAGCCAGCCACAGCGTGGGACATTGCCTGGTGTAGACCAGCGGCCTTGGTGTGTCCAGTTAACGTTTTAGATCTCCAGGAAGTAAGACACAAGCCCCAGGGTCAGGCAGTCATGGGCAGGACATGTGAAGTCCAGACAGGGGCCCCTAGTGAGTGCAGCTACTGGTGGGTGCAGCTACTGGTGGATGCAGCTCCTGAAGTGGTCCCAAATCTTTCCCTTCATCTATTTCAGATACTTCTGTCCATTTGTGCCTGGCCACGTCCTTGCAGTGGTGCTTAAACTAGGGGCTGGTTAATTGCCGCAATAATACATGCATGTTCTGTGAATTAAAAATTCCATTATTGGCCTGGTGCGGTGGCTCACGCCTGCAATCCCAGCACTTTGGGAGGCCAAGGTGGGCAGATCACGAGGTCAGGAATTTGAGATCAGCCTGACCAACATGGTGAAACCCCATCTCTACTAAAAAAATACAAAACTTAGCCAGGTGTGGTGGTGCATGCCTGTAATCCCAGCTACTCAGGAGGCCGAGGCAGGAGAATTGCTTAAACCTGGGAAGCGGAGGTTGTAATGAGCCAAGATTGCACCACTGCACTCCAGCCTGGGCAACAGAGCAAGACTCCATCTCAAAAAAATAAATAAATAAATAAATAAAATAAAAATAAAAAATAAAAGTTCCATTATTATTGGTTGGACATGGTGGTGCACACCTGTAGTCCCAGCAACTTGGGAGGCTGAGGCATAAGAATCACTTGACTCTGGGAGACAGAGGTTGCAGTGAGCCAAGACTGTGCCAGTGCACTCTAACCTGGATGACAGGATGAAAATGTCTCAAAGAAAAAAACCAAAAACCAATAAACAATTACATTATTAGTCCAGGTATGGTGGCTCATGCCTGTAATCCCAGAAATTCATGGGGCTGAGATGGGAGATCAGGAGTTCAAGACCAGCCTGGGCAGCATAGCAAGACCCTGTCTCTACAAAAACAAAAACAACTTAGCTGGGCATGGTGGAATGTGCCTGTAGCCCCAGCTATTTGGAAGGCTGAGATGGGAGGGTCACTTGAGCCCAGTGGTTCAAGGCTGCAGTGAGCTATGATCATGCCATTGAACTCCAGCCTGGACAACAGAACAAGACCCTGTCTCTAAAAATATTTTTTCATTATTATTTTAAAATTCTACATATGAAAAGGTCTGATTGAATTAGAAATCCATCCATATTATCATAAAACATTTAAATGTTACATTTATCAATAAAGAATATGAATAATCAAGTCCTTCAATATTTCAACTATTGTACATTTTGGATAGATGTAAAAATCACTTTACGTTCTTTAGCATGTATTTGTGCAAAGTTTCTTCATTTAAAACTCTCTAAAGTTTCTCATTTAAAAGTGATCTCATTAACAATGACTTCCAAGAATTTGAAGAGATCATCCTTAGAAAGTTGGCATTTTGGCCGGCGCGAGTGGTTCACACCTGTAATCCCAACACTTTGGGAGACCAAGGTGGGCAGATCACCTGAGGTCAGGAGTTCGAGACCAGCCTGGCCAACATGGCTAAACCCCTTCTCTACTAAAAATACAAAAATTAGCCAGACATGGTAGCAGGCGCCTGTAATCCCAACTACTCGGGAGGCTGAGGCAGGAGAAGTGCTTGAACCCGGGAGGTGGAGGTTGTGGTGAGCCGAGTTCGTACTATTGTACTCCAGCCTGGGCAACAGAGTGAGGCTCCACCTAACAAAAAAAAAAAAAAAAAAAAAAAAAAGTTGGTGTTTTGGCCATTATTAGCATAATTTGGTATAAAAGGTTATATTCTTGTGAGTAAGCTCAATTTTCCATTTACAAAATTCAAAATGATTTTATTTGGAAATTTATGTGAATCCATATTCAATATATTCCTTAATAATTGCCATTTTCTTTTTGTTATTGTAATTATTAAGGTTAAAAAGTAATGACTTTCTCCCACTAAGTACTCTGTAAGTGGCCCCTACCCTCAATGTTGTCTAGTTTATCCCAGTATGCCAAGCCAATATTTTTTCTCTTTGTACCATGGCTTGAAAAGTTTGGTCAGGAGTGTCCAGATTATCTTTTTCTCTTGTGCTCTATACCTATAAATTTGTCTCTATTTGTGACTCAGGTCCCTGTTTCTTCTCAACACTCCAGTCAGTAGTCTCTGACTTCTGCCTTATTATTATTACTTTTGAGACAGAGTTTCATTCTTGTTGCCCAGGCTAGAGTGCAATGGTGCGATCTTGGCTCACCGCAACCTCCGCCTCCCCAGTTCAAGCGATTCTCTCACCTCTCTCACCTCAGCCTCCTGAGCAGCTGGGATTACAAGGGCCTGCCACCGTGCCCAGCTAATTTTTGTATTTTTAGTAGAGATGGGGTTTCGCCATGTTGGCCAGGCTGGTCTTGAACTCTTGACCTCAGGTGATCCACCCTCCTCAGCCTCCCAAAGTGCTGGGATTACAGGCGTGAGCAGCCATGCCTGACCTCTGCCTTATTTATTTGATTTTTTGAGATGGAGTTTTGCTCTTGTTGCCCAGGCTGGAGTGCAGTGGTGCAATCTTGGCTCACTGCAACCTTCACCTCCCGGGTTCAAGCGATTCTCCTGTCTCAGCCTCCTGAGTAGGTGGGATTACAGACATTCGCCACCATGCCTAGCTAATTTTGTATTTTTAGTAGAGTCAGGGTTTCTCCATGTTGGTTAGGCTGGTCTCGAACTCCCAACCTTAGGTGATCCGCCCGCCTCAGCCTCCCAAAGTGCTGGGATTACAGGTGTGAGCCACCAAACCCAGCCTCCTCTGCCTCATTTTTACAGTAGACATTCTACTTGTATGTGCTTTGATGTGGCCCCTTTTCTGTGTATTTATATATATTTTTTCCCAGTAAGGTTGTGCATTTTAAAAATGTGGGATCTATGGGCTTGCTTCTTTTGGATGATTCAATTCCTTAAAAACTCTCAACATGAATTACAAGATCCAAAACTAATTCACCTAAAATTAGGACACGGAATTTGCTTTTCCCCTGCCTTCCTGTAACAAGGCTAATACAAAATATCTATCTATCTATCAATCGATCAACATATTTCTGCTTTTTTTGTCTGTCTTTAGTGCTTGTGTGATTTTCCACCTATTCTGCCAGGGGCATTTACTTGCCTTGGGGAGGATTAGAGTTATTACACAGAAATGCAAAAAGAAAGAATCAATGGTAAGTGTTTGATATCCAAAAGAGGATATTTGAGTCCACAGCAAGGCTATTGAAAACCAGACTGTAATAGAGGAAGTGTTTTCTAAGTTTCTTAAGCTCCCTTTAATACTTCAAAAGCTGGAGACTTTTCTATAAGCCAAGGCTATGATGTACATGGGAAGTAGGAGAAGTTGATGCCTTTTAGTCCTGAGGACACAGAATGAAGAGAGGCGGAGGGCAGGGAAGCTGTGAGGCCTGACTTGCCTCCTTGGACCAGCATCCTGGGAGGTGGGGCTGGTTTTAGATGGGGAGAGAGGGAAGCAGAAAGCTGAGAAGGCTTTATCTTGTTCTCCATTTTGAGGTCTGTTTTAGTCCTTTTGGGCTGTGATGACCAAATACCATCAACTGGGTAGCTACAAACAATAGAAATTTATTCCTCACAGTTCTTGAGGTTGGGAAGTCCAAGATCAAGATGCTGGCAGATTCCTTCCTGGTTCATGGATGGCCGTCTTTTCTCTGTGCCCTCATATGGCAAAAAGGGTAAGGGGTTTCTCTGGGCCCTTTTTTATAGGGGTGTTAATTCCATTCATGAGAGTGGAGCTTCTCAAAAGCCCCACTTCCACGTGCCATTAGATTGGTATTAGGATTTAACACACGCATTTTTTGGGGAATTGAGAGAAGAGAGATACAAACATTCAGTCTGTAACAAGGTCTCTTGGAGAAGGGACATCTGCAAAGACCTTATTTCCTAATAAGGTTACATTCATAGGTTCTGGGTGGAATTTTGGGAGAACACTATTCAACCTACTACATAGGCTGAGAAAATCTTAATATTAAATACTGAACATTCATCTGAAAGAGATTGACATAACTGAAATAGACTATTACAACCTGATGAGACTGAGATACCATTAACTGGCTGGTTCAAATAGCCCTACCTCGACCTGGCCACAGCTACCAAGAGGGATGAAGGTTCATGGGGAAGATTAAAGTGTTCCAGAAAATGAACAAGCTATCTTTTTTATTTCTACCTTACCAATGTTGAGGTTAAAATGGACACATCACTGTGTATCTGGCTAGCTCCTACTCCAAAAGGAAATAAAAGAAAGAGCTGCTACCAGATCAGTACAATCAAGGTAAAATATCACAAGCAAAAATAATACAATTTTGGGTAATGTAGAAGGGAGAAGGAAGATGAGAAGATGATTATACTAAATAACTAGGTTTAAGAGGAACAATTGCAATCCATCAGAAAGTACTTCTTCTTAGTTCTGAGTTTCTTCTCAACCCAGAAAAGAAAGGAAAAATGAAAAATGACAAGAACTTCATTACTTAGTAAAAAGAAACATACCATATTGCCAAAAGATTATTATTATTATTTTTTTGAAATGCAATCTTGGTTTTTTTGCCCAGACTGGAGTACTATGGCGCGATCTCAGCTCACTGCAACCTCCGCCTCCTGGGTTCAAGCGATTCTCCTGCCTCCCAAGCGCCTGCCACCACGCCTGGCTAATTTTTTTGTACTTTTAGTAGAGATGGGATTTCACCATGTTGGCCAGACTGGTCTGTGAACTCCTGAACTCAGGTGATCCATCTGCCTTGGCCTCCCAAAGTGCTGGGATTACAGGCATGAGCCACTGAGCCCGGCCAGGTTTTTAAAAAGTTTAAAAAGTACTGGATATGAGAGGCTCCGTCATAAAGAACATTTATAGAGGAAACATAAATTGTATTAGGGTTCTCTTGAGGGACGGAACTAATACAATATGTGTATGTATATGTATATGTATGTGTGTGTGTGTGTGTGTGTATATATGGCATGGTTTATTACGTAGTATTAACTTACACAATCACAAGGTCCCACAATAGCCTGTCTGCAAGCCAAGCTGAGGAGCAAGGAAGCCAGTCCGAGTCCCAACGCTGAAGAACTTGGAGTCTGATGTTCCAGGGCAGGAAGCATCCAGCATGGGAGAAAGATGTAGGCTGGGAGGCTAGGCCAGTCTAACCCTTTTGTGTTTTTTCTGCCTGCTTTATATCCTGGACAAGCTGGCAGCTGATTAGATGGTGCCCACCCAGATTAAGGGTGCATCTGCCTGTCTCAGCTCGTGTCTCAGCTCGTGGACTCAAACATTAATCTCCTTTGGCAAAACCCTCACAGACACACCGAGGATCAATACTTTGCATCCTTCAATACAATCAAGTTGACACTCAGTATTAACCATCACAGGGATCCATTGTGAAATATGATTTCCTTTTTTTTTTGAGATGGAGTTTTGCTCTGTCACCAGGCTGGAGTGCACTGGTGTGATCTTGGCTCATTGCATGCTCTGCCTCCCAGGCTCAAGTGATTCTTGTACCTCATCCTCCCAAGTAGCTGGGATTACAGGCATGCACCACCATACCCGGCCAATTTTTGTATTTTTATTAGAGATGGGATTTTGCCATGTTGGTCGGGAAGGTCTCAAACTCCCAACCTCAAGTGATCCACTGGCCTCAGCCTCCCAAAGTGCTGGGATTACAGGTATGAGCCACTGTGCCCAGTCAGGAAACATTTTAAAAGGCTTTTATTCATTTATTTATTTAATTTCTATTCATTTATTTTCCCAACTTAAAGAGCTTTTTAAAGACAAATGTAATATTTGAATCACGATTCTAAATATGATAGTAAATAATAAATAAATTTAAAAATAAATAAAATGTATAATAAAAAAGATAAAAAATAAAATTTAGATAAAATATTTAAATAGGACCCTTACCTTACCTAAAATCATAATTGAAATGAACTCAAAATGGATGAAATTGCTAAATGTAAGAGCTAAAACCATAAAACTCTTGTAGCAGGGAAAAACTTCATAACATTGGATGGGGTCATGATTTTTTGGCTATAACACCCACAGAACAGGCAACAAAAGAAAAATAGACAAACTGAATTTCATCAAAATTAGAAACTTTTGTACATCGAAGGACACTATCAGCAGATTTGTAAACATCTCCCATTCTGTGGGTCAGATGGAAGAAAATACTTCCAAATCACATATCTCATAAAGGATTAATATCCAGAATATATAAAGAACTCCTAAGGTTCAACAACAAAAAATACTAAACAACCCAATTCAAAAATAGGGCTGGGTATGGTGCTCATGCCTGTAACTCAAGTGCTTTGGGAGGCTGAGGTGGCAGGATCACTTGAGATCAGGAGTTTGAGGCTGGAGTGAGCTATGATCATGCCACTGCATTCCAACCTGGGTGATAGAGTGAGACCCTGTCTCTCAAAGAAAAAACAAAAACAAAAACACCCATAAATGAGTAAAGGACTTAAATAGACATTTCTCTAAAGAAGATCTACAAATGGTTAATAAACACATAAAATGATGCTCAATGTCATTAATCATTAGGGAAATGCAATTCAAAACCACAATGAGACATCACTTCATACCCATTGGGATGTCTATTGTCAAAAAAACGAGAAAACAGTAAAGATTGGCAAGGTGGAGAAATTGGAACCCTTGTGCATTGCTGGGTCAAAGGCAAAATGGTGCAGCCGCCGGGGAAAATGGTATGATGGTTTGTCAAAAAATTTAAATATAGAATCACCATAGGATTCAACAACTCTACTTCTGGGCATATACAAAAAAATATTGAAGGCAGGGTCTCAAACAGATATTTATAACCTCATGTTTATAGCAGCATTATTCGTAATAACTAAAAGGTGGAAACAACATGAGCATCCATTGATAGATGAATGGATAACCAAAATGTGATCTACATGTACCGAATGTTATTCAGTCTTATGAAGGAATAGAATTCTGACACATGATACAACATGGATGAACCTCGAGGACATTATGCTGAGTGAAATAAGCCAGACACAAAGGGACAAATATTGCATGATTCCACTTATTTTTTTAAATACATTTCTTTATTGCAAGGTAATTTTTTTTTTTTCTAGTGAGTTTGGCTATAATGATAGTCTCAAAAGTTTCAAAAGTATGAGTAATAGAAGGATGCTTTCCCAGCCTGGGCAACATAGTGAGACCTCATCTCTACAGAAAAGACAAAACAAAATAGCAGGGCATGGTGGCGCATGCTTGTAGTCCCTGCTACTTAGGAGGCTGATGTGGGAGGACTGCTTGAGCCCGGGAGGTCAAGGGGGCAGTGAGCCATGACTGCACCACTGCATTCCAACCTGGGCAATAGAATGAGACCCTGATCAATTAAAGGCTGCCCATTTAAAGGGCACTGTACAGACTTGAATCCAGAAGTTTCTTGGGATGGTTTTTTAAAATCATAATTTCTTTCCTCAGAGTTGCTTCTGAATCTTGGGTATCCTCTCTGATGGCAATGTCCATGAGCATTTGATCGCTGTCTTGAAGGTGAATCCCTTTTACAATGGTCCTTTTATTCTTTTTCAGCGTTTATCTCTTCTAACCTTTTATAGATTATAATGTAATCTAGAGACATATCTAGGAAGTTAACCTTTGTCCGATTGGGATGATTTGTCAGCACTTTTTCAGAAAGTGTTAGGTTATGAAGTGAAGCCATCTCCTCTGTGTCATAGCACCACACTCTGCGTGATTCCACACATATGAGGTACCTAGAATAGGTAAATTCATATAGACAGGAAGTACAAGAGTGGTTACCAGGGACTTGGGGAAGGAGCAAATAGGTGAATTATTGCTTAATGGGAACAGTTTCAGTACAGGATGAAGCAGACCAGCCACTTGCTGAGGATGATGAGGTGAAAAATTAGAAAGACCCCATGTCCCTGGCCATGTTAGGGAGTCCCTACATCAATCCTGGAGCTACCCTACTCCTGTGATCTAAATTTTTTTTACTCCCCCAACTCCAACCCCAGGCAGTTACTGATCTGGTTTTCATCACTATAGTTTTGTCTTCTAGAGAATGTCAAGCGAAAATAATCATACAGTAAATAATCTTTTGAGACTGCTTCTTTCACTTAGCATAATGCCTGAAATTCATCCAAGTTGCTGTATCAATAGTCTGTTCCATTTTGTTGCTGAATAGTATTCCATTGTACGTGTATTAGTCTGTTCTCACTGCTATAAAGAACTGTGAGACTGGGTAATTTATGGAGGAAAGAGGTTTAATCGACTCACAGCTCTGCAGGCTATACAGGAAGCATGGCTGGGGAGTCCTCAGGAAACTTACAATCATGGCGGAAGGGTGAAGGGGAAGCAGGCACATATCCACATGGTGGAGCAGGGGAGAGAGAGAGTGAAGGGGGAGGTGCTACACACTTTTATTGTTTTATTTATTTATTTATTTATTTATTTATTTTTTTTTTTTTGAGACGGAGTCTTGCTCTGTAGCCCAGGCTGGAGTGCAGTGGCGGGATCTCAGCTCACTGCAAGCTCCGCCTCCCAGGTTTATGCCATTCTCCTGCCTCAGCCTCCCGAGTAGGTGGGACCACAGGCGCCCGCCACCACACCCGGCTAATTTTTTACATTTTTAGTAGAGTTGGGGTTTCACCATGTCAGCCAGGATGGTCTCGATCTCCTGACCTCGTGATCCACCCGCCTCGGCCTCCCAAAGTGCTGGGATTACAGGCGTGAGCCACCACGCCCGGCTTGCTACATACTTTTAAACTGCCAGATCTCATGAGAACTCACTCACTATCACAAGAACAGCAAGGGGGAAATCCACACCCATGATCCAATCACCTCCAACCATGTCCCTCCCCCAACACTGGGAATTACAATTTGATGTGAGATTTGGGTGGGGACATAGAGCCAAACTATACCAGTATGGATACACCAATTTATTTTTTTTCTTCTTTGAGATAGAGTCTCACTCTGTCGCCCAGGCTGGAGTGTAGTGGTGGGATCATGGCTCACTGTAACCTCAAAACTCCTGGGCTCAAGCAATCCTCCTGCCTCAGCCTCCAGAGCAGCTGGAACTACAGGCATGTGCCACCATGCTTAACGCTTTTTTTTGTTTTAATTTTTTTGTAGAGACCAGGTCTCTACAAAAACTCCTGGCCTCAGGTGATCCTCCTGCCTTGGCCTCCCAAAACACTAAACACTAGGCAGGCTGGTCTCAGACTCCTGGCCTCAAGTGATCCTCTCGCATTGGCCTCCCAAAGTGCTAGGATCACAGGCGTGAGCCATTGTGCTTGACCCAATTTTAAAAAACTCATTTATCCCTTGAAGGACATTTGAGTTGTTTTCAGTTTTTGGCAAATATGAATAGAATTGCTATAAACGTTCATGTCCCGGTTTTTGTATGACGTAACATTTTCTTTTTCTAAGGTTAATACCCAGAAGTAGGATTACTAGGTTATATGGCGAGTGCATGTTAAATGTTGTAAGAATTGCCCAGAGGGGCTATGCCATTTCACATTTCTACTAGCAAAGTTTCAGTTGCTTTACATTCTTGCCAGCACTTGGTAGAACAAATAGTTTTTAAACACTTGGCATGGTGCAAGGTGTTAGAGAGGGAAAGGTAGAGAAGACACAGTCCTTGCTCTAGAGGAGTTTGTGGTCAAGTTTATCAAAAGCCTGTAGCAGTAACTGCATCAAGGTCATGCAGCACACTCCTCCTGTTCACTACCAAGTTGTTCTGATGAAGCGAATGTAGCTCTGTGTGGGGACACAGAAGGAAAAAAGTATATAAAAAGTAAAATATGTCTGGGTGCTGTGGCTCACGCCTGTAATCCCAGTACTTTGGGAGGCCGAGGCGGGCGGATCACGAGGTAAGGAGATGGAGACCAGCCCGGCTAACACGGTGAAACCTCGTCTCTACTAAAGATACGAAAAATTAGCCGGATGTGGTGGCACATGCCTGTAATCCTAGCTACTTGGGAGGCTGAGGCAGGAGAATGGCGTGAATCCCCGAGGCAGCGCTTGCAGTGAGTGGAGATCGCGCCTCCAGCCTGAATGACAGAGAGAGACTCCGTCTCAGAAAAAAAAAAAAAAGAAGTAAAATACTTTCTAGGAAAGCTGGAAGAATTTTGTTGTCAATTATTTGTTGACAATCAATTATTACTGTTGATTTATGGTGACATATCAATCATGATTTTGTAGGGAGCATAAAGGATGTACCATCAATTTCAGAACAGGGTTTTGTTTTTACTACTTGGAAATCTGTTTTTTTTTTTTTTCCCCCTGATCAAGATTGCCTCTTTACTGAAAGACTGAACTTCAGCATAGAACCTATTTCAAGGACTGGGTGCAGTGGCTCATTCCTGTAATCCCAGCACTTTGGGAGGCTAAGGTGGATGGATCACTTGAGGTCAGGAGTTCGAGACCAGCCTGGCCAGCATAATGAAACCCCATCTCTACTAAAAATAGAAAAAATTAGCCAGGCATGGTGGTGGGCACCTGTAATCCCAGCTGCTTGGGAGGCTGAGGCAGGAGAATCACTTGAACCCAGGAGGTGGAGGTTGCAGTGAGCCAAGATCGTGCACTCCAGCCTGGGTGACAGAGCCAGACTCTGTCTCAAAACAACAACAACAACAACAACAAACCCAAACAGAACCTAAATCAAGATCAGAAAATATGAATAAATGCAAGAATAAATCCCTACTTCCCTACTGGGGCAGACTTCTTATAGTTAAATAGTTAATTTGATAGATAACATTTATCATTAAGCTTATGTAATGTATTCAGTATGATGTTCAAAACAGAATAAAACATACCATAGTTTAACATGCACCTTGTCTGAACTGAGAAATTCTCTGATGTTTCTCAGAAGCATGGGTCAAACTCACTGTTTCCACAGGTGTTTAAGATTTCTGCTCTCTTGGGTTGAGTATTCTCTCCTTCTTCCCAGATGTTTTCTTTCAGGATGTGGACCTTTATAAATGCTGACTTTTTATTTTTTATTTTTATTTTTTGAGAAAGGGTCTTGCTCTGTTGCCTAGGCTGGAGTGCAGTAGCATGATCATAGCTCACAGCAGCCTCAACCACCCAGGTTCAAGTGATCCTCCCACCTCATCTCCTCTGAGTTTGAGACCACCCTGGCCAACATGGTAAAACCCCATCTCTACTAAAAATACAAAAATTAGCCAGGCGTGATGGTGGGCACCTGTAATCCCAGCTACTTGGGAGGCTGAGGCAGGAGACTTGCTTGAATCTGGGAGGCAAAGGTTGCAGTGAGCCGAGATTGTACCACTGCACTCCAGCCTGGGCGACAGCATGCAGCGGTACCCTGACTCAAAAAAAAAAAAAAAAAAAAGTGAATGCTCAGTCACCCGGCGGAGTCTGCCTACAGAGGGGCTAGGTCATGCTTGGTCTTGTGGGTTGACAAGATGTCTGCAAAGGTGTCTAGATATCTTGAATGGATGTCTACCATGATTTTAATCTCACTCACTAGACACTTCCCACTCCTGGGACAGGAACAGTGGCAACAGGTTGTAACTGGAGACTCATCAGAGTGTGGCAATTGGCTTTCTTATCAGCTTCCCTGATCATGCATTCCTTCAGGTGGGCATGGCTGAAAAAGCGAAGGTCAAAGGCTTCTAAGACCCTCATAAGATTAGAAACACTATTTACCTAAAACCCTGCCACCCAAAGGATCATGCCTGATTTCCCAAGGCAGGGGTGTGCTCAGGGTTCCTTGTGGCTTTTTTCTTTCTCTTCTTCCCACCCCCAAACATTGCTTGTTGACCTTTCACAGCTCACTCTGCCTGAGGCTTGGTTTATAGCTTCCTTAGATAAAGGTGTTTGGACAAGCTAGCTCTTTTTTCAGTCCTAGCCTGAAAAACAGTCAATTCTTTTAGCCGATGGGTATATTGAAATGCCTCCAGTACTTTGTAAATACAAACTACCTATAGGATTATTAGTGCAGTGGTCCCTTCCTTAGTTTACCCAAGTGAGTTGTGCACCACTCGGCCAGTACAGCAGGACATTTCTTTTTTTTAAAAAAGCTTTTATTTTAGGCTCAGGGTATATGTGCAGATTTATTATATAGGTAATTGTGTGTCATGGGGGTTTGGTGTACGGATTATTTTGTCATCCAGGTAGTAAGCACAGTACCTGATAGGTAGTTTTTTAGTCCTCACCCACTACCCTCAAGTAGGCCCTGGTGTTTGTTATTCCCTCCTTTGTGTCCGTTTATATGGACACAATGTTTAGCTCCCATCATACATGAGAACATGCAGTATTTGGTTTTCTGTTCCTGTGTTAGTTCACTTAGGATAAAGGCCTCCAACTCCATCCATGTTGCTGCAAAGCACATGATCTCATTCTTTTTATGACTGCATAGTATTCCGTGGTGTATATGTACCACATTTTCTTTACAGAATATTTCTTTCTTTTTTTTTTTTTTTTTTGAGACGAAGTCTCACTCTGTTGCCCAGACTGGACTGCAGTGGCTGGATCTCAGCTCACTGGAAGCTCCGCTTCCCAGGTTCATGCCATTCTCCTGCCTCAGCCTCCCGAGTAGCTGGGACTACAGGCTCCCGCCACCACGCCCGGCTAGTTTTTTGTATTTTTTTAGTAGAGACGGGATTTCACCATGTTAGCCAGGATGGTCTCGATCTCCTGACCTTGTGATCCGCCCGTCTCAGCCTCCCAAATTGCTGGGATTACAGGCTTGAGCCACCACACCTGGCCTTACAGAACATTTCTTTTCTTTCTTTTTTTTTTTTCCTTTTGAGACAAGGTCTTGCTCTGTCACCTAGGTTGGAGCACAGTGGTGATGTGATCTTGGCTCACTGCAACTTCTGCCTCCCAGCCTCAAGTGATTCTCCCACCTTAGCTTCCCAAGTAGCTGGGACCACAGGTGCGTGCCACCACACCCAGCTAATTTTTATATCTGTGTACAGATGGGGTTTCACCATGTTGCCCAAGCTGGCCTTGAACTCCTGGGCTCAAGAGGTCCACCCGCCTCAGCCTCCCAAAGCACTAGGATTACAGGCCTGAGCCTCTGCTCCTGGCCTACAGAACATTTCTTAGATGAGCTATGGGTCCATTCAAGGACCAAGATGTACTAAAACAGAAATGGAATCCCAGGTCTATAAAGAACTAGATGACTTTACAAAATGTCACCAGCTTAATATCTTTTAATTCCTCTGTAATGCTGATAGTGCTGTCACCAGCCTGCTGACCACACTGAACTCAAATGCCTGGGTGGTGACCTGGTTTCCCTACAGACATAGGAACCTCCTTACCTAGGCTCCACATCTGGCTCCGCAGACGTGGAGAAAAATCTTGCATGTCTTTCTCTCTTTTTCAGCCTGTAGCAAATGACTTCTTGTGAACATGACAATGAAGCACAAACAGAATGTTCTGAAAGAGTATACACGAAGAACATTTTTCTAGCACGAAGGCAGAAATGTCAGCCACGGTTGTGTTACTGCTGTGTTGACTTCATTGCAAAACATAGCATCCCTCTATGGGGATGCTCGAGTAGGAGAGATGTTTCCAAAAGCTACAGGAAGCAGAACAGCCACAGATGCACCGCTCGGGAACGGGAATGCAACCCAGGGGGCTGAACAAGCTCATCCCGCAGGCGGCCCCCTGGTGGCCTGGCTCAGGCTGGCTGTTGGTCCTTTTGATCGATTATGTTATGTTATGTTATGTTATGTTATGTTATGTTATGTTATGTTATGACGGAGTCTCGCTCTGTCACCCAGGCTGGAGTGCTGTGGCGCCATCTCGGCTCACTGCAAGCTCCGCCTCCCGGGTTCCCGCCATTCTCCTGCCTCAGCCTCTCGAGTAGCTGGGACTACAGGCGCCCGCCACCTCGTCCGGCTAGGTTTTTTTTTGTATTTTTTAGTTCAGACGGGGTTTCACCGTGTTAGCCAGGATGGTCTCGATCTCCTGACCTCGTGATCCGCCCGTCTCGGCCTCCCAAAGTGCTGGGATTACAGGCTTGAGCCACCGAGTTTTATTTTTATTTATTTATTTTTGCCGGCATCAGGGTTTTCTAGCTTCTGGACTCTGTGGAGGAGCTCACTACGTCTTCGAGAGATACAACACAAACCTGAAATCAGGACCTAAGCTTGAATGTAAGTCAAGAAATAAACACGTGAAAGGGTAGTGAAACGTATTTCAATCTGGGAAGAACTCCTCTTTTCACAAATCTGTGAAGCTGGCAAAAATAAAGCCTCAGAAGAAACAGGAAATATGATAGTGAAAGCCCCCAAAATGGGGCTCAGTGGAAAATGCTCAACATGCCAAAAGTTGTAGATACCGCTTGTTTTGTGTGTGTGTGTTTTGCCCTGTTCCGTTCTGAAAATGAGTGTTCCTTCTCCTTTTTTTCCCAGGAGATACAATTCTATTGTAACTGTTTTCTTCTAAACTTAAAATTTTACTTATCGTAACCCAGAAAAAAACTAAAAGATGGTGTATTATTTTATATTCTGAACTTGCAGCGTCATTTGTTAGAAATGTAAAAACATTAAAAACCAAATCCAAGAATAACTTGTAACGATATTAAGTATTGCTTTTATATGTCACACGTCTAATAACGTGGCTTTTTTTTTTTTTGAGATGAAGTCTTGCTCTATCGCCCAGGCCGGAGTGCAGTGGCGCAATTTCGGGTTCAAGCGATTTTCCTGCCCCAGCCTCCCAAGTAGCTGGGATTACAGGCAAGTGCCACCACACCCAACTAATTTTTGTGTTTTTAGTAGAGATGGGGTTTCGCCATGTTGGCCAGGCTGGTCTCGAACTCTTGACCTCAGGTGATCCTCCTGCCTCCGCCCCCAAAGTGCTAGGATTACAGGCATGGGCCACTGTGCCCGGTCACATCATTAGCTTTTTAAAAAAATGAACCACGTGATTGATTTTCCTTAGGCTCTACTTATATGTGATGAATCTTTACGATCCTAAACTAACAAAGGGATTTTCAATGTGAAAAATGCACTGAAAAGCTAGAAATATAGGTAGAATCCAATTTGTGAATATATTAGGTTCCAAGAGTTTTGTTGGTAACTTAGCTGGTTTGAACTTAGAAAACATTTCTGCTAGAAAGAGAGATACCAGCCATGTACAGGTTGTTAGGCTAGTTTATAAAATTCTATTTTGCTTCTATTTTATTGTACCAACAGGAATACAGATATTCACTACCACTTACTGCATATTTTAACGATGAAATCTGTTCTGAGTTTGGACGAGGCTGGCTAAGATCACGTTTGCACTGGCAGTCCCAAGGGAGAAGAGTCAAGGCCCTGGAGATTCTGGCACTTGGGAGGGGGGTTTAGGGGTTAGGAATAGAGTACAAAGAAGAGATCTGCCAGAGCTTTTAGGGGAGCAGCACTCTAAAAATTCTGGGTTTGGGGGTCCTGCAGATAAATCCTTTCAATGAGCCTGACAGGACTGGAAAAGGCTAAGGCAGGTGTGAGAAAATGAGATGTGGGGGTGCAGAGTGGGACAGCATTTCAGAGTATCTGTTTCCCTTGGTATCTAGTCAGCAGCAATTGACGAGATCCCTGAAAAAATAATTTGATCTCTTCAAACGACTATTTCTTGGCATTTTTACGTTTAATGAAGAGTAAAATACTCAGCATCTGAACATTAGGCCAAAGCTCATTTTCACATGTTTGTTTAAAAAAAAGGTAAAATGCGCTGTTTGCCACCTCACCAGGACAAGTTGGAACAGACTTGGGACTATTATTCAGGGGCTTTGGGAAGTAGAGATAACCTACCTAGGCAATTCAAGATAGGAGACTTGGCTTATCAGAATTGTTAAAGCTGTGTAGCTTTATCCATGAAACCAAAGACATATTTATCTTGAAAACCATTTCTAGTACGGTTTTAATCTATGACAGAAACAAGAGTTTCAGGCATGTCGTTCTTATAAAATGGAACTCAATCTACAGAGGCTTTGAAAGGGAATTTTGAGTCAAATATGCTGTAGCCCTGAGTTTCCCATGTTGTCAAGGTAACTAGAGCGTCTGTTTTCTTGGTAACTTGAACCTTCTAAACCAACATCAGACACATCTTGAAAAGTAGCTAGTCAGACACCTGCCACCGAGTTATACAGGCTTTTGGAGGGGGTGGATCTTAAAAGAAAAGAAAGAACCATTTCTTCTCTTCCTCCTCTCCCCTCAACCTTTTTTTTTTTTTTTTTTTTTTTTTGAGACGGAGTTTCGCTCTTATTGCCCAGGCTGGAGTGTAATGGCGCAAGGGCTCACTGCAACCTCCACCTCCCAGGTTCAAGTGATTCTCCTGCCTCAGCATCCCCAGTAGCTGGGATTACAGACGTGCACCACCAAGCCCCCCTAATTTTTGTATTTTTTTTTTTTTTTTTTTTTAGTAGAGACGGGGTTTCACCTTGTTGGTCAGGCCGGTCTAGAACTCCTCACCTCAAGTGATCAGTCTGCCCCAGAATCCCAAAGTGCTGGGATTACAGGTGTGAGCCACTGCACCTGGCCCAACCTTCTTATCTTTGAAGGAAAAGCATCATATTCACTTTCATGAAGTGCAAAGCTAGATTACGCCTCTGAGCTCTCAGGAAAAAGTACAAACTATTTTAGACATTCACCTGGACATTGTTACATGATAATTGTCAATACATACAATTACCCTTTCCCCCGAAATGACTTACTTTACGGAAAATACAGGAACACTTCCTTGACTTTCTCCCAACTGCTGTTGAGGTTGACATAACGCAAGACCAGGCCACCTGATACCACACCTGAAAGTTGAGACTCTATTTTTGCTTTGCACCCCAGGTAAAATCACACCAGAACAAGGAAGAAAGCTTTCATTAGGTGAACACATTTATTAAGAGCTCTCAATGTTCAGAAATTCTGGTAGCTGCTGCATGGGCTGTGGGGATGAAGATATAACCAGCACCCAAGGCCTCTTTAACAGAGAGAAAGGAGAGCTGTGTGCTCAAAGGTTTACAGGTCACTGAGGGGTCTAAGGCAAGAAACCCAACAATAAATTAAGGTAGAATAGAACATTAGGGAGATACAGCCAGGTGCGATGTCTCATGCTTGTAATCCCAGCACTTTGGGAGACTGAGGCCCGTGGATCACCTGAGGTCAGGAGTTCGAGACCAGCCCAGCCAACATGGTGAAACCCCATCTCTATTAAAAATACAAAAATTAGCCGGACATGGTGGTGTACACCTGTAGTCTCAGCTACTTGGAAGGCTGAGGCAGGAGAATTGCTTGAACCCGGGAGGTGGAGGTTGCAGTGAGCTGACATGGTGCTGTTGCACTCCAGCCTGGGTGACAGAGCTCTCAAAAGACAGACCCTGTCTCAAAAAAAAGAACATCAGGGAGCTAGAAAGATACGAGGGAGATGCTGCATGGTTCCCAAGGAAGACCAGATGTCAATTAGATATTAATAGAAAAAAAGGCTTCATGAAAGATGTCATATTAGGCTGGGCACAGTGGCTCATGCCTATAATCCCAGCACTTTGGGAGGCTGAGGTGGGTGGATAACCTGAGGTCAGGAGTTTGAGACCAGCCTGGCCAACATGGCGAAACCCCATCTCTACTAAAACTACAAAAATTAGCCAGGTGTAGTGGCTGGCGCCTGTAATCTTAGCTACTTGAGAGGCTGAGGCAGGAGAATCGCTTGAACCTGGGAGGGGGAGGTTGCAGTGAACTGAGATCGCACCACTGCTCTCCACCCTGGGCAACAGAGTGATACCCTGTCTCAAAAATAACAAAACAACAAACAAACAAACAAACAAAAAGAAAGATGTCGTATTTGAAACAGGCTTTGACAGGATTTTGACAATGGATTTTTTATGGAGGAGGTTATTTAAGATGCAGAGTAGAGAGGGATCTACAAACACGAAAGTTCAAGGAATGTAAGTGATCAAGATCAAGCATTTGGGCTTAGGTGTCAGGCTGCCTGGGTTTAAATCCCAACTCTCCTGAATTCGACTCTGTGACTTTGGGTCAGTTACTAATGAATGCCTTGGCCCTCTCTCTATAAAGGAGGACTAATAGTAGTACCTGTCTTACTGAGTAGTTATGATAACTAACTTTTTTAAGATGTGAAACTCTTGGAACTGTTCCTGACTTACAGTAAAGGCTTTAGAAATGTTAGTGATTGTTGAGCCAGGCGCAGTGGCTCACACCTGTAATCCCAGCACTTTGGGAGGCTGAGGAGGGCAGATCATGAGGTCAGGAGATCGAGACCATCCTGGCTAACACGGTGAAACCCCGTCTCTACTAAAAATACAAAAAAATTAGCCGAACATGGTGGTAGGCGCCTGTAGTCCCAGCTACTCGGGAGGCTGAGGCAGGAGATTGGTGTGAACCTGGGAGGTGGAGGTTGCAGTGAGCCGAAATCGCGCCACTGCACTCCAGCCTGGGCAACAGAGCGACATCCCATCTCAAAAAAAAGAAAAAGGAAAAAAGAAATGTTACTGATTGTTATAGTTGTTAGTGGAGTTTAGTAGAAGGTGCAGTATTTTTGAGACTAGAAAGAGTTTGGGGTTCATTTTGGGGCCTAAAATATATCAGATTTAAATTTATATTTAATTTGATAGGCCATGGGGAAATCTTAAAATATTTTATTTTTTTAAAAGTAGGTGAGTGGCCTGGTGCAGTGGCTCATATCTGTAATCTTAGCACTTTGGGAGGCCTAAGGCAGGCAGATCAACTGAGGTCAGGAGTTTGAGACCAGCCTGGCCAACATGGCAAAACCTTGTCTCTACTGAAAACACAAAAAATTAGCCAGGCGTGGTGGCGTGCACCTGTAGTCCCAGCTACTCTGAAGGCTGAGGCACGAGAATTGTTTGAATCCGGGAGGTGGAGGTTGCAGTGGGCTGAGATTGCACCACTGCACTCCAGCCTGGGCAACAGAACAACACTCCGTCTCAAAAAAAAAAAAAAAAAAAAAGAAAAAAAATTAAAATAAGAAAAGGAATAAAATAAAGTAGTTGAGTAACAGCACCAGAATGACAAAACATGAGGAAGCAACATGGTAAAATTCAGTTGTTAAATTCTTTGTAGTCTTTTAAAATATTTCCAGCTATAGCTCCAAACTGCTAACCGTGCTAAGATTTCCCTCCCATGATTGAGACTGTGAGCTATTATGAATTGATTTGATATGAAACACCTGTAGAAAGAATTACTGAATGCTAATCTTGTACAAGTGAAAAGAAAATCATTCCAGAAGCTAACACTTCTATTTTGTCATATAAATAAAGACTATGGGGGTTATGAATGTCAAAGCTGGTGGCCCTGAACCTTTCTCAGCCATAAGGGGCTATAACATTGTGCAATATATCATTTTTAAAAAAGTCGTTTCTTTTCCATTTTGTAATATGTTCTCAGAGATTTGACCGATGACCTATGTTTCAGGAAGCATGAATGATCGCCACATCTCAGATGAGATGGGTGTGTCATAAATCGATGCACAACATAGTAAAACATGTTTTCTGTCTTGACACATCCCTCATCCCTAATTATAGATGATAATAAAATATTTTTTTTAAAACAGGCAGAAATCTATAAGAATGTTATCAAGTTTTTATTTGCTATTCCCAGTTCATAGGTGCTAGTTAATATGCTGCCCCCAATGACTTATGCCATCTCATATTCACTTGTGGGAGAACAATTGTTGAATTCTAAAAATGTGCGGTGGCTTACACCTGTTGTCCTAGCACTTCGGGAGGCTGAGGCGTGTGCATCGCTTGAGGCCAGGAGTTTGAGACCAGCCTGGCCATAATGACGAAACCCTGTCTCTACTAAAAAGACAAAAATTAGCTGAGCATGGTGTCCGGCACCTGTAGTCCCAGCTACTAGGGAGGTTGAGGCAGGAGAATCGCTTGAACCTGAGATGGCACCACTGCAGTCCAGCCCAGGTGATAGAGCAAGATTCTGTCTCTAAATAAATAAATAAATAAATAAAAACACTTACGTTTTTGGATTTTTTGACAGTTGGATTTTTTTTTTTTTAAGAGACAGGGTCTCACTCTGTCACCCAGGCTGGACTGCAGTGGCACAGTCATAGCTCACTGCAGCTGCAACCTCCTGGACTCAAGTGATCCTCCCGCCTCAGCTTCCCAAGTAGCTGGGACTACAGGCACACACCACCATGCCCAACTAATTTTTGTATGTTTTTGTAGAAATGGCATCTCACTATGTTGCCCAGGCTGGTCTGGAACTACCTGGCTCAAGTGCTCCTCCTGTCTTGGCCTCTCAAAATGCTGGGACCACAGGTGAGTGCCACCATGCCTGGCTACTTTTTATGTTTTGTGATGGCTTCATGGCTCTTTTTCTGTAATCTTCTTAGGTGCTCTCCTTTCTCTGTGTTAAAGAGGTCTCGGGTGCTGGTTATATCTCACAGTTGAGCCTAGTTTTGGCCTGCACTGAAAGAAGCTAGCTGTTCCATGTCTTCCCTCCAGACAAATCAATGACCTTTAGGTGTTCTGAAACTTCAGGGCAGAGTGCTGCTGAGTGACAGTGAACTCGAGGTGGCCACTGTGGGTTCAGCTGGCTTCTCTGCATCCATTAAAGCTGATTTGGTCTCTGTTTAGGAAGCCAGATTTCTGATCCAAGTTGGCTGAGGTTCTCTGGGAGATGGACAGCAATGTGGGCTGGAGCAGACAGAGGGGAATTAAGAGCACATCACTACTCAATGGGAAGAAGGGTCTGTGTTAGTTTTACACTGCTATAAAGGAATACCTGCGACAGGGTAATTTATAATGAAAAGAGGTTTAATTGCCTCACAGTTCTGTAGGCTGTACAGGAAACATGGTGTTGGCATCTGCTTGGCTTCTGGTGAGACCGCAGGGAGCTTTTACCCATAGCAGAAGGTGAAGTGGGAGAGGCAGGTGAATTACATGAAGAGAGAGGGCACAAGATAGAGAAGGAGGAGGCACCAGGCTCTTTAAACTAAAGAACTAATTACTGGTAGGATAGCACCAAGCTGTTTGTGAGGGATCTGCCCACATGATCAAAATTCCTCCCACCAGACCCCACCTCCAACACTGGGGATTACATTTCAACATGTGATTTGGAGGGAACAAGCATCCAAACTACATCAGATCCAGAGTCTCTGAATCCAAATCCATTTTGGCATAGGAAAGTCAAATCCACTCACCCCCCTTTCAACAAGTAGTACTTTTATAATATTTCCAGTCCTAAAAATAGTACTTTCCTGGAGTGTTTAGCTTCCTTGGAGATACATATATATATATTACAATCTCCTAAATTATACTACTTGTAATTTAGGAAGGACGCTTCTATACCAACACACATCCAGCGTATACATATATAAAATATATCCATATATATGCATATATAAATGTCTCTATATCTAGATATATATAGAGAGACATATCTATATATACATATATAGATATATATCTCTATAGAGATATGTACATGTGTGTATATCTCCATATCTATATATGTATGTATACATATATATCTATAGAGATATATATGATATAGATATGTATGCATATATATATCTGTATCTATGCTGGATGTGTGTTAGTATGGAAGAGTCCTTCCCAAATTATAAGTAGTAAAGGTCAGATGACCAAATATGCTCTTACAATTCTGAGTAGTGTGCCAGAGTTTGGAGCAAGTCAAGAGATGTGGTTGAGGCTGGGTGCAGTGGCTCATACCTGTAATCCCAGCACTTTGGGAGGCCAAGGTGGGCAGATTGCTTGAGCCCAAGAGTTCGAGACCAACCTGGGCAACATGGTGAAACCTCATCTCTACAAAAAATACAAAATTGAGCGTGCGCCTGTAGTCCCAGCTACACAGAAGGCTGAGGTGGGGAATCGCTGGAGCCCAGGAGGTGGAGGTTTCAGTGAACCGACATTGCGCTATTGCACTCCAGCCTTGGTAACAGAGTGAGACTCTGTCTCAATAAAAAATAAATGTGGTTGAACCTGAGATAGGAAAAGGCATTGTACTTGATTCCTGTTTTTCCTTCATGGCTCATCTTCAATTGCTCAGCAAGTATTTTTAGTTCTGTCTTCAAAATATAGCCTGAGTATGACGACTTTTCACTTTTTCTAACGCTACTGTTCCAGTTTGAGTCGGAATCATCTCTCCTGAACTACTGCAACTTCTGATAGAGCTGCTGCTTTTGCTTTTGCCTTTTTGTGGTCTAGTCTTACAAAGAAACTTAAGTAAGTCAGACTATGTCACTCTTGCTGAAAACCCTGTGAAGCAGGGGTCTCCAACCCCCAAACCCAGGCCACTGGCTGGTACCTGTCTGTCTCCCCATCACTTGAATTACCACATGAGCTCCGCCTCCTGTCAGATCAGCAGCAGCACAGGATTCTCATAGGAGTGCAAACCCTATTGTGAACTGCACATGTGAAGGATCTAGGTTGCACGTTCCTCATGAAAATCTAATGCTTGATGATCTGTCACTGTCTCCCAGCATCCCCAGATGGGACTGTCTAGTTGCAGGAAAACAACCTTAGGGCTCCCACTGATTGTACATTATGGTGAATTATACAACTATTTCCTTATATATTACAATGTAATAATAATAGAAATAAAGTGCACAATAAATATAATGGGTTTGAATCATCCTGAAAGCACCCCCCACCAACTCCTGGTCTGTGGAAAATTTATCTTCCACTTAACTGGTCCCTGGTGCCAAAAAGGTTGGGGACTGCTGCTCTAAAGGTTTCCTAGACTATCTAAAGTCAAATCCAAGTTCTGTATTATGGGTTGCAGAGAACTGCATGGTCTATAGTTACTTTGCTCTCTAACCTTGTTTCCTACCCTTCTTCTTGCCTCCTCCTGCTGGCAAGAGAAAAAGAAAAGAGAGAGAAAAAAAAAAACCCTGTGGCAGTTGGAACATAGCTTATTCTCGAAGCGTAGGGGCGTGTGACTTAACCCTTGTCTGGCATGGCTTTGGGTCCTATTTATAATTTGGTATCATATTGTCATGAAGAGCATTTTTTGGTCTTACGATCCCTATTTTGACACTAATGCTGGTCAGCTGTTGCATATAAACCGCAAAAGGGAGGGGGCATAACAAGGCGTGTCTGGCCTCCCATCCTGCCGTGCCTGGGAATTCAGTTTTCAAGTTTTTTTCTGAGGTCTCCTTGGCCAAGAGGGGGTCTGTTCCATGGTTGGAGGGTGTAGAATTTTATTTTTAGTTTTCACCTTGCTTCCTACCCTTCTCCCTGCCTCCTCCTGCTGATGCCTTTCTATTCTTTGAACTTGGCAAATTCGTTTTGCCTCAGGGCTTTGACTGTCTTTTTCTGCTTCCAGGAACGTTCCCTCCCCAGATCTTCATGCCCCTGTTCACTGTACCTTCGCTGATGTTCTCTCCTAACTGTAACACTGCTCCCTTGCCCCACATTGCTCTATGTCGTTATCCTCTTTTATTTTTCTTTTCTTTCTTTCTTTTTTTTTTTTTGAGACAGAGTCTCACTCTGTTGCCCAGGCAGGAGTGCAGTGGTGCCATCTCAGCTCACTGCAACCTCCTCCTCCCGAGTTCAAGCAATTCTCCTGCCTCAGCCTTCAGAGTAGCTGGGACTACAGGCGTGTGCCGCCAAGCCTGGCTAATTTTTGCATTTTTAGTAGAGATAGAGTTTCACCATATTGGCCAGTCTGGTCTTGAACTCCTGACTTCAGGTGATCTGCCCACCTCAGCCTCCCAAAGTGCTGGGATTACAGATGTGAGCCACCGTGCCCAGCCTTTTAGTTTTCTTCACAGCAAATATTTGCTTATTTCCTCCACTGGAATGTAAGTTCCATAAAGATGGCTCTTTTGGCTTTCTTGTTCATCACTGCATCTACCAAGTCAAGAAGTACTCGCACATTGCGAGGACACAGTAAGAACGAATGAATGAATACATCAACTTGGGTCCTTACGCCTCTTAGCAAAGCATTATTGTGGATCAATTGACTTTCTTTTGGTTCATGGATCCTGCTTCATTTGGGCAGAAGACATATAGTAAAGCAGAATTTTAATAGCTTTCAGTTTAATTCAATGACTAAGAAGAAATGGACTGACATGGAGGTTCCTTTTTGTTTCTTAAGACACTTGGTGGCTAAGTGCAGTGGCTCATGCCTGTAATCACAACACTTTGGGAGGCCGAGGCCAGTGGATCACTTGATCCCAGGAGTTTGAGACCAGCCTGAGCAACATGGCGAAACCCCATCTCTACCCCAAATGCAGAAACTAGCCGGGCTTGGTGGTGGGCGCCTTTAATCCCAGCTACTTGGGAGGCTGAGGCAGGAGAATTGCTTGTACCCGGGAGGCAGAGGTTGCAGTGAGCTAAGATCACGCCACTGCACTCCAGCCTGGGTGACAGAGCAAGACCCTGTCTCAAAAAAAAAAAAAAAAGGTTTCCAGTTTGCAGATGATCTTAAGCTTAAAATTCAAGTAGAGTTGATTCATTTTCTCCCAAAACAAAAGGGACTAGAAAAAGCTCTGAGAAAGTGAGATTGTTGACACATTCATCTTGAAACCATAGTAATTTACATTTTAATAAATCATGTTGAAATCTCAGAAGCATGACATGGGAAGGAAACTAATATTTTTCTTTCTTTTTTTAAGTGAGCAGTTACTGTCTCCCATGTAATGTGCTTTAACATGCATGCTCAGCTCATTGTAGGACAGGGGCTGTTAGCCCTTTAGAGAGAAGGAAGTTGAGAATGAGAAAATGTACCTGATTGCTGTAGGTGGTAGTGAAGATCAGAAGGGAGATTCAAATCCAGCTTGACTCACTCCCAAGCCCATATTCTTTGTATTTAGACTCCCTCACATGGGGGAAACTAGGGTGAGAATCTCACAGGTATATTTGAATTACTTTTATGGGCTATCAAAATTCCAATTTAAAAATGAAATGGAATGTTTGCATCTGAAAACACCACAGCAGGAATCTCTAACCCAAGAGATGGAATTATCTGATGAACCATGAACTGGAGAAAGAAGAAGAGTTGATTCATTTTGAAAAATATTGCCTACCCACTACATTAGCGGAGTGGCCACCCCATGCAGGGCACCGAGCTATGCAGCATGGGTTACATATAAAAGGAAAAGCTTCTGCTCTGAATGATTTCTGATAATGTCAGGTTCCCATATGAGGTTTACCAGGTCGGTTCACTACATGCCAGACTCTGTGCTGGCACATGTTATCCCCATTTTACATACAAAGGTACGTGATGTGGTCAAGGTTACCAGCTGGTGTGTTACAGAGACGTGACTGAAAGCTAGGCCCATCTGCTCCTGTAGACATCTTTATTCAGTTGGATATATCCCCTCCTACCTTCTTGAGAGATACAGAATAGAAATGAAACAAGTGGGAATAAAAACCGTTGAAAATAACACCACTTACTCTCCAGTCAGACGAGAGCTGAGGGAGTTTCAGTAGAGGGTGAAATTCATGGTAGACAGTCGTAAGACATAACATGCTCTTCTTAAAACTTCTCAGATTCAGAGACATGACTAATTCATGCTGCCTTTTAAAACATTATTCCAAATTGGTAACATTTTATTATATTATTTCCCTCCCCCACTTTTTTCTGAGACAGGGTCTCCTTCTATTACCCAGGCTGGAGTGCAGTGGCGTGATCACGGCTCATTGCAGACTCAACCACTTGGGCTCAAGTGATTCTCCCACGTCAGTTTCCCAGGTAGCTGGGAGCACAGGTGCACGCCACCATGCCCGGATAATATATATATTTTTAGTAGAGATGGGCTTTTGCCATGTTGCCCAGGCTTATCTATAACTCCTGGCCTCAAGTGATCTGCCTGCCTCAGCCTCCCAAAGTGCTGGGATTACAGGTGTGAGCCATTGCACCTGGCTTTAATTATCTTATTATATGGCATTTATACTACTCAGTACAGATTAGAACATAGGGAGGTAACAAATAGGCCCAAATTGTAACAGAGTTTTTTTTTTTTTTTTTTCCCACTTACACTCTATGTCCACTGTGGGTTGGTGGGGGCTCTGCTTCATGTCCTAATTTATCCTTACTGGGATGCAGGCTATGACAGAGGAAATAGAGAGCTCTGGAGAGTCTAACACTTCACTTCCACCTCAACCCATGGGCTACTACTAACTCTTGGGTCCGTCCAAGTGCAAGGGCAGTAAGAAGTGCAGGGATTTAGGAACAGTCCATGAGTAAAATGAATGACTGTAACAGGCCTGGAGTTAGTGCAAAGGTTTCATGAGGTGCAATTACATTTCTTGAATCTAATATCTCCGTTATGGTTATATTTTAGAAATTTTACTTATGGAAGTAATTTAGGATAAAATTCAAGTTAAATGTGTGATGACTGTTTTTAATTTTTAAAAATTACTTTGTTTTTATTAATCATTTGAAAGTGATTTAATAAAATTATTTTGCTTTTCCTTAGACTCTAATCTGTAAAAATGTACCTGTTCCTTACCTCTCTTTAGAGAGGAACCCATGTGGATGATAGGTCTGCCAGTGAGCAAGATGGTCTAATTGTCCTTGGCCAATTCAAAAAAATCACCCATTGTAAACTTTGGATTAGCCAGGCACAGTTGCTCATGCCTGTAATCCTAGAACTTTGGGAGACTGAGGTGGGAGGATTGTTTAAGACCAGGAGTTTGAGACCAGCCTGGACAAAAAGTGAGACCCTATCTCTATAAAAAAATTTAAAAATGACTTGGGTATGGTGATTTGCACCTATAGGCCCAGCTACTCTGGAATCTGAGGTGGGAGCATTGTGTGAGTTCAGGAATTTGAGGGTGTAGTGAGCCGTGATTGCCCCACTGCACTCCAGCCTGGGTGACACAGTGAGATCCTGTCTTAAAAAACAAGCAAGCAAACAAACAAAGAAACAACAACAACAACTCAACAAAACAAACAAAACAAAACAAAACAAAAACTTTGGAGGAACTGGTTTACAGCCAGAGAGGGTGGAAAGTCAAACACCTTCAAGAAAAAGTGTTTCCTGTTATCGGGAAACCATTTCTGGTGATCACAGGGAGAATCAGACCATTTTGGAACTGCCTTTTAAGAATGTAAATGTTCACCTGCTTTAAATTAGAAATGTGCCATATGGCATTTTTGAAGTAGAATTTAGCATTACTTATTTATATATCTGGCAAGTAGGTATATAAATGCTATATACTAATGTTAAATTCCCAAAAGTTTGGGAGCTCTTGTAGTAGACAAACAAAAGCCCTAAAATATGGAATTAACTGAATGGAGGCAAGGAGGATGTCCCGAAAAGGAATTCTCTATCCTGGGCAAAGGAAGATGCAATGAGATCAACAAACTATCCCATAAGTGGAGTTTTAAGTTCACAGATCAGAAAATTTCCAATTAATGGAGGAAAAAAGCTTAAATCTAGCCATCACTGAGCAATAAAAACAAACATTGTTACTGATTTCAGATTTCAGCTATTTTATAAGAAAATATATTAAGAATTAAATTGGTGAAATCTTATGTTATTCCCAACTCTAGAGTGATATTCTGGAGTTGGGAAATGTAATATTAAAAAAAAAATAGTAGTGGGGAGGTGGAAAAGATGGCTGATTTGAAGCTGCCAGTGCTTCTTTCTATGGGAGCATCAAACTGATGCTCCTTTCTATGGGAGCATCAAGCTGAATACTATCCACACAAAAAAGCATAGGACCTAAATGTCAGGGGAGAGAAAGAGTACCTGTGTCTACCTTCATATTGCCGAAAGAGGCACTGAAGAGGGTGGGAAAGACAGTCTTGAATGGCTGATGCACTTTTCTCCCATTCCCCAGTAGCGGCTGTGTGGCGCAGACAGAGAATCCGTGCGCTTGCAGGAGGGAGAATAAGGTGATTGTAGGATTTGGTATTGGAACTCAGTGCTGCCCTGTCACAGCAGAAAGCAACACAGGCAGATCTCAGTCAGTGACCACGGAGGGAGCATTTAGCCGTAGCCAGACGGGCATCACTCATCCCAGCGGTTGGAACTTGAGTTCTGGCAAGCCTCACCACCATGGGCTAAAGTGCTGTGGGGCTCTAAATAAACTTGAAAGGCAGTCTAGGCCACCAGGACTGCAATTTTTGGGCAATTCCTGGTGCTGTGCTGGGCTCAGAGCCAATGGACCTTGCGGCATGTGAACTAGTGAGATACTAGCTGGGGTGACCAAGGGAGTGCTCATGTCACCCCTCCCATAACCTCAGGCAGCACAGCTTGAAGCTCCAGAAGAGATTCCTTCCTTCTGCTTGAGGAGAGGAGACGCGAAAGAGGACTTTGTCTTGCAACTTGGATACCAGCTCTGCCACAGTAGGACAGAGCACCAGGCAGAGTCCTGAGGCCTCAGTTTCAGGCTCTAGCTCCCTGACATTTCTAGACACACTGTGGACCAGAAGGGAACCTGCTGCCTTAAAGAGAGGGACACAGTCCTGGCAGGATAATCAAATGCTGACTAAAGAGCCCTTGCGCCCTGCAGTGAGACCCATGCAGTACTTGTTGTGGGCCTCATGTGAGACTCAGAGATGTGCTGGCTTCGGGTGTGACCCAGCACATTCCCAGCTGTGGTGGCTACAAGGAGAGACTCCTGTTTGAGGAAAGGAGAGGGAAGAGTAAAAGGAAGTTTGTCTTGCAGCTTAGTTACCAGCTGACCACAGTGGGGCAGGGTACTAAGCGGGCTCCTGGAGGCCCCATTTCTAGGGCTTGGCTCTTGGATAGCATTTCTTGCCCTGCTCTGGGCCAGAGGGACATCCACCTCCCTGAAGGAAGAGTTCCAGGCCTTACAGCATTCACCACAAGCTGACTGAAGAGCACTTGGGCCTTGAGTGAACATCGGCAGTGGCCACGCAGTACTTGCCATGAACCTGGGGAGGTGTTGGCCATGGGGAGACTCCTCTGCTTGTGGAAAAGGGAGAGAAGAGTGGGAAGAACTGTGTCTTGTGGCTTGGGTGCCAGCTCAGCTGCAGTAGAATAGACCACCAGGTAGATTCATAAGGTTTTCAACTCAGGCCCTAGCGCCCAGATGGCATCTCTGGACCTGCCTGGGGCTGGGGGAACTTGCCACCTTGAAGAGAAGAACGTAAACCTGGCTGGCTTCTCCACCTACTGACTGTAGAGCCCTAGATCCTTGAGTGAACATAGGTGGTAGTCAGGCAGTGGTCACTGTGGACCTTGAGTGAAACCCTGTGTTATGCTGGCTTCAGGTCTGACCCAAGGAAGTCCCAGTTGTGGTGGCCACAGGGGTGCTTGTGTCACCTCTCCCCCAGCTCCGGGGAGCTAAGCACAGACTCAGTTTGGGAGAAAGTTAAAGGAAGAGAAAAAGAGTCTCTGCCTTGTCATCTAGAGAATTCTTCAGGATCTTACCCAAAACCACTGTGGTACCTCTACAAGTCTGCAAGAGCCATAGTATCATAGTGAATGGGGAAAACCTGAAAGCTTCTCCTCTAAGATCTGGAACATGACAAGGATTCCCATTTTTACTACTGTTATTCAATATAGTACTAGAAGTCCTAACTAGAGCAACCAGAAAAGAGAAAAAAAAAGTGGGGGCAACAAAATTGGAAAGGAAGAAGTAAACTTACCCTCTTTGTAAATGATATGATCTTGTATTTAGAAAGATCTGAGGACTCCACCAAAAAACTACTGGAGATGATAAACAAATTTGGTAAGTTGCAGGATACAAAACCAACATACAAAAATCAGTAACATTTCTGTATGCCAACAGTGAACAATCTGAAAAAGAAATCAAGAAAGTAATCCCACTTATAACAGCCACAGATAAAATTAAATGCCTAGGAATAAACTAACCAAAGAAGTGAAAGATCTCTATAATGAAAACTGTAAGACATTAATGAAAGAAATTGAAAAGGACACAAAACAGTGGAAAGATATTCCATATTCATGAATTGGAAGAATAAATATTGTTAAAATATCCAAAGCAATCTACAGATTAAATGCAATCCTTATCAAAATACCATTGACATTCTTCACAGAAACAGATAAAAAAAAATCCTAAAATGTATAGAACCACAAAAGACCCAGAATAGCCAAAACTATCCTGAGCAAAAAGAACAAAACTAGAGGAATCATTATCTGACTTCAAATTACACTATGGAGCTATAGTGATCAAAATGGCATGGCACTGGCATAAAAACAGACACATAGACCAATGGAACAGAATAGAAAACCCAGAAAATAATTCATATATCTACTGTGAACTTATTTTTGACAAAGGTACCAAGAACATGCATTGAAGAAAACAGTCTCTTTAATAAACAGTGCTGGGAAAACTAGATATCCATATGCAGAAGAATGAAACTAGACCCCTATCTCTCACCATATACAGAAATCAAATCAAAATGGATTACAAACTTAAATCTAAGCTCTCAAACTATGAAACTACTAAAAGAAAACATTGGAGAAACTCTCTAGGACATTGGAGTGGGCAAATTCTTGGGTAATACTCCATGAGCACTGGCAACCAAAGCAAAAATGGACAAATGGGATCTCAAGTTAAAAAGCTTTTGCACAGCAAAGGAAACATTATCGAAGTGAAGAGGCAACCTGCAGAATGGGAAAAAACATTTGCAAACTACCTACCTGGTAAGGGATTAATTACCAGAATATATAAGGAGCTCAAAACACACAATAGGAAAAAGTCTAATAATTCAATTAAAAAAACGAGTGAAAAATCTGAAAAGGCATTTCTCAAAAGAAGACACACAAACTGCAAACACATATATGAAAAGGTGCTCAACATCACTGATCATCAGAGAAATGCAAATCAAAACTACCATGAGGTATCATCTCACTCCAGTGATCGAAAAGACAGGCAATAACAAATGCTGGTAAGGACATGGAGAAAAGGGAATTCTCATACACTATTGGTGGGAATGTAAATTAATACAACTACTATGGAGAACAATTGGAGGTTCCTCAAAAAACTGAAAATAGAGCTACTATTTAATCCAGCAATTGCAATGTTAGGTGTATACACAAAAGAAAGGAAATCAATATATCAAAGAGATCTCTGCACTCCCATGTTTATTGCAGCACTATTTGTAATAGCCAAGATTTGGAAGCAACCTAAGTGTCCATCAACAGACGAATGAATAGAGAAAATGTGCTGCATATATACAATGGTATACTATTCAGCCATAGAAAAGAATGTGATCCTATCCTTTGTAATAACATGGATGGAACTGGAAGTCATTATGCTAAGTGAAATAAGCCAGACACAGAAAGACAAACTTCACATATTCTCACTTATCTGTGGAAGCTAAAAATTAAAACAATTAAGCTCATGGAGATAGAGAGTGTAAGAATGATTCCCAGAGGCTGGGAAGAGTAGCAGGGATGGTGGGAAAGTGGGACTGGTTAATGAGTGCAAAAATATAGTTAGATAGAATGAATAAGATCCAGTGTTTGATAGCACAACAGAGTGACTAAAGTCAACAATAATTTATTGTACATTTAAAAATAACTAAAAAAACCAGGCGCGATGGCTCATGCTTGTAATCCCAGCACTTTGGGAAGCCAAGGTGGGTGGATCACCTAAGGTTAGGAGTTCAAGACCAGCCTGGCCAACATGATGAAACCCTGTCTCTACTAAAAATACAAAAATTAGCCGGGCATGGTGGTGCTATGGTGGTGGCTAAAAATTAGCCTCACCTGGCTAATTTTTAAAATTAGTCCCAGCTACTTGGGAGGCTGAGGTGGGAGAATTACTTGGACCTGGAAGGCGGAGGTTGCAGTGAGCTGAGATCACGCTGTTGTATTCCAGCATGGGCGACAAGAGCGAAACTCTAACAAAAAAAAAGAAAACTGAAAAAGCATAATTGGATTGTTTGTAATGCAAAGAAAGGATAAATGCTTGAGGTGATGGATATTCCATTTACCCCATGTGATTATTACACATTGTATGCCTGTATCAAAATATCTCATGTACCCCATAAATATATACACCTACTATGTACCCAGAAAAATTAGAAATTAAAAAAGTAACAAAAAGAAAATAGTAGTGACTTGGCAGGGTTAGACATTTTAGAATTGGCAACAATAAGGTATTAGTAACAAAAATTTTTCTTTAATCATATTAACCAAAAACAGCATCAGCAACAATAACATCAAAAACACAGAACAATTAAACTGCGAATTTCACAGGAGAAAATGAGATTTGAAGAGTAAAAAAATGAACGAAGCAAAGCAAAATATGCAATTTAAATGAATTATTCTCTAGGATATACAAATGGTGAGAATTAAACTGAAACCTAGTTTCGACCCATTTCACTTTCTTTGTTTTTGTTTTTTGGTAGAGACAGGGTCTCACTGTGTTGCCCAGGCTGGTCTCCCAACTCCTGGGCTTAAGTGATTCTCCCACCTCTGCCTCCCAAAGTGGCGGGATTATGGGTGTGAGCCACCATGCTCAGTATAAATCACTAAACTTTTTGAAATCACCTCTTCTTTTTGTGTATACCGTAATTTGAAAATATAAACTTCAAAATGAGATAGTAGTATAAAACCTGTTGAAATGAACATGGCAGAGTTCACTGCAGCCCAAAGACAGACTCCCGTCTGGTTCTCGGGGGCACCAAAGAGAACGAGCTTGCTCAGAGCCTCACTATCTCCTTCTAGGGGGTCTCATCTTTCATCACCAAAGGCCATGCAGCCAGGATGGGCACCTAGGTCTCAGTGTTTACATAAAAAGGAACAATACAAAGATGAATGAGAGAGGACAGAAGCCAGGACATTCTTAATTTGCCTGATGTAACTTGCTAAAAAGTTTTTCTTTTTAAGTGAAAAGAAATCATGCCTGTAATCCCAGCACTCTGAGAGGTCAAGGTGGGTGGATCACTTGAGGTCAGGAGTTCGAGACCAGCCTGGCCAACGTGGTGAAACCCTGTCTCTGCTAAAAATACAAACATTAGCTGGGTGTGGTGGCATGTGCCTGTAGTCCCAGCTACTCAGGAGACTGAGGCAGGAGAATCCCTTGAACCTGGGAGGTAGAGGTTGCAGTGAGCCAAGATCGGGCCAGTGCACTCCAGCCTGGGCAACAAAGCAAGACTCTGTCAAAAAAAAAAAAAAAAAAAAAAGAAAGAAATCAGATATCTGTTTTTCTTGTAGAATAGGTAGGACTTGAAGGAATGCACTGAGAAGGTGAAGGCTGACTTAGGTGTGTGTCATTAAATGATAGTTTAGCATGCTGTGACTGCAGGGGCTTAGCTCTCATCACAGTAGCCTCGCACATTTGTGTCAGTTTTTTTTTATTCTTTATTTTTAAATCCTCACCCCTCAGCTTTATTAAGGTACAATTAACAAATAAAAGTTGTATATATTTACAGGGTACAAAGTGATATTTTTATATATGTCTACATTGTGAAATGTATGAGTCAAGCTAATTAACCTATCCATCACTTCAAGTAGTTATTTTTAAAAATGTTTTTTGAGACAGCGTCTCTCTCTGTCACCCAGGCTGGACTGCAGTGGTGTGGTCATAGCTCTCTGCAGCTTCCAACTCCTGGGCTCAAGCAATCCTCCCACCTCAGCCTCCTGACTACTGGGGCTCCAGGTGCATGCCACCACACCTGGCTAAGTTTTAAAATTTTTTGTAGTGATGGAGTCTTGCCGTGTTACCCAGGCTGCTCTGGAACTCCTGGCTCAAGCAATCCTCCCGCCTCGGCCTCCCAAAGCGCTGGGATTACTGGCATGAGCCACCACACCCAACTGTATGTCTTCTTTTGAGAAGTATCTATTCAGGTCCGTTGTCCATTTTAAAATTGGGTTATTTGTTTTGTTGATATTGAATTGGTTGAGATCCTTATATATCTTGAATATATAAGAATAACTTCTTATCAGATGTATGATTTGCAGGTTGTTTCCTCCCATTCCATAGGTGTCTCTTCACTCTGTTGATTGTTTCCTTTGCTGTGCAGAAGCTTTTTAGTTCGATGCAATCTCCTTTGTCTATTTTTGCTTTTGTTGCCTCTGCTTTTGGGGTAACATCCAAAAAATTGTTGTCCAGATCAATGTCATGGAGCTTTTCCCCTACGTTTTCTTCTTGTAGCTTTATACCGTCAGATCTTACATTTAAGCCCCTAATTAATTTTGAGTTGATTTTTGTACATGGTGGGAGATAAAAGTCCAGTTTCACTCTTCTGCATGTGGATATCTAGTTTCCTCAACACTGTTTATTGTCAAGATTGTCCTTTCCCTATTGTATGTTCTTGGTACTTTTGTCAAAGATCAATTGATCATAATAGTGTGGATTTATCTGTGAGCTCTCTGCTCTGTTCCATTGGTCTATATGTTTTTATGCCAGAAGCAAACTCTTAGAACTAATAAATGAGTTCAGTAAAGTGGCAGGATACAAAATCAACATACAAAAATCACGCCGGGCATGGTGGCTCATGCCTGTAGTCCCAGCACTTTGGGAGGCCAAGATGGGTGGATCACTTGAGGTCAGGAGTTCGAGACCAGCCTGGCCAACATGGTGAAATCCCACCTCTACTAAAAATACACAAATTAGCCAGGCATGGTGGTGGGTGCCTGTAATCCCAGCTACTCGGGAGGCTGAGGTAGGAGAATTGCTTGAACTGGGAGGTAGAGGTTGCAGTGAGCCGAGATCGCCCCATGGTACTCCAGCCTGGGCTACAAAGCAATATTCTGTCTAACCAAACAAACAAAAATTAGTAGCATTCGTATACACTAACAATGAACTTTCCAAAAAAAAAAAAGAAAAACACCCCAAGAAAATAATCTCATTTACAATAGCATAAAAAATTGAGGAATAAATTAAACCAAGGAGGTGAAAGATCTGTACACTGGAAACTATAAAATATTGATAAAAGTAATGGAAGAAAACACAAATAAGTGAAAAGACATCCTATGTTCATGAATTGGCAGAATTAATATTGTTAAAACATGTATATTACTCAAATCGATCTATAGATTCAATGCAATCTCTATCAAAATTCCAATGGCATTAAAAAAAAACAGTCCTAGAATTCATACGAAACCATAAAAGACCAGGAATAGTCAAAGCAATCTTGAGCTGCAGGCATCACACTACCTCATTTCAAAATGTTCCACAAAGTTATAGTAATCAAAACAGCATGTTACTGCAGTAAAAATATCAGTTGTTTTCTAAATGCCAAAATGAGCTTATTTGAGGAAAAAAATGGTAATAGAGATTAGGAGTACAGACACATTTACATTTACTTTAATACTCTTGAATGTCAATTGGTTGGTTTTAGCATCCCAAATATACATTTTAGTGGCAGAAATTCTAGCCTTTAAATCAGTCCTGACTACTTTGTAATTTATATAGCCCTCACTTATAAAAAATATATTTTTAATTTCATTTATTACTTATAATTAATACCTTTTCTCACTTTATTCCCAAACTAAATACACACCAAACACACACCCAGCTCACATTTTTAGAAAGTTTCATTTATAACAAATCAAAGGCTGATGTCTTGGCCTGACCACATGCTCTTGCAGGGGATCGGGGTATGCCACCCCAAAATATGCCACTGTGGCATGAGGATTATTTTGAGCTGAAGGCAATAAAATCAAATAGGAAGCATTCTCTTCTCTCCTCTTTTCTGCCTAAAAGCAGGGGATAAGTTTCCATCTGCGAAGGTTTCCCCTGCCCTGTACCAGGAAGAGGAGACAACTGTACCAGGAAGTTGGAGGGTCAGCAAAATGAATCTGCGTAAACAGATTTTATTAATGTAACCCTTATCTCTCATTACCTTTCTCCATATAGTTCCTACTCATTTTGCTACAATTTATTGTCCCTTGAAGCCCAAATTCTTTTTCCTTTGTGACAATGGCAAATGTCCCCAAGTCTAATCACTTCCTTGGGTTTTCCTCCTTTTCTGTGACCTCCCATGCATGTGAATATCAAAAAACTGTGTGTTCCATTTCTCCTGTTTATCTTTTATCAGTTAGATTTGAAGGACCCAAGTCACTGAACACAAGAGGGCAGAGGAAAAGTTTTTCCTCCTCAACACTCCTGCATTTTTTCCTCTTTTAAATAATTTATTTTATATCTATTATACCACACAGCATGCCTGATATATAACTCCTTGATAAGATAAAGCAAAAACAAAACAAAAAAAAGTTTATCTTATGAGAAAGAAGATGCACCGTCACATAGAGTCTTCAAATATCATTGCACTTTAACTTTCATAATTTGACAGTCATGAAACTATCTGTAGAACGGTTTAAACAGGCAAATTAAAGAACACTTTTAAGCAGACCTGACTGTCCTAAATTGTTAGGTATGCATTTTGCAAACATTACTTATATCGATGGTAACGGTGGGGCTGGGGAGTGTTGTCCCTTTTCCCACCCGCCTGGTGACGATCGACACAGGATGTTGGGATGAGTGGCCCTTTCCGGGGCCAAGGCTCTTGAGCCTACAGATAGCAGCCCATGTCTGTCCCTGTGCTTGTGGCCTGGCTTGGTAATTGCCTGGGTGTCAGGATTTCTTCCGGTAGCTTTATGAAAAGTATCCATGAGGCCAAAGAATTTGTATGTGGACTCTTCATACACTAGCTCACCGACCAGGTAAGAACTCAGGACTCTCAGAGCCCCAAATGATGTCCAGCTCGTTCCTCTGCAGCAGACCGAAAGCTTGCAACAAACTTTAGCTGGCTAGCACTATGATGAACAGGCTTGCTGTAGGTTGCACCCTTAGAGTAAGTCCCCATCTTAGCTGACTTGCTGGTTGCTGCCAGATGGAAATGCACAAATTTTAGATGGGGTTTGAATCGTCTTTGTGCCAAGGCAAAATAAATGGAAAATACAGCTTTATAATAATGGCTACTATTTGATGAAAATTTCATTTGTGGCAGAATTGTCACAAATACCATGAATCTTCAAGTAATACCATAGAGTAAATATTGTTAAACCCATTTGCAGGTGAGAAAACCAAGGTTCCAACCAGCGAAGTATCTTATCTGGGGTCATATAGCCAGTAACTAGCAGAGCCTGGATTTGAATCCACAATTGTGTGACACCCAAAGCCTACATTTTTTTTTTTTCAGCAGCAGATACTATCAATGTTAAAGTTTTTAAATTATTGGAAGCGAGTTCATATTTAGAACTTGCTGGCCACCTGGCACTATTTGGGAGAGCTGTTCACCACCTTTAAATAAATAAATAGCTGCTGCTCCCCACTCTGGAACAAACCAGATAGAGTTTCCCCTGTGAGAGGCAGCTCCTTGGCAAATCTATGCCTGTAATTTGGAGCAGTGTCCCTTGTGACTTGGGCTCATGATTGGTTTGCTTTCTCTGCCCCTGGCTGTGGCTCAATTTGGAGGAAACTTCTGGATTCCTCTCCATGACCTCTTAAGTAAATTCTGTATACTTAACCTGATAACTGCCCTCTCATCTGTTTTAGGTTTTGGGGGGTTGGGATGCCAGCTTCTCTGGGTGTTGCTGAAAAAGTCTTCCCCAAAAATTCTGAGTGCAGAGGTGGACTTACCTTGAAGCTAATGACACTCACGTCAGGTCCTCTCAGTGCAGAGCCCCTTCCCAGGGGCACTGTGTTCCTACGGTAGTAGTTTAGTAAAATTAGCAAAAGTATGATTTTTTTTTCTTTGAGACTGAGTCTTGCTCTGTTGCCCAGGCTGGAGTGCAGTGGCACAATCTTGGCTCACTGCAACCTCCACCTTCTGGGTTCAAGCGATTCTCCTGTCTCAGCCTCCCAAGTAGCTGGGATTACAGGCACGTGCCACCACACCCAGCTAATTTTTGTATTTTTAGTAGAGATGGGTTTTTGTCTTTCTTCTTCTCCTCGTCTTATTTCTCCTTGAGTTGGATGGCATTGAAGTGGCCACAGGCATTTAGATATGTGGCTAAGGGGAAGTCAGGTTGGGGGTATATATTTAGTGAGAGTTTAGCAGGGTGTGTTCCTGTGGTTCAGAGTTACTCTGTAGACAACTTGTGGGTGGCTTTCCCACGTAGGAATGGGTTTCAGCAGTACCCTACTGCACACTGTGGCAACTTGACTGGAATTATGAATGATGGCCTAGAGTCAGAGGCGGAATTGTGATGTGAACCTGTCTCAGGGTACTGACCCTGCGAGGAAGTAGGAAGTGAAGGAGGAACAAGTAGAGCTAGAAACTAGTTTGGGAGGCCAGGTGAGGTGGCTCACACCTATAATCCAGCACTTTGGGAGGCTGAGACAGGAAGATCACTTGAACCCGGGAGTTTAAGACCAGCCTGAGCAACATGGCAAGACCCTGTCTCTATAAAAAACCAAAACCAAAACAAAAACTGATCAAGCATGGTGGCACATGCCTATAGGACCAATTACTCAGGAGGCTGAGGTGGAAGGATCGATTGAGCCTGGGAGGTTGAGGCCGCAGTGAGCTGTGACTGTGCTACTGCACTCCAGACTGGAGGACAGAGTAAGATCCTGTCTCAAAATCAAAAACAAAGCAAAACAAAAAAATCTAGTCTGTGGAAAATATTATGGTCGTGGGCCAGCCAGTTAATAAACAGATTATATCTTTTTCTTTGCCTTTTGTGGCACTTGCGGTATTTATTAGTTTTAAAAGATGTGTTATTTGTTGTGAATTCTTTTCTCATTCTGAATATTTACTGTTGTGCTACATTTTGCATTCATGAGTTTGTATTGTTTTGCTTAATTTGCTCCCTGAATACAGATGCTCCAGAGAATCCTCCCAAATGTGAGTTTTATGAGCACCATGAAATGCCCATCACAAACACACATTCTTCATTTGTGCAGATCTTTTAAAAACTCTTTTTAAAAGAGCTGGGATCTTGCCCTGTCACCTAGGCTGGAGTATAGTGGTGCAATCATAGCTCACTGCAGCCTCGAACTCCTGGTCTCAAGAAATCCTCCTGCCCCAACTCCTGAGTAGCTGAGACTGCAGGTGCGTGCCACCACATGCCACTAATTTGTGGAAATCTAACCCACTTGTATGTTAGGTAAGAAGACAGAAGCTAAAAGTTCATTTTAGTTATTTTGATCTAATCTTCAAGTTTTGTGGATTAAAACTCTGGGCAAGTGGAAGTTGACATCTCTGCATGGGGTTGGAGGGGTCAGGGTAGGGTGAGGCAGGTGGCACAGGGAGGGTTTCACACTTTATTGCTCCTCCCCGGCAGGGAAAAGGGAACTAGATTCCAGGAGATGGGGGCATGGAGCAGGGCCCCTCCTTTAACTTATTTTCCATTCTTTTATTAAAGAACACAGGATATTCTCTTTAAATAATCTAATGTTAAGAATGTAGCTAAAAATATTGACAATGATTAATTCTGGGGGCTTCAATTAAAAGTGATTTCCATTTTTTCCCTTTTTACATACTATGTAGTTTCTGACTTTTCTGTAAATACCATGTATTAGCAGTTAAAAAAGAAGCACCTGAACAACCTTTTCCTCACTGTACCCAACAATCTTGCATGTGTGCATATGTGTGTAATGTGTGTATGTGCATGTGTGTGCAGTGTGTGTAATGTGTGTATGTGTGTGCATGTGTGTGTAATGTGTGTATGTGTGTAATGTGTGTGCATATGTGTAATGTGTGTGTGTAATATGTGTGTGTGCATGTGTTCATATGTGTGCATGTGTGTGTAATGTATGTGCATGGGTGTAGTTATTATACTGGGTGAGATGCATGTGTTCCTTTCTGTGCATCTGTGTTTCTTTCCTTCCTCCCTCTCTCCCTTTTTCCCTTAGCACAAATGCATAAAGGCTTATTAGTGTCTTAATAAATCTTCAGAAACTACAAAGAATGCTTTATTTGATACCATTAAAAATATGTGCAAGATAAATTTTTAATTTGAAAAACATAAGATATAAAGCACTTTTCTTTGCCTTTCGTGTGTGTGCATGATATATATACACTATATATGCATATATATTATATACATATATACATAGATATATACATATATATTAGATACATATATACATAGATATATACATATATATTAGATACATATATACATAGATATATACATATATATATGAAATTCACTAGTGAATTACCAATTAGTTGTTGAAAATTGAAGAACACTAAGGCAAAAGTTAGGATTTAATTATCTGTCTGTATTATCATCATTCAAGACACAAAACTGCTGAGCTTTAGAATTGTGGGGAAAATCTGTTGTCTGTGACAACTCCCTTTACCAGGCCGATACTTACATGAAAGTCCAGGAGACACAGTTTACTGCTTTTAAGAAGAGCTGGTCCTTTTCCTCACAAATGATTTGTGGTGTCTCCAGCTTGTTGGACTTCCTCTGGGCACAGAACACGGAAGATGAGCAGGTATATAATGTATAGATATTCGCTGGTCCTTTTAAGAGAGGAATATTTGCAGTAAAAATAGAATAATTTATTTAAGATATAAACTCCACTTATATTATAGCTAAAGGTTGATATAGAACCCATTTCTAAGGTTTTTCTCTATTTACTCCTCAAGCCCAGGTCGCCCCAGGCCTTATCCTGCCCTGGTTTTTCTCTGCCTCGGGACATTCTCATTGCTAAGTCCTGAGAGCGTCTTCATGAATACGTCATTAGCACTTCCTGGCTATTCATTAGCAAAGTTAGTGTCTTCTCCTGGTTACTTAAAAATCTCTTGGTCAGCCCTGTAACTGCACACAGGAGGCATTCAGACAGTGTTGTTTTGAAAGTGCATTTTATAGACACTGTTCTTTAGACTGAAGCTTCCCTCGTCCTCCCCTCCTCTCCCGTTTGCCTCCCCCTGCACGCAACCAGCTCTCCATCTCCATCTGTTTTCAATCTTCTCTAATGTCCTTTCTGTGGGCACAGGAGCCCAGACACTCTACATTCTGATTTTTAAAAGGGAGCCAAATCAGTTTGCAACAAGACCAAATACAAGTTCAAGGAAACTGAACCATCAAGTGAAATTTGCCTGTCAAGCTTATCTTTTTTCTGCATTCTTTGAGTATTAGTGAGTAAACAGGAATGGCATAATAAACTATCATTTCAATCCAACTTTGGGCAACCATCAGCTTGAAGGGCTTGGGTTATTGTGAGATAAAGTGAGATGAGACATGGCTAAATTCTAACTGGGTGCCTGGCACATGGTGAGCATTCGATATTAATTCATTGCCTTCCTTTTGTCACGGTGGTCTGGTTCCATTTGTAGCTGCTACTGTGTAGCTCTGCACCATGAAGAATCACTAAGAACTTAATGAGCTGTATTTTCTCCAAAGCCATAGGCTTTGTCAACACAATGCTAAACATTGTGACAATTTTTGACTGAATTGAGTTAACTGACTGAATGTTTTGAAGTATTGACACAGCAGCTAAAAGAGTGAGAACGGTAGTCAAGCCAGCTATTTGCTATGATGAAAAGTGGCAAGTATTTCAAAAATAAAACTAGTGTCGAAACACGAGAAGCCAGTGGAAGTCGCAAGTGCCCACGGGGACTTTGGAAAGCACTCGCTGAAGGACCGGGCTCAGGAACCAGGTGCGGTAACAAAAATCTAAAGACATCCGTGGTCATCCAACAAGCTAAGCAAAGCTGAAGGACAGGGTGATTCCACCCCTTTCACCGAAACTTCCGTAATTTACTTCCTTAATAGAAAATGGGAAGTTTCACAAACTCTTGAGAAATGACGAGCGATAGTTTATTCCTTCCATCTTTTCAGCTGTTGCTTGCCTTTCCTTCCTTCCTCCCATCACTCTGAGGAGGGGTAGGCACTGTCCAGACATTAGTGCTGGGTGTTCAAAATCTTTGCAAGGAAAGTTGGGGCCAAGATTGCACTAACTGGGAAATCTTTGTTTGTCAGTTTAATTTTCAGTGAATTTCCTGAAAGATTAAAAAGATTGTGTTGGACATTACTGGCATATATAAATTTATAAGTTGTTATATATGCATATTATATGTAACATAATAAATCATATATTTGTATTATCTCTCTGATATACATATATTGTACATAGTATTATATATAGTATATATAGTGTCATCACTCAGATGTGAGATAATACTGTATATATACTATATCTAACATAGTATATATTATATGTATACTGTGTAATAGGTGTATAATATGCAATAATAATATATGTTTAACATTTACATATGTACATACGTTTTTATATATATGAAGAGAGAGAGAGAATTGAGTCATTTAAAACCCGGAAATGTATTTACTAGCATTACATAAGAGCAAACACACTGGGTAGTAAGTTGGTAGGTCATTGATGAAAGGTTTCTGACCTAAGCATGAGTGAGAAATTCTGTGCTTCTCCAATTACCATTGGAGAATGAATGAAGCCATGACGACAGATCTGTTTCCATCATCACAATAACTGCTGGTTTGAGGATCCTTCCCCAACAAAAGGATCTCCCTTGGCAATGGCCAACTTTGTTGACACAACAAACATTTGTCACAACAAAATTTTACCTTTACAAAAGGACTCAGAGGTTTTTGAAGTGGGTTTGGCATCTCTGTTCAAGAGGGGATGGCAACTAGTTGGCTTTCCTCATCAGGGAAGCAAGACCTTTAAAGCGGCCGGTCTTCTCTCCAGTTAAGTGGAGAGAGGGTTTTGACTGCACACATCAGCTAACTCAGGAGAAAAAAAACCTTAGGGTTTTGTTTTGTTTTTTGTTTTTCTTTTGAGATAGTCTCACTCTGTTGCCCGGACAGGAGTGTAGTGGCAAGGTCACAGCTCACTGCAGCCTCCACCTCCTGAGTTCAACCGATCCTCCCACCTCAGCCTCCCTAGTAGCTGGGACTACAGGTGTGGACGACCACACCCAGCTAATTTTTCTTATTTTTTTGTAGAAACGGAGTCTTCCTGTGTTGCCCAGGCTGGTCTCAAACTCCTGGCCTCAAGTGGTCTTCCTGCCTTGGCCTCCCAAAGTGCTGGGATTCTAGGCATGAGCTGCTGCACTCGGCCAGTAACTATTTTTGATTGTTTTCCATGCCAGGACTTTCCTTTCCTACACAGCATTGATAAGGATGATCAAATCGAGACTTAGCCTATCTCCTCTTTCTGCAAATGGCCTTTATTCATACTGAATCTGTGACATGTTGCTCATGTCAAAGAAAACCTGACTGAGGATATGGATCATGGTTTTCTTTTTTTGAGTCATAATATTTTTACAGTGTTTCCGAAGAACCTAGAGGGCATGCATGAATCAATAGGTGCAACCCAGCTAAAATGAACTCCTACTGGCTAGGATAGCTATAAATGTAAAGCTACAGGATTTTTAAAGACTTACAGTAGCTCATACATAGCGTGTACATTTATAATAAGCATTATTGAGTTGGAAGATAATGACAGTCACATGTTGAGAATAGAATATGACATCTTAACGTATGTTCCTCCTCTCTGTGAGTCTCAGGAGTCCAATTATTGAAACTTAAAAATGCAGCACTTTAGTGCATGACTCCAGAACCAGTGGGAACAAGTAATACCAACATTTTAAATCTATTTACAGGCCTTACAAGATACATAGAATGATATGGAAAAAACGTACTTGACATAAACATTTAATTGTATGATTTTGCTTTGAATTTTTGTTTTTAAAAATGTACATATTCCTGCTTAAAAATGCCTGCAATGTTATATTGCCTAATGTTAATTTTATTTCTGCATCTTTGTATAATGAGATAAATGTCAAATCTGTTAGAAGTATATGTATTGGACTGGAGAATCTGGTTTTGTTAGTTAGGATGTTTTTCTTTCTTTTTTTTTTTAGAGACAGAATTTCGCTTTGTCACTCAGGCTGGAGTGCAGTGGTGCAGTCTCGGTTCACTGCAACTTCGGCCGCCCAGATTCAAGTGATTCACCTGCCTCAGCCTCCCTAGTAGCTGGGATTACAGGTGCCTGCTACCACACCTGGCTAATTTTTTTGTATTTTCAATAGAGACAGGGTTTCACCATGTTGGCCAGGCTGGTCTCAAACTCCTGACCTCAGGTGATCTGCCTGCCTTGGCCTCCCAAAGTGCTGGGATTAGAGGTATGAGCCACCATGCCCGGCCCAAGATGTTTTTCCTACGAGGAACAGAAACCCTGGTTCAAATGATCTTAAACAGTAAGGACATTTTGAGGCTTACAGAACTGGAGGTATTGAGCAATTGGGGCTTTAGGGTCAGCTTAACCAGATGGGTCTGGTTTTGGGGAAATTCTATCAGCTGTACCCTCTGTTTGGTCTTGGTTTAATTCTAAGGTCCCTCATCCTGACAAGGATGACACCAGCTCCTGGCTCCACAAGGATAATCATGGAGTGCAAGAAAAGACAGTGTCAGCCTGGATGGCCTTTCCCAGCAGGGCAACAATCCCTTCTAGACCCAGGCATTGATTATCTTTCTGTTTCTCCATCTTTGATGCGTAGGCCTCTGTTATCGTGCTTTTTCCTCATGATCTCAAGATGGCTGCTGGGCCTCCAGGAGTCACAACTGTGGTTCAAAAAAAAAAAAAAGTCAAGTGCCTAATTGTATGAGGAGACAGGAGAAACTTCCTGGAAGACACACCCTGCAGACTTCTGCCTATGTGCTATTGGCACGTATGAGTCCTGTGGTCACTGGGACATATACTTCTAGCTGCCTACCTGAAGTCCATTTTCCTCTCTTTCTTTTCAACAGAATCTTGACTTTTTTCAGAGAGGCAACGTATCCATGAAAAAATACACATCTCCCAAGGCTAGACTTTCCAGATTTAGCAAAAGCAAACAAAAAACAGGATACCCAGCATGGGACATACATACTTCTACTAAAAATTATTTATTGTTTATCTGAAATTCAAATTTAAACCGAACGTCCTGTGTTTTATCTGGCAACCCTTCCCTAGGTTTTCTTAAGGCAGCGTAGTCATGAAAGAGACCGTCCCATGAGAGGGAGGCTTCCAGCAAAATCTTTTTAAAAAGTGACTGAACTTGTCAGACACATTCCTTTTGTCTTTCGCGCTTTGCCCTTTCACCTTTCCCCTGCCTGGAATTTGGGCAGAATACCTGCCACCATCTTGCAACTAGGAGATACAATTCATACTTTAAGGATTGCAGAGAAAGAAGGGAGGAGAAGCCACATTCCTTAAACGTCTCTGAGTTACTTACTCCCAGATTCCTTGCTGTATGAAAACAAAGGACACCCTTGTTTGGCTGAGTCACCGTAGTTCAGTTCCTATCACATGCTATCAAGAGCAGTCTTGACTCATCTAGTTACTCCTTGCTGGAAGGGTGAGGTGGAGACTGGCTGGTTGTTTACCAAACTGTTCTGTTTTCTTTTCCCCTGCCATGCTGTTGGACTACATTTTCCCAGGCCCCTGCAGTTAAGTGGGGTTGTAGGGCTGAGTTCCAGCCAGTGGAACATGGGTGGAAGGAACGTATATGACTTCCAGGCCTGCTCCTTGCTTGTGCTCTCCCCACCTGCAGCAAGAACAGGGGCCATAGGGAATAGTGGAGACATTGGAGGAAAGCAACTTGGGTTCATGGTGACTTCTGGGAGTAGACCCTCCCATTTCATGCTGACCCTCATTGTACTGTAATATGAGCAAGAAATAAACTTCCCTTGTGTCAAGTCACTGAAACTGTCCCTATAAACTTTATAAAATTAATTAGGGAAGAAGGGAGGGAGAGAAACAAAAATAAACCAAGTTTGTAGCATATTCAGCATTAATCATGAGGTCAGCCTGCTCTCTGACCTCTCCCTTGTAGTTGTTTGGTACCTATTGCCTCAGAATCACATAGACCCTGTTACAAGATTATAGTTCCCTTAACTGCCCTACAGACAACAACTTGAACATTAGGAGACATTAGTTTTTCCCTTTGAGATACTCTTTCAGGTCCTGCTTACTAGTGAAACTATTGATGTTAGCTGGTCTGAAGGACCCCCAGGAGCTGAGTCACCAAAGAATGCAATTTCCATGTCCTGATGGTTTCATCCATCTTACCTTGACCAATCAGTGACCCCAATTTTCTAGCCCTTCATCATCCACAATCTTCTTAAAAACCCCAGCCTAGAACTCCTCAGGGAAATAGATTTGAGGGTTTCCTCTCATATCCTCACTTGGCACCCTGTGATCATTAAACTCTTTCTCTGCTGCAAACTCTGTTGTCTCAGTGTAATTGGTTTGTTACTGTGCAGTGGACATATGAACCTGTTGGTCCTGTGACACCACTGAGATGCTAGGTTCTTTGGGATCAAGTAATTCAACAGTATCTGTCATAAGAGAGACTGCTTCAGGCCTACGTTCCAAGTAAAAATCTTGAGATTCACCCCATTGGGCCCTGTATCTTCTGTCCACTTTTTAATGAATGGTTTCTAGAACCTGGAGACAGATGTTCTATAGGTATAGCTAGTCTGTGGGTAGAGGGCTGCTTTTCCAGTCCTAGGACCTTAGGCTGAGAGATGCAACCAGTCTGTAAGGAGGGAGCCAGGGGAAGAACTACTCCGGCTTTACCCTTCCTCTGCTCCATGATCTCCCGCAGGGGCTCCCATTGGCCAAACCCAATTGGAAGCCCAAGGTCATGAGAGCCCATGATGTAGTCCAGCCAGGTCAGGCTCCTAGGGCAAAGTAGGGTGGAGAAAGGAGGAGAAAACAGGCTGTGTGTGTGCACAGTCAATACAAAAACCAAATCTGGGTTCTGTTAGGATATTGGAAAGGGGACAATGATGTCATCTTTATAGAGTTAATAAGAATTCTGGACAGAAATATTGTTATAATTAAGCATTAATCAGGCTGCACTTTGACCCACTTCCTTATGACTGAAAGTCACGTAGTGCTAGATATAGACCATTCACATCCCCATCATTCCTGTAGATAGGATGTTTGACATTAGAATTATATGGCTTTTGGTTGGGCGTGGTGGCTCGTGCCTGTAATCCCAGCACTTTGGGAGGCCAAGGTGGGTGAATTACCTGAGGTCAGAAGTTTGAGACCAGCTGGCCAACGTGGTGAAACCCCATCTCTACTAAAAATACAAAAATTAGCCAGTCATGGTTGCAGGTGCTTATAATCCCAGCTACTCAGGAGGCTGAGGCAGGAGAATTGCTTGAACCCAGGAGGCAGAGATTGCAGTGAGCTGAGACTGCACCACGGCACTCTAGCCTGGGCTATAGAGCAAGACTGTCTAAAAAAAAGAAAGAAAGAAAAAGAAAAGAATAATATGGCTTTTGCTTAAGATAGGATCCCCAACATTGGAATTGTAAGGCTTTTAAGAATTACTTAATATGTTTTTCTGGTCCTGAATTCCAGTGAGACAGCTGATGCCAATCAGCTGGAAGACTCCCACAGAGAAATGGGATTGGCATTGGAAATACAGCTTCTTCATCCCCCTGTCCCACGACTTCATCCTGCACTCTTCTACCAGTCAATGATCTCTATACTTCTGCCTACTCTGAAACTCTCAAAAACCCTAGCCTCAAACTCCTTGGTAAGGTAGATTTGAGGTTTCCTTCTGTCTCCTGATTCGTGGCCCTACTGTTAAACTTTTTTCTCTGCTGCAGCCCAGTGTCTAGGTATGTTGACTTGCCGTAAGCAATGGGCAGGCAATGAGCCTATTACAGTTACTGTAAGGGAGGGCGAGGAGCAATCCACAGTTTCTACCCCCCTGGTTAGATAAATTCATGGCTATAATTTTTTTTTGAGATAAAAATATTTTGGCCATGTGACAAGTACATAAAAGGAATGACTTCTGAATTTTCACTAGCACATGATAAATTCCAGGTTCTACAAGATGTCAAGTAACTTATTTCTCAAAGCATTAGAGTTGCCAGGACAAAATAACTTATTTTAGTAGTGTTCAATTTATACATTTGCTTTAATTCTTCTGCCAGAGCTCCTTACTTAATTCTATCTCCTTAGGATTTAAAAGTGTTTCTGCTAACAGTGATTAGGATATTAGCAAGATCCATTGTGTTATTAATATTTTACATAATCCAATGATCATTTTATTGGCCAGCACTTTTTGGTCTCTTGTAATTGGTTTTATTCCAGAACATCCTGATGAAGCTGATGCTGAAGACAATCTTAGGTTTGTACTTTTAGTACTGAGTGAATTCCCATATTAATTGACACTCGATGACTAATGGTTCGTGCATAATCTTTTTTTTTTTTTTTTTTTTTTTGAGACGGAGTCTCGCTCTGTCGCCCAGGCTGGAGTGCAGTGGCCGGATCTCAGCTCACTGCAAGCTCCACCTCCTGGGTTCCCGCCATTCTCCTGCCTCAGCCTCCCGAGTAGCTGGGACCACAGGCGCCCGCCACCTCGCCCGGCTAGTTTTTTGTATTTCTTAATAGAGATGAGGTTTCACCGTGTTAGCCAGGATGGTCTCGATCTCCTGACCTCGTGATCCGCCCGTCTCGGCCTCCCAAAGTGCTGGGATTACAGGCTTGAGCCACCGCGCCCGGCCGGTTCGTGCATAATCTTAACATTATTTTTGTGCCTGCTGATATTAATCACAGCAGTTCTACTAATGCATTGTTGAATTACGTGCTAAATTGTTTTGAAGATTATCATATATCTTATTCTGTGGAGGCTTTCCTTAGGTGCATGTTTATGAAATTTTTAGTGACAATCACACACACTTTCCTACCGATCCTTGTGAGTGAGGTAGAATAGGTGTTATTATTATGTAAAAATTTGGTTAGTATCTAGTACTTATTATAGAGCAATCATAAGTATATCTAAATATAAGGTGAAAATAAAAATCACCTTTATTCTACTACCCAAATTTAGCTTTGATTAATAGGTTGGTGCCAAAGTAATTGTGTTTTTTTCCACAATATATTGGTACAGATTCTTCAGAATTTTCTCCGAGACTTAATAAGCTTTCTTCTTACAAAAATGGGATCTATACTGTTTTGTAATTTGTTTTTTTTTTGCTTACATCATGAGTATTTTTTTGTATTAAAAATATACTTCTGCAATGTCACTTTTAATAGCTGCAAAGTATTCCACTAAAGATATACTGTAATTTATTTAAATACTCTCTTGATTTGGATATTTGATTTGCTTATTTTTGACATTATATACATTGCCCTGAATATCATTATGTATTCATCACGATACACATTCATTCAGCTCTTGTCCAATTATTTCAGAGCAAATTAGCTAGAAATAGAACTGCTGGACTACATGGTAGACAAAATGTTAAGGCTTTTGCTACATATTTGGGGCAGATATTATAATCTTATTTTGTAAAAAGTATCCCTTCAGGGTTATCTACCAATCTGCCTTGTTTCAGTCATGAATTAGACACCTTTGTTGTTGTAATATTGGATTGGAAGACGCAGATGACACTGATAAATTCTTGTTTGCGTGCCTAGATTCAACTTGGAGTGCACGTGAGCATTCTTAGTTGCAAACAGTAGAAATGGACGCTGACTCATTGAAGCAGGAAAGTAGTTTTTGAAATAGTAGCTCTTTGAATTATTGGAGGGCTGGACCCTGGTGCAAGGCGAAGCAGCCAGAAAAAGGGATGAAAATGATGCAGCAGAAAAAACCACGTCTGCTGCCACAGAATTCTAAATGTCACGGTTTCATGATGGAGACTGCAGCAGGCTCTGGCAGTGCCCCACCTGTAGTTGCTTGGTGCCCACTACTCCTTCCTCAGTCACCTGTGATTCTGAAAGTACCTGTGATTCTCTCCTGAGGGCTGCCTCTGACAATGCTCTGCCCACCCCAGATGGGGCAGGCTGGGTGTCATGGAGTGATGATGCCCTCAGGACGAAAGAGAATCAGAGGATGTATTCCTCTGCTAGGGCTGCCTTAACAGAATCCCACAGCCTGGAAGGCTTAAACAATAGAAATCTATTTTCTCACGGTTCTGGAGGCGAGAAGTCCAACATCAAAGTTCTGGCCCGTATAGTTTCTAGTGAGGGCTCTCTTCCTGGCTTGCAGACAGCTGCCTTCTTGCTGTGTCTTTATATGGTCTGTCATCATGTGTGCACGGAAAGAGAGAGAGAAAGAGAGTAAGAGAGAGAGAAAGAGTAAAAGAGAAAGAGAGAGAGAGAAGCTCTCTACTGTCTCTTCTTATAAGGATATTAATCCTGTCACATTAGGGACTCACACTGATGGCCTCATTTAATTTTAATTTAACTACTTCCTTACTCCAAATACCATCACAGTGGGGCTAGAGCTCCAATGTCTGAATTTTGAAGGGACAAATATGTTCAGTCCATAACAGAAAGTAAGCAGTTTGGATTTCTTCCTGCACAGTGGGGGTAACTAATTCTGAGGCTTGTTCTAAGCCATCTCCCAGAGGACCCCAGTAGGACTGAAGTTCAGTTGCTCACAGGGATAACCTGATCATTAAAGTACTCTACTGACATTTTTCTGTTCCCTGATTTTTCAACCCATGCTTCCTGAGCTCACATCTCCGATAAACAACTTGTCTTCAAAGCCTGATTTCAGGGTGTGCTTCTTAGGGAACCTGACTGGGTAGGTAGGCTTATTCCAGTGGACTCATTCCTGAAACAAGGCTGCTGTTGACGTCAGGGAAAGAGCACACTCCACTGACTCTGCTTCTTGTGCTCTGAGTCAGGTCTGGTAGGGATGGGCAATATTACCTGCCTGCACACTGGCTGCAAGGGGGCCCGGAAAAGCAAGTCTGTGGCACAGTCATCCTGAGCTCAGACCCATCAGGTGGGATGGTCATCAAATGCAGGAAGGAGCTTTCGATACTGTGCAGTCCAAAAGAACAATAGATGTCCCCTTTGAGGGGCGATCTGTGTATTTTTGTTGGGTGACTCCATTTCCCCATTACAGAAACAGGTTGTATTCAGACCTGTTGCAAAAGGCATTGTTAGCATATAAAATACTGCTGTTATTTTCTCCTTTTATTCTTCTTTATCATTCAGCCCCACTTGTCTATTCCAGTTACAGAGGGAGTAATAATGCATTTGCTGCTCTTCCACCAAAATAGAAAATTATCTGCTGGCCACTCTTAGACTGAAACAGAAATGAAGTGAGAAATTCTACTGCCTGGGTAAACACCCACGGGATTTCAGTCCACAAGTTGGAGAACTTTTTTATAAAAGCAATTTCTCAGTCTTTTTTACAGTAACTTATATAGATAATTGTGGATCCTCTAGGGAAAATACTTAGCTCAGGAGTTCTGAAATTTTGATGTGGGAGCTTGTGGCCATCTGGGCCTGAGAAATGACTGTACAGAGAACGTCTTGGGAGAGAGAGAGATACTTTGGTGGTAATGAGGGAACAGCTTAGTCGTGTTATTCTATCTCAGCAAGAATCCTGTTTGCAAGAGAACAAGCAGCATATTAATAAAGGCTGATTTTAAAAAAGTACCTATATAGTAAAAAGTTGATTCAGGAATCTCCAAGAGAACAGAAACTTTGTTTCCAAGGACTTTATTCCCCATCTTGCAGCATTAAGTTTCCTAAATGACTATGCAAATATGCTTTAAATAAATGCATTGCCAAATTTACTAACTCTAACATGCCGTTCATAGTCTGTCAGGAATTTTCTGTGGTCTGAGCAGAGATTCTTACGAAGCTGGATAAACTGCTCCAGGTTACATTCTGATGCGACTATTACTTAGTATAGAAAGTATGTTCAATCTTTTAATATGTATTTTACAAAGTTCAAAGTAAAATTAGTCTCCATTCTTGGAGCTGGTAAGAAAAGAAATAATAAGAAAAATTGGAAGGTGAATCAACTCTATTCTGTCCAAGCTTCTATCAGTGGTTCTGTGATGTGTGTTTCTAGAATGTAGGTGAGTCAAGAAGTGGGCACAGAGAATGTGACAGGAACTTTCAGGAGATCTTTTTTATCTCACAAAAATAATAATCATGATAAAAGTAGCTTGCATCTATAATACTTAAAAAACACAATGACTACTCATTTTTAAAATTACCTATCATCTATAAAAAGTGCTGTTCCCATCAATTCACATTTAATCTAGACATTTTAAAAACCCCACCCATCTTTGTGGGGCGCATAGGGTAGATCATATTCTCTCAATATGACCTGCATAGATTTTCTGTTACTGTCAGCATTGTGAGTTACCTGGTGTCACAACATCAAGATGCAGAGACAGATGTTGTGTCATGATAGGAAATCAGATTACAGTGCAAAGTACCCAAAGGATACCAATAGAGGAAGAAAAAGGTTGAAATGTGTGGAGCCACAAGCTACTCCGTAGAATATCCTTTGCAATCTCCATGAAAAAAGAAATCGGATAGAGTTTATTTTCCCAAATTTGATTCCTAAAAATTTGCATGACATTACAAATAGCAATTTGTGACATTGAAAGAAACTTTTCCAAATCATTCATAAAAAAAAAGAAACCATCCATAATAAAAAAAGAAACAAACAACAACAAAAAAGATCAACCATACTAGAGGAAAGATAGAATTACCACGCTAGAGGAAAGACTGAAATATTTGAAATATTTTCTATGAAAATATTCCCAAAAATGATGTTATCAAAGAATATGCAGCTAAATTGTATTAGAGAGGTGTGTCAGTTAATTAATAGGAACAGTGTTGTAATTTCCAGATTTTGTGATGTTTGCAGTAATTGTCACTTTTTGAAATATGTTGTAATTTTATCTTTTTAAAAAATAAATATTCAGGTTCATAGCTACTTTTGTATTTATAATTTTTGTATTCCTTTCCTTAAGGAAGTACCCCAAAATTGTATAAGCTTCAGGACCCACAAAACCTCGTTCCACTCCTGCTTCTTACCTGTGAATATAAATGTGCTAATCATGCTTTACAATAAATTCTGATGCACCTATGAAAGATTCTTTTTATGTTAGGGTTTTGGAATTCTGCCTCTGAAAGCATAAAGATCACACTCTGTTGATCTGGCCACCATGTAGGAAACTACTTTTTTTTCAGTACACACTTACTAGAGAGAGTCCAACACAGGCAAGGAGATGAGACCCATTTTCATGAAGAAGTGGAAGTTGCATTCTTTTATCCTGAGTTAGGCAGATAGTTGAAGTAATAACCATTTCTGTCTTAGCACCCCAGCTTTGGCATGGCAAACAAAATTCTGCAGAAGGAGAGAATTGGGTGGTTGCTGAAAAATCTACTTTTATTTTTTTTTTGGACAGAATCTTGCTCTGTCACTCAGGCTGGAGTGCAGTGGTGTGATCACAGGTCACTACAGCCTCGATCTCCTGGGTTCAAGCAATCCTCCCTTTTGAGTAGCTGGAACTACAGTTTTGTACCACCACATCCAGCTAATTTTTTAGTTTTTTAGACGGGATCTCTCTATGTTGCCCAGGCTGCTTTCAAACTCCTGCGCTCGAGCAATCCTCTCAAAGTGCTGGAATTACAGGTGTGAGCCAGTGTGCCTGGCCTCCACTTTTAAAATCATCTTCATCACTGTAATCTTAGGTCACCAAAATTCAAAATGACATTCAGCTGGCCTACATTGGTCCAGGCGTGCCGGCTGACCACAGCTGGCCTCTGCTCTGACTCCAGGATGCTCATGTTCTAACAGGTGCTAAGTATTTTGAATACCAACTTGCAAACATCTCTGGAGTTGTGGCCATCTTAAAATTCCCTTGGGATTGGGTGTGGTGGCTCACGCCTGTAATCCCAGCACTTTGGGAGGCTGAGGCAGGTGGATCATCTGAGGTCAGGAGTTCGAGACCAGCCTGACCAATATGGTGAAACTCCATCTCTACTGAAAATATAAAAATTAGCTGGGCGTGGTGGTGTGCATCTGTAGTCCCAGCTACTCAAGAGGCTGAGGCAGGAGAATCGCTTGAACCCAGGAGTTGGAGATTGCAGTGAGCTGAGATCGTGCCACTGTACTCCAGCTTGGGTGACAGAGCGAGACTCCATCTCAAAAAAAAAAAAAAAAAAAATTCCCTTGGGATCTGTCACTTCATTCAACCAGTTTGGGTGAAAACAGTCAACAGATGTAGCCAGCAGTCTCTTAGGTCAGCTTTCCTCAGAAGCAGACTCTGAGACCCTGAGTCTGAGTAGAGAGTGGGGGCCGCGTGCTCTTTGGTGCAGCACCTGTAGGGCAGCGAGGAATGCAGGGTTGGGCTGGGGCAGAAGTGGAAATACCATTAAGTTGCAGCTGAGACCTGAGCTGATCCCACAGGGAGTTCTGGAGCTAGGATGGCCCATCCCAGAGTTGTTTGGACTGAGACAAAGAGATGATCTGTGGTCGCCTGCTTTAACCAACCCTGAGGTGAGGGCTATCTCAGTGCAGTGTAGAGCCAATGGTGTACAGTCTCTCCCCAGCTCCGTGTTCAATAATGCCACAGTGCAGCTTGAAATTCACATTGACAGGAGCCTTGATACCTTGACAAGCTACAAATCAGGCTTTCTATGACTTCCAGCCAGTTGTCAAAAAATTCCTGGCACACCCTGGGTGTGACAGCATCATCTTGGGGAGGACAGACTTTCCTGGCCAAGAGTGACTTCTGGAGAGGGACTCACCGGTGAGCCTTAGCTGCCAATGTCCCCAGCAGCTGGAGAGATGTGTGGCTCATCCTGAAGGATTATGTGGGTGGCCACCCATGCATTGCCTCCTGACAGCACACTTCCTCCTCAGATCATTCCAAGCAGTCATTTCTCTGAATCACCCTTGAGCTGTGTTCATGTGCCCACCTGTGACTGTGTACTATCTTGTTTTAGTCAGTTGCCTGATATATACATTTAAGGGGGCTTCCACTTGAATAGGAAGAATTCAGATATGCCACATTCAAAGATCCTAATATGCAATTGGTAAAGACTTTGGGATTTTTCAAGAGGTTTGTGGTAGGACTTTTTGTTAAATCTTTCAAGAGTCCAAAGAAATGTAATGATTTTTAAAAAATTAATTATTCCAATTGGGGTGCAGTGGCTCATGCTTGTAATCCCAGCACTTTGGGAGGCTGAGGTGGGAGGATGGCTTCAGTCCAGGAATTTGAGACCAGCCTTGGGAACACACTGAGACCCCCCATCTCTAAAAAAACAAAAAAATTAAAATTTGTCCAGGTGTGGTGGCTCACACCTGTAGTCCCAGCAACTCAGAAGGCTGAGGTGGGAGGATTGCTTGAGCCTAGGAGTTGGAGGCTGCAGTGGTGCAAATAAATAAATAAATAAAATAAAAATAAAAATAAATAAAAAGTAGAATAGAATAAAAAATCAAAAATTAATCACTCTTTTAGGCCCATCTCTGTAAGGTAATTGGGTACCAGTCTAATGGACAGAAACAAATTAGCTTAAAAGCAGGTGGTAAAGTTCCTGAGAGAGAGAAAATGGTCACTCTCTGGATTATTCAATAATTAGACAGTTTTGGGGGAATAACAGGGGAAGGTCTGTCATAGGGCAGGCTCTGGGCAGAGGAAGAGCTGAGTTACTCTGCGTGGGGAAAGTAGCTGGCATGGTGGCTTGTGCTGGCAGTGGGAGGGGAGTGTATGGAAGACTAGGCAAGTAACCTAGCAATGGGGAGGCTCTTTATAGAGGGACAGACACAGAAGGACTTCTGGAGTAAAAATGGCCAAAGGATTTCTATAGCACAGATTCTTAATATTAAACTTGGAGTTTTTAGCTGTTCTATGCTCTGAGTAGCCCACCTCTATTGCCTAAACCTACATTCCACATTTGCTAGCTTCTTCCTTTTTGTGATGGTGGTGCTTTGGGAAGGAGGGTGTCAAAGCCAGCAGGATGCTGTGTGCACAGAGGCAAAACCAGGAGGCACGGAGAAGGATTTTAGAGGAAGCAGCATCCTGGAGACCAAAGAGCCCAGAAAAATGACAGTTCCACACTTCCTGTTCTTCCTCCCAATACATCGTAAAGATATGGAAAAGGTCTCTGACTTTTCCCCAGTTAATGAAATGGGGTTTACATCAGTTTTCTCAAGAGCTAAGAGAATAAGGTGACCTAGCAGGCTGAAGGATTTAGGAATATCCAGGCAACAGACAACTGTGAAATACAGGGAAGCAATTGATATTCAGAGGAGGCTGGTGAACACTGTGAGCACTGTAAGGTATGATGCTACAGACGTTACATGACCAACAGGTTTGTTTACTTGCTGTGCAGTAATGTACCAACACACTGAGACAGCAGGGTTTCCAGCAGAGAAAGAGTTTCATGATTGCAGGGTGGCTGAGGGAGGAGATAGGAAGAGACCCTCAAATCCATCTCCTTGAGGAGTTGGGCTGGGGTTCTTAAGGGAATCATGGAGGGTGAGGGGCTGGAGGATTCGGATTATTGATTGGTCAGGGTAAGGAAGATGAAATCATCAGGGCATGGAAACTGCAGTTTTTGGTGAGTTAGCTTCTCACGGGGTCTCAAAGACCAGCCAACATCAGTAGTTTCACTGGTATGCAGGACCTGGAAGAATATCTCAAAGGGAAAAGTTAACATTCTGTAATGTTCAAGTTACTATCTATGGAGCAGTAAAGGGAAACCCTAATCTAGGGTCTATGTGATTCTAGGACAATGGTCCCCAAACGGCTATGAGGAAGCAGGTCAGAGAGAAGGCTGACCTTGTGATCAATGCTGAGTGTGCTGTAAGCCTGGCTTATTTTCATTTTTGTTTCTCACCTTCCCCACTTCCTCCCTGATTAAATTTTATACAGCTTCTAGGGATGGTTTCACAGGGGGACAGGCTATAATCCTTGTTCTCTGTATCTCACTCAAGCCCCCTTCTCCATTGGAGTCACTACATGCAAACATGGGTCAGTGTTTAATTGCTGCTTTCAAAATTTAGGAATTAAGGCAACTTTATACTCCATTCTCTGAGAAGAAAAACTTCTAGACATATTGTGGAACAGCAGTTCTCAACCCTGGCTGCCCATCAAGATTACCTGTGGAGCTTTTAAATATACAAATGCCAGCTACAGCTTCAGAATTCCTGGCAGCAGGGCCCTGGGCATCTGTATGTTTAAACAACCTCACAGGGATTCTGATGCACCGCCAGGGCTGAGCGCCACGGCTAGAGAAAATCGTTGGATAAAATTCACCAGAAGAGAAGTAACCATTTTTTTCACAAATGGAAGAGCAAAATTAAATATGCCACGATTTGTCGGAGGAATCTGTGCCAATGTATCTTCATCATGCTTTTAGTTTGTAACTATGAGATCCATCACAACTGCTAACTGGGAGTGTGAGAAAACGAAATAACATCCGAGAAAAAAAATTCGCACTTCATGGAAAATGCTGTAGTGCATTTCCTTCGCAGCAAGGCTTGGACATGCATTATAGGAAAGATAGCATTATACAGAAAAAGTTTAGAGCAAAATCTTGAGCTTTTAAAAGAATGCTTAATGATATTGATATAGACTGGGTCAAAGTGATGCCAATGAGTGGTTAAAACTATTTTTTGTCAAATGAGTTGTTCAAAAGAGTTCTGGCACTGCATACAAGCTGAGTAGTGTCCTTGAAGCCAGTCAAGTGGAGAGATTCAGAAATAAAGAGCTGTCTCCAGTATCAATAGTGCCAAAATAAAGCCAGTGACAACTGGGCGTGGTGGCTCCTGCCTGTAATCCCAGCACTTTGGGAGGCTGAGGCAGATGAATCACCTGAGGTCAGGAGGTCGAGACCAGCCTGGCCAACATGGTGAAACCCTGTCCCTACTAAAAATACAAAAATTAGCTGGGTGTAGTGGTGGGTGCCTGTAATCCCAGCTACTTGGGAGGCTGAGGCAGGAGAATGGCTTGAACCCGGGAGGCGGAGGTTGCAGTGATCCGAGATCGCACCATTATACTCCACCCTGGGCAACAAGAGCGAGACTGTGTCTCAAAAAGATAAAAAAATAAAAAATAAAAATAAAGGCTGGGTGCGGTGACTCACGTCTGTAATCCCAGCACTTTGGGAGGCTGAGGCAGGCAGATCACGAGGTCAGGAGTTTGAGACCAGCCTGACCAACATGGTGAAACCCTATCTCTACTAAAAATACAAAAATTAGCCAGGCATGGTGGTATCTGCCTGTAATCCCAGCTACTCAGGAGGCTGAGGCAGGAGAATCACTTGAACCCGGGAGGCGGAGGTTGCAGTGAGCCGAGATTGTGCTACTGTACTGTAGCCTGGGTGACAGAGCGAGATTCCATCTGAAAAAAAAAAAATAAACAAATGAATAAGTAAAATAAAATAAAATAAAGCCAGTACACAAACAAACAAAAAACTCTTTGGAGGGTTTTGTGTTGGTATAATCAATTCCTTTAATTTTGGTTGTGGGAAGATACAGCCCTTATGAAATCAATAAAAAATATTTACAGAGTGCTTGTAATAATATCAAATAGCACAAATATTTCTGTTGGATTATAGTATATTTTGGTAACTTTGAATTTACTGAGAGCTAATTTACTATCCCTAGAGTGTAAAATATACATGTGATTATTTCAAACTTGTCTAGTTTACATGTATATTTTAAACTACTTGCATGTATACTTTAAACTCTAGGGAGAGAGAGGAAGGGAGGTACGTGGTTACATGGTATAAAAACAGTGAAGATGAGTTTGTTTTTCAACTCTTGGAATTACAGTTATGCAACTAAATGGCTGACATCCAGTATTTAGCCAGTCATTGAAAGCACCTGTCTCATGTTTTGAGCCGGTCTGGCAGGTTCATGGATGGAATATATTCAGTGGGAATAAAAGTCCTTCCTGGTGACAGATAGTCAATTTAATTACTAGAATATACTGTACATCTGGATATGTTGTGATTTTTAGGCTGAGCATCACCCTGACAACTTGAAGATTTATGTTTTTAGAAAACACCCTAAGTAGGGTTAATTTTATGGCTGTCACTCAAGTTGAGCTAGGTGTATTTCCTCCTTTATTATCATTTGCTGTTTCTTCCTTGTGGTTTAGTCTTGTTGAGTGATGTCTCTCCAAAAATTTGAAGATCTTCCTTTCATAAGGATGGGGATGGCTGTATCTACTGACATTTCTAAGGTGACTGCTTGGATTGATTTGACAGTTATCTAGATGGGAGAAAGGAGGGTTGACAGGGCTAGGAAATTACCTAATTTTATTAGTTAATAATTTGTGAAATTCTAAAACGTACTTGGAAGTGGGAGTCAGTTTAAATGACTCCCATGCCCTTCTTCCCTGTGTCCCATTCATGTTCAAGATCTCTCTATCCAGTCTGGCTTTGATCACCTCTTGAATCCGTCCCCACTACAGGTGCCTTATACAAATAGTACCCATTTTCCCCTTGATCTACGTGATTAGCTTCCTATTGATTTCCCTGAAGTGAGTCATGTCAGATTACATCTGGCTACATTGCTCGGTGCATTTATATTTTTGCGGCAGGCGGGGGTTGGGTTGGGGGGGTGGGGGGTAGCAAATGATTGAAAACTTGAACCAAAGTAGCTTATGCAAAACTAAAAGGAATTTGTTGGCTGATGTAATTGGATTGTGCGGGTCAGATACGGGGAGAGGCTCTGTGTGGCTTCAAAGGACAGGCATAGGACTTCCCTTTCTCTGTTCTTGGCTCCACTCCCAGGGCAGCTACTGGCCCATATAGTGGCTTTGAGAGACTTAGAAAAAGGTGCCCTTCCCTTAAGTAAACAACGTTTAAGTGAGTACACTTTATTTCTCATAGTAACAATGATTACAAAATAATTCTTTAAAGGCGATCAGTTATTGAACATGAGGTCATATAAATTAGTAATTAGTTCCAAATGAACAGTTAGACAAAGTCCCTATGATTTAATAATTTGTTGTAAAACAGTTACAGGGCTTTCTTTTGGTGTCAATACTTACTTCAATAACTTGTTTTCTATTAAAGAGTTGCTAGACTTGACAGTATTTATTGTAACTTTGTAGAATCTAAATATTTTAAAATACACTTTAGGCTGGGGGTGGTGGCTCACACTTATAATCCCAGCACTTTGGGAAACTGAAGGGGGGAGTATCACTTGGGGCCAGACGTTCGAGACCAGCCTTGGTAACATATTGAAATCCCATCTCTATTAAAAAAATATATATATAACCAGGCATGGTGGTACATGCCTATAGTCTCAGCTACTCAGGAGACTGAGGAGGGAGGATTTGCTTGAGCCCAGGAGTTTGAGACTGCAGTGAGCTATGATCACGGCACTGTACTCCAGCCTGGGCAACAGAGCAAGACCCTGCCTCAAAAAATAATAAATAAATGTAAAAAATGCATTTTAGTTTTGAGAAGCTACATTCTTCATTGGGAGAAATATCATGATAGTATTTTATCTTTGAATTTGTAACATTTAAAAATAATATGCATGTAAAAAGATGCTGAATTTCAACAGTAGATAATTCTTGTGCTGAAGAAATCTCCACAACAACGAATAAACATGGCTACACTGTAAGTGACAGTCCATTAGGGACTTCCTTACAGGACTGTATAAAGAATCAAGGGCACAATGCAAGGAAAATATATGGTACTGTGCTTGAGTAAGCCCTCAATCAATATCAGCTATAATTATTCTCAGTTATTGCTCAAACTGAGGTTGTGGAATTCATATCCTTTTCCCCCTTTGTCCTTCTGTTACTCAGTGGTTGCTCTAGAATTTCTATAGAGGAGGGCTTTGGACAAGCAATCTGGTTGGAAGGAGATCTGTAGGACTTGGCTTCAAATAGTGTTTGTACAGCTAGTGCAGCCCTTAAAACTTGGATTGTATCATCCAAGCGTGGGTGATGAAGGGATGGATAATGGTGATTTCAGTGGGGATGGGTTTTGAAGCTTCCCCAACTCATCACTCCTGCACCCCTGCTGGTTTCTGACCACTTCAGGCTTTTGGCTCAGGCTCTCAAATTTCTTTGCGACCATCAGCAATCAACTTTCTGTCCAGTTCCAGCTACTAGCTGTGTGAGCTCAGATCTCTGGCATCCTTGAATCTCTTGGCTGCTATAGCTTCCAGGTCTCCAGGTGCTCACCCTCTTCTTCCCCTGTATTTCTACCTTCTCTCTCCCATTCTTCCTCCCTGTCAGCCTTCCACTCCACCCCATCCCTGTGGCTGAGGGCGGTGTGACTGCTACCTCCTGAGAGCACTGGGAGCTTGTTCAGTGCATTTGAACACGCTCTTCCCTTGGTCTGCAATGCTCTGTTCCCTCCTGACTGCCCAGCAAACTTCTTATCTCTGAACATTCAATGCTGAGTCAGTCCTGGAGATTTTCCACCTCTGGCGTAAAGTGTGCCTTCAGAGTCAGTCTTTCTAAGGACTCTCGTCATGTCATTGGTATTTAAGGTGTTTGTATATTTTTTTCTGTTTCATTGTTTTTAGACTGTGAGCACCTTGAAGTCAGATATTCTGTCCCCCTTTTTTTTTGAGGCCTGTCACCCAGGCTGGAGTGCAACGTGAGATCTTGGCTCACTGCGACCTCGGCCTCCCAGGTTCAAGCGATTATCCTGCCTCAGCCTCCCTGGTAGCTGGGATTACAGGCACGTGCCACCACGCCCAGCTAATTTTTGTATTTTTAGTAGAGTTGGGGTTTCACCATGTTGGCCAGGCTGGTCTTGAACTCCTGACCGCAGGTGATCCACCTGCCTCGGCCTCCCAAAGTGCTGGGACTACAGGTGCAAGCCATGTCGCCTGGCCAGACATTGTACCCTCTTATTTTATTTCTGTTGTTTATCACAATGACTGGCATTTTAAAAAAAGTCTATTGGCCAGGCGCAGTGGCTCACGCCTATAATCCCAGCACTTTGGGAGGCCGAAGCAGGCGCATCATGAGGTCGGGCGATCGAGACCATCCTGGCCAACATGGTGACATCCTGTCTCTACTAAAATTACAAAAAAATTAGCCAGGCGTGGTGGCGGGCGCCTATAGTCCCAGCTGCTCAGGAGGCTGAAGCAGGAAAATGGCGTGAACGCAAGAGGCAGAGCTTGCAGTGAGCGGAGATCGCACCACTGTACCCCATCCTGGGCGACAGAGAGAGACTCTGTCTCCAGAAAAAAAAAAAAAAAAAAAAATTCTATCAAATTAGGAGAGTGAATGAATGAATGAAGTGCCTAGAAATTGCATTGCCTAGAAGAGTTTATCTACTAAGAAGCAGATTTTTTGAGAACCTGGGAATGATGGATTACCCATACGATACCCTCTACTGAGTAAGTCATTAAAGAAACAAAAACCCTGGGACACCTTTGAGAAGAGCAATCAATAACCCTTTAATACTCCTGCTAAGCCTGTAAAAGAGATATTCTAAAAACTTGGTTTTACGGATATATGACTGTCATTCTTTCATGCCTCCCACTGTCTCCAGGTCTCCCGCACCATTTCTAGTTTTAGAAGTTGGGGGTTTTCAAATGTTTTCGATCATCAAATGTTTTGTGGGAAAGCATGTCGTATTTACAAAGGGAGGGGCTGGGAAAATGATTCTGAAATCGATGAGATTTGTTTTGTGATAAGAGTGACTCACCATATAGAATGCCTTCAGCTAAAAGCAACAATATTGTTATAATGTACCTATTGTTAAAGCCTTTGGGCCTATGGTCAAACAATTACATAATGGAATCACAGAAGCCAGTAGCGAATGCTCGTTTCATTCTTTCCTTCTGAATAGGCCTCTCCTACACAGGCCTAGCAAAATAACAATAAAAGTTCTGATCAGTAAACTCAGGTGTTGTTCTGGCAATAGGATAGGACATCCCAAAGATAAGGACTTCCATTGATAGGAAAAATTTTGACTCTGACTTCCTAACCTGGTATCCAGGTACTATAAAGAAGGCTCAGCTCATCCTGATAGCAAATGGTGGGTGAGAATTCAACTCCAAAGCGAGGTGGTCTGGATGAAAACCCAGATTCTTGCCTTACTAGTTGTGTGATCTTGGGCAAGTTACTTATACTCCATGTGCCTCATTTTCCTCATCTATAAAATGGGATTATCATAATACTAGTAGGGTGATTGTGAGGTGTAGTCAATGCATGCGGAGTGCTTAGATTACTGCTGGCATATCATAAGCTCCTAGGAGTGTTCATTAAAACTATATCAGATTTAAGAGCACTTGGGGGTGAGATCCCAGGTGGGAAATTGGCAAATTGAGTAAGAACACCTGTGGATGCTCCTGAGCCCGACACAGAATATATTGTATATGAAGCTGCATCCCTTTATTCTAAGTAGTTTAAGGTTCCTCCATTAATAGAAAATACTTCAGGCATTATTCATTATAAATGGGGGAACACTTCTAAAGGAACCAATGAACAGAAAGCAATGCCTAGTTCCTTTCTGGAAATGTGCTATTCTCGGTCCTCAGAGAGAGGGGAAAGATGAATTACGAGAAGGTAATTTGGAAGCCCTCAGGTATCACTTACCTCAAACAATAAAATATAGCTGGTTAATAAAAAGGACAAATCTATTACATAGCTTTATTTACTTGCTGGTTAAATTAGCATTTTGTTTTATTCTACAAGCATAATAATCATTTTTCTATGTTCTACAAGGACATTTCAATATCAGGAACAGTTTGGATCTCTTCTTAATGGTCCTTTAAATGTTTGATATAAGCAGATTATAACACCCAAGTTGCATTAAGAGATTAATTATATTATATAATTCACTTCTAATAATCAACAAGTAGATCATCTACTTTAAATTATCCTCGGACAATTCTGCCTTCCAAATTCTTATTAACTACTCAGAGATGTACCAGATCCAGGATCATTTTTTGGTTGTTTTTTAATTAGAGACAGAGTCTCGCTCTGTCACCCAGGCTGGAGTGCGGTGGTTCAGTCATAGCTCACTGTAGCCTCTACCTCCTAGGCTCAAGCAATTCTCCTGCTTCAGTGTCCTGAGTAGCTGGGACTACAGGCATGCACCTTCATGCCTGCATAATTAAACATTTTTTTTTTTTTTTTTTGTAGACACAGGGTCTTGTTATATTGCCCAGGCTGGTCTCAAACTCCTGTCCTCAAGTGATCCTCCCACCTTGGCCTCCCAAAGCACTGGGATTACAGACATAAGCCACTAGGCCTGGCCTGATCCAGGATCTTGTGTTGTCTTTTCAGCCAATTAATAACTAAATATTTGAGTGCCTATAATGTGTCAAGTTTTGTGCTGGGGTAGCAATATGAATTATCCATGATATCCTAGCACTTGAAGAATTTATAATTTATTAAGGGAGACCGATTCCTTCTTGCCCTGAAGCAAAAACGCTTCAATTCTGGGATGATATCTGAAATTCTGAAACATTTCAACAGGGTAATTGAATTGAAGCTGTTATTTTGCATCAGTCAGAGATGAGATGCTGTGATGCCAGGAAGGATTCTGAGCAGGGGAGCAGAATGAGAAAAATGAACACTTTAGAAAACCTTTCCAAATTGTTGGATTAGTTTCTCAGACCCGCCTGAACAGATTACCATAAATGTGGTTGCTTAAAACAAAGAAAGCTGGTCTTCTACGGTTATGGAGGGGAGAAGTCTGAAATCGAGGTGTCTGGAGACTCTGGGGGAGAACCCATTCTTTGCTTTTTCCAGCTTCTGGTGGCTGTCAGCATTCCTTGGCTTGTGGTTGCATCACTCCAATCTCTACCTGTGTGGTCACATTGCCTCCTCTTCTGTGTCTTCTCCTCTTCCGGCTGTCTCAAATCTCCTTTTGCCTTTCTCTTGTGAGAACCCTTGCCATTTGATTTAGGGCCCACCCAGATAATACAAGATGATTGCCTCACCCCAAGATACTTAATTAAATCTGCAGAGACCCTTTTTTATGAATAAGGTACCATTCCATAAACATTGGGGATTAGGCCATGGACATACCTTTTTGGGGGTCACCATTCAATCTACTGTAGTTATTTACAGTATGTATATTTCCAATATTTTTATTTAAAAAATCTTCAGAAAAATCTTATATATAATGTAGGTGCCGAAGTATGTCCCCTAAAACAATAGTAATTTTGAGCTACTCTATTTCTTCATTTATGTGGATAATTAAGAATTCACGGCTGGGTGTGGTAGCTCATGCCTGTAATCCCAGCACTTTGGGAGGCTGAGGCAGGTGGATCACCTGGGGTCAGGAGTTCGACACAAGCCTGGCCAACATGGTGAAACCCCATCTCTACTAAAAATACAACAATTAGCCTGGCGTGGTGTGGACGCCTGTAATCTCAGCTACTTGGGAGGCGGAGGCAGGAAAATTGCTGGAACGCGGGAGGCAGAAGTTGCAGTGAGCCAGGATTGCACTATTGTCCTCCAGCCAGGGTGAAAACAGCAAAACTCCGACTCAAAAAAAAAAAAAAAAAAAAAAAGAAAGATTTTGCTATATATCCACCAATTGCCTGTTTAAATTTCATTTTTGCATTTTCACATTTTGCAACTATTATAGTTAGGCATTTTGCTATTATAACACTTGTTAAACTTTGAGAAGAAATAAATCAGACTTATAATTAGTATAGGAAATATAAATTCCCAAACTGTGACAAGTCTAGCTAGAAATGACAACTGTTTTTATATCACACTTGTGAAAATGATGCTGAGGTACTTGGATTTTCTTAGTGTTCCAGATCTCATATGAGCTGTCTGGTCATGGGGAACTAGAACATGAGCCATAAAAAGTGTTACACGACAACTTCCGATTTCTGATTGGGCACGTAGGGAGCTTGAAAGTTGCTACTCTCGTCCACGTAAGAAGAAAGTTGAATAATTTTAAATCAGCAAATCTTCTTAGATCCATAAGAGAATTAAGGTCACAGGGCAAACCACTGACCCCAAAACTAGAGAGACAGAAATGTAGGTAATGACAACATACCGGAGCAGAAACCTTCATGAGAGCTGGTATTGGGGTAGGAAAACCTCAACTGTAATTGATGAAGCCTTGGTGAGGACAAGCCTGAGAGATAAACTCTCCAGAGGGGCCTAGTTTTACAACAGCCCCACACGTTGTGAGTTTTACTTCCAGGAACCCTACCAGTCTCTCACAATGAAGATGGGAGAAAAATCCCATCATACTTCTGGCAGGCAGAGGGGAAAAAGGAACCATTTTGAAATGAGCAGAGCATTCTGTTTTTCTTAACAAGGTGTGGCCAGGTGCTGTGGCTCACATCTGTAATCCCAGCACTTTGGGAGGCTGAGGTGCGAGGATTGCTTGAGCTCAGGAGTTCGAGACCAGCCTGGGCAGCATGGCGAAACCCCCTTTCTACAAAAAATACAAACATCAGCAGGGCATGGTGGTGCACACCTGTAGTCCCAGCTACTCAGGAGGCTGAGATGGGAGAATCGCTTGAGCCTGGGAGGTTGAAGCTGCAGTGAGCTGTGATCATGGTACTGCATTCCAGCCCGGGTGACAGATTTGGTCTTAATAATAACAATAACATAATAATAATAATACATTTAAAAAGCCAAGATTTGCCCTCAAAAGAAATTATTTTACCAGATCCTAGCTGATGGGGTTTGACAAAGCATTATCCCCGTGGGGAAAGGAGAAATACCCAATTTCAGGCTTCCCTGACAAGTCTTCTCTTCCTGTCTCACTTAGGAGAGTGTATTAGGCCATTCTCATGCTGTTATGAAGAAATTTCTGAGACTGGGCAATTTATAAAGGAAAGTTATTTAATTGACTCATAGTGCCGCATGGCTGAGGAGGCCTCAGGAAACTTACAATCGTGGTGGAAGGCACCTCTTCACAAGTCACTTTGGTAAACATCCTTTCAGACCTTTTAATGTGCACACACGTGCATGTGTGTATGTATGTATATATACATATGTATGTACTTGGATCTACATAAAAGAGGAAGAGTGTTAGGAATAAATAAAGGTAAAATAAAAAATTATTACTTACATATACTTATGTATACACATACACACACAGAGAGTTGGCCCTCTGTATCTGTGGGTTCTGTATCTGTGGATTCAACCAACCAAAGATGAAAAATATTAAGAAAAAAACCACATTCCTACCGAACATATACAGGCTTTTTTTTTTTCCCTTGTCATTATTCTTCTAATCAATACGGTATAAAAACTATTTACATGGCTTTTACGTTGTATTGCCTATATGTTGTCCAGAGATGATTTAAAGTAGGGATGTCCAATCTTTTGGCTTCCCCGGGCCACACTGGAAGAAGAAGAATTGTCTTGGGCCTCACATGAAATACACTAACACTAATGATAGCTGATAAGCTAACAAAAAATCACAAACAATTCTCATAATATTTTAAGAAAGTTTATGAATTTGTGTTGGGCCACATTCAAAGCCATCTTGGGCTGCATGTGGCATGTAGGCCATGGGCTGGACAAGCTTGATTTAAAGAATACAGGAGGATATGTGTAGGTTATATGCAAATACTACACCATTTTATATCAGAGACTTGAGCATCTCAGATTTTGGTATCTGCAGGGAATCCTGGAACAAATCCCTCATGGATACCAAAGGCAACTGTATACACACATATACACCCTCATGACCTAGTCCCTCTCCCTAGGGTCCCACTTCCGAATACCATTATCTTAGGGGTTAGGACTTCAATGCATACATTTAATGGTGGGGGAAATGTGTGTGTGTGTGTGTCTGTATATATAAAAATTTTTTTGAAGGGGATGGTTATGTATGTTCTATCTGATTTCACATTTAATGTATCTCTAACATCTTTCTATGCATAAAAACACATTTTAAAAAGTTTTAAGTGTGCCTTAATATCACCTGAAGTCTTAAAATTTAAAAGTCACTTTTGGCTTTGATGTTTTACGAAGTGATGGGAAATTAGAGAGGTACAAATGGAAATGAAACCAAACAATCTTCTCATCGGGAATGGAAGCCGCCATAGCACACATCTCTGATGGCTTTAGTGAGCTTCTCTGGAATTCAAGCAGCAGCAAGAGTATAACTGAAATCCCTGTTCTCAGCCAAAATAGTCTACTAAAGTCAGACACAAGGATTTCCCAAATAGCAAAATCGATTGCACAAACTACTAGAATTTTATGAAGGCAATGTATGTGTCACAGGGTCTGAGGAAAAGGGGGCAGAAAGAGGTAGGGCGCAGTGGGTCACACCTACAATCCCAACACTCTGAGAGGCCGAGGCAGGGTGGATCAATTGAGGTCAGTAGTTCAAGACCAGCCTGGCCAACATGGTGAAACCCCATCTCTACTAAAAATACAAAAATTAGCCGGGTATGGTGGTGCATGCCTGTAATCCCAGCTACTCGGGAGGCTGAGGCAGGAGGATCACTTGAACCTGTGAGATGGAGGGTTGTAGTGAGCTGAGATCATGTCACTGCACTCCAACCTGGGCAACAGAGCTAGACTCTATGTTGAAAATAAAGAAAGAAAAGAAAAGAAAATGGAACAGAAAGATAAGTTGAAATTCTGTGTGCTTAGCTTGGTGGGGACCTCTCTCCACACAGAGGTGAGTTTTGAGAAACCACATCCTCCTCTACTCCCTGACCCCCAGGAGTTCCAGAAATGGAAAAGACTTGGATTATTTCCCATCCGCCTTTGCCTAGCAGGTCTCTGCAGTCTCTGGGAAAGGTGACCTTTTCATGCCCTTTCACTCTTGTAAGGAGCCAGAACAAGGGCTGTGGCTTGGGTGTTACCAACTGGCCACATTCTTTAAAATGTGAACAAAACAAAACAGAAGCCACACCCGAAAATTTGTCCTGAGGACTGGTCATTACTTTCTCTTGGTTCCTTTTTTCTCTAATGGAGCAAGAGACATACCATTATGGGAAGGGCCACCATCTTTAATGGTGGTTGAATCAGACGGAGCCTGGTCAGGGGAGACGTGGGGCTAGGATGGGAGAAGGTAAGATAGCAATCTTCAAAACAAAGCCCTATGCTTTATAGAAGAGTTGACTTGTTAAAATAATGTTTATTGTAGAAAATTTGGAAAACACAGGAAAATACAAATGAACTATATGTAATCCCACCTCTGTTAACAGTTTTGAGTACACCAGGCCAATGTTTTCTATACACATTCACTTATATAAAATTAACAAAAAATGAGATCATCACGAACAAATGTTTTTATAACCTGTCTTTTTCGCTTAACAAAATATCAGAAACATCTTTTTATGTCATTAAATTCTATTTAACATTATGTTTTACCTTTTCACTTTAATTTTTAAGAGGCACTCTGTTCCAACATGACATCTCTGGTTTGTTTTACTTGAGCTTTAATACCTATTTTTATTGGATGAAATTCCTGTAGCAGCAGCAGCAGCAGCAGGGGCTCAGGTTTCTTTTTTATATAATGAAGGCTCTTTTCTCCATCCACTGCCATGAAGCCAGTTTCATTCATTTCACTTAATTCATATTCTTCATGCTGAAGGACACTTGGCTGTTCTGATGTCTACTACTGATGGACACATTGTGTACCGTGCACATTTGTAAAATATTGGTAGAAGAGCAGGCTCCATGCTTGTTTGATGAGTCATTATCCTGAAGGGAAAACCACCTTCCAGATCTTTCAGTGAAATCTCAGCTTCTTTTACTGAGCAACCAACAGTGAGTTAGCATGGGTTGCTTCTGTTGTCGATTGCCACAGGACATTTTTGTTGCATTATTTGAGACAGGAAAACACCTTTGGATAAGCCTGCACCCATATTTCCCTGGAAAATGATCAGAGAAATAATAAAAGTAATAGTCACTTGGACTACTAGCTTAGTTTTCATCTGGGCTAGGCTTCCCTTTTTCACTCATTAAAAACTTGCCCTGTGTATTAGTCTGTTTTCACACCACCGAAAAGACATACCCAAGACTGGCCAATTTCCAAAAGAAAGAGGTTTAATGGACTTCACAGTTCCACGTTGAAGGGGAGGCCTCACAATCGTGGTAGAAGGTGGAAGGTGAAAGGCAGGTCTCACATGGCGGCAGAAAAGACAAGAGAGCTTGTGCAGAGCAACTCCCCTTTATAAAACCATCAGATCTCATGAGACTTATTCACTATCATGAGAATACCATGGGAAAGACCCTCCCCCATGATTCGATTACCTTTCACTGGGTCCCTCCCACAACACATGGGAATTGTGGGAGCTATGATTCAAGATGAGATTTGGGTGGCAACACAGCCAAACCATATCACCCTGCAACTATTTCCTCCTCATGTCCGGCCTGCAAGTGGGCCTCATTCCCAAGAGCTTAAGTCATTCGCACTGAGCTTAAACGCAGAGTTAGTAGTTGAACACAAGTAGACTAAGCAACTGAATTAATTTGTTAATATAAAACAAAACATTGTACTTTTGTAAATGACGTGGATGGCATTTGTCTTTGAGACTGCCCTGCTGATTTTTTCCAGGCTCTTGGTTTTTGTGAAGTTCACTTCTGGGCTCAGCAAACCCTGCAGCCTCCCTGAATTCATGGGGCCCTTTCCTTGTTTTCCCTTCCATTTGCCCTGTTGAGTTTGCTGAGAGGCCCCCGCATCTGTGCTCTTTCTGGTGGTGTCCAGATGCCCTCTTGTCCTGTGGTTGCAGCTCTCCCCTCTTCCAACCCTATTTGTCCTTACGCCTTTCTTTCCTTCCGAACTTCTTCACTTTATTTCTTCCTTCCCCATCTTCCTCCCTCTCTGCCCTCTTCTTGTCTCTCTCTCACAGTGACTCATTCATTCATCTCTGCTATTTCTCTCCCTCTCATGCTGCCAGGCCGAGATCTGGGAATAGAGGGGAAGGTGATGTATCAGCAGTTTTGATGTCAGCAGAATTTGGTGATGTCCCTGCTTGGGGGTCCCTGGTGTAATCACCCCTGCCTGGAACTCTTCAGAGTAAGCAAATGCTAATCCTGCCCAGTTCTTTGACCCTGGCCCTGTTCATGCCACCTGCTTTCTGTCTTAGGGTGAATGAATATCGTGCTGTCCAATGGGCCATTGGTGGTTCTGAAGCACTTGCAATGTGGCTAGTCCAAATTGAGAGGCGCTATAAATGTAAAGTGGGTACTGCATTTTGAAGTCTTAGTATGAGAAAACCAATGTAAATGATCTCATTAACTTCTAAAATACTGATCACATGTTGATATAATATTTTGGATACATTGGGTTAAATAAAATATATTGCTAAAATATCGTCACTTGTTTCTTATTACCTTTTAAAATATAGCTACCAGAAAATTTAAAATTACACATGTGGCTCACATTTGCGGCTCTTATTATATTTCTGTTGGACGACACATGTGTGGATCTTTGGACTATTGCTCAGAACTTGCAGTTTTCTGGTTGCTAAGTCTCAAGCTTTCTTCTGAGGACATTATGACTTTCTTGCTTTTATTTACTTTTACTTCTTGGAAATGGGAATATTTGTCTTAAATACAAGAATATATACACTTCTACTCATCTTTAAATTATATATTTTTTTCTTTTTAGAGATAAGGTCTGTTTCTGTTCTCCAGGCTGGAGTGCAGTAGCACGATACTACCTCATTGCAGCCTAGAACTCCTGGACTCAAACAAGCCTCCTTCCGTAGCCTCCTGAGTAGCTGGGACTACAGGCACACATCACCACACCTGGTTAATTATTATTATTTTTTTGGTAGAGACAGGGCCTTGCTTCATTACCTAGTCTGGTCTCGAATTCCTGGCCTCCTTCGATCCTCTGGCATTGGCTTTCTAAAGTGCTGGGATTACAGGTGTGAGCCACCGTGCCCAGCCCTAAAATGAATTTTAAAAAGGGGGGGCGGAATAAAAAAAGCCAGCACTCATATCCTGTCCATGGTTAAATTTTAGTTTATAATGATATCCAGATTTTTAAAAATGAGCCTTAGCCCTTCCTCCATTTTTGTTCTTGAGTTTCCCTTAATATTCTGGATAGGTTAGGCCATCAGATGCCTCTGCTGACGGGCAGGTCCCTGTGCCCCATGGTCCTGTCCAGTCCGCTTCCTCATTTCCTCCAGAACTGCTTAGGCATGGCTGCAGGACAACCCAGACATAGATTCATGACCCAGAGATGTGCAAAAGTGAGCTGGGCCAATCAGCATGTTTTTCTTTGGAATCCTTACTGGAAATAGGAAAGAATAAGACCGTTGTTTGTGGGAGGTGAAGATGAAAAGATGCCAAGAGAAGCAGGAGGGTCCATGTGTTGTCACAGCCAGCCAACATTATAGGGAAGAAATTGTGGGAAAGGACGCTCTGTGGGCAAGGAAACCTGTGCATGAAGAAGCAGGTATGATTGGCAGATGAGTGTGAAAAACAGCACATGGCGTCGCGAGAAGCTCACCCGGGAGGGTCAGAGATGTTATGCTAATGCAGATCGCTCAGCTGAAGACCCTTGAATTGATTCTATTACAGATGGAGTTGGTTTTTTTTTGAAGCTGGGTTGTTCAGTTTTTCCTGGGTTCCTGCATGTGAGGAAGATGATCATGAGTCTCCTCTTACTGAGAGTACGTGGTAGCTCTCTGTTTTTTTTTAAGCAAGCAGTTTACAGAAAATGCTACCTTCACTTTGTTTGTTGGTTTGTTTTTTGTCTCTAACTATAACTGTTTATTTTTTCTTATTATTTTATTTTATTTTAGTCTCCGGGATACATGTGCAGAACGTGGCTACATTCACTTTGGATAATTTTTTTTTTGAGACAGAGTTTCATTCTTGTTGCCAAGGTTGGAGTGCAATGGCTCTATCTTGGCTTACCACAACCTCTGCCTCCTGGGTTCAAGCAATTCTCCTGCCTCAGCCTCCCGAGTAACTGGGATTACAGGTGTGCACCACTATGCCCGGCTAATTTTTGTATTAGTAGAGACGGGGTTTCACCATGTTGGCCAGGCTGGTCTGGAACTCCTGACCTTGTGATCTGCCCACCTCAGCCTCCCAAAGTGCTGGGATTACAGGCATGAGCCACCACACCCGCCTACTTTGGATCAGTGTTAGAGTTAATGTCTTTTTTGTCCCCTAAAATTCTTTTGAGTTTTAGGTACATTCCAACCCCCTTTACTTCTCCCCTGCTTGCTTTTTGTTGAGTCCACACAGAAGTTTAATTAATCCATTGTAACCCTAGTTTTGTTTGTTTACTTGGTTTTTTTTTTTTTTTAACTACTTAAAACAACCCTTCATTGACTGGTACTAAACCATATAACTTACTATGACTCTTTAAAAATGATTAAACATTTATTTGCTGTTTTGTATATTAAGAGGAGGATGATCCCTTAATTTGTCACTGAACATAATTGCAATTATTGCCAAGCAGTTTGAAAATTGACTTTCTTCATAGTTCAAAATGGATGCTAATTAGCGAGCAAAGCTTTGGTGTAAAAGGCATAGGAACTTACTACAAGGAATTCAGAAACAACTTGTCTTTATTTCCATCACTATCCTTATTGCTGAAGAAAAATATTTTCCTTGATCTAGTTCTCTTTCTTTCTTTCTTTTTATTTATTTATTTATTTTGACCTGGAGGTTCGTTCCTGTTGCCCAGGCTGGAGTGCAATGGCGTGATCTCGGCTCACCGAAACCTCCGCCTCCCGGGTTCAAGCGATTCTCCTGCCTCAGCCTCCCAAGTAGCTGGGATTACAGGCATGTGCCACCATGCCCGGCTAATTTTGTATTTTTAGTAGAGATGGGGTTTCTCCATGTTGGTCAGGCTGGTCTCGAAATCCTGACCTCAGGTGATCCACCTGCCTTGGCCTCCCAAAGTGTTGGGATTACAGGTGTGAGCCACTGCGCCTGGCTTATTTATATATTTTGCGATGGAGTCTTGTTCTGTTGCCCCGGCTGGAGTGCAGTGACGCTGTCTCGACTGACTGCAACCTCTGCCTCCCGGGTTCAAGCGATTTTCCTGCTTCAGCCTCCCGAGTAGCTGGGATTACAGGTGCATATCACCATGCCCTGGTAATTTTTGTAGTTTTAGTAGAGACAGGGTTTCACCTGTTGGCTAGGCTGCTCTCGAACTCCTGACCTCAGGCAATCTGCTCGTCTCGGCCTCCCAAAGTGCTGGGATTACAGATGTGAGCCACTTCACCCAGCCTCTGTACTTTTTTGTGTGAAAGCAAGTTTATTAAGAAAGTATGCAGTGAGCCGAGATCGCGCCACTGCACTCCAGCCTGGGCGACAGAGCGAGACTCCGTCTCAAAAAAAGAAAAAAGAAAAAAAAAGAAAGTAAAAGATAAAAGAATAGCTGCTCCATAGGCAGAGCAGCTTTAATCTACTTCTCAATTGACTGTAAGTCATGCTGAGGTAGAGTATTAGTCAGCTCAGGGAACCATAACAAAATACCATAAACTGGGTGGCTTAAACAACAGAAATTTATTTTCTTACAGTTCTGGAGGCCGAAAGTCTGTGATCAGGGTGCCAGCATGGTTCTGGTGAGATGATTCTCTTCCTGGCTGGCAAATGGCCACCTTCTTGCTGTGCCCTCACATGGGGAGGGAGAGGGAGAGTAATTATAATCATGCTTGTCACCTTCCATCTGATTTATATTAAAATATATCAAGGCATCTGATTTTATCTTTTATTGTAGTCATTGAATGATTAAATAAATATTTGCTAGGAACTGTGTTCTGTGGTTTACATTTTTTTTTTCTTTTTCTTTTTTTGAGTTGGAGTCTTGCTTTGTCACCTGGGCTGGAGTGCGGTGGCACCATCTTGGCTCACTGCAATCTCTGCCTCCTGGGTTCAAGCGATTCTCCTGCCTCAGCCTCCTGAGTAGCTGAGATTACAGGCATGTGCCACCATGCCTGGCTAATTTTTTGTATTTTTAGTAGAGATGGGGTTTTGCCATATTGGTCAGGTTGGTCTCGAACTTCTGACCTCAAATGATCTGCCTGCCTCAGCCTCCCAAAATGCTGGGATTACAGCATTGAGCCACTGCGCCTGGCCTACATGATTTATTTTTATTTAAAAAAATACAGTGCAGAGGTCTGAGGCCTACAGGTAACAATTTTCTAATCTACCACATTTCTACATCCTGTCTTGGAGAGTAAAATCCTGCCTCCTTTCTTGCCTGGTGTGATAAGACCTCAGAGAGTCTTATCATTACAAAACCAACCAGGGAAGACATGATAAATTGCTTAGCTAAGGCAGTGGCAGTGGTTCTTGGTGTGGGGATGATTCAAGAGCTCTTTTTGGAGACAAAATTGGCAGAATTAGACAGCTGGACAAGGTGGCTTAGGGAGAGAGGGAGGAGTTAGTGTTGACTTTTAGGGTTCTGGATCAGAAGATGAGGATGCTGCCAATGGAGTTGCTCTATAGAGAAGGAGGGGAAATTTGGAGAGAAATATGTTGACTTTGCAAACTACCTAGAATGCTTGTGTCTACCTGTACAAAATTAAATGGAGAAGTGAGGCAATTATCTGAAGACTGCAAGTAAAATAAGTCCTTTTATTTTGATGGGGTGGGGAGAGAGAATGACGCTTGTTGAATTTTTACCTACTTTGTTTTAAGGTCTCTTTCATGGAGACAACACGGAGAAGGAATCATAACATCTCCCCTTCCAACTGATTATTTTAGAAGTCCCAGAACGTCATTATTTCCCTAAAGAGAGACCAGAATTCACACAGAGAGGGTGTATTAGTTTCCTTTTGCTGCTGTGACAGCACAATTAATTGGCTAAAAGCACACATTTATTATCTCACAGTTCTGAGGGGCACATTCCTTCTGGAGGCTTGGGAAGATAATCTGTTTTCTTGCCTTTTCTTTTCTCTTTTTTTTCTGAGACAGAGTCTCACTCTGTTGCCCAGTCTGAAGTGCAGTGGCACAATCTCAGCTCACTGCAACCTCCATCTCCCAGGTTCAAGTAATTCTGCTTCCTCAGCTTCCTGAGTAGCTGGGATTACAGGTGCATACCACCACACCCAGCTAATTTTTACATTTTTAGTAAAGATGGGGTTTCATCACGTTGGCCAGGCTGGTCTCAATTCCTGCCTGCCTTGGCCTCCCAAAGTGCTGGGATTGCAGGTGTGAGCCACCCCTCCCAGCCTCCTTGCCATTTCTAGTTTCTAGACGCTACTCACATTCCTTGTCTTGTGGCCCCTTCCCCTTCCTCCATCTTCAAGGCCAGCAGTGTACCATCTTCAAATCTCTCTCTCTGACCTCTGCTTTTTTTGGTCACATCTCTTTCCCTGACTCTGATTTTCTTGCCTGCCTCTTAGTGTTGTAGGACCAACAGATGCAAATGCCTCTCTGCACAGTAATGGTCCAATACACTGAAACAGTAGGGTTTGCAGCAGAGAAACTTTAATGATCGCAGAGCACCGAGTGAGGAGCTGGGAGGAGATCCTCAAATCTATCTCCTCAAAGAGTTTTGGGCTGGGGTTCTTACGGGGATGATGGGGGGGGTGAGGGTCTGGAGGGTGGGGGTCATTGATTGGTTGGGGTAAGGTGGATGAAATGATCAGGACATGGACACTGCATTCGTTGGTGAGTCAGCTTCTTGTGGGACCCTTCAGAGCAGCTGACCTCACTGGTATGCAGGACCTGAAAGAATATCTCAAAGGGAAAATTGATGTCTTATAACATCCAAGTTGTTATCTACGGAGCAGTTAAGGGGAACTATAACCTTGTAACAAGGTCTATGTGATTCTGAAGCAATAGGCCCCAAACAATGATGAGGCAGCAGGTCAGAGAGCAGGTTGACTCTGTGATTAAGGCTGCATGAGCTATAAGCTTGGTTTATTTTTATTTCTCCCCCTCCCTTCCTCCCTGATTAATTTTGTAAAGTTTATAGGGACAGTTTCATTAGGAGGCCGGTTGTGATTACACTGGATCCACCTGGATAATCTGGGATAATCTCCGCATCTCAACATTCTTAACTTAATCACATCTGCAAAGTCCCTTTTGCTGTGTAAAGCAATATATTCACCAGTTCTGGGCATCAAAATGTGGACATTTTGGTGGGTGCATTATTTTACCTGCTATGAAGGGTCTGTCTTGTCCTTTATTCCATGAGACTCAGTCCCAGAAGGGGCAAAACAAGGGTTGCTGGTCCTCCTACCTTTCTTTTTTTTCTCTTTCCAAGTCTTGAAAGGTTTTGGCTCACACTTGCAATTATGAGTTGATATCTACAGACACTTTTGATAAATTGGAAGTTTGGGACTTATTTTGATACGTCATCTTGTCAAGAAATGTTTCATCATTATTCAAAGTTTGTTGCTGTGCTGTGCTATGTTCGCCAACATTGAGTGATGTAAATAAATTTTCAGCATGTATGCCAAAGCAGAATAATCCCCCAAACAGGAAAAATAGCAAACACCCCAATCCCTTCACTTTAGGGGGTCTTATATTCTCTGGGGGAGAGGAAATCAGGTAGCTCCAACCCTGGTGAGCTGTGTCGTAGTGATGACTTCTTCTAGCTATCTTTTCCTGACTTCCTGGTGTGAATTAGAAATTCCTCCTCTGTTCTTCCATGGTATCTAGAGTAGAGCTTTATTTTACAGCATTTATCATATTGTATTGTAATTCTTTGCTTACTTATCAGTCCCACTAGATTTTTTATAAGCAGAGATCATGTCTTATTCCCAGTGCATTTCCTGGTGCCTAACATCCTGGCTACCAATAATTATATGTTGAATGGATGAAGGAAGGTAATTGTTTCTGAAATAGCTTCTGAATCTTGAATTTCCCTTAATGTTTATATTTTACATTTCTCATTGACTTGCAGAAATACTATAATGGTAAATGAGATAATTTCTCTACAGTGCTTAAAATCTTTGGAGAAATGTTTCATTAGGCTAAAGCTCATATGCGGATATCAAATGAAACTGTGAGCTAAAATTGACCATTTTCCTTTTGTTTTGCCACCAAAGTTGTTGGTTGGGAAAAACTTTCCTCTGTGGTGAATTTGAGTCAGCCAGGAACAACATACACAATTTTACACAATACCTGACAAATGGAAAACACACAGTTGAGCTGTATAAAATGAGATGATGAAATAATAATAAGAGCTCTATACTTTATTGGCCACTACACTTTTAACAGCTCACCTTTTAGAAAACTAAAGACTGTGTACTGAATTTTTATGTAAATTCATTAGTTTCTTATTGTTGATGAAGTGGAAAACATTTCTCTTGAAGTCTCATCGTTGATGTATTAGTAAGCTTTTGCTGCAGTAACAAACAATCCCCCAAATCTCACTGACTTACAGTAACAGTTCTTACTCCCGTTCTGTGAGGGTTGTGGGCTTGCTGTAGCTCTGTTGGGCATGGCTCAGCCCATCTCATTCTTGGACAAAAGTCAAAGAAGCAGTCACCCCTCTGCAGTATGATCTTTTCAAGACTAAGGGCCAAAGGCCAAAGGGGTGGGAGAACAGGAGCAAACTATGCAAGCGCATTTTAAGCTTCTGCTGAGATACGATGTATGTCGTGTCCACTCACATTCCATTGGCCAATGGAAGTCACAGGGTCAAGCTCAGTGGGGAAAGACACACTGCCTATAGGAAATGTGCCAGAATAGAAGGAAAAAAAAATTGTGGGCCGGGTGCGGTGGCTCAAGCCTGTAATCCCAGCACTTTGGGAGGCCGAGACGGGCGGATCACGAGGTCAGGAGATCGAGACCATCCTGGCTAACACCGTGAAACCCCGTCTCTACTAAAAAAAAAATACAAAAAACTAGCCGGGCGAGGTGGCGGGTGCCTGTAGTCCCAGCTACTCGGGAGGCTGAGGCAGGAGAATGGCGTAAACCCGGGAGGCGGAGCTTGCAGTGAGCTGAGATCCGGCCACTGCACTCCAGCCCAGGCGACAGTGCGAGACTCCGTCTCAAAAAAAAAAAAAAAAAAAAAAAATTGTGAACAAATCATACCATTCATCATGCTCTGCATCCAAAGTGATGTTAGTCAAAGTCATTGTTTGGCCTTTTGTGATATTAGTTATGCTTTAAAACTTTTATTTGGAGTTCAATTTATGTAGCCTGAATAATAAAGGTGATTATAATTGATCTTGCATAAATGGGGCTCTCATAAATAGGAGGAAAAAGTAAACAGATTTGGGGATTTTAGCTAAAAAAAAAATTCAACTTTATAAATATAGAAGTGTTTTTAGGATGGTGATGAAGGTCAGTTGTTTTTTATATCTGTGGATGTCACCGCCAGCAGAAAAGGATTGAAATTAAAGTAGAGATATTAGGGTAGAGTAAACATAAGGAACAATTTCTTGACCAGTCAAGTGAAAAAGACATGGAAGGGCAAAGGTCTCCTTAGTAGACAATTCAATCATTTATCTGCTTGAAGAGGGAAGGCTGGCTAGAGGACAGGTTTCTGCCAATTCTTTGTTTACAGTACTTTGAATTTGGGAATACAGAAGTCCTTTTAAGACAGATGATATTAAAATTCTTCTTACATCAGTAAAATGGCATTAAGAAACTTAGAAGCTGGTTTGATGTAGAAAATGAGAAAAAATGAGAGAAAAGTGTAACTCTGAGCATGTATCACTTCTTCAGAGAATAAAATATCACATGAATATGGTTTTAATGTATTTGTTCATTTCACTCATACTGTGTGTCAGGCACTGTGATCACTGCTGGTTTGGTAAGAAATCATCAAATGTATCTGGGTGTGGTGCCTCATGCCTGTAGTCCTAGCACTTTGGGAGGCTAAGGTGGGAGGATTGCTTGAGCTCAGGAGTTTGAGACCAGCCTGGGCAACACAGCAAGATCCATCTCTACAAAAAATACAAAAATTAGCAGGGCATGGTGGTGTATGCCTGTGGTCCCAGGTACTCAGGAGACTGAGATGGGAAGATCACCTGAGCCTGGGAGGTCAAGGCTGTAGAGAGTCGTGATTGTGCCACAGCACTTCAGCCTGGGTGACAGAGTTAGACCCTGTCTCAGAAAAAAAGAAAAGATTAAACATAACTTATAGTTAAAAGGTCAGATGTAATCAGCTATACATGTCACATATCACCAGCATTCTTACTCTGAATTTTGTGCTTACAATTTGAAAAAGAGAATAAGATATTCAAACTATATTTCATGATCTACAGTTATGAAAATGTAAAATTTTTTTTTTAAACTACTGCCTTTCAGGTGATCACATATTTTTTTCCCCCTTCTCATACATTTTTAACGAGCTCTGAAATATTTTTAGAAGACAGCCGATCCTCTCTGACAGCAAATTCTCATTTTATTTGCTTTTGAGGTGGACTTGTGAACATGGCAGTGAGTGAGTGGCTCAGGGGCAGTTGCATTTGGTGAATACATTTAAAGAAGTTATGTCTTCTGGAAAGTCAAACAGTACAGCATTATTATGAATATGTTCATCAGTGCAGCTGTTTAAGAGGCCGAGAAACCAATGGTTTTCTTTTGTCATGAAAAGCTGCAGCCATGATTTTTTTTGAAATGACAGAAATATTTGTCAGAGCAGTGGCAGTTGGTATGTGGCATTATTGAGTCTTAATCTGGGTGCTAGCAACGGAATGTATTCGCTTCTTTGTTATAACCAATTTATAATAATCCTAGCTGACTCTTCCCTAGAGCTTCCCTTGAGCCAGGCCAATTGAAGCAGTTCAGAACTGCTGACTCATTTAATCCTCACAGCAGGAGGGTAGAAGCTGTTAGGTAGCTGCATCCTTATTCCCATTTTGTAGATTAAAGAATTGAGGCACAGAGCGACTAAGAATTTGCACAAGGTCACGTCATTAGATGGCGGGGTCAGGCTTTGAACCTAGGCTGTGTTTGATTCATTTTGCTCCCTCTCATCAAGTGAGTCCAATAACCTGACATCTGATTAAAAGCAAGAAACGATTCCTGTTCTCTTTGGTTTCATCCTACCCTGAGCCTTCTACTTGATTTTCTGGCTCTTCTGGTTTGGACTACGAGTTTGTAATTGCTTTCATTAATGCAGGTGAAGAACTTTTCCCAGATATTTGAGGTGTTGAATTGCAAAACAATACAATGTATACATCTACGCACACTTAAAACGAGCCGTGGTCATTTATTAATCAAGAGAAGCTTGCCTCGGGCCAAAAATGACCAGTCGCTCTGCAAGGACAGGTATTAAAAAGCACGGGGTCTGGGAGCCGGTGAGAGAAGGCTCTTTCTCATCCAGGATCCGAGGACTTCTCGCGGACACGCGCGGGAAGCGTCCTCTCGGAAGAGACCCGTGGGAGCGGGCGCGGTGCAACCCTCGGCGCCTCTGGGACGCGGGTCTCCGGGTTCCCCGCGGATCTTCCGGTCCTTGGGCCTGGGCGCGTCGCTGCGCGCAGCAGAGACGGCCTCCGCCCTGGGACTGGGTGCCGCTGTCCCCGGTTTTACTGGCGGGAGGAGGAGGGAGGGCGCACCCTGGCCCCGCACTCCCCGCGACATTTGGGTGCCAGGGACGTCAGTCAGCCTGGGATGAGGGTGCCCCTGGCTGGGGAAGAGAAGCGAGAGGGAGGGAAAGGAGTACGTGGGTTTGAGCATTCTCCCCATCGGTGTTTGTCACGTCCCCCGCCTGGATCCCTCCCTCCCCAGCCGCCGCCCACCTGGGCTCCCCGGCCTGCGGCGGCGGTGGCGCGAGGCTCGCTCCCCAGGCCGCAAAGTCGCACCCGCGGCGGTCTGCGGAGCTTTCCGGGTCTCTGCCTGCCCCCTCCCCCGCTGCGCCCTCCCTCCCAGGGTGCCCGACGTGCACGTTCCCTGCCACTTCGGTCCAGGCGCGCCAGTGGGTTTGGCCTGCGCGGCGGCGGCGAGGCGGGGGAGCGAGTGAGCGCGAGGGGCGGGCGCGAGTGACTGTGTGAGTCACCCGTACCTGGAGTGCGAGCGACGCAGAGCCAGCGGCGCGGAGCCCGAGCCGGAGCCGAGCTCTAGCGCCTGCGAGCCCTAGAGCGCGGCCGGCCTCAGGCGCCAGGCCTCGTCGCCCTCCCCGTGCACTCACCCGGGGCCCGGCGCCGACTCCCCACCCGGCGCCAGCCGCCCGCAGCCCTCCCGCCTGCCCGGAGGCGGTGCGGGGCTCGCCGGGGGATGTCACAGAGGCTCCTCGGAGCCAGCAGCCGCCGCCGCCGCCCCCGGGAATCGCGATCATGAACCCCCAGTGCGCCCGTTGCGGAAAAGTCGTGTATCCCACCGAGAAAGTCAACTGCCTGGATAAGGTGAGCGAGGGGGCGCCGGGCCAGCCTGGACCTGCCGGGCGCCGGGCTGCACCTGCTCCGAGAAGTTTTGGCACCTGGGATGGAAAGCGATGAGTGGGTCGGTGCGTGTGCCTGTGCCTTGGCACGGGGGGAGGGCGCGCGAACGAAGACGCCTGCGGGAGTGTCACAGACACGCTTGGCGATTGTGGTGTTGGAACCGGGAAGGGCTTTTGTCGCGGTACGGGGCTGCGCGACATCGGCCGAGCCGCTGCGGAGGGCGCACGGCGGTGCGCGGCCCCGGGCCCCGGAGGGACCAGGCTGGGCACCCAGGGGGGCACTTCGGCGAGCCGCGCCCCCTCCACCTCCACTCGTGTTCCACAATACCCCCGACCCCTGCCGCACAGATCCGCCCGCAATCCCACCTCACCGCCCACCCCTAGCGCCTCCTGTGACCGCGGCGAGGGGGAGAGGCAAATAGTAATTAATATGTCATGGGGCGGCCGCTGCCGCATTGCTAAGAATAATCCCTGCTGGAGAGCCCCGGCTCAGCGCGGCAAGCCGGACCCAGGGGTGTCTAATCCACCGGGTGGGGAATTCCAGGGGAAGTAGTTTTGTAGCCGGGCCCCTCCAGCCCTACCTCCTGCCCTTCCCGGGCAGGGATGGAGATGAACAGCCGGGGAGAGACACCCAGGAGCGATCTGGAGTGACTGACAGTTGAAACCAGCCAGGGGCGTTCTGGGGAAATTTGCGTCTGAAGATACAAATGCTTCGTTAGAACAAGCTGTCATCTTGACAGTCATCTCAGGCAGAGTCAGAGGTCCAGCATTTTAGTGCAAGCTGGTCCGGTGTAGGGGTACTTACATAGCCTTCCTGCAGCCCCCTCAGCTTGCCTGACTTCGGGTGAACACATATTTGTTGAGATCCTACAAACCCTGCATTTAGACACTTTGAACTGGCTTCCTTTTGGTTTCAAAGCCACTCTCTGGGCCCCGTTTCTTCATTAACCGAGCTCAGAATTCTTTTCTGGCTGCTCATAGAAGTGCTGTTTCGACAGAGCGTTGACAGTTCTTCCATGGTGCGTCGATATATTGTGGTGAGTCTTCCTTTAAGACTCAATTTTCAGAGTTGCCTGCTTGCCTGCTTTATTTACTTAGCTGAAAGTAGGTAAACACATCCACAGTTCCCTGCACTCGTTTTGTTGTAGTATTTTCAGCTACAGGGACTGTGATGCGCTAGAAAGCCTTCCTTCTGTGCCCATCCTGGCGAGAACTGGCATTGTACTGAATTTTTAAATTTTTTTTTCCAGTATTGGCATAAAGGATGTTTCCATTGTGAGGTCTGCAAGATGGCACTCAACATGAACAACTACAAAGGCTATGAAAAGAAGCCCTATTGTAATGCGTAAGTATTGTCAACATGCTGTCCAGGTGTGGCACAGCCTCAGAGCTTGAGAGCCAGTGGACCTGCCTGTTTTGAAGAACTGACTCACTGTGTCACCCAGGTGTGGCAGTGGCTAGTTACCTGTTTATATCACAGACTCTGGAGCCATGTACTTTTTTGATGATCACTGCGTTTTATGCCTTTCTAATGTGTTGGGTAACTTCTACGCATCTTCAACCAGGTTAGTTTTTGAGGTTCACAGTGTTACAGACTTAGGGGCACTTATTATAAGCTGCAGAACTTCCCCACTGAGAACGTGTGGGCTCTGAAGTGCATGTCAGGTAGATTTCCATTTTAATCCTGTGTCAATTTCCATTTTAATCATAGGATGTTGCCATACTGCAATTTCATACCTGAACCTAGTTGCTATGGAAAGGAGTCTTGCTCATTTGGTCTTAGCTGAGACCACTGCAGAGATTCTGGGCTTAAACAGGAAATCAAAGAGTGGTTTGAAGAATGGAACCAAAGACATGGGTGTTCCTGGCTGGTTAGTAGTAGGTCGGTTGTAGTAGATCTACTGCAGTAGACCCGGTACTTCCGGCTGGTTAGTGTTGTAGTAGGTGGGGATTAAAAAAGGTAAGCCTTCTTTGGAAGGCTTTTGTGTAGGCATGCTGCTAGCCTAGAATAGCAATTAGCTAGCATTTATATTGCGCTCACCATGTGTCAAGCTCTGTTCTAAGCACTTTATGCATACTGATCATTTAATCTTTACAACGACCCTACAAGTTAGGGGATGCTATTTTTACCCCCATTTAGCAGGTAATGAAATTGAGGCCTGGAGAGGATCAGGCTCAGGAGGGGCTCAGATCACTCCTGGAGGCTGCTGGTGGTTTGATTTGACTAGTGTTTCCATATGTCTACCTTGCTGCCCAGAGGCACATGTTTCTCCACTCCTGTGAGCATCCCCCTACCCCAGACTGTTTTCAACTGTAAGCTCTTGGCCCTGATGGTTAAGTTTTCTTTTTCTTTCTTTCTTTCTTTTTGAGACAGAGTTTTGCTCTTGTTGCCCAGGCTGTAGTGCAATGGCATGATCTTGGCTCACTGCAACCTCTGCCTCCCAGGTTCAAGCGGTTCTTCTGCCTTAGCCTCCTGAGTAGTTGGGATTACAAGCATGTACCACCATGCTCGGCTAATTTTGACCTCAGGTGATCTGCCCCCCTCGGCCTCCCAAAGTGCTGGAATTACTGGTGTGAGCCACCACACCTGGCCTGATGGTTGAGTTTTCTCACCAGTTCCCCTGTGGGGTTGGCATGGTCTGGAGCCAGCAGAGGTGCCTCTGGACCTCAAGCCTTTTGGCTGGAACACTGCCAGAGATTCATCCTCCCTAGAGTTTTTGAAGTAGGTTCATCATTCACGTCTCCTGGAGATGGAGGGCCCTTGGTTAATTCATGCTTCATTACATACTGACAGTATGTTATCATAGACCGTATATTTTTGGTAACCAAATGGAATTGCTCATACCTCTCTGGTGAAGAACTTCAAAAAACATTTTATCTGGTGAAGACTGTTTAATATTTGTTTTTCCTTAGTCCTTAGTGCTTACAGGTAGACCAGAATCTTTTCAAGAAATCAGAAAAAGGGGCATTGAACAGAATTCAGGACTTTCTTGGAGAGGGGAAGTCCACAGATATCCCCCAAACTTTCTGATGTCTTCAATCCTGCTATATCATTCTTCCTATTGGAATAGCGTGAAGCAAAAACGAGGTTTCGATGTCATGATTTCCTGCTTCCCTTCCAGAGAGCCATAAACGACTGGTTAAAGATCAAAGGCAGGCGTAAGGAGAAGGGAAAGGGCCCCAACCACCCATAAACGGGATAATTGTTCTTTGGTTAAAGGAAAGTGAACCATTCTTCCTGTAACTGTTTCATTTGGCAGCCTGATTCCATCAGGCTTTATGGACCACATCAGGATTCAGGATTCTTTACAGGGCAGGGCCAGGAGTTTAACCCCAGTGATAACAATGCCTTTGGGTGGCGCTGGTAGGCCTGAAGGGATTGGGAGGGAAGGAGGAAAGAGAGAGAAAGAAAATAGGGAGAGAATAGCAATTACAACAATGAGAGAGAATTGGATAAGGGAGAAAAAGAAATGATCAAAAATAAAAGGACAGAAAACGGTTCAACTGAAGTAGAGTCGTTGACTGCATTGGGCTACTTGAAAATTATTTAGTGCTTATTGCTTAGTTTGGATTCAATCTAATTTTAAAAGTTTATGAGATTCTGAATGAGTTAGGAAGAGCTATTTTGCACTTTGACTTGATAGTGATGAGTGCCCAGAAACGTTGAGATTTGGGCCCCAAAAGGAAATGATTCTACTTATGAAAAAGAAACATCCTGTTGTATTGTTTCATAGGTCTTGATCTCATTTTTAATACTCTCAATATACTTGTATAGAATGTTTATAGATTTTCCTCTCTAAAATTTCTCATATGATTCCAGTACATTATTATTAGTTTTAAGGTGAATTCTGGGGGTAGCACTCGAGGATTTTTGCTTCATATTGAACCTGGTAGTCCACTTTACTGAGCAGATAAATAGGGAGAAATAGGAATTCATCCTTAGTGAATGGATGAGTAGATAGCTGATATCTAAAATTCAGATTTAGGTTCATGTCATAGCTTGATATGCTACCTCTAGAAAATGGAGCCTGGCAAAGTTTTGGGTTCTGTCTGCTATGAGGGTTCTGGGCTTGAAGGTCCCTGCTGTCAGTCTGTAGTCTGCTAAGGATACATGTTGCCGTGTACACTGGCTGGGCAGTGTGGATTGCCCTCTGGGGATCCTGACGCATCTGCTCTAATTCAGGTGGTGCATGTCAATCAGCTGTTCCCTGTGGTTGTGGCCAGAGGGCTGCCATAATTTCTCTGGGTCAATAGTAGAAAATTGATTCTCTAATGTATACTGCTACCAGAAAATGAAACATTTGCTTTTCATGTAATGCAATATTTTATCTGCACCTGGTTTGGTTCAGGAGTCAATGTATATACATGCTTAAATGAAAACAACTCTTCATCTTCCGCTGTCGCTTTTTATTGTGAAAATTTTCATACATGCAAAATAGGTAAAAGAATAATACAAAGAACATCTCTATCCCCTCCACTGACATTCAACTATTATTAACATTTTGCCATGTTTGCTGCATCATATTTTGATCTAATTATATGTCCAAATATATATATATTTTAAAAATTTATTTATTTTTATTTATTTATTTTTTTGAGACGGAGTCTCGCCCTGCAGCGCAGGCTGGAGTGCAGTGATGCCATCTCGGTTCACTGCAAGCTCCGCCTCCTGGGTTCACACCATTCTCCAGCCTCAGCCTCCTGAGTAGCTGGGACTACAGGTGCCCACCACCATGCCCAGCTAATTTTTTTTGTATTTTTTAGTAGAGATGGGGTTTCACCATGTTAGCCAGGATGGTCTTGATCTCCTGACCTTGTGATCTGCCTGCCTCAGCCTCCCATAGTACTGGGATTACAGGCATGAGCCACCGCACCCGGCCATGTCCAAATATTTTTATTACTGTTGAGCCATTTTTCCATTTCATACATCAAGTTGGTTTCATACATTGTGACATTTCATCCCTAAAAACCACATCATGCATGCACTAAGCATAAGGGCATTTTCTTAAAGAATCATAGAGCTTTTATTACACTTAAGAAAATTAACAAATGCGTTGTTATAACATCTTATATCCTGTCTATTTTTATATTTCCCCCATTGTCCTAAGAATGTTCTTTATAGATTTTTTTTTTAAAGCCAGGATCCAATCAGGGTTCATACTTTACATTTAGCTGTTATGAAAATGACAACTTTTCTTAGCTATTAGAGATTCAGTATCAGTTATTCAAGTTCTGCTATTATTTCTACTAATTTACAGAACCTCTCATGGTTTTCAAGAAAAGGGCTTAAGTAGCATTTCTTATGAAAATAACATCCATAATTAAATGAAGAACCTTTAAAATAAATATTAAGAATATGCTTAAAAATTGGAAAGCATAAACATAGACATTTAGAATTACTGTAAGAAAACAGAGAGGTTTCTTATTTGAATCGCTACCTGAGGGCATTCTTTTTTTTTTTTTTTTTTTTTTTTTTTTGAGACGGAGTCTCACTGTGTCTCCCAGGCTGGAGTGCAGTGGCGCGATCTCGGCTCACTGCAAGCTCCGCCCCCCGGGTTCACGCCATTCTCCCGCCTCAGCGCCCGCTACCGCGCCCGGCTAGTTTTTTTGTATTTTTAGTAGAGACGGGGTTTCACCATGTTAGCCAGGATAGTCTCGATCTCCTGACCTTGTGATCCACCCGCCTCGGCCTCCCAAAGTGCTGGGATTACAGGCTTGAGCCACCGCGCCCGGCCCCTGAGGGCATTCTTTAAGGAAATGAAGTAGTGAGTGCTTCTTCAGTTTAAATATGTTGCTTGTTTATATTCTCTTGTGTTTAGAGAAGAAACAAGTATTCTGTTTGATTTCCTGCAAAGGAGAGCATGTATAAAATATAATTTACATGATATTTAAATTTTGATCTTTTGATAGAACGATCAAAGTATAGTACACACTAGATGTAAGATTGGGCATAATACCCGTTTTGCTCCTAACGCAGCAGTGCACACTATTAAAATATTTAAAAACAAACTGTTGTACTTGAGTGCGTGCCATGTTTTCATAAGCCTTTATGTTTCATAAGCAGGCAATGGATTCTTTAGCACATTTAGGATTTTTTTCATCATGGAACTTGCAAAGAAATGAGGACTAGGCAAAATTCTTTTCACTAAGAGGTGCCGAGAAAATAACACTAGATGATTAGACAAAAAACATACCTAATATTTCTATGTGAATTTATATGCTAAGCTAAACTATAAACATTTTCCTACCCAGCAAGCCACACAATGAGTATAAACTCTAAGACCATTTGTCAATTAAATTATTTAATTGGTTGTGTGTATAAGTCAAAATTGCATTTACTATGTCTTTGTAAAATATACATCGGTTCTTAAAATTTCCTGGGAGGTATTACCACTTAGAAGTAGCATTGCCAAGACTGACCAGCTAATGCGTTCTCACCAAATGTCAAGTTATATTAGGTCTGGGGTGCCACCAAGGAACAATGCAATAGTTTAACATGACCTTGCCAATAATTTCCCCAGAACATTATATGGGCTTTGAACATTATTCGCAGACATATTTTTGGGCTGAACATTTGTTCTGATCTGCCTACATTTACTATATCCTGTATCTTAGTCAAATGTATCTTTAGTTATGGGGCTAAAAGAACACAAATATCCACTGAAGTATCTTTAGTGATTCTTCCAAATAAGATTCCCTCTCATCAAAGAGTTTCACTTAAAGTGGTTTCCGAAGACTTTAAAAAATAAAACAGCAGGCGCTGAGTGTTGTGTTTACTTTCTCTCTGCCTGTGTTCACATTCCCTCTCGTGAATATTTATTCTACCACCTGCAAGAGGCTGGGCTGGGTGCATCTCATGACGAGTCACCCAGAACGGTCAGCGCAGTTCTGCCGGCCTGTGTTGAGTGTGATTGTCGAGGTGTTGAGTGTGATTGTTGAGGCCAGTGCTCCACTGCCTCTCACGTACCATTTTGTGGCTGGTCACTCCTCGTTAGTGCCTTTCCTAAGGGTAATCAGAGGACACAGAAGGAAATTAAATTGAAACCTGAGAGTATTCCTGCCATCTACTTTCCTTATCTGTAGTTGGGCCTCCTGAATTTGGTTCTAGAACACTCCAAGGACTTGAGTTATCTCAAGGAGATTGATGAAATTCCTGCTATGAAGTTAGCTTTGATTATAAAACAATGTGTCGCAAAGTACAACATGTTGTCATTGGGGTTTTGGAGCTAGATGGAGCTGGAGTTGAATCCTGGCTCCATCCTGGCCTACTGAGCAAGTCTCTGGATTGCCAAACATCAGTTTCTCCATCTGTCAAATGGGTACAGTAATACTAAACCCACAGGGCTGTATGAGAAGTAACAAAACAATACTAGGATAGGCTGTAGCCTAGTTTCTGGCACCTAGCACATCTCCAGGAAATAGTAGTGTCCTTCTTTCCTCATCAGTACTTTTTGGAGGGGTGAAGAAAGAGTGGGGAAGAGAGAAGAGGAGGTATATCAATAAATAATAGGAACTCACTCACACCCATTAAAAGGTTTATACTGAAGTTTTTCACACTGTGGGCTGCTACCCATTAGACAGTTGTAACCAGAATTGAAAGAAGGAAGAAAAGAGAATAAGAGAAAACATCAGACTTCATTTAAGTACTAAACAGAGGATTCTTTTGGCAAACATATTTTTTTCAGTGATACAGGTACATATGTGTACTGGATCATGATGTAGACATTTTTTTTTCTTTCCTTTTTTTTTTTTTGAGACAGAGTCTTGCTCTGTCGCCCAGGCTGGAGTGCAGTGGTGCGATCTTGGTTCACACCATTCTCCTGCCTCAACCTCTGCCTCAACCTCCAGAGTAGCTGGGACTACAGGCGCCCTTCACCATGCCTGGCTAGTTTTTTGTATTTTCTAGTAGAGATGGGGTTTCACCGTGTTAGCCAGGATGGTCTCGGTCTCCTGACCTCATGATCCGCCCGCCTCGGCCTCCCAATAGAAAATAATTTTTACTGAAAGTGGTGATTGAAAGGTATGAGACACACTAGTTTAGTTCCATATTCTTAATGCTCCCTACATCAGAGAGCATTGAAAGTTACCTGTAATGTACAATGACATGCAGTAAGTTTGTGAATCCTAACAACCACATTTCTGTTTGTGCCAATCACACCCGACCCCACACCTTTCCCTGGGGTTCAGTCCAATACAGTCATCACATAGGTCTCAGCTCAGCAGTAAGAGCCCACATCCTGTGCAGGAACCACGAGCTTATCTGTCTGTATCCTCCAAGGGATCTGTCCCATGTATCTGCATATCCCTCAAGCCTGGCACATAGACGAGATTGGCACGTTCAGGGTATGACCATAGATGAGCCTGGCATTTAGAAGGTACTTGATCATATTAGTCACCTCAGGGACTGTAAGAACTGTGTGTAGCCTTTGCACTTAGTCCCTAGTTTAGGATGAGGCCCAGGCTGGTTTCTTTTGGGACGGCAGACAGAATTTGTGTGATATAGAAGAACTGGGTTAGGATGAGGCTTTGAGGAGCCTGATCCATGTGGACTGGTGACCAGGGTTCATTAAGCCTGAATTCCAAGGGATAATAAAGTATCCTGCTGTTGGGATAGTCTCACGTCTTCTGATCTGTAATGAACATAGTGGGAATTTACTTTCACTACTTAGAGGTTTGGCTTCAAAATGTGACATCTTCCTAAAAACATTTCTTACGAATACTCATTTATTTCCTTCTGGGTTATAATCTCTACAATGGGAAAATAATTCCCACCTACCAGGGACTTTATAGAGATTAAATGGGGGAATTGTTTGTAAGCTTGAGCCCATCAAATAACACCTAAGGACCCAAATGTCAGTCCACTCTTTTACTTGTAATAGTAAATGGAAAATTGTTGTCTCATATTTCTCCGTTAAAGACAAGAGAAAAGGTCACATTGTTAAAAGTGACCGTTTCTATGGAAGGATATTGTGGCATGTAAGAGTTCTAGTTAGCATCCACTGCAATGTGCCCTGCCTGACTTTTTAGTTACATACCTCATGGAAAAAATTAAACCTTTACCCCTTGACACAGTATCTGACATGAGAGAATGGCAGTTTTCATTTTTCTTTTCTGGTTATAACTGGATGATTAAAAACAAAGGAAGGAGATACTTTGAGCCAATAAAAAGGTTCCAGTGTATATGCAAAATGATCTGGTTCTCAGTCACCGTATTGGACTGTTGGCAATATCTAATGCTTTTTGGTACTTTTGAAGTCATTATAGGGAATTATATTTACAAGTCACTCTCTGGGTTCTGTGTCCCATTTGAAAATGTTTCTGAAAGGTGCCTTTGATGTGTAAGTTCTGCCTGTTTATGATGGTGTATTTATTATGGAATGATGTCAGATTAGAAAAGATTTTGAGATGAAACCCAGCAGATCTCACCTCAATCATGGTGAAATGCAAGGTTAATACAAGATACAGATATGTGTGCTTAAAGGAATACTGATTATGTATCTAGGGCCTGTGCGAGAGAGTATGTTTCAGTAGGTCCTCTTTTTTTTTTTTTTTCAGTTGTCAAATGATCCTTTATTGAAATACTTTCCTTTGTGCTTAACTGGCTGGGCATTCCACAGCACCACTGTTAATGTCAACTATGATGTCATGAGGGTGGCGGCCATCAACATTACAGCCCACAGACTGGGCAGTCCCCAGGATCTCTTTAATGGTTCCAGAGAGTTCTCTGGCTAAGGATCGGTGCCGCATCTGTCGAGCAATGTTGATGATCTCATCAAAAGTGATATTCCCACTGTGTTTCATGTTTTTCTGTTTCTTTCTGTCTCTTGGTGGTTCCTTGAGGGCTTTGATGATCAGGGCAGAGGCAGAAGGCACCACCTCAATCTGGGCCTGTCTGTTCTGAATGGTCAGTTTCACTGTAATCCTCAGGCCCTTCCAGTCACCCGTTGCCTTGGCAATGTCATCACCAACCTTTTTCGGAGACAGACCCAGGGGGCCGATCTTGGGGGCCAGCGCAGAAGTGGCACCGACTTCACCTCCGGTGCACCTCAGGTATACGACTTTGATCTCGTTGGGGTCGAACTTCGGCGGCATGGTGGAGGCGGCTGGTGTCGGATGAACCCGGATTCGGGACGACCGAAGAAAGTTGCACCTTTGCCCCTCCGAGCCGAAAGCCGAGAGCTTTTTTTTTTTTTTTTTCTGAGACAGAGTCTCGCTCTGTCTCCCAGGCTGGAGTGCAGTGGCGCGATCTCGACTCACTGCAAGCTCCGCCTCCCAGGTTCGCACCATTCTCCTGCCTCAGTCTCCCGAGTAGCTGGGACTACAGGCGCCCACCACCACGCCCGGCTAATTTTTTGTATTTTTAGTAGAGACGGGGTTTCACCATGTTAGCCAGGATGGTCTCAATCTCCTGACCTCGTGATCTGCTGGCCTTGGACTCCCAAAGTGCTGGGATTACAGGCGTGAGCCACGGCGCCCCGCCAGTGGGTCCTCTTTAAATGTTTTCAGATGAGTGCTTTACAGAGTGGTTCCTAGGACATCAGGGAGTCAGAGAGATACAGACATAGCCATGCATGGCACCCTTGTCCTCAAGGGCTTAGAACTCCTTTAAGTCTCTAGAGGAAGGATAAATCAATTACTTTTCTGTTCTGTTTCAGTTTTTACAGTTACTGTTAATAGGAAGACCTTGGCTTTTAGCCTTAGGAGACCTTGGCTTTAGCGTGGAATCTAGAATAATATTTATGAGCTGAGTGCCCAGAACGTTTTAGGAACTAAGTAAAATGATGATTATTGATTTCTTCCATGCTCAGCTTGGCTATTTGAATTCAGCAAAGTCCTGCTAATGGGTCTAACAGTTCTTCAGGCCTCTCTAGTTGAACCTAGATAGGGCACAGACCTAACCATGAGAACTGGAAGTTGTGAGAAGGACCAGGTTTAAGTGGCAATGATTGTTTCTTCCATCACTGGAAATCCCGTATTAATTTTATTTCTAGTTAGCTGTGCAATTTTCTTAGCAGAGTCTTTGAGAGAGTTGCTTTGCGTTTGACTTCTGTTTACTTTTTCACACTCTCTGTTGACTCATTCTTATTGAATTCTAGGAGGAGCCAGAAGAGAACTAGTTCGATGTGTGCATTCTTGAATAGCATCTAATCGATAACCAGACTGGTGGTCTGTTGTACTTCTGCATCAGCTGAGCAGTCTAAAAAACCATTTGGATAAAAATCTTTGATTGGCACTCTGATGCTCATTATCCATCAAAGGCAGGTGCAACCAAACACAGAGAACTTGGAGAAATAGGATGGCTGAGCTCAGCCAAGGGTCTATAGATCTGGGATGTGCAGTGGGAGTTAGATGGTTGCCTGCCAATATTGAATTTGGTTTTAAAATATGACTCCTGTATCCGTTAATCCTTTAATTGATCCAGAGTGTGAATTCCAGCAAATTCAGGCAATGCATGGGAGTGGCAAGAACACTGCAGCAAACGCATACATCAGTGCAGAAAGACGTGCCCTGTAAGTAGATGTATTTTTGATGGCCTGTTTGGATAACCTGCATGTCTTCTCCTGCCTACTCTCCCCACTATCTGCCCAGTCTCCTGAGCTTCATGCATTTCCTGCCACCACAGTTATTTTCTGAAAACATGGTTCTGATTATACTACTCTGTTGCTCAAACACCTTTGATGGCTCCCTATTGCTTATAGGAAATATAATTGGGTTTCTAGCAGACATTCAGAGCCTTTCACAGTCTACCTTCCTCTATCCACTTCCATTTAACCTCCTTCTCTCCAGCCATACTGGGCTGCTAGCTTTGAAACCGTCACCAAATTTCTTAATCTAAGCCTCAGTATCCTCATCTGTAAAATGGGTATAATAGACTCTACCTAATAGGATTAAGGATTCATTGGAATATCCAGTCTAATAATGAGCTTAGCAGAGTTTCAGGCACATGGTAAGGAATTAATACAATTTAGATATGTTTATAATTTTAATCATTATTAACTAGACACAGTGATTTGACCCTTTACTCATGCTGTTCTTATGCCCTCTGGCACTGGAGTGACTTTGATCCTTAAGGCACATCTGTAAGGCTATGCCTACCTTTGCAAAGATATTCTGAATCTCTCAATCACTGAACTCTTTCTTTGTGATTCATTGTACTTTTTATGCCTCAATTATATCACCTATCAAAGAGCCTGCTTTGTACTATGGCCGTGTTTGTCTTCCCATTTGAGTTGGTTTCCTGCTGAGATTGGACCGTAGATGTTCTCAGCCTGGAGTGGGAGGTGGATTGGGGTAGGCGAGGTCAAGTCAGCCTGCAAGAGCTTTGCTCCTTGAAGGGACTACTTTGTGTTTTAAAGAGCAAGTGTGTAAGGAATTGAGAACGGGTGTTACAAAACTGCAATGCTCTGATGCCAGCCATGTGGAGTTAGCATCAACTCTGCAAGTGAAAGGCACAGAACAAAATTGCTCTCACTTCAAGCCCAGGAGTCCCTAGGTCACCTACACTTCGGACCAACTAGCTGCAAATCTGAGAGTTCCCACAACCCCCTCAGATTTGATAATTAGCTGGAACAATTCACAGGGGCTCAGGACAGTGCTGTACCTAAGATGATTGTTTTAGCATAACAGATACAAATCAAGACCAGCCAGATGGAGAGACACTTAGGGCAAAGTTTGAGAGGATCCTAGAGCAAGGATCTCTAGAGCAAGGACAGAGGATCCTAGATGTGGGGCTTCTCTGTCCTTGCTCTATGGGATCAATATGTGTTGTCTTCCTGGCACATTGATATGATCATCAACCAGGGATCTCCACCAATCTTTGGTGTCCAGAGTTTTTATTGGGGTTTCATTATGTAGGCATGATTGATTGACTCATTGGTGATGTGACTGTTCAATCTCCAGCCCCCTCTCTTCCCTGGAAAAGGTCAAACTGATCTCATCCGGCTCAAAGCACCAACCCTCTAATCACAGAGTTGGTTTTTCTGGTGCACTCAGCCACCTTGATCACGTCCCCTTAGATATGGTCCAAGGAGCTCATGAATAACAAAGACATTCCAATTACTTGGGAAATTTCAAGTATTTAGAGTATGCCTCCCAGGAACCAGGGACAAAGGCCATTCAAATTCTTTATTATACAACAGGCTTGCTTCATGCTGTCGCCATCAAAGCTACCTTTGTTGTGTTGCCTCTTTACATCCTGAGCCTTCCTATTCCATCAGGACATGAATGAGGGCCTAAAATCCACCATCTCCAGTCAGTCAATAGAAGTTAGGGAAGATTAGAAATAGTTTGCTGCCTGTGAACAGGAAGGGGTGGGGGCACTAATCATGGGTGGACTCTTAATATAACTCTCTAGATTTTGTTTTTATTGATACATGAGTCTGTCCTATTGGCAAATTACATTCTTGAGGTCAGGAATGGTCCTAATTGCCGTTGTCTACACAGCACACATGCTGTGTGCTCAGAAACTGTCACCCTGTTGGAACAGATTGCCTATCTAGGTTTGCTGGGGGCATGGTGAGTTCTTTTGGCTGTCTGAGTGATACAGCTTAGCCTTATTCTAGGCATTCTCAGCCAAGAAAGCTGACTCAATGAGAAGGAATAGAGGACGAGTGTGGTGGCTCACGACTGTAATCCCAGCACTGTGGGAGGCTGAAGTAGGAGAATCACTTGAGGTCAGGAGTTCAAGACCAGCCTGGGCAACATAGCAAGACCCTGTCTCTAACAAAAAAAAAAAAAAGAGAAGCAATAAACATATCTTTCCATGAGGATCTGTGTGGCGATCCCAGCTGTTGCTCGCCATGCTTGGACTGATAATGCACACGAACAGTAGCGAACACTTCCTCTGTTTAGGTGAAATATTGAAATTTATAGCTGGATTACTGGTCATTGACATGCAATGGAACAAAGGATGACAAGAATAATGTTGTCTACAAAGGTAGTTTATAAAAATCACTTTGTTACGACTGTTTTCAAAGTCTTAGGAGTGAACCACGTGTTTGACACATCAGGCCATATATACATTTACTTGCATATCATGTTTTTGTATCTCCTGGAAATAAGTTTGATGGCTTCGTTTCCTGAAACTAAATTTAATCAGGGATTAATGGTCAATTCCTGATGAATGAAAGGTCTTAACAGGCTCTCGTGGAAGAATCTTCTTTTCTCATGTGATTTTCCTTCAATGTTCTGCCTTTTCTCCCACATTTCCAGAACTTTAAAAATAACTCTGTAGGATCAGTGCTTCTCCCCCAACCCAACCCTCCCCCACCGCACCATCTCTCCATTTCTCTTTCTCTCTGTTTGAAGTCTTTTCTGTTGCCAGTGACGTAGTTCTCTGATTCTCTTAACATTAAGGGGAATTCTATTTTAAAATGTCTAAATGCTTAAGGAACGTAATAATTAAGGGTTATTCCTATCAGGAATAGAAACACCGTATTAGAACATTTCTTCCTCAGAGGCTACTAAAGAAGGAAAATTCTGTTTAGAGGGTTTGCCTCTGTGGTCTTTTTTTAAAACGGTAGTTATGTAATGTCAGGTTTAATTGGCTGGGAGTCAGGAAGCCAGTTTATTTGTGTGCCTCTCGTGTCATATATACCTGCAGGGCTGAGTGGCCCGTAAAAAGCACTTAAGATTTGCACACGGGGGCTGCTGCCCAGGAGGTGGCCTGCAGAATGGCAGTTTGGCAGACGTTGAAAGAAAAGCATATTGGTTTTTTTTTTTTTTCTTTATACAGTGATGAGTATATAATAGGGACTGAATAAACATGTGTTGATTGGCTGTAAAAGAACCTTTACTCTGAATGGGAGACAGCAGTCGCTGATCTGATAGCAAGCTTCCCAAGTCTGGCTTCTTTCTCTGGGTCTGTAGCGGTGGGTCAGGAACAATTGTTACCCAGGATTTAAAAATTAATTCCCTAGCAGGAGAAAACAGGTGGTAACATAAAAGAAGACCCTGAATAGAGGAAGGATCAAGTAATTCTCAGAAGAGACCCGCAAGGGGGGTGTTTACAACCTCACCTGTCTTTACCAACGCATAGATAGACATGTCAGGGGACAGGTAAGGTCTAGGAGTTTTGCCAACGTGGGATGAGGACAGGCTGATGATTCAATTGTGACAGTGGAGAGGCTTGGTACGCTAAAAGAGAAACATGTCTAGGAGGTGAACCTATGAATAGAAAGAAAGAATCTTGACGGTGGAGAGATGATGGAGAACATTTGAGTGAGAAGGAAAAGAAGGGAAACAGGTGGCCCTGCTGCTGGGCAGACCATGTGCCTCTTGTCCAGAATGGAAATGTCACAGAGGTTTTTTCAATGAACTACCTGCTGAAGGTTTAAGAGAGAATGCCAGTTGGTTTCTTGCTTTGCTTTCTGTGGACAATGTCACTGCTTTCAAGCTGCTTTGCGCTTAATTTGGAAAACAAGTAAGAATTGGTTGATGGAGTAGCAGTTGTGAGGACTTTAGAACAAGTGGTCTCTGTCATGTTGAAATTCACAAGAGCAAAAGGAGTCACACCACACCCAGACTTTGAAGAAAGCCTTCACACGGTGTAGGGGAAGAAGGAAAGGCTGTGCTTGTTCAAGAAATCTTAGGTTCTCAGAAGCTCTGAGATAAATGAAGTGTGCCATATCCCTGTGACTGGTCTAGTCCTTAGCTCACAGTTAATTTTTAATAAAGATTTACTGAATAAACAAAAGAAGGAATAAGAAAAAAAGGTGGCTCAAGTGAGATAGAAGACTTTGAAAAATAAAATCCTGATTGAAAAGTGTTAATTATTTCAGAGAGAGAAAGGGGGAACACATCTTTAAAAAAAGTGTGGAGCAAAAGCATCATAGGACATCCCTTGGGAGCTTTCTAAGCTCAGATTAGCCTAACACACAGTTTAAAAGATGGATGACTGAGTGTTCAAAGATGGTAGACACAGTAAGACTGGGATCCGAAAAACCAAAACCATGGCTTGTGACAATTCTAAAGACAAAGTGGGTTTCAAAAGCACTTATATTCTAAGAAAACAGTGGAACCCTGGCTTAGGGAGGATAATTGTGATAATAAACGATGACAGGAAAAAATCCTATTTAGCTTTTATGCAGTTCCTTTTTAGCTTTTATCCTTTCAACTGAGAAGAATAGATTTACAACTAGAAAAGATCCAAAAACATCATTAAGAAATTAAAGTAAAAGTTAGGAGAGCCAGCAGTCAGACATCAAGTCGTTTTGCATTGGGTTAAAGAGATTGGAATCTCTCCATCCAGAGGGTGGCATCTTAGGGACCTGAGAAAACCCTGTAGATGTGGTCCTGGAACTGAAATGCTGGAATCATGTCCCTTAGCAGTGAGAGTGGATGTGGTGGGGGAGTGAAGGGACCATTCCCTTCTGGGGCTGAGGCTGAGTTACTTTACCTTGCCGCCCCTCAGTTTCCTCACCTATAAAATGGTGATGTTGTCTCAGTTATCCCATCTGCAAAATGGGCATTCTGTGTCTCACTTGCTGATAATAATAGTATTTGCTACCTCTTCTGGTTACTGCAAGGAATAAATAAGATAATCTATGTAAATAGTTGATACACAGTAGACACCGTGTAAAAGTTGGCTGTTATTACTATTGCCTATTCTCTTTGAGAAATTGTCAGCAAAAGAAAGCTTTGGGGATGGGAAAACATCCCAAGTTTTAGAAAGAGGAAGAGATAGATTGTAGAAATTACAGCCTAATTAATGTGACATTAATTCCTGGCAAAATCCTCATATGGATGAGTGCAGGATGGTTGTAAAAACTTCGAAATAAAAAGGCCTCTTAGGTTCTGTCATAGTTTGCTAGGCTTGCTGTGACAAAGTACCATAAATGGGGTGGCTTAAATAACAGAAATTTGTTGTTTTACAGTTCTGGAGACTAAAAGTCCGAAATCAAGGTGTCGGCAGGGTTGGTTTCTCCTGGGGACTGTGAGGGAAGAATCTGTTTCAGGCCTCTATCCTTGGCTTTTGTTGAATAGGTGGCCAGCCATCTTCTCCCTGTGTCTTCACATCAACTTCATGTGTGTCTGTTTCCTAATCTCGTTTTCTAAGGACACCAGCCATCTTGTATTAGGGGCCACACCTATGACCTCATTCTAACTTGATTACCTCAGCAAAGACCCTATCTCCAAATAAGGTGACATTTTGAGGTCTGTGGGGTTAGGACTCTAACACACTTTTTGGACTCCAGTACATACACAATTCAACTCCAACAGGTTCACTAAGAAAAGTCAAGCAGAGCAAAATTAACTGTTTTTGATGCTAGAGAAGAAAGGAAATATATACACAGTGAACTTAAAATTTTTTTTAAAACAAATTCAGTGCTGTTAATTATTTTTTATTTTTGAGATGGAATCTTGCTCTGTCCACCCAGGCTGGAGTGCCGTAGCACTATCTCAGCTCACTGCAGCCTCTGCCTCCCAGGCTCAAGTGATCCTTCCACCTCAGCCTCCTGGGTAGCTGGGTCTTTCAGGCATGTGCCACCATACCCAGCTAACTTTTTGTATTTTTGGTAGAGACGGTTTCACCATGTTGCCCAGACTGGTCTTGAACTCCTGATCTCAAGTGATCCACCCACCTCAGCCTCCCAAAGTGCTGGGATTACAGGCGTGAGCTGCTGCACCTGGCCTCAATGCTGTTAATTTTTTGTATATCAATGATACCTTAATAAAGCTTATAAAAGATCAGTGTTAAAAAAAAGTAAAAGACTAACAGAGACTTTTTCTGAATTACAAGTTGACCACAGTATCTGTTTCTTCCTTTGACATGTGTGTCTTCGTGATTTCACTAATATTTTCAAGGAGTAATAACCTTTTCCTCTTTCACCCAGGACCTTTACTTTGTGACATTACGTGCTTTGTAAGCTTGTAAAACAATTAGAAAATTGTTCTCTGATAGATTGTTCTTGCTTGTAGGAGAATGGTATTGAAATATTCATAAGGAAATGAATTTCAGTTTCAAATGGCAAGAAGAAATATGGTTTAAAATTTTACAGAAAATGACATAGTTCTTGCTTTATGTTAAAAAGAAGGGGGAAAAACGCACGATTGTGACCTTGGCTCTAGTTCAATGTAGAGATTCTGGTGTGGAGATTTATAATCTTAATATTCCTACAATTTAGGATTTATATTTCAATTTCAAAATTTAATTATTAATTTTCTCATGAAACTTTCTCAGATAGCTTCACTTTCTTAAAACTCCTTTTATTATTTTATTAAGTAATGAAGGATTGTATCCGTATTTCAAGAGTGAGTGAAATAGACTTTTGCAATTGCCATTTTTTTATATATAAGTAATGGGCTCCTAAAAAAAAAAGCACGAAGGCAGCATAGTTATGTCCTGTGATAAGAACTGGGTTGGTCTTGCTTTGTTTCCAGTAGACATGCTCCCTGGTTAGCCTTTTCTCCCAGGTGAACTTTATTACCTGATAGAAATCTGATCCATCAATTGAATTAATGTGTGTTTTGAAAACAGCATTCTTCTTCCATGCTTTCTCCTGACTTTGAAAACAAATCCCAAACACACTACTCTCTTTTCCTCCTCATAATCAGATCTTAGCTTTCAATGCCTCCTAAATACTGTTAATTTTTTGATAACTCTTTGTCCATTTGTACAAAAGCACATTTGTACTTTTTTGCCCCGTGTTTACAACCACACCAAAAAGATGCCAAATGGAAAACTCTCCTGGTCTTTAAAGAAAGGGCAAAGCTACTTCTCACAAATTACATGACTAGAATTCCTCCTGTCTCCTAATAAATGAATGCCAGCAGTTTTCTTCTTTCCTTGGAGGTTCTACTGATTCTTTCTATTTTATCACTTGAGTGGCCAGAAATTCAGCACTTGTGGTGTGATGGATGTTTTTAACTTTTCTATGAACCATTGTTTTGAAATATGGGGTCTGGGCCCTGCTGGAGACTGTAGGGCTGTTCCCCATATTGCTTTTGAGGGGTGGCAGTGATCAGTAGGCGGGGGTCAACTCCACCTCTTGCGGCCTCTGTTCTTGTCATGCAGTGGGGGTTAATCTCTGCAGAGGAATTGATTGTGAGGAGGCAAAGAGAAAATGGATAATTATAAAGAACTGGGCACAGCTCAATAAATGGAAACACGAATGACCACGTGATAGTGCTTTTCCAATGCACCTCCCTTGCCCAGTCAGTTTTCGTTGTGGACCCAGGCAATGTTTTCCCTATTTCACTCCTCTGGCCTTTTCAAGTGTGTCAATTGTTTGAGCTATAGCAATGCAGTGATTACCAGTGATTACCTGGGTTTTGAATGTGCGTTTGAAAGTTGAAGTGTTACCTTATTATAGGCACAGCACTCAAGATTTCCAGAGTACTTGTATGTAAAAGGGAAATGAATCAGACACAGAAAAAGAAACATTGCACGTTATCACTTATCTGTGGGATCCACAAATCCAAACAATTGGACTCATGGAGCTAGAGAGTAGCAGGATGGTTACCAGAGGCTGGGAAGGTGAGTGGGAGAGTGGCGAGGAGGTGGGGATGTTAATGGGTACCAAAACAATAGTTAGAATCAATAAGACCTGGTATTTGATAGCACCACAAGGTGAGTATAGTCAATAATAACTTAATTGTACATTTAAAAATAACTAATAGAATATAATTGGGTTGTTTGTAACTCAAAGGGTAGATGCTTGAGGGGATGGATACCCCATTTTCCATGATGTGATTATTAAAAATAATTTTTTTTTTGAGACGGAGTTTCACTCTGTCGCCCAGGCTGGAGTGCAGTGGTGAGATCTCAGCTCACTGCAACCTCTGCCTCCTGGCTTCAAGCAATTCTCCTGCCTCAGCCTCTGGAGTAACTGGGATTACAGGTGTGCACCACCACACCTGGCTAATTTTTGTATTTGTAGTAGAGATGGGGTTTCACCATGTTGGCCAGGCTGATCTCGAACCCCTGACCTTGTGATCCACCCACCTTGGCCTCCCAAAGTGTTGAGATTACAGGCGTGAGCCACCACGCCCAGCCTGTGATGTGATTATTATGCATTGCATGCCTGTATCCAAACATCTCATGTACCCCACAAATATATACACCTACTATGTACCCACAAAGGTTAAAAATAAAAAATTCAAAAAGTACTCCTGTATGTATTTCAAATTGGATTGCATTGTCAAATTATTTTAGATTTTGTGTAAGATTTGGATTTGGAATAAGAGTTAATAAAGAAAGGCGATAAAGAGACTCCGGTCTGTGAAGATTTATTTTATAATGTTGATAATTGAGGAAAGTGTGCATCCAGCATCTCTTTAACATTTTGAATAATGTGGAGAGTTTGTGCTGCTGGTTTTGAGTGCTGTGCTACTTTTCCCATATTCTGTTTCATATTGTGAATTTCTAAACACAGGTGCTACTGAGGCCCACGAGCACAAAGACATGAAAATTTAATGTTATAGCTTGTTTCCATTGTGGCTCACTTTTTTTTTTTTTTTTTTTTTTTTGGCAGAGTCTCACTCTGTCACTCAGGCTGGAGTGCAGTGGCGCAATCTCTGCTCATTGCAACCACCACCTCCCAGGTTCAAGCGATTCTCCTTCCTCAGCCTCCCGAGTAGCTGGGACTACAGGCACATGCCACCATGCTTGGCTAATTTTTGTATTTTTAGTAGAGATGGAGTTTCACCATGTTGACCAGGCTGGTCTTGAACTCTTAACCTCAGGTGATCTGCCTGCTTCGGCCTTCCAAAGTGCTGAGATTACAGGTGTGAGCCACTGCGCCCAGCCTGTGACTCACTTTTAAATCTGACTTTAGTGTTTGCTTTAAAGAAAATTTATTCTCTATATGGTATTAATAAAATGAGAAGTTCCTCTCTGAACTGGAGAATCATTCTCTATGATTAAGCCAATTTTTAGGAAACAGTTTCCCAAAAACACTGAATCAGGTGGAATAGATTTCTGAAAAATATACATATCATGTCTGTATTCATTATGAACTTCTCTATTTTGCCCCTTCTATTTTGTTCATGTGGTCTTACTTCATTTTGCATCATTTAACAAATATAACGAGGTGCTACGTCTTACTTTTAAGATGTAAAGGCTTACATTTATTTCTGTATATGCTTTTATTTTAAGAACTTAATTTACGGCCGGGCACAATGGCTCACGCCTGTAATCCCAGCACTTTGGGAGGCTGAGGAGGGAGGATCATGAGGTCAGGAGTTTGAGACCAGCCTGACCAACATGGTGAAACCCCGTCTGTACTACAAAAATTAGTTGGTTGTGGTGGTGTGCATCTGTAATCCCAGCTACTCAGGAGACTAAGGTGGGAGAATCACTTGAACCCTGGAGGTGGAGGTTGCAGTGAGCTGAGATTGCATCATTGCACTTCAGCCTGGGAGATACAGTGAGGCTCCGTCTCAAAAAACAAAAACGAAAACAAAAAAAACCCTATATATATATATATACACACACACACACACACATATATATATATAAAACAAAAAATTAGCCAGGTGTAGTGGCAGGTGCCTGTAATCCCAGCTATTCAGGAGGTTGAGGACGCTGAGGCAGGAGAATCTCTTGAACCTGGGAGGCGTAGGTTGCAGTGAGCTGAGATCTCACCATTGCACTCCAGCCTGGATGACAGAGCAAAACTCCGTCTTAAAAAATTTTTAAAATTTGAAATACAAGAGTCTTTGCAGCCTTGCTGTATAGCGTGGGCATTAAGAGCCAGACTCATTTCTTTTTGAGCTCTAGACCCACATGGGGAACCACTTCATCTCTTCAACCTCAATTTCGTTATCTGTGAAATGGGAGATAATATTGAATAATAGCATCTACTGCCAAGAGTTGTTGAGAGGTTTACAAGAGATAATGCATAGAAAGTGCCTGACCCCTAAATATTACGTATTTTCACGGCCATTGCACAGTTGTGAGCTAGAAGGCTCATGGTGTGGGGTGGACAATTTTGGCCTAGGAGACTGGAGTTTCTCAGTCAGATAAAATCCACCAAGTCTGAAGATGGAGGTTGAGACCAAGGAGACCAAGACTTTGGTTGTAAGTACATAAGGTGGTGCTGGTTTTCTGTGGGGTTATTCTATTATTCATGTTGCTACAAACAAGGAAACTGATGTACAGTTGTTTTTTTCAAGGGCACTCTTCACTTTAGAAGAATAAAGAAGTAAAATAATGCGGTCATTGGATTTCTGGACTACAGCTTGACTCATTAGTCTTTCTTTTCTCTCTAAATAGAAACTTAAATTACTGTTCTGAGGTTCTGAAATTCAGAGTGGAGTTTGTGCTTGAACCAAGTATAATATTACTTGATGTGCAATTGGGCAGAATAGTTAGAAGTTTGGATGAAATTTTATCCTCTTCCTGTTTCTTTTTGGCTTTTGTTACTCTGGATTTTTTTTCTTTTTCTTTTTTCTTGGACAAGTTCTTGCTGTGTTTCCTAGGCTGGAGTGCAGTGGCATAATCATAGCTCACTGTAACCTTGAACTCCTGGGCTCAGGTGATCCTTTCATCTCAGTGTCCCATGGATTTATGTTGACTTTTGTCAGTGTTGGATACTATTGTCCTTGTAGCCTGTGATGTGATGAATAGCCCGGGGGCATTGTGTAACATTGGGAAATGGAGGTGAGGAGATGCTCATTGGATGCCTTTGGAATTCTTGGTACTAATGGTTTTAAAATATTTTACTGGAGTCACTGTCCCTGGGGCCCAATCTATGAGATTCGTTAATGATCATTGGAAGTCAAGGAGTGGCCAGACGGATGAGCCTGAAAGAGAATCCATGATGGATTGAGCTGTGTTGGGTGGAAGTAAGATCAGACTTGACTCTGTCTACATTCCTCGCAGGCCCTGGAAGGCTTGCCTTCTCTGTCCCATTTCTGGATAGTGGAAATGCACTCACTCCTTCATTTATTATTCAGTAATGATGGAATTCATTTGTTTATTTACTTAATATTGAAAGAGCCTCTCCTATGAACCAGGCGCTGTCCTAAGTACTTGGAATGTGGCAGTGAACAAAGTAGAGGAAAATTCCTGTCCTCGTGGAGCTTCTTAGTGGAAAGAAGCAGACAAAACCCAAAACAAAACAATCAGTAAAATATTAGAAACGGATGCATTCTGTAGAGAAAAATCGAGCAGGGGAAGAGGTAAGTTTCACTAGGTTGGGCAGGGAGTAGGAGGAGAGTTTGAAATTTTGCATAAGTTGGTCAGGGAAGTCTAGTTCTCACACTGGAGTAAAACCTGGTACAGGCAAGGGAATAGCAAGGGCACGGAGTGAACCTGGGGCATGTGGGAAAAGCAATCCAGGCAGGAAGCCTGTGTGGAAGGGAGGAAGGGGCCAGGGGACAATGGGGACCCTACAAGGCCTGTAAACCATTACAGGGACTGCAGAATCCAGGCAGCTCTGACTAAGGGGGCAGCTGCTGGGGTGTTGAGCAGAGGAGTGACGTGATGTGTGACTTAGGGTTTTAGTTTTTTTTTCACTTTGCCTGGCTGTAAAAATAAAGCACTAATGGGCTAAAAAAGGACTTTTGTGTGTGTGTGCTCGCGCTAAAGGGACAGTCACATATTTACTGTAATGATATCCCCTTGGGTGTAAACAAGAGTGCATTTTGTCATTAAAATGAACCAAGAGTTATCATGAGGCTATGGTCCTTGAGCGAGTTGGACCCCCTGGAAGTTTCTACACATGAGTGTCAGAAGAAAGTGATGACGCAGGAGGTTTCTGTCATCATCAGTGACAAAGTCATGACCGTTGACTAAAGCAGGGTGAATTACATGGTGTGCGTTGCTATATGTGCGAAAACATATCTTTTGTTTCCTGAATATAATTTCAGCCTAGGTTGCTTTAGAAAAATCCTGCAGAAGAATTGAGTCTTGTTTATTTCTCCAAAAATGACTTCAGTTCCTTTCTTTGCTCTCCCTCATTTCATCCTTCCCGTCTCTGCCCTTCAGTGATGATCAGAGGTCAGGGAATTGCCCTAACAGTGTGTATATTTCTGAGTGGTGGTCATTAATTTTCCTTGGCTTGGCTGAGGAAACATTCCTGTCACCTCTTTTGAACATTGAGCACCACCTTGGTGTGAATGAGTTTCGACAACGGGACCTTGTTCTGCAGCCAGGGTTGAAGAAGTTGGCGAAATTCCACTTCCTATTAATTTTCTTGTACAATTTGGACACCTAGGAAAACATCTGAAGAAAGTTTTCATTTTGTGAGCTCATAATAAATGCCATAACGTGGTGTGCCAGGCTGTTGGCTTCGGGTGTGACTTTTGTACAGAAGGTGTGCAAAGAATGATTACTATAAAGATTAATTAGGAACATGTAATGATTCTGTCTTTTAAACTTTTGAAACATGGAAATGGATTTACACAGATAATAATTCTGAAGTTTTCACATCTCATTTTTATATTTGCCAAACAACCCCACCAGTTTCTTTTCTTGGCAGTGCAAATGTTTGGAGATATATTGTATGTTCTTCAGCACATGTGACTTCATGTTTTTCTTCACATACTGTAGTTGTGCAAGTCCGTGGTTGGAGCCTCACTGGGTAGACTCCCAGCCATCATTTCAGCTTTAATTGGTTGTAAAATATTAGCAGGAAGGCAAAGTTATTTTACACTGAAGTGACTTTTTTGGGAAGTAGCAAATTAAATTTTATGGTAGCAGCTGTTCTGAGCAGAATTTGTCGGGAAGTTGATGAGAAGCGAAAGCTTCCAACAGTTCGATATAAATCCTTAGTTTAAAAAAGATGCAAGCCACACATAAACGAGGCTATGGAAGTAGAGACAAATATTTTTGGTCCATATTTTATTTATTTGTTTTGTAAATAATTTAAAAGTGAGGCCTTCATTATTTCATAGTTCAGTCTTGGTCTTTCAAAAATAATCGTTGCTCTGATTTTGCAATGGGAGCCTTTATTTAGTTTAGAAGTCAATAATAATATGCTAAAAAAGGAACATAACTTAGTAGAGAACCTCCCTAAGGGGAGAGCTCTGAGTGGAAAAAACACAAACTGTTTTTCCTCTGTTTTTACCCAACAGCAATCAACGCAGAAGAGTTCTGTGACCAGATGTGTGAGGGATTTTCCCACACATACAGAGAAGGGATCAGTTCTGCGGTGGACACCAGCTGGGTGTCCTCCAGTTCACTTCTGACCTTATCTACCTGGAGATAGCACCAGATTCCACAGGTTGAGGGTTCAGTCCCACAAGACCGCCGCCATCACCCACTTCCGATGCCAGTCGCAAGCTCCAGTTCACTTTATTTGCGCTTGTGACTAACAGGCTATTAATCAGGGTTCCCATGACTCTCTCCTTGGGTTCTGTTAATTTGCTAGGGTGTCTCACAGAACTCAGGGAGACCCTTACTTATATTTACTGGTTTATTAGAAAGACTTACAGGTCAGATGCGATGGGGCTTATGCCTCTAATCCCAGCACTTTGGGAAGCCAAGACAGGTGGACCACTTGAGGTCTGGAGTTTGAGACAAGCCTGGCCAACATGGTGAAACCCCGTATCTACTAAAAATATAAAAACTTATCTGGGTGTGGTGGCGTGTGCCTGTAGTCCCAGCTACTCAGGAGGCTGAGGTGAGAGAATCGCTTGAACCCAGGAGGCGGAGGTTGCAGTGAGCTGAGATCGCACCACTGTACTCCAGCCTGGGTGACAGAGAGAGACTCTGTCTCAAAAGGAAACAGAAAAAGAAAGACTATTACCAAGGATACCGATGAGGAGGTGCAGAGGGTGAGGAAGGGGTGCAGAGCTTCCATGCCCTCCCCTGCTGCACCCCCTCCAGGAACAGCTGTCCAGAAGTTCTCACTACCATGTTCTCTTGGGCCTTTTTGGGATACTTCACTGGATAGGTGTGATTGAAGCGTGGACACCCATGTGGAGAAATGTGATTAGCCACAGAGGGGATGATCTAATGCTAACAGACGAGTGGGGAAAGCCAGCCAGACCCATCCTTTCAGGTTCTTCTTGGCCTCTCTGTGCAGGCTTCCTTCCTCCTGGGGATGGGGCAGGACCCCTTCTGAAACGGGGGTCTTGTGACCCACAATCAGATAATGGACGTCAGAGAATTTCTTTATGGAAAGGTAGGGGAAGGTGAGAGCATATTCTTAGTTTCTATGGCCTGTCCTGGGGAGAGAAAGGAGCAGGCAAAAGGAGGGCAGGGGCTGGGCACGGTGGCTCACGTCTGTAATCCCAGCACTTTGGGAGGCCAAGGTGGGTGGATCACTTGAGGGCAGGAGATCGAGACCATCCTGGCCAACATGGTGAAACCCCATCTCTACTACAAATACAAAAATTAGCTGGGCGTGGTGGTGCGCACCTGTAGTCCCAGCTACTCAGGAGGCTGAGGCAGGCCAATTGCTTGAACCCGGGAGGTGGAAGTTGCAGTGAGCCGAGATCACTCCACTGCACTCCAGCCTGGCGACAGAGCGAGACTGTGTCTAAAAAACAAAAACAAAAACAAAACCACCACCACAACAACAAAAAAGGAGGGCAGGATAAAGCTCTGCCTGAGAGATTCTGTTTTCTGAGGCCTAAAGAGCCCCAACATTCTAACACAGGACTATCTTTCACCTTCATCACTCTGATGCTGTTCCAAAGCTGCTTTGGGAACCACGGACCAAAGTCCACATAATTTAACAGAAGAAATACTTACTGTTTCAGTCACTTAGGAAATAACAAGGGTCCTGGGAGTGATGAGCCATGAACTGTGGATGGAAACTAATGTACATGTTTCATAATATCACAGGGGTATACTGGATAAATCATTTGAGAAGAAGCTGGGACATTTGCATGTGTTATTCCCTTTCTGGAACTTTCTCCCACCACATACCTTTGTCTTGTTGATGCCTTTTTGTCCTTTAGGCCTCAACTGTCAACGGGGATGCCTTTTCTGGTCTGGCTAGTTCTCTCTACTGTAAACTCTTCTAACCTTGTGTAGTTCTTCTTAGCACTCATTTTATATTTATTTGAGTAATTCTTTATCCTGTGAACTCCAAGAGATAAAGAAGAGTTCCGTTATTTTTTCTGGACATTATTGTATCATCACTGCCTAAAAACAACGCCTGGCATGGTGATAAATATCTGTGATTGATAAATATTTGTTTCATGAAGGAACCTGTGAGTGAATTGAATTTGGTTGGCGACAGGAAGGCCAGTACAAAGATTCCTGCCTGCAGCCTCAAGTCTAAATGCTGAAGGGGCCGGGTAGCTAAGGTAAACGGGTGAAGCAGACTGTGAGGAGCTTGAGTTGCTCTGGGCAACCAGATAGAATGTTCTGGACAGGTGCCTGCTTGGTGGATGTTCTCTTGTTCCTTCCGTGGAGGCGGATTCTTCTTACTCAGGGATGTAGGCTTGAACTGTGGTAAATATCAAGGACTCCCCGGGAAGACAGGACTTATGGAGTAGAGAAGACTGAGGAAACTTACACTACTCTTCATTGAAGTCTTTCTAGAATCCACAGCAATGGTGACTGAAAGAGGAAATCACGAGGTAAAGTTAGCCTGCAGTGGGTTGAGGACTGAGTGGGAAGTGAGAAGGGAAAGCCAGTGAAGGGAGGCTCCTCCCTTGAGAATTTTGTCCAAAGAAAAGAAAAAAAAAAAGGCAAGAAAAGAGACCAGAGGAGAAACAGGGTCAGAGAAGAATTCCAGAAAGATACAAGGGAGGGGAAGGACTTTCTTTGCCAATGAGGACCCCTTCTTCTGAGAAACTGGGCGAAGGTCCCTAGTTTCTGAGGTGAAAACGGCAAACGGACAATGAGACCTTGTCGGGAGGCAGGAGGAGGTCCCAGGCTCAGTGAGGGGAGTGCGTGTGGGGTTGGGGTTTTGCTTTGGGGAAGCTGTGTGTGGATGTAGTCCTAAATGCATCTCCATTTCTACTTTTTATCACAGATTTTATTAACAGGTGCTGAAGAAATATTACTAGAAAGATGGAGGCAAAGCTTCCCTTGCTTTTTGCTTCTGACTTGAAGAGTCACTAGAAGTCTCAGGCACTTCGGAAATCTTGAGTGGGAAGAGGCATTATGGCAGGGAGGACCTTGTGGACCCATGGAAATCAAGAAAGCATTGATTTTCTGTGCAGAATCCTGCATTGCCTAAAACCCTGAGGCCTATCTCCCAGAGCTTCGGTAGCTGTTCAGTCAGACAACTGTGTCTGAATTGATTCTGAAAATAATAGACCAACCATAAAGCAGCATAAAATATTATGAAACTATTCCAGAAGTTCAGTAATATCTTTGGGACCTGCTCATAGCCCAAGTTTGTGAATACTTTTGTACTTAAAAAAATATTTTTACTTTACCAGGGCATTGCAATTCTTTTCCATCAGTGAATTTCACTCTACAGTCTTTTCAGAGCATCTCATAATCAGTCAACAAATCTATTTCAAATGTGTTTGTTACTAAGCAACGGTTGCTAAGAGCTTCTGTAATTAAGATGAAAGTTCCAAGGTAACAATGCCCAAACACAGCACCATTTTCACCATTTTCTGATAATGCAGGAGGAGTAGGATGGCTACAAGTGAAAGAAGAATCTACTCTATGGAAAGCATGGCACCTGAAATTTCTGAAGATATTGGCTGTCTGTCTTCTAGCTTATATGAAAGAGAGTGTTTGTGTTTTACTAATCAGCCAGTCATTTTTTTCTTGTGTGGCTGAAATGTACATTCCAGACATGAACAGGTAGAGTCTATATTGGAGGCAGGTTTATACTGCTTGGCTGTGCTAAGACAGGGTCACGTGGTGATGTAAATGATGCTGCCTGACACGTGCAGCTATAAGAGGGGTGAACAGAGTACCCTCTGCATGAAATAAACTTCCTTTGCAGTTATCACTGACCTAGATTAAGCAGCGATGCAGGCCTGTTCTGTACTTTGTGTAACAATGCAGTTTCTTTTTCTTTTGGAGATTTGTAAAGGAAGACTCAGATGAATTTTTCCCTATTCATGGTGCCTGGCTCATAGCGGGCGCTTAACAAATGCTCCTCTTTGCCTTCCCACTCCATTTTGTTCCAGGGGCGAGGAGGGGGTTAGGGTTTCCATGGCGACCTGTTGTTGAATGACCTCCTTTCAGACCTGTTGTTAGATGCCCAATGGGCCCGAGCTGCGGTCCAGAGAGCCGAGCCTCACCTAATGGAGGGCTTTGCTGGTAAAAGAAGATTCAGTCAGTCCAAATCAGCAAGCAATTACTGAGTCACTCTCCAGCTGCCGGAACCCTTGGCATTTCCCTACAGGGATTATCTGCAGGTTAGCCTTGTTGCAGGCAGAATGGACGTCAGCCACCAAAGAGTACTGACTGGTAGATCTGGTTCTGGTTTGGTTCCATACGTTTGGGATGTTTGGCAGGCCATACCTCCTTGGACTTTAATTTCCTCATCCTTACAGAGTGCACAATAACAGCCACTTGGCTTATATGGTAGGGTTGGCATAAGAACGAGAGGAGACAGATTATGTAAAGTGCTATGTAAAGGTGTATACATATCCACTTATTCAACAGATATTTACCAAGTGGTTCCTAAGTGTCAGGCACTATTCTAGTTTCATAATATAGTTCATGTCAGAACAAATCAATAGATCTATTTAATTCTTTTTAATGGCATTTTAATATCCTATAATGTAGGTGTTTCATCATTTATTTAACCATTCCCCGATTTATGGACATTTAAACAAATAGTGCTGCATTGAACATGTTTATACATATAACTTTGGCATATGTGAGAATATTTCTCTAGGGGAGTACTGAAAGAGATTTTGCGAAGCCAGAAGTCTTATATATTTCATGTTTTGTTGGCTACTATCAAACACACCAAAGGGCAATAGCAACCTACCGTCCCAGACAACATGTAAGAGAATCCCCATCTTTCCCTATCTTGTGAATCTAATTTTCCAATTTTACCAGTTTGCTGGATGAAAAGTAATATCTAATGGTTGTGTTATTTTTGGTTTCTTGTTCTATCCACAAGCATCTTTTATTTTATTTTATTTTTTGCCATTTTTACTTCTTCTGTGGATAGCCTTTTTATCTACCCCTTTTGTGTGCTTGGAGATACTTTTTTGTTTTAATTTGAAGGGGCTTTTTATATACTTGAACATGTTTAATACTTTTTCATTTCATTTTATGTACTTTTTCATTGAGAGGAAAGAGCCCATGTTAACCACTATTTTACAGAGGAGATGAGAGACATATGAAGTGAATAGCTAGTTACAGTCACTTGGCCATATATGATGGGGCCTGGGTTGGAACCTGGCTCTTCCTATTCCAATCTGCCTTTTTTTCTTTTCTTTTTTTCTTTTGAGACAGAGTCTCACTCTGTCTCCCAGGCTGGAGTGCAGTGGCATGATCTCGGCTCATTGCAACCTCCAACTCCCCGGGTTCAAGTGATTCTCCTGTCTCAGCCTCCCAAGTAGCTGTGATTACAGGCACATGCCACCACACCTGGCTTATTTTTGTATTTTTAGTCCAGATGAGGTTTTGTCAGGTTGGCGTGGCTGGTCTCGAACTCCTGACTTCGGGTGATCCACCCGCCTCAGCCTCCCAAAGTGCTGGGATTACAGGCGTGAGCCACAGTGCCCGACCCCAGTTTAGTTTTATTTGAGCAAGAGAGGGTTATTTGGGAGGCTCAACTGGCCAGGGAGGGTGGGTTACCTTGCAGGGCAATTTGGATGATTGAGTGCAGTACCAGGGAAGCCACTGGGTTAAGGAAGCGGAATGGTGCCCAGCACAGGTTTCTTCTAGTACCAGCAGCCATCCAGCCCCATCTGCAGGTGTTACCTAATCCTGGGAAAAAGTGAAGGTAACTGAGGGCCTGAGGGCCTGAGGGCCATGACTGTGTCTTTGTTCCTGAGGAGGTGGCTACAAAGACAAAGGAGGAGGAGAGTGATAGCCCCTTGGCGGTGCCACCTTTCTGCCCTCCAAGGGCACAAACAGTGCTGTAGTTGCCTCACATTACAGAGACCAGAGAACATGATTATTCTCAATAATCACAAGAGACTTGAAACAAAAATCCTCTCCTTGTTGGAGTTTTCAGTGGTATCTTATTTGAATAATCATCACTTCTTTTTTCTGATTGAATAATTATCATTCTCCTTTCCTGTGTAAAACAGTAAATTTGATATAAAGTTTTTCTGGAATGGTCTTATTTTAAGAATTTTTTTTTTCTTATCCTGATCTGGCTTGTGATGTTTTTTGATGGGGCTAAGTCCTAGAATAGAAAGTCTAGATGTATTTATTTGTCTGTAAACGCTGCAAGCAATCTTCAGAGCTCTCTGGGTCAAGTCACTTATTGAACACGTACGGAATCTAAGATCTGGGGAAGTGGGGTGGTTTGCCAAGGCACTCAGTTATTCCAGATCGAAGACTAGAATTTGGGGACCTCTTCAACTGTTTTAGGACTTCTGATTGGGCCATTTTATATCTTTCTGACATTTGTCTATGTTCTCCTTCCTCTTACCTTAGGGTTTCTTACCTGGAAAATGAGACTGTTTGTACTTATTGCATTGAATTGTTGTGCTAAGTAGTTGATAAAGCTCTTTTCACGTTTGAATTTTTTTTTTTTTGAAATGGAGTTTTGCTCTTTTCACCCAGCTGGAGTGCAATGGTGCTATCTCAGCTCACCGCAACCTCCACCTCCTGGGTTCAAGCGATTCTCCTGTCTCAGCCTCCCAAGTAGCTAGGATTACAGGCACCCACCATCATGCCCAGCTAATTTTTGTGTTTTTAGGAGAGACAGGGTTTCGCCATGTTGGCCAGGCTGATCTCGAATCCCTGACTTCAAGTAATCTGCCCGCCTCAGCCTCCTAAAGAGCTGGGATTACAGGTGTGAGCCACTGTGCCTGGCCTCACATTTGAATTTTAACCTCCCTTTGAACATGTGTATGAAAACCCCTCTTTTTCCACATTCACATTATGCATATAACATGTGCTTCGTTGACCCTTGTTGAATTAATAAAAGAATAATTGTTATGTATTTCTATACTTTAATCACACACACACACACACACACACACACACACACACGTCTCAAATTCACCACTGTATAACCACCCCAAGGTTATACAGTCCAGCCATCCCCAACCTTTTTGGCACCAGGGACAGGTTTTGTGGTTTCCACAGATGTTGGGACTCTGGGGCAGGAGGATGGTTTGAGGATGAGAGCAGGAGGATGGTCTCACCTCAGATCATCAGGCGTTGGTTAGATTCTCATAAGGAGCACAACTGGGATCCCTTGCATGTGCAGTTCATAGCAGGGGCCATGCTTCTGTGAGACTCTAATGCCACCGCTGATCTGGCAGAAGGCAGTAGCAGTAATGCTCGCCATACTGTCTGCCACCCTGGGGGTTGGAGGCCCCTGATATAGTCTATCTCCTGTTTTCAGGCATGGAGTATTTGAAATATTAAAAGTAAACCATTTCCCCATGATTTTAAATACAGAAGAGGATCCCACAATTTCCCTTAGATGCTCATTTTGATTTTTCAGAACTGACGCTGTTGGAAAACTTGTCTGCTTTAGTCTGTTTCACAGGTGCCTGTTGACTCCTGTGCTCGCTCATTTTGCCCGAGTATTCTCTTACACACCCCGAATGGGTAGTTGGGCCATGGACTGAGTGGTAAGGCGATCTGGAACTTCTGGAGTGGTGTCCCATGGTGCTGTCAGAGTAAGCCAAGCTGGAGTCTGCGTGGCTGCAGTACATAGGTGACTCAGGCTGTGCTAGTAGACAGGCCTGGTGCAACCCAGGGTGAAGTCATAAATATTTCTAGGCTATTTGGTTGGTCTGTATTGTCATGGTCTCTGAGAAAGGCTGGCATGTTTTAAGTCAGATGTCTGTGTATTAGGAATACCATCAAGAGTGAATGCTTAGGAATAGTGGGTTATATTACCAAGGAGAGTGCTAAGAGAATTATTGTTCCTACAAGTCTCACCACTGAATGAGGTCTTTTGTCCTTTTACAGAGAGTGATTCAAAACCCTTTAATCCTGGCCAGGCTGGAGTTGATGTTTGGATACCGGGGGCAGGGCCTGTCTTCTACCTAGAAGTATATAGTATTATGTCAAGAGGAAGATTTTCTAGAACAGGAGTTCTGCTGAAGGTGTGGGAGGTGGAGAGGCAGATTAATCCTGGATCTCAGGCACCCTACGGGTAGAACCTTGGGACATGTATTTGCTGTGAACATCTCACATGCTTTGTATCAGAGCTTCATCCAAAGAGATATCATCAATTTTGGGTTCAAGGTAGAGGAAAGATTAACATACTTCAGATAACACACTCTGAGATTTTCTGACTTTTATTCATTTTATTCAATCTTGTTCTAGTCTCTTAGATTTACTTTTTCAGCTTTTAACCATCTTTTTTTGTGTTTCTCTGTCATGGGTGATTTTTGATGTTCAAGGGTGGCGTTAAGAAAACAACAACAACACTTTTACTTTAATATTAGTTTTTCATTCTTTCAATTTTTATTTTGATGTAATACTAGACAAACAGAAAAGTTGCAAGAATATCATGAAAAATTCTTGTATACTTTTTTCCAGATTCTCCAAATGGTCACATTTTGATACATTTGTTTTATCCTTTTTCTTTATATGCTAATTTTTTTCTCCTGAGACCATTGAGGTAAGTGCAGATAAGATGTCTCGTTGCCTCTAAATAATGCACTGTGTATTTCCTAAAAACGAAGGCATTCCCTTACATAAATACCATATAACTTTCAAAACTGGGAAATTAACATTGATACTGTCGTATTATCCAATCTACAGACCTCGTTCAGATTTTACTAAATGAAACAATAATGCCATCTTTTAGCAAAATAAAATCCAAGATCATGCAGTTTATTGTGTTGTCATGTCCCTTTGGTGTCTTTAGTCTGGGACGTTTCTTTCTTTTCTTTCATATAGTGAGATTTTTGAAGAGCATAGACCAGGTTTTTTGTTGTTGTTGTTGTTGAATGCCTCTTGTTTTACATTTATTTGATGTCTCCTCATGATTAGATTCAGGGTTTGCATTATTGATAGGACTAAAATTGATACTAATTTTTAAAAAAAAATTTAAATTCTGGGATACATGTGCAGAACGTGCAGGTTTGTTACATAGGTATACATGTGCCATGGTGGTTTGCTGCGCCTATCAACCTACCATCTAGGTTTTAAGCCCCGCATGCATTAGATATTTGTACTAATGCTCTCCCTCCCTTTGCCCCCCACCCCCCGACAGGCCCCATGTGTGATGTTCCCCTCCCTGTGTTCATGTGTTCTCATTGTAATTTATATTAGTTTTAAATGGATATTAGTTTTTAATTAGTATTGATTTATTCAAGTTGAAAACTATATTTTTTCATTGTATGATTTTATTTTACCATAAATGTCTTGTTATTCTATATATAAATCTAGCAAGTAGAGTATGAAATAAGAACAAATCATTTATGGGTGTTTGCTTTAAATGATGCTTGATAAACTCAGGCTGGACAGACTAAATTCCCATTAATCCATTCAGTTTGTAACTTAATTACATCTTCTTAACATTTAAGATTGTATTTGTAAATAAATGTATCTAATCTTTCTTTTAATCACTTTAAATGCCTCATAAAGCAAACCTGAAGACCTTAGCAAACACTTTCCTAAGTACTTGAATAATTCTTGCAAATTAAAAATTAAACTTATAAATACGGTAGATTCCTCATTCTTCCAGAAATTCTAATATTATTTGAAAACACTCATATTTTCACTGCTTACTCAATCACATCTAAAATCACTTCAAATCTGGCACATTTTCAAAGATGTCAGATTCTCAAACATTCCATATACCTTATTTATTATTATTATTTTATATTTTTTTGAGACAGAGTGTTGCTCTGTCGACCATGCTGAAGTGTAGTGGAGCGATCTTGGCTCACTGCAGCCTCCACCTCCTGGGTTCAAGTGATTCTCGTGCCTCAGCCTCCAGAGTAGCTGGGATTACAGGCCTGACTAATTTTTGTATTTTTTTTTTTTAGTAGAGACAGGGTTTCAATATGTTGGCCAGGCTGGTCTTGAACTCCTGGCCTCAAGCAATCTGCTTGCCTCAGCCTCCCAAAGTGCTGGGATTACAGGCATGAGCCACTGGTACCCGGCCACATTCCATACACTTTAATCCCTAATTTACGAAGATTATTATGAGCTTCACACAAAGTTATTAATACTATGGCTTCAGCATTTCTATATTTAATTCCATACCTTCCCAAGGTTGCCAAGACAAATGTGCACTGTGGAAAGCAGGTCTATTATGGGAGTTGGATTGAGGTTACCACGCTAATAGGTGCAACATGTGCTAATATGTTCCTCTTACACAATTGTTTATCTGGCAGAGATTTGGGGTTGAGGAACCATATGTCCCCGTTCTTTTTGAACTACAGATAAATTCATTTCATCATTTCTATGACAACATGAGACTAAGCCTCATATAATTGCTATGACAACAGATAGCGGTCCACATCCTTCAGATGTGATGGATTTTCAACTTTGGTCTCCTGGGTTGATATCCTTTCCTCTGATTTGGGTGGACGCAGGGCATCCTCATCCAAATTGCAAAGGATTTCCCCTCCTGCTTGATTACATTCTGCATTTCTTTAGCTCTTGGCAGCATTATGTCGTCATTTTATTCTGTCTGATTGGATTTTACATTTTCTTTCAAAACCTTTGGCCACAACTCCAAAGCTTCATGCTAATGAAAATGCCCTTCTCTAATTTCTTCATGTTACTTTGAATTATAGGTTTTAGAGCTTGACTTAGATTCCCAGAAAGTTCCACTAGTGCTATGTAACATGATTATAAAAAATTCCTACACCAGCCATGACTCTTAACATCTGAGAGCTCTGTGTACATATTGTAACTAGAGATGACTGAGTGTGCTCTTTTAAATTTTGTTGTTGAATTGCTTTCAAACAGATTTGAGAGCTAAATTACAAATGAACAAATACAATCAAAGTAGGAATAGATCACGTATAAGAACATCATGAAGTCATGGATAGTGGCCATTATTTATTACGATGTGCTATTTACTTTTGGTAATTTAATTAATTTTGCTTACTTAGAGTGTCTGGAATAATAGTAATCACTCTCCATTTTCTTGGCAGATATTCTGTCCATTAATTTTTTTTTAAATAGTTTAGTTTGGTGTCGTTACTAAAAGTACATGTTTTGGAATCAGCTGCACTTGGGTTGAAATTGCAGTTTTGCAGTTTTTTAGCTGTGTGACTCTGGGCAAGTTACCAAACCTCTCGGAGCCTCCTGTGGGTAACCTTGCAAGGTTGTCATGAGGATTAGGCTGATTTTGGAACACATAACATAGCACCTGGAGTATAGTTTTTTATAATGTTTATTATTCACACTTCCCGTTTTTGTTGTGTTTCTGTCCTCATCCATTGATTCTGGTCTGCCTCACCTCTCCCAATGACATTTTATTGAGCCCTGACCCCTCTTTTGGTTTCTCTAATAGCTGTACATTGCCTATATTCATTATATATTTCTTCTACCTTATATCACGGTAGAGGCATAGCGGACAGTCCATTTATTATAAAGATTTCTTCTGTCTGTCTCCTGGGAGAGCCCCTCAGTTGTACCTTCTTGGCTTCTTTGTGTTGAGCTTGGTGGGAATCCATAAGCCATCATTCCTCTCCACCTTAGAGGCCATTCCTTGGATGCATCTGTTTCTCCTTGATCTTGGACATTTCCAGCGGAACACGCACACATTTTGCAGTGTTTACGGTGAGTTGGGACAGTGCTGTCCGCTGTCCCAATAATATAAGACTGTTTTGGTTTCTACTGTTTTTGGAAGCCAGATTCATGCTCCCTCCTACCTTGTTCTTTAGGGTTATAGACATCATTACCCTCTAGGAGGAGGACTTGGCAAGGAGGAGCTGACCACTGACCACTGGAAATCGCAACACCCACCATCCGCAGCATGCTGGGCTCCTCTCCACTTCCAGTTCCTTCCTTTCTTTCTTCCTTTCCCTTCCCTTCCCTTCTCTTTCCTTTCTTTTTTTCAGGGTCTTGCTCTGTCACCCAGGCTGGAGTGCAGTGGTGTGATCATAGCTCACTGCAGCTTCAACCTCCCAGTCTCCCGGGCTCAAGTGATCCTTCTACCTCTGCCTCCCTAGAAGCTGAGATCACAAGCACACACCATAATGCTCAGCTGGTTTAGTTTTTTTTTTTTTTTTTTTTTTTTTTTGTAGAGATGGCAGAGATGTCTCGCTATGTTGCCCAGGCTGGTCTCAAACTCCTGGCCTGAAGCAATCCTTCTGCTTCAGCCTCCCAAAGTGCTGGGATTACAGGCATACCTGGCTCACTTCCAGTTTCACTTAGCTTAGGTTGTGCCACCTATCAGGAGTGGCCAAGGAGGTAGTAACCTCAGTGACCATGACCTTGAGTGGATTTTAAAGACAGAAAACCTAATGGGGCAGCAGTAGCCATGGTGTTCTTAGACACCAAGCAGGAGCAAACTGGAATAATTCTACAGATTTCTTCTTGCCCAGGGCAAAGCCAGATTGGTCCTGACTGATATTTTCTCAGTTTTTCAGAGTTATAAATAAATACCAAGGCTATATGAACAGTTAACAAGGAAGACTAACCATGCAAGAATAGCTATGGCTAACTGAGTGCAGCAGTTGTTTGGATGGATATTTGTTATATACGGACTCTTATAATGACAATTACTATTAAGTACCAGATGCCAGATACTTTGAAAAAATTTATTTCTTTGGATTTTAACAACCCTTTGAGATAAATGTTATAATTATCTCCACTTTCACAAGTAAAAGGTTAAATTAATTGCCCAGAGTCACATGGCCAGTAAGTGAAAGAGTCAGGACTAAGACCTATATCTACTTAAGATCAAAGATCATGCTTTAATCACTTCCTGTAGACAAATGGCATAAGGAATTTTCTAACAACTAACTTAGTGGGATTTTTCCTTGCCAAATTAAGAAAATGTTATGCCAGTCAGGGAAGTCACCAGAAAGCACTGATTTAAAGAAGAACCTATCAACTCCAAAAATATTGTCTCTAGATGTCCATTAATTCTACCAATCCATGACTCATTGGGGGCAATAAGCAACTCCTCCGTCCAGAGACGAGTAAGAAGTTATATCAGTCGTTTTGCTCTAGATATGAATTAATTTACCCAGATTGCTTTCCTAACAGCAGACTGCAATGTACTGCGTGAATAAAAGATTTGCTGTTCGGGAAGGAGAAAGTGGAGGTGGTTTTGGAACATGGAGACCATTTACAGTAGGGTAGGCTTTGGCGACCTTTGTCCAGCTGTAGGGTAGAAAGTAAAGAGGAAGGTGAGAGGGAACTTGGAAGGCTGAAATAGGACAGGGATACAGAAGGAGCGGTGGGGAAGATCCAAGGACAAGTTCACCTCTCTCCTGCTTTTGCTGACTCTGAGGATTCTTGGTGGTGGGTGATGAGGGTGAAGGTTTGAAATAAGAAGTAATAAGGGCTGGGCATGGTGGCCCATGCCTGTTATCTCAGCACTTTGGGAGGCTGAGAGGATTGCTTGAATCCAGAAGTTTGAGGCTGCAGTGAGCTGTGATGTTGCCACTGCACTCCAGGCCGGGCAAGAGAGTGAAACCCTGTGTTTAAACTACAACAAAAAAGTAGTAAGGAGAGCAGTCCTTGGATTTCAACAGTCACTAGTCGTATTTGGGGCTTTCTTAAAAATGGAGATTTTGGAAATGTATTACTAGAGAATTGGATCCAGCAAGTGTGGAGTGGACCAAGGAACTTGGATTGTACCAGTCTCACTGGGTGATCTTAATGCAGATGCCTTGAGGACCAAACTTGTGGAAAGTTTGAGTTAGAGTGTCTTCCACTGGGCTGGTAGGCGAGTCTACACCCAACCCCGAATGTGATCCTGTGGCTTCTGTGAGGTTGGGGACTCCCTGGTTGAACAGCTCAAGGTGTTTAAATTGAAGAAGGACTTCCTGCCTTTGAGAAATGTGTTTAATCAATCCAGGCAAAGCTTTTCAAGGCCCAGAAAGTTCTGCCTCAGGGATAGGCTGCCTTTTTCTTCCTTGCCTCTTAGCTAATTTCTGGCTCCATCTCTCATCCTGGCCGGGTTTGAGGAGGAAGAGCTGGGTTTCCAGCTGCAGGGAGCCAAGAAAAGTAGGGTGACTGCTGAAAACAGGACCTTCAGTGCTGAGGCCGGGACAGTCCCGGACACACTGGGATGGTGAGTCCCCTCCTTGGGCAGAAGCCCATGTGGTGTAGACCCCTCACCTATTCTACTCCGCTACAGAAAGACTGTGCCATGATGTCTCAGGTCAGGGGAATCACTCACTGAGTATATTTGGTGCACCCATAGGAGCTGTTTCTTTTTTCTTTAGCAGAAAAGCTCTTTTCAGTTTAGTTTCTTTGACTTGTTTCCTGTGGTTGCAGGAGGCTGATTGTTGGTAGCCTCACCTGGCCTGAGAAGTAATTCCTCAGTGCTTCCTTTTTGTCAAATATTATCATGTCAAGAATCATTGCCAGATTTTTTTTTTTTTTAATCTCCACTGAGGCTGTAACTAGGATGTGAGTTCACTGAGACTAGAGAAATTAGATCTTCAAACAGCCCTTTGGAGGATACGAATGGGGAAGTACCACACAAAAGAGTTAAGGGAGGACGGGCTGTCCTGTTGGCATTGGCCCTGTGGCCTCACCCCACCCGGTGGCTTTACTATTAGCCTAGAGAGATTGTAGTATATTCTTATTGAATTCAGTTTGGAAGAGGAAAATGTGTTTTCTTGAATGAGGAATGTCCCCAAGGTGGAGTTCAGGCTGTTTTCCTCTCAGCTTGAGCTCTGGGATGAAATAGGGCCTGTTACAGAGAAAGCTCTGTTTGAACTAAAATGACTCACAAGAGGTGTCCAGAGGAAATGAAAGAGTGTACTGGAACCTGGACAAATGTTGCCCTTGATGGAGGGTGGAGTGGGTGAATAATCAAGCTGAATAATCCAATTTCTAGTTTTTAAAAAAGGTATAAAATATTAACTGTGTGTGATGTGTGTACACAGACCACAAACAGATTTTGAGAGGAATTCATAAGAGAAATTCTGAAAACTATTTTAAGCACGGCAGCATTGTAGAGTAGCATACCTTCCAGGTGAAAAGAGAGCAATGTTCCTATGGATGAATGAATCCTGATGTTTGTCAGAACTCAGTAATCACCCAAGACATAATTTAATCCCAGAAGGTTTCCCCATCTAATTATATTGTGCATATGCTAATACTAAAAGTAATTTGCAATTGCTAAACACACACTAATTGATGGGACAGTGGTGAGAGTAGGAAGGAAAATGTTCTAGAAGCTTTCTAACTGGATGGACATCACTTTTGAATGGAAACTTGTCCAAATCTGGATAATTTGGGATCGACTGTGTAAAAGGTAGTCCTTGGAAGAAGACTTAAAGTTGCTTATAATGTGGGTTTACATGGATGGAATAGTGTCTTCTAAAATTTAGGAAACATATGCAGAAAATTCTGAAAACAAATGAGACTAAGACTTAATCCTGCCCTCTGTCTTTAGCATTACAAAGGGGTTTTTAACACTGTTGCTAAATGACCTGGAAACAAAAATACTATAGAAGATAAGAATACATATAAAGCAGCTTTGAGTCTAGGAGAGTAGGACATGACTTAATTCAACTGAAGTCTTATTTTCTTGCAGGATGGAAAATTTGACACCTGCTTAGATTTTTTTTTTTTTTTTTGAGATGGAGCCTCGCTCTGTTGCCCAGGCTCTGGAGTGCAATGACATGAGCTCGGCTCGTTGCAACCTCCATCTCCCGGGTTCAAGTGATTCTCCTGCCTCAGCCTTCTGAGTAGCTGGGACTACAGGCACGTGCCGCCATGCTTGGCTAATTTTTATATTTTTAGTAGAGATGAGATTTCATCATGTGGGCAGGCTGACCTTGAACTCCTGACTTCCGGTGATCCACCTGCCTCAGCCTCCCAAAGTGCTGAGATTACAGGCATAAGCCACTGTGCCCAGACCTTTTTAGAATTTGCCTTTGGTAAATGTGTAGGTCTGTGGAAAACAAAACAGAGATTGACTCATACACAGGACAAAGATGACCATCAGCATCAAGTGGTCCCCAAGCTCCTTAAGGTTCTCAGATTTGAGGCAGCCACCTGGGAGAATCAGTGATGTCATCATGACAGCCACATCACCCAACCAAACGCTACTCTGCTATTATGTTGAGACATAGGTTTCCTTGGAACCTATTCCCTTAGGATTAATATGATGGGATCTTTCCTGATAATAACAGCTAGTAGGTACTGAGTGTTCACAATGTGCCATATGCTGTTGTGAGTGCTTTGCCTATATTCATTCACATAATCCTTCTAACTCTATGCAGATTCCCTATGTTTTCTCTTCTTATTTTAAGATGGGGAGGATCTGATACACAGAAAAAAGAATAACTTGACTCAAAGGCACACAGCCTGTAGAATTAAGATGGAATCTGGCTTTGGGACTTGCTTTTCATCCGCCCTTGTGTACTGCTCCCCAATGATTGGGGATCATAGAGAAATTGTAACAGATCACATTTCACCCACAGTGAAGAGCCCCCTCCACTGAGCCTGGCCTCCCAAGACACAGTACTTTTTCCCTTTTGTGATTTAACCAGTAATTTCATTAGGTTAAAAACATCATCTGCTTTTCTTACCTTGAAACCATGACTTCTACTGAGGTAAATGGTGTGAGGGCTGTAGCTTCAAAAATCAAACTGAAAGTGTCACAAAAAGAAAGCGGGTAAAAGAATAAAATTGGACTCCCACCTCACACACATACAAAATTAACTCAAAATGGGCTAAGGACTTAAATGTGAAAGCTAAAAGTATAACACTTTTAGAAGAAAACAGAGTAAATCTTTATGACTTTGGATTAGGCAGTGGTTTTATATGTAATGCCAAAAAACACACGCAACAAAAGAAAATACAAATTAGACTTCATCAATATTTAAAAACACCTGTCCTTCAAGGACACTCTCAAGAAAGTGTAAAGACTACTCCTAGAATGTAAGAAAATATTTGCAGATCATTCTTCTGATAAAGAACTAGTACCCAGAATATATAAAGAATGGTTACAACTCAATTATTAAAAGACAAGTAACCCAATTAAAAATAGGCAACCGATTTGAATAGACATTTCTCCCAAGAAGATGCATGGTCAATAAACACATAAAAGAAGGCCTGGTATCATTACTCTTAAGGGAAATGCAAATCAAAACCACAATGAGACACTTCATACATCCTAGAATGGATATTGTGAAAAAGGTGGACAATAACAGATGTTGGTGAGAATGTGGAGAAATTGGAACCCTCATACATTGCAGGTGGGAATGTAAAATGGTGCAGCTACTTTAGAAAATAGCCTAGCATTTCTTCAAAATTTAAATGAAGAATTACCATATGATCCAGTAATTCTACTTCTTGGTATATATCCAAGAGAATTGAAAACATATGTCCATACAAAACTTTGTACATGAATGTTCATAGAAGCATTATGCATAACAGCTAAAAAGTGGATACAACCCAAATGTCCACTAATTGGTGAGTAGATAAACACAGTGTGGTACATCGACATAATGGAACACCATTCACCCCTGAAAAGGAGTGAAGCACTCATCATACTGTTAATATAACATGATGAATCCTGAAAACATTAAGCTAGATAAATCAGGCACTAAAGGCCACATACGATATGATTCCATTTATATGAAATGTGCAGGACAGGCAAATCCATAGAAACAGAAAGTAGATTAGCAGTTACCAGAGGTTCTTGGGGAATAGGGATAATGGGGAGTGATTGCTAATGAGTACTGAGTTTCTTTTTGGGGTGATGAAAACGTTCTAGATTTATATAATGGTTATTACTGCATAACTTTGAGAATATACTAAAACTGAATTATACATTTTAAGAAGATAAATTTTATGGCATTGCGATTACATGTCAATGTAAATATATGCGTACATATACAAAAATAAAAAAGAAAGCTATATCTGCCCTTTTGCAGAAAGTAGGAAGCAAAGTTAGCATTGACCATTCAAAAAATACAACAGCAGGAAATTTTTACCAATTTCACTTTGGGCACCCAAGGGCACTGGGACCCAGCTCCTTGCCAAACGAACTTCATTTTCTTATTTTTTTCTTCTTATTCCTTTTCCCAAACTTTGTGGTTGGAGGAAATAACTAGTTCAGTGGGGAGAAAAAAGATGCTGTTTCTGTTTCAATCTTGAAGCAGTGTTCCATGTCATGACCTGTCACACACACCAGAGGTTCTACATGGATTCCAAAACAGTAACATATGGAAATGTTGTCTCTTTCCACATTGCTTTTATTGGTTTTCTGCTGTCCTGCGCTTTTCTCCAGCTGGGTTGTTTTTTGCTTTGGTTTTGTTACTTCTGTTTGTTTATTTATTTATTTGTACAGAGAAAATTATCACAGTGAGCAGAGTACAGGCCCACCGAGACTCAGCTGTGGAGGATACAACATGGTCATTATTTCGGTCTGGTTTTGACATTAGGGCAATGAGGGTGTCATAAGAATGAGTTAGGAAGCATTCCCTCTGCTTTTATTCTCTGAAAGAGATTGTAGAGAACTGGTATAATTTCTTCCTTAAATGTCTGGTAGACTTCACTAGTGAACTAATCTAGGCTTTGTGCTTTCGGTTTTCAAAGATTGTTAATGATTGATCCAATTTCTTGAACAGATATGGGCCTCTTCAGATTGTCTATTTCCTCTTGTGTGAGTTTTGGCAGATTGTGTCTTGCAAAGAATTGGTCCATTTCAAATTGGTTAATAAATGTGTGAGCATAGGGTTGTTCATAGTATTCTTTTATTATCCTTTTAATATCTATGGCATCTGTAGTGATGGCCCCTCTTTCATTTATGATGTTAGTAATCTGTGTCCTCTCTTTTTCTTAGCCTGGCTAGAGGCTTATTGATTTTATTAATCTTTTCAAAGGACCAGTTTTTGGTTTCATTGACTTCTTTTTTCTCTATGGAGTCCCCACTTTTCAATTTTATTGTTTTCTACTCTAGTTTTTATTATTTCTTTTTTTCTGCTTACTTTGTATTTAATTGGCTCTTCTTTTTCCAGTTTCCTAAAGTGGAAAGTTAGATTATTAATTTTCAATCTTTTTTCTTTTAAAATACGTGCATTCAATGTTATAAATTTCCTTCAGATCACTGATTTTGTGGCATCCCACAATTTTTGACAAGTTGTATTTTCATTTTCATTCAGTTCAAAATATTTTATAATTTATCTTCAGATTCAGTCTTTGAACCATGTGTTATTTAGAAGTGTGTTATTTAATTCTCCATATATTTCAGGATTTTCTTATCTTTTTGTTATTGACTTCTAGTTTAATTTCATTGTGATCTGAGAGAGGACATTGTATGATTTCTATTCTTTTAAATTTGTTAAGGTGTGTTTAATGTGGTCTGTCTTGGTGAATGTTTCATGTAGGTTTGAAAAGAGTATGTATTCTGCTGTTGTTGGGTAAAGTAGTCTATACATGTCAATGATATGCTGTTGATTGATGCTAGTGTTGAATTCAACTATGTCCTTACTGATTTTCTGCCTGCTGGATCTGTCCGGTACTGATAGAGGGGTGTTGGAATTTCCAATTGTAAGAGTAAACTCATCTGTTTCTACTTGCAATTTTATCAGTTTTTGCTTTGTGTAATGTGATGCTCTGTTGTTAGATGCATACATGTTAAAGATTGTTATATTATCTTAGAGAATTGACCCCTTTATTATTATGTAATGGCTTTCTTTGTCCCAGATGACTTTCCCTGTTTTGAAGTCTACCCTGTTTTGAAATTAACATAGCTACTCCTGCTTTCCTTTGGTTAGTGTTATCATGATATCTTTTTCCCCATTCATTTACTTTAAAATTATATATGACTTTGTATTTAAAATGGGTTTCTTGTAGACAAAATACAATTAGGTCATATTTTTTTGATCCATTCTGAAAATTTCTGTCTTTCAGTTGGTGCATTTAGATCACTGATGTTCAAAGTGATTATTGATATAATTGGGTTAGTATCTGCCATATTTATTACTATTTTAAATTTTTTGCCCTTGTTCTTTCGTTTCTCTGTGTTACACTCTTTCTAATTTTTATGGTTTTAATTGAGGATTTTATATGATTCTATTTTCTCTCCTTTCTTAGCATCTCTGTTATACTGTTTTTTAAAGTTTTCTTTTTTAGTAGTTGCCCTGAGGTTTGCAATATACAGGTAATCCAAGTCCTCTTTCAAATAGCAATATGCTACTTCATGGGTAGTATAAGTACCTCATAATAAAGTAATTCTAATTCTTCTAATTCCTCCCTCTCATTCCTTTTTGTCATCCATTTCACTTATACAAAAGCATATATGAGTGTGTAACATAGATACCTATATACACATATATACATACATAAAATATCTGTATATAAGAATATGTAACTGAATACATTGTTTTTATTATTATTTTGAACAAACTTCTGTAAGGTCAATTAAGAATAAGAAGCCAGGCATGGTGGCACATACCTGTAGTCCTAGCTACTCAAGAGGCTAATGTGGTAGGATGACTTGAGCCCAGGAGTTTGATGCCAGAGCCTGGGCAATATGCAAGACCCCATTTCTTAAAAAAAATAAGAAAAGAAAAGAAAAAAGTTAAAGAAATTTAAATTTTACCTCTACTTACACCTTTTTTTAATGTACTTTCTTAATTTATGTAGATCCAAGTTCCTGACCTTCATCATTTTCTCTCTTTGAAGAGCTTCTTTTAACATTTCTTCCAAGGCAGGTGTATTGGCAACAAATTCTTTCAATTTTTGTTTGTCTGAGAAAGTTGCTATTTCTCCTTCACTTCTGAAGGATAACTTAGCAGAGTACAGAATTCTAGAGTGGCAGCTTCCAAACTGCTTACATGTGGAACCACACACTGAAAGTTGCACACCTGTCATTGTTTCTGAAACTTTGTTGTTTCTACTTAATATGCATGTGGCTTATATGATATTCAGCTCTTAGACCACTGACAGCTTAAAACCCTGTATGTCCTTCTTTCATGCTGTTCATTGAAGGTGGAGATTCAAGTGAGAGAAGAGCGAGTTTGAGGACCATCTTTTCTGTTTTTTTTTTTTTTCAATGTTATGTTTTTACGCTTTGAGTATGTTTTCACTTGTGTCACACTTTTAAAAAAAGTGTTTTAACAATTATGGGATAAGTTGAGAGTTAAGATTTGGAAGAGGTGTTGATTATGTTCTCTTGTTCTTCCTTTTTTTGCTTTTGTTCTCTCGTTCTTCCTTTTTTTGCTTTTGTTCTCTCGCCCTCTCCATTCTGAACTTGCTTTTCCAGACACCCATTTCTTTTATATCTTTAGTAATTGAGGACCCTTACTGTGGATTTTTCAGCTCTGTATGTTTGCGGATTCTTAGTTGTCCTGTGTGTTATCTCTTTAGACTAAATTTAATCTGATACAGTAATCAAAGTTATGTGGCTCAGTGTATCATTCCTTCCATATCACATGTGTAAAGTGTACATGAGAATTTGAAACGCTCTTGGTGTGTGTGTGTGAGAGATTTTTTGTCTAGGGAGACTTTTCTTATTTACATTGAGATTAACTCACCCAATGCACAAAACTCCACTGTAACTAATGTAATCTATAAGATTATTATGTAATCCTATTTATATGTTTTTGTTGTTTCAAGAGGAAGAAAATGTCTATGGTCTTCAAACGTACATGGTGTCTTACTAATGCAGGGAAGAGAGAACACAAATGACGGTTGGTGTTGCTCTTTTTTAAGAATTAAAAAAATTTACTATTTGTGTTTCCTTTGAATTTGGTTATAATTAAATCAGTGTGTGCTGGGTACCATAAGAGCAGATTCTAGTCCCAACCGAGTCATTAACTTCCTTTTTACAAAAATATAGATGCCAAAATATTTTAGTATGCATTCCTAACAAGTATTTAGTTGTATGTATAAATACCTATAACATAAATATTGCAAAATATTAACAATAATTTCTTAATTCCTTTTAACACAGTTCATATTCACATTTTATTGGATATCTCTTTCAATTGCAAATTGCAAAGTCTTTTGTTTTGTTTTGTTTTAGTAGTTGCTCAAGTTATGAGCCAAATGAAGTACATTTATTGAATTAGCAGCTTTGTCTCTTAAATATTTTTAAATTTATAATAGTCCCCTTCCACTCCTTTCCCCCTTTTAATTCCCTTTATTTGTTGGAGACATCAGGTTTTTGCCTTATAGCATGTTCCACATTCTGGGTTGGGCTGATTGCTTCCTTGTAGTATCATTTAACTTGTGCCTCTATCCCCATATTTCATATAAACTCATAGATCAACAGGCCTGATAATATTAGGGCTCAAATTTTCTTTTCTTCTTTTTTTTTTCTAGGCAAGATCACTTTATAGTTGGTGCTATGTACTTTCTAGTGCATCTCATTGGGAGAGACATAGTATCTGTTTGTCCCAGCTTCAGTGAGTTAAGATTGGTCAGAAGACTTAGCTGTATACCTGGTCCATCATTTATAAGGTTCCTCATCAACCAACATTACTCTAAGTAATGGTTTTTGCAATAGACTTCTAGAGAGAATTCCATCATTCTTTCTGCATTTATTAGTTGGAATTCTTTAATATGGATCAATTTTTTATCCTTACTTATTTGGTATTCTGAAATATAGTTTGAAAAGAAAAAGCAAGATCCATTCGTCATTCTTTTCTGTTACTGATCCATTTTCTGAATAATGAATTGGGGTCCTGGCATCCTGCCTTGGTGGGAACCAGGGAGTTGTTCTCTACCTTTTGGGGAAGAGGGAAAGGAGTGGGAGGAACATCTTATCAACTCATTATAAACCCGTGGATGCGTTTGAGTATATTTGAATCAGTTGCAGTAATTCCTTTTGATATTCATATTGCCCCATCTTTGGCCAGTGGAGACTTCTTCTGTTTGACTTGTGTGTCTCTTTGACACTCTTAATCTGAGCCATTAACTTCTGGGCAGCAGTTTCCTCCTCTTTAAACAATTGGGTTAGTTGGTCTTCATGATTTCTTTTAGTTGTAGCTTCCCTTCCAGAAAAAAGATGGTATATGCTAATATTCCATGACTAAATTTCTTATGCTGAAAATCTATTTCTATTTTTTCCCTCTTTAGAGTCCACACACTGGGTGAATTAATGCATTTGAAAATATAGAATGCTTTTGTTTCTCTCTCTTTCTGATCTTTTAGCTCCTAGTTATGTGACACTGGCTTGACAGGAGTCCACACTCTAAGCTCAGTATCTAGGTAAAAAACCAAACAAAGCAAACAATATAAACATTTCTATACTTAAGGCTGTAATGAGGCTTACAAAAGAAGTCCCTGATTTTGAAGATGGATTGATTTTGAAACATAACCAGCAATGTAGTTGTTATTATTCCAAATGTGGTATTTTTTTTCCCTTCTATGGCGGGTACTAGGCATAAAGAATGGACAGCTGTACTTCATCCCATAGGCCTGGTAAGGCAGAACGGAGAGCCGAGAAGGGCCTGAGGCCTCCCAGGGAGCTGGCTGGGGAGACCAGAAGGCTGCAAAGCTGGCCAACGCTTGCCAGGTGGCTGCGGAGAGTCAGCTTCAGTCTCTACAAGCCGTCCATCCAGGCAGCTCCTGAACCAGATCCAGGCAACTGGGCCAAGTCCCCAAGGCTGTCTCTGGGACCAGAAGGTATAACCAAAGGGAAGCATGGATTTAAATTCCAGGGCATAAAAGAAAAGTTCAATGTATCTAAGAAGGTGCTGAAAATGACTTTTTTGTAAATGTCTAAAGGACACTGTCTTATACCAAACCATATACAATAAAATTTTAAATGAGCCTGAGTTCTGTTTCCATCCGTGCCCTGTGGAGCACATGTGACATCAAAGGCAGCTCTGTAGGGTGCAGGGAGGAAGGAGTGTGCTTTTATGTCTCATTTTGGCACAAATCCATCAAACTATTTTTGATGGCTGGGAAACAAAACTTACATTCCCTCTAAATTCATTGCATTTGCCAGATCCACCTTTGTTTTTCTACAGTGATGGTTTCTACTTCTTCAATCTTTGCATTCCTCTTACTTTGAGGCTTTATTTAGCAGGAAAAAGGCAAGAATGATGCTAGATTTCAAGGGAAGCCTTAAATAGCCCAGTTCATTAAGCAGTCCCCTCTGCAACTTACCATTTCTTCTCCCCAACCCCCAATTTAAAACAGTTGTTTGTAAGACTTTTAAACATGAACCATCCCTCTCATAGGAGTCTTATGATGTGAAAAGGAGCTGCTGGTTTCATTTCAATGTGGTGGGAACCCTTGGTGATGAGCAAATATAGCTTCAACCTAATGCATGTGCACAGTGGCTGTGTGTGTGTGTGTGTGTGTATGCATGGTGTGTGTGTATGCATGGTGCATGTGTGTGTATGTATGTGCCTGTGAGCCTCTAGAGATTCTGGAATTCCATTCATCATAAGAATTAGAGATGTCAGCATTGCTTTCAGCAATTCTGTCTCTTCTTTGCCACCACAGGACTGTTCCTTACGGCTTTTGAGATGTTTCCTTCATGATCTGTCTTTGTGCTGCCTTGCCCCACCACCCCTCAACACTGCACTTCAGTGGAGACTGATGCAGACGGTGCTGTTTCTATTTCTTTCTTAGAGATGTGGTCTTGCTCTGCTTCACAGGCTGGAGTACAGTCCTGTGATCATAGCTCGCTGCAGCCTCAAACTCCTGGGCTCAAACATCCTCCTGCCTCAGTCTGCTGAGTAGCCGGGACTACAGGTGCATGGCACCATGCCTGGCCAATTTTTAAAACGTATATTTTGGTAGCAATAGGGTCTTGTTATGTTGTCCAGATTGGTCTCAAACTGCTAGCCTTCAAGCATTCCTCCCACCTCAGCATCCCAAAGTGCTGAGATTCCAGATATGACCCATTGTACTCGGCCTTGTTTTTATTTCTTTTGGACTATTTATTTCTGATCATTTTTACTGCTCTTTTCCAAACTCTACATTCCCCATCCTCTTTGAAACTTTGAATCCTGATGTGGTTGGGTGGTGGGTTCTGCCTAACTTGTTAAAGAGCGACCTTAATGCGCCTGAAGTGGTTGGTTTCATTACATTAGGGTCTTTTGACAGCTCAGGGAGAAACTGCCACTCTGTAAACATTTATCACCTCTACTAGGGAAAAAAGGCCCAGGCCTGATTATAATGGGTCAGCAAGTGGAGGAGAAGATATTATTAGCTTCAGTGTCTTTGGTATTGGACTTCTTTTCATTCCTGCATTAATAACTCATAACTTATTGATCTTTTCCCTAATCTTTGTTAGTGATGTTGCCTTAAATTATAAAGGACAGTAATGCAATATTAGTAACAGTTCTATCAATATACTAAAAGCTTTACCTCCTCCTACTCCTTCATTTTTAATCAAAATAGGACCTTCCCTGAAGGATTGGGTTATGAGTACAATGAATTTATGTTGGTCTAGTATGCAATATTATGATTTAAAAGCATTTCTCAATGGCCAAGTAGATAAGGAATTATATGAAATTCTACAAATGTCAAGAAGTATTTCAGTGATTTACAAATATTGTCTGCCTTCTGTATGCATAAAATGTCATAGATTGGTGCCAGTGAACACACACATATATCTCAGGTGAGGATTGGCTTCAAATAACTTACTGGTACATTCTAGGAGAGAAAAATTAAAAAAGAACTTGCATGAAATATTTCCTAAATAACACAAGAAAACTTAAACTTAAATGTTAGATTGGTTGGAGATATACATATACATATACAACCAATTGGCGATTATGTATATTTATATTATATATAATTATATATGTTGAAGATTTTATGAATATATTGGTTGGAGATTATATATATACATGTATTCTGATGATATATATGATCATCAGAATTCAGAGAAGGGGAACTATAGATTGAATGAAGTCGAAGATACCAATATGAAGGAGAAGGAAGAATTTGGATAATTTGGATAGAGGGGAGCAGGGTGGGGAGAAGAAGAGTTCCAGGCATGGGAAATAACATTGGTAAATTAAAAAATAAGGACTAAGTGGTGGAAATTTATGGAAGGCCAGGATGACTTGAGCTCAGGGCTCTTGTGACATAAAAGACTTAGTGAGCTTTTTACTAATATCTTCAGTGTATGAATAAAGTTGATGATAAAGAACTTTAAGAATATGCAGTTCTCTGTACAGATATGAAGTAGCAATTATCCTCAAATTATATTGTTGCTAGTTTAATTATTTTAGTCTATTTGCCAAAATTGAAAGAAAATTATGAAATCACAACTACTTGTATTTACAAATACACTGGAGTGTCCGAAAATGACAAAAAGCACAGATTTACCTTTGACTTTGTACAGAGTAAGATCTAGAACAGTGAGAATCTTGGCACCTTGCTGGATTTTTAAGAGTTGCATGGATTTAATATAAAGACATCCTTTGGTGTCGACCTCAAAGGGATAGTATATGTGACTCTCCAGGCCACCTGTAGAAGGCAGTCTTCATTGTTCAGGGAAAGTGCTAAGCATTGATAAAATCCCACTGATATGAGATATTTCAAAACAATTTCTGGCTTGTTATTAGAACCAGCCAAAATGATTTTATTGAGTATCTTCTATGACCCCAGCAGCCTATGATAAAATATGTGAGACCCCTGATTCTTGATCCTACAGAACTTATTAGGAAGATGAGAGTATTCACTGGAGGAAAATTAGGAAATAAAGACATATACAAGGAGGGAATACTTGAAGGGGGTATAAGTGGATGTCTTTGCTGATGTTCTTTCTCTCATTTCCCTTTTCCTTAGGAAATTGATCTGTCATATTTTCAACTGCTATCTCTACTGGTGACTCAAATAGATATCTCTTCTGGATTTCCTACCCATACACTGAGCATTTTTGCATCATCCTAAACTTCAGATCTCCAAACCCAAACTGTCTCTCCCAACCAGATTAAGTCTCATTTCCTTTCTGCCTTTTATAGTACCCTTTTAATCACCCAGGCTCAAAATCATTGACTATTTCTGCATATCTGTATGTCTTTATATTTATCACTCACCATGGCCACTTATTCTGGATTGTTAGTAGATCAAGAGAATAGAGAGATTTTTAATGAAATGAGCCCAAATATGCAAAGCAAGTATGGACGAGAGAAGGAAATGAAGTGACATTCTCAGGTCTCTTCCATGGAAGATACAGATGGTAGAGTTTTGACTTAGTGGCACTGATGGATCTGTTTCGGGGCAAGATAGAACAATGGGAGAGATCCCAGCTGGGTGTGGTGACTCAGGCCTGTAATTCCAGCACTTTGGGAGGCTGAGGTGGGCGTATCACCTGAGGTCAGGGGTTTGAGACCAGCCCAGCCAACATGGTGAAACCCTGTCTCTATTAAAAATACAAAAATTAGCCAGGCATGGCAGCGGGCGCCTGTAATCCCAGCTGCTTGGCAGGCTGAGGCAGGAGAATTGCTTGAACTCGGAAGGTGGAGGTTAGAGTGAGCTGAGGTCACACCACTGCACTCCAGCCTGGGTGATAGAGACTCTGTCTCAAAAACAACAACAACAGGAGAAATCCCCACATTCCTTGGCCTGAAAATGTATTTGTATATACATTACCTGTTAACTTCCTTAATATTGGTATATCAAATTTTGATAGAGTTTTGCTTTCAAAGTTTTAGAAAAGCTTAGCATTGAAAGGAATTTGCATCTTTAAATTTGCATTTTCTATCACTGTGTTTTGGTATCCTGGTGGGTTTACATGCAAAACACATCTATCTCCAGACTGTCTAATGTGCTATTGTCAATTAGTGGAATGAACTGTTATGTGTTGTGGGCTATCTTTCCCCGGTGGCATTTAAACAGAGATGGCATCGCTGTTTCAGATACTGAAGATGTGAGCCTAGCGTTGGGTAGGAGATTGGACTAGCTTTCTATAACTCATTCTAAGATTAGGATTTTCTAACTTTATAGTGATTCATAAGACAATTATTTCATAATGGATTTCTACTATTATATAGTGTGCACGTGATAAGCATACATTGATTTGGACTTTTTCTATGACAACTTGGAAGGCAGAAAGTTAAGCACTTAAAAATGACGTCCAAGGGTGGCAGAGTATTTATGGATTATACTATGATTGTTGAATTAAACTAAAATAAATATTACCTTGAGTTTATTTGCCAACATTTTTGGTAGGTTGGAACTCAAGAGGTAGGGGCTGCACCTTCGAAGCACTGGGATTGGCATGACCATGGCATTAAAGTGATTAATTCCCTGACAATTAGCCTAAGTTTATAAAGTTATACAGTGTTAAGGGCTCAGGGTATCTCTCCATAAGCAAGATAGAAAGGGATGGAAATAAATACCATTTCCTTCTTTGAACTGAAGCCATGTGAGATAAGGAATGAAAGAGTATAATTTTAAGGCATTTGGTAGATACTGTTAAAAAAAAGTTTCATGGCCAAACATACTTTAGAATTGATCTCCTGGGGTTTTCAGTCAGGTCCAATGTTCTCAGTGTGATGTTTTCAGATGCCTCCTCTACTCCAGGGAGGAAGTCAGAAGTTATTGTATGAAGCCTGAAAATGTAGTTCCTTTAGATCCTGTGCCAGTATCTCATCATCATCTTGGGACAAAGAATATGGTAAACATCCACAACTTACACAATAGAATGGAAGAATTCCTTTGAACCAGGTTAACCATAGGGAAAATATCTGCATATCTTCATAGCAGCCAACACAGAGCTGTGTGTATTTAGCACTGACTTCAGACCTCACTTGGGTGTGTGTTCTTCCTCTGCAGGGCTTAGTTCTCCACAGGGAACTTCTTCACTCTAACCCTCTTGTATAGGTGGTCTTGTTCTTTTTGTTGTTGTTGTTGTTGTTGTTGTCATGAAATACTTTTGAAGAGTGCCAATCCTCAATAAATATAAAAGGATGATGGGAGAGAGAACCACTATTTTATGACTGCCCTAGTAATTAATAAGTGACCTAGGTAAGAATGGCCAGCAGGTGCTAAAATCAGTGAGTGAAAGATTGTTGAGGAATAGAATATTCTCCAAGTATCAACCCTTGGACTACTTAGTTACAAAGATGAAACACACCTTTATGATGGAGAATACTTTATTTTTAATTTTTTTTTTTTTTGAGACGGAGTCTCGCTCTGTCGCCCAGGCTGGAGTGCAGAGGCCGGATCTCAGCTCATTGCAAGCTCCTCCTCCTGGGTTTACGCCATTCTCCTGCCTCAGCCTCCCGAGTAGCTGGGACTACAGGCGCCAGCCACCACGCCCGGCTAGTTTTTTGTATTTTTAGTAGAGACGGGGTTTCACCGTGTCAGCCAGGATGGTCTCGATCTCCTGACCTCGTGATCCGCCCGTCTCGGCCTCCCAAAGTGCTGGGATTACAGGCTTCAGCCACCGCGCCCGGCCGAGAATACTTTAAACCAGTGATCAAATTTAAACAATTTTTTTTTTTTGAGACAGAGTCTCACTCTGTTGCCCAGGCTGGAGTGCAGTTGTGCTATCACAGCTCACTGTAGCCTTGACCTCCTAGGCTTAGGTGATCCTCCTATCTCAGCCTCCTGAGTAGCTGGGGATACAGGCACATGCCATCATGCAGGGCTAATTTTTAAATTTTTGGTAGAGACAGGGTCTCCCTATACTGCCCAGGCTGGTTTCGAATTCCTGGTCTCAAGGGATCCTCCTGCCTCAGCCTCCCAAAGTGCTGGGATTACAGGCCCCTGTGCCTGGCTAAATTTAAACAATTTAACATCATTAGTAGAGTAACAAATTGACATCATTTATCCGTTGACTTATTCTCTGCCTGTCACTTAGCATTCCTCCCCACTATGTTCCACCTGAATCGAATCATGACAAAACAATTAGATAAATCCCCAAATGAGGTGTTATCCTCTTAAGAAATACCAGTCATTATAGACCAGAAAGGCTGGGGAGCTGTTTAAAGGAGTTTGAAGAGATATGACATCTAAATGTAGGATGTGATCCTGGATATCATCCTGGATCAGGGAAATAGCTATCAGGGACATTTCTTGGGCCATTTGGGGAGATTTGAAAATGGACTATATAAGATAATGATATTGTATCAATGGTCAATTTCCTGAGTGTGATAATCATGCATATGTAAGAGAATGTTTTTGTTTTTGGGAGATTCATGTTGAAGCATTTATGACTTAATTGTCATGATGCTTGCTACTAACTTTCAAATGGTTCTCATTTATACATATAAATTATCTAAAACATGTATGGTAATATTTATTTAAAGTAAAAATAAATGTTACATATGTTATATTAAGTATATTACTCAATATAACTATATATGTTATATTAAGTATATTACAAATATTTGCTTTGTACCTGCACATATACACATTTGTGTATGCATATAAAGCAAATATGCCAAAATGTTGGTGATTGGTGAATCTAGATGAAGGGTATCTTCATCACACTAGTTTTGAAGCTGTTCTGCTGGTTTGAAATTTTTCAAAATAAAAAGTTAGGAAAAAAGAACTTTGTGTTAGAGATGAGGTAGATACAACAATCTTACAAGATTGTTGTAAGAATGATTGAGATGATGTGTATGAAAGTGCTTTGTAAGCTGTGAAAGTAATGTCTCTAAGCCTCTTTGTGTTTAGGATGTAACTTGTGCTGAACTATAACACCCAATGTTGTATTTTGGGTTGTAACTTGTGCTGAAGTACAACATCCAGTGTTTGTATTTTCTATGAATGACTATGGATTCATAGGAAAGAGAAATTTAATCAGTGGCTTTATTAAGACTCATTTCACACATGTGTAATTTAGAAAAAGAAAACTGACTCCGTTTCACTGAGATTAATATAGTTCTGCCCATGGCATATCTAGAACAGTGTCTAAATACATCTAACAAATAATAGGTTGTTTTTTTCAGTAAAGAGACAAAATTTCACTTACTTTTAATGCTCATTTAGCCAGTTGCATTTATGGAAAATCTTTCCCCAGAGGTTGGAAAATGAGCAAACAACAGCTTTAATATAAGTCAATAGAACATTAAGTAGAGAAAAGCTCAGAGTTGCATGCTGTGCTAATATCTTGTGATAATTTCAATTTAGGTTTCTTTTTAAGTATGCGTTCAGGATTTTACTGTTAGACTAAATGTAAAATGGAGTCTATGTCTGTGGAGTACTGACATGAACCTGGAGAGTGAACATTTTGCCCCTTCTCAGGGAAGCAGGCCAAAATATCTGTAAAATGGTGACATTTTGATCCTGACTGGAAGACAACCATGTTGAAAGAATGATAAGGAAGGGATTATGGAACAACAAACATAACTTGTCAGCTGGAGGAGATGTTCCTGTCAGGCAATGAACTTGATGAATTTCTTCAGCTAGTATAGACAGTTCAGGTGTAGGCTGTAGTTTTCATTGGTGGTGGCTGTGGGGTGCTACATCAGCCAGACTGACACTAGGTTGCCATCTTTCTCAGTGGGCACATGAGGAAATCATGATGATGGCTATATTAGCGACCATTAAGTAATTATTCCGCACTAGGAGTGATGTTCAATGCTTTCTGTGTATTTTCTGTTATACCTCACAATATCCCTGAGGTTGGTAAGAAATATTTCTAATATTCTTTTTTTTTTTTTTATAGATTAGGTGGACTCAGGTTAGATAACTTATGTAAGGTCATACAGATAATAGTGGCCAAGTTGCTACTTGAACCCAGGTTGTGTGACTCTAGAGCCTGTTTTATAACCACCATGCTATACTCAACTGATTCTCTAAAGTTGGTATTTGAGAGAACAGATGAAAAAGATGTGAAGGCTTTTTAGCTATAGAGAGATGCGTTCCGCAATGATTGAGGAAAAGGGATTGGAATTACTCTCTCAACATAACATACTAAGAATAACTAAGCAATATATAGGACCCAACAGTTGTCAGACATTAGACAAACAGCACAGACAGTGACCTTTCGGAGAAGGCAAACAAACGAGATTGTTGCAGCTTGCTGCCTGGAGAGAGTTCTAGGCTGAGGCACAGGAATACATATTATATTTCTAGACATGTAGCAGAGCCCAGGAATTACCCTAAGTTGAGGAGACACAGTTCAGAGGTTGGAGAGGCTAAGGCTGCTAGAATTCACAAGGCCAGATCTTGCTTAGAAGAGACCTAACCAAGGTTAGGAGAGACAGAGAGGCAACTCTAGAGATCTGTTGAGTTTTCAGTGAGGAAACTCCCCAAGGCCAGAGAAAGACACAGGAGAGAATCAAGAATTGGGTGGAGTCATCCAGGAGCTCAATAGTGTTTTTTTTTTTCCCTTATCACCCAGAGTGGAAAGACCCTGGTTCTCAGGGAACCATTGTCTCCTGGTGGGTCTCATGGTGGGGCCCAGTTTGCCCTTGACAAAAGGTTCTTCTGGTCTTACTTGGCAGAGCTTAAGAGCAAGCCATGGAAGGAACAGGTTGTGTCCAAGTAACTTTATTGCACCCAACTCAAGCTCAGAAATATTTAAAAGAATAAAAAGCTCCAGTACCAACAAAGTAACATGTATATTTCTGAAATCCAATAAAAAGTACCAGTCATTCAGGTTGGGTGCTGTGGCTCACACTTGTAATCCTAGCATTTTGGGAGGCTGAGGCAGGAAGATTGCTTGAGCCTAGCAATTCATGACCAGTCTGGGCAACATAGTGAGACCCCCATCTCTGGAAAACAATCTAAAAAGTAGCTGGGATTGGTGTGGCACACCTGTAGTCCCAGCCACTCAAGAGGTTAAGGTGGGAGGATTGCTTAAATCCAGGAGTTTGAGGTTGCAGTGAGCTATGATTGTGCCACTGCACTCCAGCCTGAGTGACAGCAAGACTTTGTCTCTAAAAAAGTAAAAATAAAAAGAAATTACCAGGCATTCAAAGAAGCAGGAAAATGTGACCCGTAATGAGGAGAAAAACAGTATATAGAAAAAGGCCTAGAAATGACACAGATGATAGAATTACTAGACAAGGACTGCTATGGACTGAATTGTGACCCTCCTCATCTTTACCAAATCCGTATATTGAAGTCCTAACCCCTAATGTGATGATACTTGGAGACGGAGACTTTGGTAATTTGGTAATTAGTGTTAGGTGATGTCGTGAGAGTAGGGCCTTTATGATAAGATTAATAACTTTATAAGAAGAGGAAGAGAGAGATACAGATTAACTTTTTGCATGTGCCATGTGAGAACACAGTGAGAAGGAAGCGATGTGCAAATCAAAAAGAGGGCTCTCACCAGGAACTGAATTGGTTGGCAGCTTGAGTTTGGACTTCTAACCTACAGAATGGTAAGAAATAAATATCTGTTGTTTAAGCCACCCAGTCTATGGTATTTTGTTATAGCAGCCTGAGCTAATACAAGGCCATTAAAACAACTATTGTAAATATACTGCATATGTTCAAGTATGTAGAGGAAAACATGAGTATGATAAAGAGAGTCATTGAAGATATAAAATAGACATGCATTAAATTTCTAGAGTTAAAAAAATACAAGACAGAAGATACAAGAGAGGGATAAACAGCAACAATTAGTAAACTTGAAGACATAGCAATGATCTAAAATGAAACAAGAAAAAAGGGACTAAAAAGAATTAACGGAGCATCAGTGAGTAGTGGGACCATAGAAAATAGCCCATCATATTTATAATTATAGTGACAAAAGGAGTGGAAGAAAAGAAACATATCTTAAAAAATAATGGCTAAAAAATTAAGAGTGGAGGGGGAAGGAACAGAAAAAAAATCTAAAGAATTAGTGGCTGAAAAATATCCAAATTTGCTGAAAATCATCATCCCACAGACCCAAAATTTCAATAAGCTCCAATTAGAAGAAAGTGAAAAAAAAAAACCACACCAAGGCACATCATAATCAAAAGCAGTCAGAGACAAAGGACATTATGCACAGAAGAACAAAGGTGATATTGAGCTAACTCCTTGTTGGAAACAATGCAAGTCAGAAGACAATGGAGCAGCACCTTTAAGGCACTGAAAGAAAAAAACCTCTCAAACTAGACTTCCATACCAAGTGAAAAAAAATTTTAAAATAGATGAAATAAAGACCTTCCCAGACATACAAAAGCTGAAAGAATTTATCATTAGCTGACCATCAGTACAGGAAATGTTAACAGAAGGTCAGGAAGACCTTCCTTCTTAGACAGGAAGAAAATGATACCAGATGGAAACTGAATCTGCACAAAGAAATAAAAAGCACTAGAAAAGGTAAATATGAATGTAAATACAAAATACTTTTTGTTTATAAAAAATCTTTAAAAAACAATTAACTGTTTAAAGCGAATATTTTAACAAGGTATTATGGTAGTAAAATCTGTGACAGTAGTAGCACAAAGACCAGGAAGGGGCAAAAGGGAAAAAGTGTCATGAGGTTATTACACTATATGTAAAGTGTTATAACAGAACTTGAAGGTAGACTGTATCAATGTAAAGATGTTTATTACAAACCCTAATGAAATGACTAAAGAAACAACACAAAGAGATATAGCTAGTAAGCCAATAAAGAAGATAAAAAGGAATCATAAAAAACACTTAATTCAAAAGAAGATAAAAATGAGCAAAAAGGAACAAAGAACAGATTGGAAAAATAGAAAACAAATAGCATGATGATATATTTAAACTCAATCATGTTAATAGTCACATTAAATGTAAATGGCCTAAATTCTGTCAGTTAAAAGACAGGCTCTGTCAGATTGGATTAAAAAAGCAGGACCCAACTTTCCACTGGCTAAAAGAAACCTAATTAAATATAAAGACACAGATAGGGTAGAAGCAAAAGGATGGGAAAAGATATAGCATGCCAGCATTAATCAAAGAAAGCTGGAGTAGCTGTATGCATATGGGACAATGTATATTTCTGAGCAAGAATTATTACTAGGAATAAAGAGGATAATTTCAAAATGATAAAGGAATCATTTTCTCAAGAGAACATAGCAATCCTAAATGTGGTTGAAGTTTCTAATCCTAAACTGAAAGAAGAAATAGCCAGACCACCATTTAGGTGGAGATTTCAACACCTTACTCTCGATAATTGGTAGAAAAAACAGACAGAAAATAAGTAAGAATATAGAGTAATTGAACAACACTATAATCAACATGATCAAATTGACATTTATAGAACATCCTATCTCACAACAGCAGAATACAAGTTCTTTTCAAGTGCACACAGAACATTTACCAAGATAGACCATATTTTGGGCCATAAAACAAATCTTAATCAATTTAAAAAGATTTAAGTCATTCAGGGTATGTTTTCTGACCACAGTGAGATTAAATTAGAAATTAATCACAGAAAGATATCTGGAAAATCCACAAATATTTAGAAACCACACAACACACTTGAATAACCATCAATACAAGAAGAAATCACAAGTGAAATTAGAAAATATTTTGAAGTACATGAAAATTAAAACAATGTATTAAAACCCACAACCACAATTTGTGAGTTACCAATAAACAATGCTTAAAGGGAAATTAATAGCATTAAAAGTGTATTACATTAGAAAACTAGAAGTTTCTAAAACCAATGACTTAAGTTTCAACCATAAGAAACCAGAAAAAGAAGAGCAAATTAAAGCCAAAGTAAGCAGAAGAAAGGAAATAATAAACTATAGGAGCGAATCAATGGCATAAAAACCAGAAAAATAATAGAGAAAATCAGTGAAAGCAAAGGCTAGTTTTTTTTTTTATTACTTTATTAAAATACTGAGCTTATTTTAAATGTATATTTTTTGTCTTCCCTCCATTTCCATGTCTGACCATTGGTGCTACTATGTATGTAGTACATACATACTTTAAGTATGTATGGAATGTTAACATTCCGTACAAAGTTAAAACCAAGCAAAGGGTGGAGTTCCATTTTTACAAGCTAAATGACATTTTGGACAACACATTCTTGGCAATGGGACCTGGACAACATTTATCAAACATGGTAGGGAAAGTTCTCACTCTGCATTATAAAAAGGACAGCCAGATATCATCTGTTACAGAGACGAAATAAGATGGAAAATTTTTAACAAACTGTTAACACTGTTTTCTTAAAGAGACTTAATCCACTGCCAGAGATCTGAATAGCCTCCTGGTCAGTCATCCAGAAGCAACTCTTCACATAATTGATGAACTTGGCTTCCACTTTGGGAAGAGAACCACCTATATTTGCTTGCAATTTTGCTTTAATGTCCTTTTGTTGTTTTAGGAGTTTTTTCCTGAATTTTTTTTTTCTTTTTTTTTTTTTCTTTAAGAATTCTTGTCCTTTCGATCTCGGTGTTGATGGTTTTGAGTCTTTTCCATGGTGGAAATGATTTTTGTGCATTTTTGGCTGGAGCATCTCATATAGATTTCTTCACTGGCACTGTTTCTTCAGTTTCTTCATTATCAAATTCTTCTCCTCCTCCCTCCTCCTCCTCTTCCCTCCTCCTCCTTCTCTTCCTCCACCTCCTCCTTCTTTTTATTCTCCTTCTCTTTCTTCTTCCTTCTCCTCTTCCTGCTCCTCCTCCTCCTTCTTCTTCAGCAGTGGCAGCAAGTTTTACTTTTTTCTGTGGAAACTTGTTACCACCTCCAGGGGCAGATCACTTTCCAGATACACTTAAGAGTTTCACATCCTCCTCCTCTTCATCTTCTGACTCCGCATCTTCCTCCACAGATACTGAGTGCTGTCCACGAACATGTACAGGCCCTGAACCACACTTCAACTCTAAGATCGGGTGGTGTAATTTCAAAGCCCCTAAGGGAAACCATTGACTGTACAGACATTTTCCTTTTTTTTTTTTTTATTTTTTTATTATACTTTAAGTTCTAGGGTACATGTGCACAATGTGCAGATTTGTTACATAGGTATACATGTGCCATGTTTGTTGGTTTGCTACACCCATCAACTCGTCATTTATATTAGGTATTTATCCTAATGCTATCCCTCCCCCAGTTCCCCACTCCCCGACAGTCCCCGGTGTGTGATGTTCCCCGCCCTGTGTCCAAATGTTCCCATTGTTCAATTCCCACCTATGAGTGAGAACATTAGGTATTTATCCTAATGCTATCCCTCCTCCAGTCCCCCAATCCCCGACAGGCCCCAGTGTGTGATGTTCCCCTCCCTGTGTCCATGTGTTCTCATTGCTTAACTCCCACCTATAAGTGAGAACATACGGTGTTTGGTTTTCTGTCCTTGTGATAGTTTGCTTACAATGATTGTTTCCAGCTTCATCCATGTCCCCACAAAGGACACGAACTCAACGTTTTTTATGGGTGTATATTATTCCATGGTATATATGTGCCACATTTTCTTAATCCAGTCTATCATTGATGGACATTTGGGTTGGTTCCAAGTCTTTGCTATTGTGAATAGTGCTGCAATAAACATACATGTGCATATGTCTTTATAGTAGTATGATTTATAATCCTTTAGGTATATACCCAGTAATGGGATCACTGGGTCAAATGGTATTTCTAGTTCTAGATCCTGGAGGAATCGCCACACTGTTTTCTACGATGGTTGAACTAATTTACTCTCCCACCAAGAATGTAAAAGCATTCTTGTTTCTCCACATCCTCTCCAGCATGCGTTGTTTCCTGACTTTTTAATGATCGCCATTCTAACTGGCGTGTGATGGTATTTCATTGTGGTTTTTATTTGCATTTCTCTGGTGACCAGTGATGATGAGCATTTTTTCATATGTCTCTGTTGGCTGCATAAATGTCTCCTTTTGAGATCACCAATTATCTTTAAGAACAGTCCGGCTAGGGGCTCATGCAAAGGATGAATTGCCCATTGTTGAAGCAGAGGCAATGAATTATGAAGGCAGTCCAATTAGGCAACTTTGAAAATGTCTGTACAAAATCAACGTGCAAAAATCACAAGCATTCCTATACAGCAATAACAGACAAACAGAGAGCCAAATCATGAGTGAACTCCCATTCACAACTGGTACAGAGAATAAAATACCTACTATCATCAGAGGGAACAGGCAACCTACAGAATGGGAGAAAAATCTTTGCAGTCTGCCTATCTGACAAAGGGGTAATACCCAGAATCTACAAAGAACTTAAACAAATTTACAAGAAAACACAAACAAACCCATCAAAAAGTGGGCAAAGGATATGAACAGACACTTCTCAAAAGGAGACATTTATGCAGCCAACAGAGACACATGAAAAAATGCTCATTATCACTGGTCACCAGAGAAATGCAAATAAAAACCACAATGAAATACCATCACACGCCAGTTAGAATGGCGATCATTAAAAAGTCAGGAAACAACGCATGCTGGAGAGGATGTGGAGAAACAGGAATGCTTTTACATGTTGGTGGGAGTGTAAATTAGTTCAACCATTGTGGAAAACAGTGTGGCAATTCTTCCAGGATCTAGAACTAGAAATACCATTTGACCCAGTGATCCCATTACTGGCTATATACCCAAAGGATTATAAATCATGCTACTATAAAGACACATGCACACGTATGTTTATTGCAGCACTATTCACAATAGCAAAGACTTGGAACCAACCCAAATGTCCATCAATGATAGACTGGATTAAGAAAATGTGGCACCATATACACCACGGAATACTATGCAGCCATAAAAAGGATGAGTTCATGTCCTTTGCAGGGATGTGGATGAAGCTGGAAACAATCATTGTAAGCAAACTATCACAAGGACAGAAAACCACACACTGCATGTTCTCACTTATAGGTGGGAGTTAAGCAATGAGAACACATGGACACAGGGAGGGGAACATCACACACTGGGGCCTGTCGGGGGTTGGGGGACAGAGGAGGGATAGCATTAGGATAAATACCTAATGTAAATAACGAGTTGATGGGTGCAGCAAACCAACAAACATGGCACGTGTATACCTATGTAACAAACCTGCATGTTCTGCACATGTGTCCCAGAACTTAAGACAGAAAAGAAAAATAAATGAAGATTATTACAGACCAATATTCTTCATGAACACATATGTAAAAGTTATTAACAGACTTTTAGCCAATAAAATTCAACAATATGTAAAAAAGATAATATGGCCAAGTGGGGTTTCTTCCAAGAATTCAGAGTTGGCTTAACATGAAAAAATAAAATTAATCGATGTTTTCCATATCAGCAGACTAAAAAGGAAAAACCATATGTTTATCTTAATTGGTGCAGAAAAAGCATTTTACTAAGTGCAACATCAATTCTTGATAATAACTCTGAGCAAACTAGGAATAGATGGAAACTTCTTCATCGTGATATAGGGCATCTATGAAAAATGTAAAGCTAACATCTTACTTGATGGTGAAGGACAGAAAGTTTTCCCCTGAGATGAGGAACAGGGTGAGGATGTTTGCCTCATTACTTCTATTTAACATAGTACTGGAAGTTGTTATCAGTGCAGTAAGGCAAGAGAAAGTAATAAAAAGCACACAGATTGGAAAAGAAGGATAAACTGTCTTCATTCACAGACCACATGATTGTCTATGTGGATAATCCTAGGGAATCTGAAAAAAAAAATCAACTAGAACTAATAAGTGAGTTTAGTTAGAATGCAGTATATAAACCAATATAAAAAATCATTTGCGTTTCTATGTACTGGCCATAAGCAATTAGAACTTGAAATTGAAAAATAATACAATTTATGACAGCATCAAAACTTATGAAACACTGGGGATAAATTTGAGGAAAAATGTGTAAAACTTCTACACTGAAAACTACAAAATGTTACTGGAAAAACTAAATAAGGCCTAACGAAATGGTGAGATATACAATGCTCATAGATTGGAAGACTTAATATTGTTAAGATACCAGTTCTCCCCAAATTGATCTATATATTTAACATGATTTCAATTGCAATTCTAGAAGGCTCTTTGTTTTGTATAATTTGACTTGATTCAAAAACACAATTTTGGAAAAAGAAGAACAAAGTTAGAACACTTATCGTATGTGATGTTAAATGTTATTATACAGCTCTGGTAATCAGGACAGTGTGGTAATATTATACAGGTAGAAGACATACAGGGCAATGGAGAGCAGTGATTTTCCACAAAGACACCAAGTTAATTCAATTGGGTGAGGAGGATTCTTTCAACAAGGGGTGCTGGAACAATTGTATATCCAGAAGCACGAAAACAAAACAAAACAAAACAAAACCTCAGCACTTACCTCACAGCACATGGAAGAATTAACTTGAAGCATATTATAAACTTAAATGTAAGAGTTCAGGCAATTAAACTTCTAGAAAAAAATTTAGAATATCTTAGTGACTTTGGGCTAGGCAAACATTTTAAGAATATGGCTCAAAAAGTATAACTATAAATGAAAAAAATGGATACATTGACTTTATGAAAATGAAAACCTTTTTCTTTTCAAAAGATACTAATAATTGCATGTCATGAACTAGGGAGGCAGAAAATAGGAGAAAATATTTGCAAAATATATATCACACATATATAAAGAACTCTTGAAACTCAGCAGGAAGAAGACAAAAATGCAATTAGAAATGGGCAGAAGAGTTGAAGGAGCCTCTTTTTTTTCAACATCATTAGTCATTAAGTAGGTACAAAGTAAACCACTTCTGTTAGGAGGGCTAAGATGGAAAAGACTGACCTTCTCAAGAGTTGAAAAAGGCCAGGTGCGGTGGCTCACGCCTGTAATCCCAGCACTTTGGGAGGCCGAGGGGGGCGGATCACGAGGTTAGGAGATCGAGACCACCCTGGCTAACACGGTGAAACCCTGTCTCTACGAAAAATACAAAAAAAGTAGTCGGGCGAGGTGGCGGGCGCCTGTAGTCCCAGCTACTCAGGAGGCTGAGGCAGGAGAATGGTGTGAACCCGGGAGGCGGAGCTTGCAGTGAGCCAAGATGGCGCCACTGCACTCCAGCCTGGGCGACAGAGCAAGACTCTGTCTCAAAAAAAAAAAAAAAAAACCAGAAAAAAGAAAAAGAATTGAAAAAGATTTGGAGTAACTGCAACTCTCATATGCTCCTGTACATACATTTTATTTTATAAAATAGTACAAATATTTTATAAAATAATTTGGTATTTTCTTAAAAAGTTAGATACCATAGCCCCCAGTGATTCCAGTCCAAGATAGTTTTCCAAGAGAAATAAAAACATATGTGTGCCATGGACACAGGGAGGGGAACAATACACACTGGGGCCTGTCTGGGGGTGGGGTGGCGGGAGGGAGAACATTAGGCTAATACCTGCTGGGCTTAATAACCCTCCGTGATAGGTTGATAGGTACAGCAAACCACTATGGCGCACTCTTACTTATGTAACAAACCTGCATGTCCTGCGCATGTACCCCTGGAACTGTAAAAATAAAAATAAAAAAAAAAAGCAAAAAACATATGTGCAAACATGTATAAAGACTTGTACACAAACATGCAAAGCAGCTTTATTTCTGATAGCTCTAAATTAGAAATAATCCAGAATTCCACCAGGTACATGGTTAAATTTTGTTATATTCATACAATTCAATACTACTCATAATGAAAAGGAAATATCAATATCAATATATTTAATGACTCTCAAAAGAAGGAAGATCCAAGAAATGTCAAGCATGCCAGTAAGACAACTATACTCAAAGGAATAAGTGAGTGAAAGGAACCAGACAATAGTAATTTGTCCACACTGTATGGCTCAATTTCAATAAAATTGTAGAAAATGCAATTGAATCTATAGCAATAGAAAGTATATGGTTGGTTCCCTGGGTTTAGGTTAGTGGGTAAGGATGGGGAATGCATTACAAAGAGGTATAAGGTAACAGCTGATGATGAAAACATCCATTATCTTGATTGTGGTGATAGTCTCATGGACATGCATATATCAAAATCCATTAAGTTTTACACTTTAAATATATGCATTATATTGTGAGCCAATTATACCCTATTAAAGTTGTTAAAAAAAGAAGATATAGAGAATTGTGAGACTAAGTTTAGATTGTGCATTGGGCAAGAATCCTAACTTACATCTTTGGTGAAACATTCAAGTAGCTTATTAACAGTTGTGGTAGAAGTCTGGACATTTAGAGCAGATGAGACCTTAGGAGTGATATTTGACATTGCAGAGAAGTAAAATGAGTTGTTCAGGATGGTTACAGGTAATTTAATTAAGCCCTTAACGGAATGCTACATTTCGTGACACACCTATCAGAATGTTACGGAAGACGGGCCTGCCCTGTCTACCTTTGTGGCTTCTACTCTGTCTTGGACAATGCTTTGTACACAGTGGTGCTCAGTAAATAGATGCTGGCTAGTCAAAGCATGATGTTTCCTAAACTGAATTATAGATGAGAAGTGCTTCACTTTCTTGGTATAGTGGAAAGATGCATTCAGTAAGTGGTAGATCTTATTACAATTTCCAATTATTGAGCTCATTTGGAGTTTCCTTTGGGCACAAAGTTGTTTTAGCAGCATGCTTGACACTTCTTGGGTCTGGAAGAGCTTCTGAAGTGAAACATAAATTGTGGGGGTACATAGTATTTAAGGTCTGAGTTTGGCTACAAGTGACAGAGAAGCCAAACAACAGTGGCTTAAACAAGGTGGAATTGTACTTCTCTGTCACCTAAGTCTTAGCTAATGCAGGGGCTGTGTTCTGGGAAACCATTAGGGACCCAGGCTTGTTTTCTTTTTTCCCCCACCATCTCTAGGTCTTGCCTTTGTCCAGATGTTTCACAGTGGCTCTTATCGTGTCCACTTTTTCTCTAACAAGAAGGGGTAGAGGAAGGAGGAGTGAAAACTACTACCAGAAAATTCTACACATCACTTCTGTGTGGATTGTTTTAGCCAGAGCTGTTACTTGACCACATTGCCTGCAAGTGATCTGGGCATGAAGTCTTATCTTGGAAGAACTGAGTATTGATACTGTGAGGCTACCTAGCAGCTTTAGCCACAGGGAAAAATTTGTGTATCACAGAAGCTTTAGCCTTACAGATGATTAGAATTCATGGACATTCATGATATCATAATGTCTCCCGATTGTTCATTTCTTGCCTCAATTCAGGAAGTGACACAGAGGGGAGACTTGAGTCACGTGACTAGGAGACAGGCTCACCTTTCTACCCCATCCCTGGTCCATCCACTTCTGCTTCAGGCCTGTGAATGAAGGAAATAACTTCCCCTGTGTCTCTCAGGTTACATTCTGGTGGTGAGTATTTCCTCCCAAAAAAAGCCACAAAATGTTCCTGTGAAAGGTCGATATGGGGGAATGGAACCTTCGATTAAAACAAACAAACAAAGAAAACTGTTACAAGAGACATCTGAGACCAGTCGCAGGAAATTTGTTATCATCATTTAAAGGATAGTAGTTTAGTCATTGCTGAATACTTTACTCTTATAATTTTGTGAAGCAGCTGATTTTCATTTCCACTTTTTCACAGGGAAGAAACCGAGTCATGGAAGGGTATAGAATTAAGTAGCTCTGTTCAACAAGGAAATCTGTGGTAAAACCAATCCTGGAAACCCAAACTAGGGGTTTGCTATCCATCTCTTTGCCCATCAGGTCATATTTCTTTTGGAGAAAATTAGAAATGATCTAAAGAAAAAGAAAGAAAATTGAAGAACTTTTGTCCCCAAGCCCTGTATTAACAGAATCTACATTTCTCTGTTGATTGCACAGAGGTCAGCCCCCCAGAGTTCACAGGAAACCGGACGGCCTCATCCTCAGAGCCATGCTTTGCACTCTTTATCTTTTACACAGGGTGCAAAAGTGTTGCTTAGCAACATCGATTCTTCCAGCTCTAACAACTGCTGCAGCCCGCACAGCTGACAATGGAGCAGAGTTTGCGAGTGAGCTCCTCATTTTTCAGCTTCTTCACTGTGGCGAGAGGGAATGAAGAAAGAAAAGGCAAGTGGGATGAAAGAAACATAGTCAACAGCACTGTGTAGAAAAGGACCAGCTGATGGTGGGGAATGGTCGGGTACCACACATCCCATACAGGCTTAATAAATGCTCGCCAAGAAAATTAAAAGGGGGTGATCACAGCAGCAGAGGTTAATCAGGGAAACTAAAGAGTCAATGGAATGTGATGGTCGGGCAGTCTGGAAATGGAAGTTTTTGACTGAGTGGGTGTCTAAGCACATTCATCCCCTTCCTGTTTTGGGGTTTTGTTTCTTTTTAGGCCAGGTTATTGGGCATGTTTTTAAGGGAAATAGAAAGGATTGAGGAGGACTTCTTGTTTTTTTTTTTTTTTTTGCAACTCTCTTATTGGCAAACCTAAATAGGGGTTCAACAGTTTATTATTGAGTTATAAGTGTTTACAAAGATGTTCAGAATAGCCTGCTTTCAAAACTTCAGTAACTGTAGCATCTTGGGTTGGCTTCTTCTTTGGCCTTGTTCAACAGAGGAGTGTGCAACAGCTACCACTTGCAACTGATCTACAGCATTCGAGGTGATTTTAATGCTGGAAATACCCTCATTTCCTGGCTCATAGTCTTTCTCCCTCCTTCCATCCTTTCATGGAGATAAAATGGAAGAACATGTGCTGGCCACTCATAGGAGATATTTCAAATCTGAGAGATTACAATCTTTCATATCAAATGCAGTTACGGCCCTTTGTAGAGCGGTTTTCTGAAGTGAATCAGATGAGTTTTTCCGAGCTAAAGGAAGTCAAGATGAAATAAATAAAAGCAGAGAGGAAATTGAAAGGGGTGGTGGGGGGGGAACATATGTTTTCAGATGATATTTTAAAATAGATGGAGAGCTGATGAGACAGAGATACTGAAAACCGACTCCAGATGGCAGGAATAGCAATGGCAAGCTGGTGTGAAGGGACAGAACACAGGCTGGCACCAGACAGGGGAGGACGCAAGGGGAGAGGAGAGAAGCAAGCTGAGCAAAGCAGCCATGTCGGTGGGTGGGCTACTAAGTGTGTGAGGTTATAGAAGAAGAAATGGGAATCGTTGAATCCACACCCGTCACTTTTAGTTTAATAATTTACTCAGTAGGTTCATGCCATTTTGAAAAATGGTATGTTTATGAAAAAGGTAGATTTGCTTCACTCTGTTCTGTTTTTATTTTTATTTTTAGAGACGGGGCCTTTCTCTGTTACCCAGGCTGGAGTGCAGTGGCACGATCATGGCTCACTGAAGCCGTGAGCTCCTGGGCTCAAGCCATCCTACCGCCTTAGCCTTCCGAGTAGATAGGTCCACAGGTGTGTGCCACCATGTCCAGCTATTTTTTTTTTTTTTTTTTTGGTGGATATGGTTTCTTGCTATGATGCCCAGGCTGGTCTCGAACTCCTGGGCTCAAGTGATGTTTCTGGTTCTGCCTCACAAAGTGCTGGGACTACGAGATTACAGGTGTGAGCCGCCATGCCTGGCTAGATTTGCTTCACTTTGATTTCTTTGCTAAATCTGTGACTACAGGCAAAACAGCTGTTCAGGTTATCACCAATGAGAGGCCGTGGGGGAAAGCTGGCCAGAGGAGGACTTCCTTAAATTTTTTTGTTTTCTATATACATTCAACTTATGATGATACATATGTATATAGCAGTGTATTTATGCTCTCCTGTAACAATGTTGTGGGACACCAAATGAACTGAATTTACCTTCATGGATTGATTGGGAAGGGAGGAATTATTAAGAGAGGGAATTGAGAAACAAGAAATTATTCCAGTCCTAGCAGTAAGAGGTCCAGAATGGCTTCTCAATACTAAGGGAGGTAGAACAAATCACCCCTATTTCTGTGTGAAATGATGCAGTTTTATTTGCATAATAATTATTAAATAGCAATGGGTTTCCTGAGTCTGAATTTGGTGCCAATTTCAATTCAGTGAGCATTTATTGATGACCTGCTGTGTGATAGGAAAAGTTGTAGGGCTACAAAGAGGAAAGAGTCATAGTTTGATCTTTGTCTTTTGTGTGGATGTGTGAAAATAGCTCCTTTCATATCTGCACTCTCTGTGTGAGAGTGTGTGTGAATGTGTACGCGTGTGTGTATGTGTATGTATGCATGTGTGTGTGAGAATGTGTATGTGTACGAGTGTGTGTGTGTTGCTATCTTCCTACATGAAAGGGCCCTGCAGCTTTAGTCCTATTGCTGTTATAAATTCATATCCACCCACATTTTTGCCTCTTTTCAGTGGACCCATTGTTACTGATTTCATCCTTTTGAAACAACTGTTTACATTTAGATAATTGTTGTTATCAGCACTTAGCTACCAGGGTTACAGAAAACATCAAGATTCAAAAGGAGATTATTACAAATGTTCATTTCATGTAGTGCCATTAATTAAAGCAGTAGCACTTGTCTAACCATTAAACAAGGAAAAAAATTGGTATACAGAAGGTGACTGCCCTTGCGCTACTAGAGTCTTTCTCATGGAGCTGTGACTATTACATCCATAAAAAAGTCCAATGTCTTCATTTATTGGGTGGTTCCTGTCATGTTTCAGGGGAATGACAATCATTTCAGTTGTGATTGAAGTCTTTGCTTTGGGTAGCTTGCATTCCAGTTTCATCAGAAATTGACCCAGACTTATCTTTTCTGTTTATACTTCTCTTGGACTTTTTTCATTTGTTCTTGTAGCTTGCCATGGAAACCTGTTTGTAAATCTTTTGTGGGTAATGATGTAACCAGAATAGTACAGGCAGAGCCCAGGGCCTGGCAATATACAAAATGACTCATTTAAGCCATGCTGAAAGGGAGGTCAGCCTATTGCTATAGGAAACACAAAAGACACACCATTGTATTGAGCTTATTTTATCTTATTTTGTTTTATTTTATTTATTTATTTATTTAGAGAGAGAGTCTCGCTCTGTCACCCAGCCCGGGGTGCAATGGGGCAATCTTGGCTCACTGCAACCTTTGCCTCTGGGTTCAAGCGATTCTCCTGCCTCAGCCTCCCGAGTAGCTGGGATTACAGGTGCCCACTACCACGCCCAGCTAATTTTTGTATTTTTAGTAGAGATGAGGTTTCACCATGTTGGTCAGGCTGGTCTGGAACCCCTGACCTTGTGATCCGCCCTCCTTGGCCTTCCAAAGTGCTGGGATTACAGGCGTGAGCCGCTGCATCTGGCCGGATATTGAGCTCATTTTATTTGCAAATAGGCAATGAATAATTATTATAAATTTTATTTGGAAACAATGAAGTATTGGGAATGTGGGGGTGAAAATTTCCAAAGTAGAGGTATCTGGGAAGGTAAAACTCCTACAAGTGTATTTAAATAAAATATAAGCCAAGCAATATTACTTTTTGTTTTTTTAAGGATGCCTTGGAGATTTTTGATTGAGCCTCTTTGTGATAGAGAAGAGTAGAGGAATTTGTGGGGAGCTCAGATGAAATAACTGGGTCTAGAGTGATGCAAAAAGGAGAGATAAGTTAATGAAAGAAAGACCAATGTGATGAAACTAGCCAAAATCTATGTTAAAAAAAATATACACTCAGGCTGGGCATGATGGCTCATACCTGTAATCCTGCCGTGGCTGAGGCAGGAGGATTGCTTAAGACCAGGAGTGTGAGACTAGCTTGGGCAACATAGTGAGACTTCACCTATATAAAATATTGTAAAAATTAGCCAGACATGGTGGTGACTATCTGTGGTCCCAGCTACTGGGAAAACTGAGGCAGGAGGGTTGCATGAGCCCAGGAGCTTGAGGCTTTAGTGAACTATGATCAGGTCACTGCTCTTCAGCGTGGGTGACAGACTGAGACCCTGTCTCAAAACACACACACACACACACACACACACACACTCAAAACCAAGTCGCTCTAAAGCTTGTGTAAACTTTTTTTTTATTTTTTTTTTAGTAAACTCTTCAATAAAAGAGCTTTTAACAACTTCTTCAGGCAAATCTAAGATACTAGCCTCAACAGTGTTTTTGAGAAGCGAGTTTTATATGCAAATTGTGTTATGGTTTATATTCTATGTATATCCAACAAGGAGAATTAGTTGATTGAGGGTGAGAATAGGGAAAGGGAGGGAATCAAAGGACAGTGGGAAGGAGGAGGGAAGGACGAGGATCCTAGAACTCAGTGGTATTGAAGTCCACAGTAGTGTTTGTTTCTTTCCATGGATGCTTTTTCCACTCCAAGTCACAATGTTAACAACAGGATTATTTTGACATATTACATTTCTCTTTAGGGGAAAATAAATGGACATGCTTATGGGGTCTATTTAATCCTATTTAAAGCCTAAAGCACAGCATCACTATTGTGTATAATGTTACATTTTGAATGTTAGAGCCAGAAGATAATCTCGTCTAACCTTTTCCTTTTACTGACTAGGAAGCTGCAACCTACCAAGGTTAAATGACTTATCCAGTCTAGTTAGGGGATTTGTAGAGCTCGGAACCCAGGTTTTCTTACACCCTAGTTCTGTCTTCTTTTGCACAGTACTAAGAGGACTCATGGATGAAGGAGGCATGAGAGAGATAACCCCAAGTCTTCCTTGTCATTTTCTCGAAAAGCTGAAGGGAATAGATTACGTCTCGTTGCGTCAAGATGAAGCTATCCAGTGACCAGGAGACAGATGCCACTGAGATGTCCCTTTCTCTCTGAGCACCAAGTGCTCCAAATTCAGATTTAAGACGAACTGATATCAAAAGCGTTCAAGATTTAATAGAAAATTGCCATTCTTATTTGGACCCTACTTACTTTAAAATCACACCCTAAATAATCTTATTAGCTTCAAAATCCTTAAGCTTAACAGTTTGAATAGCAGTTTAGTGATTTGGTTTTAAAAGGTACAGTTATGCTAATAGCACAGTTTAACACCCTTAACTCAGCATTTCCCAAAAGTTTAGTGACTTAGAATTTTAAAATTCTACATCGAAGGGAATCTGTAGTTGGTCCTGGCCATCTTTCCTTGTCAGCGTTCATCACTCTGACCATGTTCCTCTTATCTTTTCTCCTGTCTGCCTTTCTTAGGCTAGACTTTCCCTGATTTCATCCATACCTGGGCCAAATGTCTTTACCTTTTACCACCCCCTAGATAACTCCCTGTTGGATGGAACTTTTGTGAGGCTCAGCTTCCAGGGCAGGGGTTCTGAAACCTTAGTGGACTTATGAACAGTACAGAGGCTGATTCATGGGCTCCACCTCTAGATTCTGATATGGTTGGTCTGAGATGAGGCCTTGGAATGTAAATTGGAAACAAATCTTTCTATCTAGGTGAGTTCTCAGTGAGATGCAGGTAGTTCCCAGATCATAATGCTTAGTGGTATCAGATTTTGGATACACTACTGTAGACTATAGGCACATCTACACTTTGGATCCCTTCACCTAAGTATAGGGAGTGTTTTCTGTGTTCTGTCTGTTGGCCCGAGGATTTTCTTCACCATCACCTGGGAAACTATGAGGAGAGAGTTCTGGTGTCTCCTACAATACTGCCATTCTTCCAATTGCTAAATCTGGTTCGGTGAAATTAGTTTTCAACAATGTGAGACTTAGAAGCAAAGAGGTGACCTTGCTTTGTCATCTGATGTTAACAGGAGTCTGTAATATTCATGCCAACACCCAAGAGTCCCATTTACAAAGGAGCAGACTTCTGGTCTTCTTTAGACTTTTTCTTTTCTTTTCTTTTTGAGACAGAGTCTTGCTCTATTGTCCAGGCTGGAGTGGATTGGGGCAATCTCAGCTCACTGAAACCTCTGCCTGCCAGGCTCAAGTGATTCTCTTGCTTCAGCCTCTGAGTATCTGGGATTACAGGCACTCCCATCACGCCTGGCTAATTTTTATATTTCTAGTAGAGATGGGGTTTTGCCATGTTGGCCAGGCTGGTCTCGAACTCCTGACCTCAAGCGATCCTCCCACCTCAACCTCTTAAAGTGTTGGGATTACAAGCGTGAGCTACCACACCCAGCCTGGTCTTTTTTAGACTCTTAAGGACTCATACGAACAAATTAAGTTGAGTAATGATGCTTAATGTGTCAAACCACAGATAAATATAGTTTTCTATGGAAAGCTTAGAGTGGAAAATAGTCTTTCACAAAAATGACAAAATGTTTTCTGGTTCCCTCAAAAAATATCTCTGTACAAAAGAAGGTCAGTGAGAACTTTGTGTGATTCATGGATCATGAGTAACACATGCAATGAAGGCTGAGGAAACCAGTCTAGGATATTTTTATAAAAGATTTTCACAAGAAGTGTATTGATTTGTTTACAAAGCAATAGGTTTTTCAGGATAAAATATTTTTCTCCTCTTCCAGTGGATGAACTTAGATATGCCTGAACAAGACAGAGATCTGTGGATACATGAGCTGAAGACATTCTGGATGTCTTTTCCTTTTCTTGATTCTACCAGTTCTTAATCTTGAAGAAAGCACTTGAAATGCTCTGACCCCCATCTGGTTGCATATACTTTCTCCTGTTTCAGCTTGTTGGCAAGACTGGAAATTTGGAGATGGCATTCAGTTTACACAAGCTTAGCAACTTAAGAACACTGATGGATTTTTTCAGTGCTGATGGAGGGACTGATGAACTTGGCTTTGAGCACCTGGTTCCCTTGACATGATGGGTGAGAGGAGGAGAGAAAGCACGCCAAGAGAGATGAGGGTCTCCCTTTTCCAGCCCATTTCTTTTTTTCCCACCTATAAAATTTTGTCCAACTCATGGTCCTATGATAAAATGCCTCCAATACTTCTGGGCTGGTGGACCCTGGCACTACCATTCATGTCTTTGCCAAATACTTATGCTCTGAGTCACCCAGGCAGAAACAGCCAAGTGAAAAGATACCATATCTTGAAGAATCTTCATTTGGCTCTGTTAAAATGAAGAAAAAAAAAAAAAAAGACTTGTTGCTAAATGAATAAAAATACTCTTAAAAAATTATTTCCTCTTTTCTCCTTGGTAGATATGCAAGAAGCCAAGAACAAAAATAAAATACAATAAATTATACAAGGCAATCTAGATTTTCCTTATTCTCTTGTCATAAACTTTTCCCACATCAGAGAAAATATACTGTGAGTCCACTTTGGATCCTGTCCATATGGGCTAGCTACTGAAAGTTCCAGAAAGACTTTAGTGTAATACAATTTCACCAGTTGCTTGGCATGAGTCTCTGATGGACAGGCTGGGAAAGCTGATAACATAAGCTGGTGAAAAGGCAAAGGCTTTTTAATGCCTTAGTCGATTCACTCTTCATAAGAGATATCAGATGTGAAGGGGCCTGGAACAGTTCCCAGGTTTGATGAAAGTAAAGAGAGTCAAAATAGAAAAAGAGTTAAAAAGTGCTTTGAAGAACTGGAGCCATTTGTATTAGTAAAGCCTGCTGGCTACTAAAGGAACTGGCAGGTGCTACTGTGGTGGTGAGCCATTATTATTATTATTATTATTATTATTAAATTATAGAGGTAAAAAGAAGTCCATGTGAATTAAAATATGGTATTGTGACTAGCTTATAAAACACACAGCCAGAATAGATTGACCAGGGAAATTATAGGCAGGTCAGACAAACCTCAAATACATGAAATGATATCAGAATAAATAATCATATAATTTACTGTTATTTCTAGAGGAACATAGCAAACAACAGGGTTTTGCACAAACTAAATGGCATTAGAGCAATCTAACTGCCTTCTATATTTAGAAGCACAGGCAAACAGTGGAATAATACTAGATATGCTTATTTTAACTTTAGGAAGCTGGTGCTTTCTCTTGACTGTAGTAATGGCATATGAATGAATGAATGAATGAACGGCACACTCACAGAACATGTATCATTGTTCCCACAGTCAATGAAAGGCCATATGAGTAGTGATAGCACATAGCAACCAGTTCTGCTTAATGTATCTTTGGACAACTTGATGAAGAATTGAGAACAGAACTCTTCCATTATCAGACTGCATGTAGTTGCTGATACTCTGTAAAATATGACATAACTAAAATTGCCCTTAACACTTAGGAAAAAAAGATATGTTATAGTGTTAAATTAGCTATGGATAAAAATATCAATAGCAAATGCAAGATGAGAAAAACTATCTGAAAGTGACAGCTGGGCGCAGTAGCTCGTGCCTGTAATCCCAGCACTTTGAGAGGCTGAGGCAAGAGGATTGCTTGAGTCCAGGAGTTCGAGATCAACCAGGGCAAGATAGCAAGACTCCATTTCTACAAAAAATAAAAATAAAAAAATTTGCCTGGTGTAGTTGTCATGCGTCCGTAGTATTAGCAACTTGGGAGCCTGAAATGGAAGGATCACTTGAGCCCAGGAGTTTGAGGCTGCAGTGAGCTATAATTGCGCCACTGTACTTCAGCCTTGGACAGAGTGAGACCCTGATCCCCATCCCCCAAATAACATAATAAAATGAAAGTAGCAATCTAAGCATGAATTAATAAGTTCAATTGGAGAGATGAAGAACAACGACTGAATTTGGGAGAATTTCAGAGGAAAACTTGAGGTACCTGATAGCTAATTGGATAAAGAAGTGAAGTATTTTTGTTTGGAATTAACAGTGTATTTTGTAGGCTTTCTAGTTGTCTCATACATTTTTTTCCCTTGTGATAGAAAGAACATAACATCTAGCTAGGATCCTTGATCCTTTATTCTTTTCTATGTATGTATTGAAATGGCCCAGACACATGAAAAACTCTTAAGATTTTTGAGGAAAATGAGAATCCAAGTTCAAATGTTCTGGCAGGAAAATGTTATGACCAAGATGTTTTATAAGGGGCACCCCCCGGCCCCCAACAATGGAATTGTATCTGTAGACATTTAAAGTCTTCTTAGCTAAATGTGAAACATGAACTTGTTTTCTTGCTCGCAGTCAGAGGCTATGTTAGTAAGCCAGGAAAGAGACGATGGAGGCTTGAACCCAGGTCATAGTGGTAGGGAAGGAAATACACAGACGAATCTGAGAGAGGTTCAGGAGGTGGAGTTGACCTTGGGGCATGGAGGAGAGGGAGGAATCAAAATTGTGCTGAGGTTCTAGTTGGGGTGGCTGGGTGGGTGGTGGTGGGACGCTGGGAGAGAATTGGCATTTTTGGGATAGAATGATGACCTTGGTTTTGTCACGTTGAGCCAGAAGTGTCTGCAGGACATCTGCATGGATCTGCTGGTGGGTTGGAGATGTGTAGCTAAAGCTCAGTGGATAAATGCATCTAGACTGAACCACAAACAGGAAGTGAACAGCAGGGGCCAGCAACGATGAGCTGTGGCGCCTTCTGAGCCGGGTGAAAACTGGCTAATGACAAAACGAGGTGGTGATAGGGAGGCCATCCGCTTCCTAATTCCTAAAGGCTGGCATTTGACTCCAGGTGATGTTGTGTAACGCAGGTCAGTGAGTTGGATAAGACCAAAATAAAAGTGTTAAGTGTGACTAATTTGTTTATTGTATAAACATATTCTTATAATTTAGGGGGAAAAACAAACAAGGGAATACAGTCCCTCAATATCTGTGGGGGTTGGTTCCAGAACATCAAGTCCCTGACATAAAATGGCATAGTGTTTGCATATAAGCTACACGCATCCTCCTGTATACTTTAAATCACTCTAGATTACTTATAATACCTAATACAATGTAAATGCTATGTAAATTGTTGTTATATTGTATTGCTTATGGAATAATGACAAGAAAAGGTATTTCTACATTTTTGTTCAAATATTTTTGATTGACGATTGGTTGAGTTCATGGACACGGAGGGCTGACTGTATTTGTGCCTTTGTGATTTAGAAGATATCCATGTATCTTTGTTTATAGCAAGAATCTTTGTGTATAGTTTTACTAGGCAGTGGTTCTTGGGGTGATAAATACTGTTTTGAAAGCACTTCACTGTGGAGACCGTAGCTGTCGGCCTGACCAGACAGGACTTTCATTCTTTCCATTCTCCTGGAGCTCACAGTGCACCTGGGGGAAGATGCCTTTGGCCATGTTTGGTCTGAGTTGTGAGCAGGATGTTCAATGGGACAGCTGGGACTTGGGGCAGAGATCTGGGCTGGAAATACAAACTGGGGAGTCATCAACACAGAGGCCATTTGTACGCTCTGCATATGTGACACACTATAGAAGATGATGTGTAATCATTTTTAAGTTTAAAAGAAGGCACAGTGCTACAAATGGGTAATTTTGAATATTGGAACTATGAACTTTTTTTTTTGGAAAACCCATCTGTTTTCATCTTTCTTATTTTAACTTGAATGGGGACTTTTACTTGGAGGAGCATTTGATGTTTATCTGGGTAGGGGAAGGAGGGAGAAAAGGGAGAAGGTTCTGTTGTTGAAGCACATTGGTGAGTGAAGGATGCCTCTGCCTCCCCGCTTCCCATTCACCCATCAATCACTGAGAGCAGCCTCCAGTCCTGCCCCCCTTACCCAGGCTTTCACCCACTTTCTGCTAGGTGCCAGTACACCACTTTTTGAGTGAATTCAGTGGCTCCTGATCAGTCTCCTCCTTCTTGGTCTCTCTGCCCTCAGCTTTCCTTTTGCCACACTCACCTGTGTCACCCCCTAACTGCTTTGGCTACCTGCTCTCACTCTCCTTCTCCAGTAGCATTCCTCAAAGCTCTGATCGAAATCCTCCTTGCTGCATGTCCCACGCACTTTGTTCCAACGTGGTCTTGGAGTCCAGGACTTCCATGGCTAGCTCTAAGCTGATGATGGTCGCATTCATATTTGGAGTTCAGCTCTCACCTTGAGCTTCAGGCCTGGGATCCAGCTGTTTACTGGGTGGCTCCACAGCACCTCACACTGCACATGTCCAGCCCTGACCTCACATCGCCCCACAGACCTGTCCTTCCTTCCTCCTGCCTAGTTCCTGAATGTCAGCATCCTCTAGACTCTGCTCAAGCAAAAACCCAAATGTCCTCTTTGATTGCTTCTTCCTTAATCACCACACAATCCCGTCTAATCAACTTGACCTCCTTAACACCTGTAGTGCCTCCCTTTTTCTGTCTCCTCTGTCACTGCACCATCTCTCCTCATTGAGAGTGCCAGGAGACCCTCATTTCACCCATCTCCCCTCTAGAGCTTCACCTGTGCTGCTACCTCAAACATCTTTCCTGCCTCGCATGGTTCGTTACTGCCCATTCTCACCGCAGAGGGCAGTTCTTCCAGAAAGTGTCCAGCTCTTCTAGAAAGACTTCCCTTAACCCTGAAGCTTGGACTATCTGACTCTGTAGAAGGATTAGCAGATACTTCTTGTCTTACTTGCTGGCCTCTGCCAGTTGGTAGTGGTTGTCCAGAATGTTGGAGTAAGAAAGATTCCAAGGTACAGTCCATCTTCCACTGGAAGGATGGCTGTCACTATTCTTTGCTGATAATGTGTGCATCTGATGCCTGCATTCTGTCTTTTACAGTAATTGTAGTGGACTGTATTTCTGTTTGCTAAATATTCTAGTTTCCATCTCTGTGGCTCCCATTCCTGCAGAAAGATGACATCTTCCTGCCTGGCTACACTCAGAGTGGCCGTAGGACCTGCTTTGGCCACTGAAAGAAGGTCAGAGTGATGTGTGGTCATTTCTGGGCAGAAGGTTTTGTTTTGTTTTTTAAGAGAGAATCTCACCGTGACAACCAGGCTGGAGTGCAGTGGTACAATCACAGCCCACTGCAGCCTTGAAGTCTTGGGCTCAAGTAATCCTGCTTTAGCCTCCTGTGTAACTGGGACCACAACACCCAGGTAATTAAAATTTTTTTTTAGAAATAGGATCTTGCTGTGTTGCCCAGACTGATCACCAACTCCTCGGCTCACGTGATTCTCCTGCCTCAGCCTCCCAAAGTGTTGGAACTACAGGTGTGAGCCACTGCACCTGGCCAGAAGTTTTGTGAGCCAGGATGTGGTACACGGTGTCCCTTTCCCTCTGCCAGAAGACTGACAGTGTGGAGATTGACAATTGGGCCCCAGGGTGAGAAGGTAGACCCAGGGGTGATCCCTGATGGACACGCAGCATGAATGGTGGGGGAGGGGAACACTGTCAGGGGAAGTTTCACATTGTTTATTCCATGTTGCTTGTACAGCATAATCAAGCCTGTTCTGACTGATACATAATATCTCCATAAAGTAGTTTAGCGGCATTTTTGGTCTGGCAAATAGTCAGATTCAGGGCAGAAGTCGATTTGCCTATTTCAGAGTGTACCAAGAGCCATTTAATTCATTTTAAATGTCTATTTTCTGATTCTGAGTAATTTCCATATAAGTCCTTTTTTTTAAGGATGGATTATGGTAAATCATATCTAAGGCACTTAAATATTGTAAAATCTCAATTATACCGAGGTCAGGGCTGCAAACTAGGGTGGAGAACTCATGAAATAATTTCTAAGACCTCAAACAGCTGAATTAATTGTCACACGTTCCAAATTCCAAAGCTCCAAGACATTATTACTCGATAGGCACCAATTCAGAGACTATTTCATTTTAGTTGCATGAGCTGAACAAGCTTAGTTATCAAATTCCTCTGCCCTTAGCAGATTAAAGGCTGCCAATTAGGAGAGGTGGATTATGAATTCTATTAGAGGCCATTTTACTAAAAACTGGGAGAAGAGAAAGTGTGAAAAAAGAGGAGAGACAGAGGCTTTTTGGGATTCCAGGTGGCGGTCTGTACATATCAATAGGCAGAGGTTCTCAGTGTGTGTATTCTAAAGGGAGAATGAACTTGGGTCATCAAGAAAAAAGGCTGAATTATGTATTATACCCTAACAAGCCAGGCTCATCTCACACAAATTTCCATAAAAATCAAAACGAGATCATGAGCTTAGTTTTCAGAAAAATTACCCACTCATTCATTTAGTTAGCAAATATTTATTGTTGACTAAAATAGACACTACTAATCACTGGTAGGGGAGTAGGCGGAGGAAACAGTAACTGTCCCTGTTCTCCAGGAGTTCACAGAGATAGAAAAATAAATAAATGTGACACTGTGTCGTATGTTTTATTGGAAATGAATACATGGTTGGTGAGATGGAAGCTCAGAAGAGAGAGAGGCAAATTCTTGGTGAGGGAAGGTAGTAGGTTAAGAGAGATTCCTGGGAAAACTAATGGTTCTGCTGAGTGTAGATGGGTAGTTGAGCAGATAACCAAATTGATTGGGATTGGTGTTGGGGTGCGGGGAGATCTTTCAGGCAGAGAACATTCCCTACGGGTGGCAGACATAAGAGGTATGACTCAACTCTTTAGCAAACTGGTATCTGTCCTTGCCATTGGTTTTTAATTTCACCAGAAGTCTGATTTCCAGTAATTTTTTTTTTTTTTTTTTTTGAAACAGGGTCTTGCTGTGTCACCTAGGCTGGAGTGCAGTGGCACGATCATGGCTCACTGCAACCTCCACCTCCCTGGCTTAAGTCATCCTCCCTCCTAGGCCTCCTGAGTAGCTGGGACTACAGGTGCACACCACCACACATGACTCATTTTTGTATTTTTCGTAGAGATGGGATTTCACCATGTTGCTCAGGCTGGTCTCAAATTCCTGAGCTTAAGTGATCCCCCTGCCTTGGCCTCCCAAAGTGCTGGGATTACAGGTGTGAGCCACTCTGCCCGGCTAGACATCTGATTTCTAATTTGCACCTTCAGAAATGAAATTCTCCAGGTCATTCGTTGGCTTCAGTGTTTTAAAGAATAACTTTTATGTTTGAAAGGAAACCTATAGGGAGGAGCTATAGCCATCTGGAAATAGCATCACCCTGTTTGAGTTACAGGGTGACAGAAAATGAGAAATCCGTTATGTCATTGATTTCTCCTTACACAGATTGTGCAGTTTTGCATAAGCTAATATTTTTCTGGGATATTTCCGAACACTTCTAGAAAAGAACTCTATTTCGTGTGGGCCTAAATGATAACAGCACGGAGTTGAACTCTTTAATTCCTGTGGAGATTGTGAAAACGGGCAACAAACTGCATTGCCTAGTCTCTTTTGATTGTTTTCTCTATTAGTACAGCAATACAGTACCAGATTCTCCTGGTTGAAAACACACATATTTATTGATTTTTTTTTTCAAAATACATCTTATCAAAGAAATACTGTGAAGACAAGGAAAAGTACAGATGTAGCCCATTTTAAGAAAATCTAAAATGAAAAAAATGCAGATTTCCATAAAAGCTCCTCCTGTGTATCTAAAATTTTTAAATGTTTATTCATGATATCTGAGAGACTTGCCTGCCCTGCTGAGTGAGATGTAAATGAGAAGTGCATATTTTTGCCTCTTTTGTCTTGTTGCCATGAGGTCCTACATTTATATATATTTTCATAGTTGTGCATTCATATTAGAATAAAATTTTACTTTAACACATATAAACTTCTTACTATTTATGTAGAAAATTGCTTTAATGTATTAATTAAAGGAGCTTTTATATATATATGTTGTTTTATTTCTAATTTTAATTTTAATTTTTAGAGACAAGGTCTCGCTCTGTCACTGAGGCTGGAGTACAGAGGCGTGATCATAGTTCACTGCAGCCTCTAACTCCTGGGCTCAAGTGATCCTCCAGCCTCAGTCTCCCAAGTAGCTGGGACCATAGGTGTGCACCACTATGCTTGGTTAATTATTATTATTTTTTTTTTGTAGAGACAGGGTCTCATTTTGTTGCCCAGGCTGGTCTCAAACTCCTGGCTTCAAGCAGTCCTTCCACCTTGGCTTCCCAAAGTGCTGGGATTCCAGGCACAAGCCACCATACTTGGCCTATGTGCTGTTTTAAAACAAATTAACTGAAAATGCACAATTGGAAAAATTCCACATCTCTGAAACAATGAGAAGAAAGTAGCTATGACTTAGTAAAATCTCAGAAGGGCATTCTACTTTTGGAAGAAACATAAATGTTTCAAGATTAGCATGTGATGGAGTGTTAGAAATATAATGGGTCCTCACATTAAAATCAAGTGAGTTTAGAAGGCGATTCTTTCAAAATCTCTGGTAGGTTTGTCTTCCAAGTGGTATTGGTTGGTGGCTGGGAAGAAGCTATTCAGGCACAGCGAATGTGACAAGCCCAGTGACACTACCATAGGCTAGAGGAAATCAGATTGGCATAACCCTTTCACATTTTTCCGCACTAACCCACTGGTCTCTTTTCTAAAAAGCATTCATGTGCAACAGGGCTAGCCATGCATAAACTCCCCACCAAGCTTCCTAATGAGTTGACCAAGAACCATGACCAGACCAGGTGGTAAAGTCATGTTGAGTCTTGGCAGCAACCGGGTTCTCTCTGTGCTAGTGCGTATGCCCCTGTGCTTTGGCTTGAATGATGCTGGCAATGGAACAGGAGGGAGAAGGCAAGGTTATTTCATTCATTCAGTATTTCTTAGACACCCATCCAGAATTCTGTGAATTTCTAATTTCTGGTTGAACTCTTCTAGTCTCTTTAGTTTTATTTCCCTCAGAGACTTCGTTTATTTATTTTTTTCTTTTCTTTTTCCTTTTTTTTCTTTCTTTTCTTTTCTTTTTTTCTTGAGACAGAGTCTTGCTCTGTCACCGAGGCTGCAGTGCAGTGGTGGCACAATCTCGGCTCACTGCAACCTCTGCCTCCTGGGATCCTTCCTGGGTTCAAGTGATTCCCATGCCTCAGCCTCCCCAGTAGCTAGGATTATAGGATGAGACTTAGTTTTAACATTGGCCTTTTATACTTGCTCTACCCATTCAGTCTTGTTTATTGAGTATCTACTCAGTGATTGCAGCCAGAGAGAAAGTATAGATTCTTGCCCATAAAACTGTTAGAGTGTAACTGAGGAGGCAAGCCATACAGACATAAAGCAATTTGTGAATGAGGCAACAATGTATATAGCTGCATTCAACACTCAACCCATTAACTCACACACTGTGACCATTTGCCGTTAAATGAAGGGTGCAGAGAAATTTGAGAAAGTCTCAAAGCCACTCCCATCTCTCTGGACTGCAGGATTTAACATCCAATCTGGGACCACAGTGGCTGGTTTATCCAGCAGGTGATTAGGGCCAGAAAAACCAGCTTGTGCTACCCAAATACTTGGGAACTGGTGCTGGAAATTCAGGTTATTTATACTAGGGGCTTTTCCCATGATGACAATTGTATTAGGACTCTTTGGGGACAAATGAGAGAAACCCAGGCCATAGGCTCTTCAGTAAGAAAGGGTATGCTGGCTCTGGAAGGATGCCAGAGTATCTGTTCCAGGCATAGGACCTGTAAGAGTGTAGCTTCTTCCTTCCCTGCCTGTCTTTGCACATTTGCACATTTGTCACCTAGGCTGCAGTGCAGTGGCACAATCATGGCTCACTGCAACCTCCACCTCCTGGGCTCAAGTCATCCTCTTGCCTCAGCCTCCTAAGTAGCTGGGACTACAGCTGCATGCCACCATGCCTGGCTAATTTTTGTATTTTTAGTAGAGACGGGATTTTGCCATGTTGCCCAGGCTGTTCTCGGACTCCTGAGCTCAAGTGATCCTCCTGCCTTGGCCTCCTCTTTGCGCATTGGCGTTATTCTCTCTCCTCCACCGAGGCTGTCTCTGAGAGGAGCGGTGCATAGCAGCTGGTGATCTTAGCTAAGTGACTGCAGTGCAAAGAGAGTTTCCTTCTTCTAGCATTGCAAAAATATTTCAGGAAGAACTCAGATGGGCTCTTTTGATTCTCACTGTACCCCTTGAAGAGATCATTGCTGCAAGGAGGTGGGGTGCTGCCACTGGGGAGGAGGGACATAATGAGTGCCCAGAAGAAGGGACAAAAACTCCCTGGATCATCAAATACAACAGCTACAAGGTTTCATTTTGAAAGTCCATTTGTGAAATCAATTTAAATCAACTATTGCTTACCCTGGTGTCACGCTATGCTGTCCAGAATCTTCCCTGATAGGCCTTCGTAACTTGCTTGTGTTTATATTCTCTAAAGAATCTTTAAGGCTTTTATACCAAGGGGGTTCTGATGCCATCTGGTAAGTGTAAATGTTTCTTTTCAGCACTGTGCTCCTGGTTAATGAAACCGTCACCAAGGAAAGGGTGCATTTAGGCCTAGTGCGGTGGCTCACGCCTGTAATCCCAGCACTTTGGGAGGCCGAGCTGGGTGGATCACTTGAGGTCAGGAGTTCGAGACCAGCCTGGCCAACATGGTGAAACCCTGTCTCTACTAAAAATTCAAAAATTAGCCAGGTGTGGTGGTGGGTGCCTGTAATTCCAGCTATTTGGGGGGAGGCTGGAGAACTGGAGGTTGCAGTGAGCCAAGATTGTGCCATTGCATTCTAGCCTTGGTGACAGAGTGAGACTCTGCCTCACACACACACACACACACACATACAAAAGCTTCCCTCCTGCATATCCCATAATTTTCCCTTCTTAGATAAGTGTATTTTTAAGTCCTTTGTGATAGGTACAGTCCTTTTTCCATCCTTGTGATAGTTCACTGGTATAGGATCAAACGGGGCAGTAGAATTAGGTGAGGAAATAGCCCATTGCTGAGTTGGACCATTTATTCCACTCTCTCTACACAGTCTTAATTTTTTTTTTTTCTTTTTTTTTGGTGGTGGTGGTGGGAACATTTCAAACTTACAAAAAATTTGAAGTACACTACAAAGAATGTTTTTATTCCTGAAATCACTTGAAAGTAAGTTGCCAGAATGATGCTTCCTCACTGCCAAATATTTTACTGCGTATTTCTCACAAACAAGTCATTCTCTTACATAGCCACAATCTCACCATCCAAATCGGAACACTAATATTTATTTATCACTACGATCCAATCCTCAGACCCCATTAAAGTTTTGCCACTTGCCCAAATAAATATTCTTTATTGCAAAAGGATCCAATCTAGAATGATGCCTTGCACTTAATCGTCATGTTCCTTCAGCTTCCACTAACCTGCAAGGGTTCCTTTGTTGTTTGGTGACTTTCACGACTCTTTTGAAGGTCGGTTAAGTTCCTCAGTTTGGGTTTGGGTGATGTTTCTTCATGATTATATTCAGGTTAGGCATCGTTGGCAGGGATTTCACGGAAGGGGTGCTATGTTCTTTTCATGCCATCCTATCAGGTGGGACATATTTTGATTGATTCCAAACCTGGTGATGTTAACTCTCATCATTCAATGAAGGTAATTGACATGATGTGTCCTGGACCTCATCAAACTTTTAATTTGCTCGTTTATTTATTTTTATTGGTATAGACTTCAATTTCATATTTTATTCAATGGGTTATAATCCATCACTCTCATGATTTATTTCTATCCTTAAATTGTTCCACATTTGGCCTGTGGGAGCCCTTATGAGCAAGTTTCCAGGTCCTTATGACACAATTCCATCATTCCTTGGGTACGTCCTTACTTTTCGGCACAATAAAGATGTTCCAGACTTATCTTATATTTTCCCTCCCCCATCCCTGGAATCAGTCACTTCTCCGAGGATGCTTGTTTCCTTTTAGTGAAGAACAGTCTTTGGAAACCAAGCGTCCAGGGCATTAAGCATGCTTGTTGCTATTGGAGTGGCATTGCTCCTGGACCCTCTCAGTGGACACAGCTAGGAAATATATGTGTTTATATGTGTGTGTTAAATATCAATTTCTTTATCTATTATAGGTATTATTAAAAATGAGTTCATGCCAATATCTCCCCCTCCAGTTTTCCCACCAGGAGCCATGGTGAGAAACCTGGCTCCTGGTTTCTTCTATGTGTTTACTGATTTGATCAACCCTTCTGTGCATAACAAGCCTCACACCCCTGTGGCTGACTGCCTTTCCCCCACTTCCCATGAAAGGCTTTGTCATCCTGTGCCAGCTGCTGGAGCTCCCCCCAACTCGAATGGTGGCCCCATTGGTTTTAGGCCAGCTTAGAAAAACACAGTGGAAAATTTTTGCATCATTTGATTATCAAGTTATGATTGCAGTTTGTTCGGGTTGGAATGTGACTATTAAATAATACCAGATCAGCCAGGTGCGATGGCTCATGCCTGTAATCCCAGCACTTTAGGAGGTCAAGGTGGGTGGATCACTTGAGGTCAGGCGTTTGAGACCAGCCTGGCCAATGTGGTGAAATACCGTCTGTACTAAAAGTACAAAAATTAGCTAGGCGTGGTGGTGCGTGCCTGTAGACCCAGCTACTTGGAAGGCTGATGCAGGAGAATGGCTTGAACCCAGGAGGCGGAGGTTACAGTGCGCTGAGATCACGCCATCACACTCCATCCTGGGCAAGAGTGATACTCCATCTCAAAAAACAAAAAACAAACAAACAAGAAAACCAGATCACATTTTAAAAATGACGCATACCAGAATATCAATATCTGAATAAGCCAGAATTAGCCCTGTTGGGAGGGTATGTAATCATTCCATCGAAGTTCCATTTACTCGAACAGGTTGGACACCTCCTTCTAGACGTGTTTTTAGAACTACTTTCCAACCCCAATCCAGAAACCCAGACTTACCACTTTTCCATTGTAGTCCTAGTTAAAAGCAATCAGAGCTGCGTAAATCTCTGTGGGAAAATGATTTTTATTACAATGATTTATGTATATGCTCATCTTCCCCTCTAGTCTGTGAGACCCTAAGATCCGAGGCTAACTTCATATTGTACAGCGTCCAACACAATAGTTGTTGAATTATTCAATGAATGAATCTTGTCTTTGATTCAGTTTTCTCCAGCTTATATGCCAGAGTTAGTCCCAAATGACTCAGCTGTTCCCAAAAATGAAATTCGCCCTCAAAGTATGAATATTTACCACAATTGAGAAGAGTCAAAAATGTATGTCTCATGCATGGAATGCAATTATCAAAAGAGGAATTTTCACAGAATTTTGAGCAGTCTCAAGATCACAGAATATGGATATAATATCCCAAAGTATCGAGTTAGAAAGTGATGACATTCTTTTGTTGTATCTATGAGTTGTGTTAAGAGATCAGTTTCATTGCTTTATGGTCAGCCATGTTTTATATGCATTATGAATTAAGTGCTTATCATAAGATCACAGCCACCAGAACCGTCTCTCTGTGCTGTAGAGTTCACCTGTGATGATTTATGTTCTGAGTTAGCTGAGACATCACAGAATGCTCTTCTTACCAGGAAAGGATATAATACACGTTGTTCAAAGCAATAGTGTAAGACTTATTGATATACAGTATCCATACTCCGCCCCTCTCTGAGGATTCTATATTGGTCACTGTTCAGGCTTCTAGTAATTTTCTTTTATTATATGAAAAAGGAGAGTTCAATGTAGGACAGAGGTGGAGCTACCTTGGGTGGTGGGGCGGAGTACAAAGAACAAATAATGATCTTATATGTCTGTGCATGTGCTTCCTCCAAATGTTTCTGTAACTGAAATCTTTTGAAAATTAATAGCCCTGGCCATCTCAAAGGAGGCAAAATAAATAAAGGAATATGCAGCTCAATCTGTGTGTTTATGGGGCAGATAGGTGAAGATGAGAGCCATAGATCTTATTGAGAGGGAAGCTGCCCACTTTTGTCCGTCTATTTGGGTGAGAAGTTGTTGGGCCTCCCTATGTATTTATACTGGGAGCCCTAGTTTTATAAAGCTCTCTGAAGGCTGCGTAGTGTTGGCAACTTGGAGAAGAGGATGAAGCTCCAGTCCTGGACCCACAAGTTCTGTGTGCCCACTCTTGAGCAAGTTACTTAAGCCCTGTGAGCCTGAGTTTTCTCACTTCCAAAATAGGGTCCTCACACAGGTGTGCTGGGAGGTTTAGATGAAAGCACCTGCCAAATAAATCACAGAAATGAGAGCCTACCGAAGATTTGTGCTCCCTGCATTTTGTCTTGTATTTTTAAAAATCTCAAGATGGTGGCACTACTGCCTCTTCATCTCCTCATTTTTTTTTCCGGTCTTGCCCTGTTGTCCCCTCCACTAGGATGCACCCAGGACACTTTCCCAGATTTGCCATGTCCCATGGGAGGCTCTGGCTGCAGTTCATAGAGGTTTCAGAGAGAGAGGCTGAGGCAGACACCTGGAAGGAAAGGTTGGATATCTGCTTTGGAGAAAAAGCTAGGGAAAGTTCTAAGAGGAGGGCATTTACTGTGCCATTTGCCATTTAGATCTGGAGGTGATAGAAATACTGACCTTCTGATGTTTCTATAAAGGCTGTCAGGGCTTAACGAAGTTCCTCATGGGGCAGGAGCCGCACGTGCTTATTAAGGTTGGATCAGTGGATACACCAATCCCTTGGATCTGGGAGCAAACTGGAATCAACAGTGCCACCAAGTGGCAGCCGGCTAATAAGCAAGCTGAAACAGAGACTGCAACTTCTAGTGCTTTGCCCAAATGTCTCTGTCTCTTACTCCTTTTCTTTCTGAAAATAAGATCAAGTCTATTTTCCTTGAATGGATATAGAGAGAATGATCTTGTAAACGTACCTTCTTCTGGCATGTTGCAGAGCTTGGATACATGATTTTTCTTTATTAAACAATCAAAACCTTTGAAGTCCCGCTCAAACGAGCATGTCATAGGAGTAGATACCTCTGCATACGTGTATACAGGTCATTTATAAAAACTGAGGGCTGGGGGCTGTGTGTGCTGGGATTCAAGAAGATTTCCAAGGTGTGTTAACTGGGGGTGAAACTCAGGATGACAAATACTATACATGATGGCAAATAGTATAGACAATACACACGACTCTATTTAGGAGAGGAAACCATTTATATTATTACAGTCTGTAAACTTTTCATTTAGTGTATTTCTTTTTCTGATCATAAAAGTGTTCGTTGTAATAATTTGAAAGGTTTATTACTTTAAAAAGAATACATTCTACTGGCTGTTAAACACCTTGTAAAAAACACAAAATACGAAGATTTTTAGGATACAGAAAAATCCATTTCATTCTTGTCCATTTGTCTGTCATCAGGAAGAGTCTATTTTGTACTCATGCTGCTGTGTTCATTTTAGGACTAATTTGAGATATGCTTCCAGCTTTGATTGTTGCTTTCCCCATTACTTTTATTTTCGATCCCCCATAGAATGCATTTCCATCTTCCAATCTCCTCCCCTCATCCATTCTCCACATAGCCTGGCTTTCAGAATAGTCTGGTATTGAGAGTCAATCCATGCTCTAGAATGTGTCTCAGTGTCCCTGTGACAGCCGACTCTGCAGTATCCATTGGACTTGAAACTGTGGCTGCTGTAGTGGTGCTTTTCTAAGAGCTAAAGTACTTTCTCGTGGTCGTGAATGGTGTGGGAAGCCCACAGCTTGGGTTGTTGAAAGGTCTGTCAATTCTGTTGTGACTAACAATGTTTACCCCGGGGGAGAGAGATTTCCTCCCACTTCCTAGGTGTGTGGGACGTAGGGACAAGTGCTAGGGGATTTATGAATGAGATGGAAGGGAGGACAGAAAATGAAGAAGGGAAACAGATAGCAGGAACCAACAGAGCATCAGCTGAATTCGAACTATAAAAATGACAAATAACAAAAGCAATTTAAAATGTACCTTGCTCCATAGCGAATATAAGGGAGTGAGGAACAAAGCTTTCCTTCCCTCCTATCCTTTGATTTTTAAATTTTTTTTGAAGAAAAGTAGATTAAGTGTGATTTTTAAATACTGTTCAGAATAAAAAGCAAGATAGACCCCAATAACTTACCTTAATTTTGAATATAATATTATATTGTAGATCATTTCTGGACTTAGGTGGCTATTTTTAAATATATTTTTAAACTGTGGTAAGATATACATACATAAAAGTTACCATTTTAACAATTTTTAAGTGGACAGTTCAGTGGCAGTATGTATATTCACATTTTTGTGCGACTATCTGTTTCTAGAACTTTTTCATCTTCCCCAACTGAAACTCCACATCCAGGAAACACTAACTCCACATTTCCCCCTCTGTCATCCTACTTTCTGTCTCTGACCATTTGTCTATCTTCTTTGGAGAAATATCCATTCAAGTCCTCTGCCTATTTTCTGTCTCTATGAATTTGACCACTCTAGGGACCTCATATAAGTGGGCTCATATAGTATTTGTCCTTTTGTGACTGGCTGATTTCAATTATAATGTCCTTAAGGTTCATCCATGTTGTAGTATTCCTCAGAATTTCTTTCCTTTTTAAGGTTGAATAGTATTCCATCATACGTGTACATCACATTCTGTTTTTTGATTCATTCATTGATGGACACTTGGATTGCTTCTGCCTTTTATCTATTGTGGACAAGGCTGCTATGATCATAGATGTTTAAATATTTGCTTTAGTTTTTTTCTGGTTATATGCCCAGAAGTAGAATTGCTGGGTTGTATGATAATTCTTTTTTTTTTTTTTTTTTAGACTGAGTCTCACTCTGTCACCCAGGCTGGAGTGCAATGTCACAGTCTCAGCTCATTGCACCTCTGCCTCCTGGGTTCAAGTGATTCTCCTGTCTCAGCCTCCTGAGTACCACCATGCCCAGCTAATTTTTTTGTGTTTTTAATAGAGACAGGGTTTCGCCATGTTGGCCAAGCCGGTCTGCAACTCCTGACCTCAGGTGATTCACCCTCCTTGGCCTCCCTAAGTGCTGGGGTTACAGGTGTGAGCCACCACGCTCGGCTGGTAATTCTATATTTAATTTTTTGAGGAATTGCTATACAGTTTTTCATAACAGCTGTACGGTTTTAAATTACCACTGATAATGCATAAAAGTTCCAGTTTCTCTACATCCTCACCAAGACCTGTTATTTTCTTCCTTTTTGAAAATCATGGCCATTGTAATGGGTGTGCCGTCATGTCTCATTGTGGGTTTGATTTGCATTTCCCTAATGATCCTTGATGTAGAACATCTTTCATATGTGGTTATTGGTCATTTGTCTATTTTCTTTGAAGAAATATCTATTCCAGTCCTCTGCCCTTTTTAAAGTGGGGTTGTTCGTTATTTTGTTGTTGAGTTGTAGTTCTTTATATTCCGGCTATCAGTCCCTTATTAGATGTATGATTTGCAAATATTTTCTGAGGGTAGCTAAATTCAAGTGGACTGACGATTTAAATGGATGATGCCCTAGCTTGAGAAATCAATCATCCTATGACATGGCTGAAATTGCTGAAGCTAAGAGTTGAGGAAAATGAGGGCCTCCCTCTGGACGGATAGTCCATGCTGCAGACCAGTGGCCAGCCTCTCACTTTTGGGCGACTGTATCATGCTCCTGGAAGGATTTGGTTCAGCAAGGACAAAGCAACCCCTGTGACCTCACTGTGTCAGGCTGGTGATGTGAAATCATTGGCATCAGGTGTAACATCACAGATCACTAAGGTCCACTGCCAGAGAGCCAGGTAATCAAATAGAGGCGGAGCCCCTCTTAGGTCGTGTTGTTTCAGGGTACTGAAGAGGAAAAATCAGCTCTTCATGTACAGCTTCTCCAATTATCAGCAAGTGACCCTTTCAGTCCGTCTCCAGCCGTTTTAAAGAAGCAAAGAAACTACTGGGCTTTTGGGAGGATTTGCCCTTAGCGTTTTAATTGTTGGCTTGCTGGGCCCCTTCCTGGATTTGTAGCACAAAATATTACCATTGTGTTTCCACCGTGGGTTTGCCATTCTTGTTTCAGAAAAGAAATATTTATTTCACCGACTTTCTTCTTTCTGGTTCTTGTTCTTCTTTTTAAAAAAATAATTCTGGGCTGGGTGTCGTGGCTCACACCTGTAATCTTAGCACTTTGGGAGGCCAAGGCGGGCGGATCGCTTGAGGTCAGGAGTTCGAGAGCAGCCTGGGCAACATGGTGAAACCCCCATCTCTACTAAAAATACAAAAAATTAGCTGGGCATGGTGGTACATGCCTGCAGTTCCAGCTACTCGGGTGGCTGATGTGGGAGGATGGCTTGAGCTCAGAAGTTCAGGGCTACAGTGAGGTGAGATCATGCCACTGTACTCTAGCCTGGGTAACAGAGTGAGACCCTGTCTCAAAAAAAAAAAAAAAAAAAAAAATTGGCCAGGCACAGTGACTCATTCCTATAATCCCAGCACTTTGTGAGGCCAAGGCAGGCAGATCATGAGGTCAGGAGATCAAGATCATCCTGGCTAACATGGTGAAACCCCACCTCTACTAAAAGTACAAAAAAATTAGCCAGGCATGGTGGTGTGCACCTGTAGTCCCAGCTACTCGGGAGGCTGAGGCAGGAGAATTGCTTGAACCCAGGAAGCGGAGGTTGCAGTGAGCCAAGATCACCACTGCATTTCAGCCTGGGCAGCAGAGCGAGACTCCGACTCAAAAAAAAAAAAAAAAAAAAAAATCAGAAAGAAGTTAAATGAGGAGTAGCATTTTACAAGAGATATGCAATATAATCATCTCTTGTTTGACAGCATCCTCTGTGAAGTGGACAGTATTAGTTTCTAGGAATCCCATAGAAGTCAATGGAAGGATTTCTGCCTGTGATGAGCTTTCAGCCTCCTGAAGCCTAGATCTAAAGAGACTTAAAGATGTGTGGAGTAAACATATGGAGAAGCACAAGCAGACACAGTTAAAATGACAAAAGTTCATGCTAAGGCACAAGGGCTGATGTGGTGCTTAGGCCTAGGGGTGAGGAGGGGTCCTGAAAGGGTGAGGATTTGAAACAATTTCAAAAGAAGGGAATAACGTGGCTTGGCATCAAAGCAAAATGATAGCTATAGTAGGCATTTTATAGCATTCTCCTCCTCTCTTTTCCTTTTAGCCATGTATATTAACAGGTTGCCTAGAAAAACATTAGGTGTGAGATTTGTTTTTCTTTGGGAGTAGGAGGCAGTGGGGAAAAGAAAGCAGTAAGATTATTGAAATAAAGACTTTTTTTTTTTTTTTTTGTGACAGAGTCTCGCTCTGTCACCCAGGCTGGAGTGTAGTGGTGCCATTTCGGCTCACTGCAACCTCCATCTCCCGGGTTCAAGTGATTCTCCTCCCTTAGCCTCCTGCGTAGCTGGGATTATAAGCGTGTGCCACCAGGCCTGCCTAATTTTTGTATTTGTAGTAGAGATGGGGTTTCACCATGTTGGCCATGCTAGTCTTGAACTCCTGACCTCAAGTGATCCACCTGCCTCGGTCTCCCAAAGTGCTGGGATTACAGGCATGAGTCACCGTGTCTGGCCTTTTTTTTTTGAGACAGGGTCTCACTCTGTTGCCCAGGCTGGAGTGCAGTGGTGCAATCATGGATCACTGTAGCCTCAAACTCCTGGGCTCAACCGATCCCCCCGCCTCAGCCTCCTAAAGTGCTGGGATTGCAGATGTGAACTACTGCACCCTGATGACTGAAGACATTTTTCCAGCATTGGGGAATATGTACTTCTTGAGTGGTCCTAGCAGGCCTTCTCAAAGTCTGTGGTCCCTCTTTGTAGGCCATACAACCTGTCCCATCCTCTGTCTCAGCACAGAGTTGGCATTGGGGGAGCCCTGTGCTGTGGCTGCTTCTCTCTCTCTCTCTTTTTCTTTTTCTAAAACAGAGTCTCACTCTATTGCCCAGGCTGTGGTACAGTGGCATGATCTCGACTCACTACAACCTCCACCTCCCGGGTTTAAGCGATTCTCATGCCTCAGCCTCCCAAGTAGCTGGGATTACAGGCGCTCGCCACCACGCCTGGCTAATTTTTTTAGTTTTAGCAGAGACGGGGTTTTATCATGTTGGCCAGGCTGGTCTCAAATTCCTGACCTCAAGTGATCCACCTGCCTCAGCCTCCCAAAGCGCTGGGATTACAGGCGTGAGCCACTGCACCTGGCTGGCTTCTCTCTTGACTCACTGAGTCTTATCACTTGGACAGAGATGACCGACAGCCGAACCCTGAGCTGCCGGTGGGGATTGGCCTGGATCCCCCTGTGTACACCCTTCCTGTGCTCCGCACTCTGTCCTTTGTTTTCCCTGTGTGGCAGCCGACAGCACTGTGGCCTGGATGACCTCTATACACCATGCCTTTTAGTTGTCCTACCACTTGTTCCAGAAGATTTTGTTGGTGGCTCCTGATAAAAGTGGCACCCCTCGTGCAGTGGGTTGAATAGGGGCCCCAACAGATATGTTCACCTACAACCTCAGAATGTGACCCTCTTTGGAGTAAAAGTCTTGGGAGATTAACATATGGTATGGAACTTGAAGTAAGCATGTGCTGGCTGTGGGTGGGCCCTACATCCAGTGACTTTATAAAAGACAGAACAGGAAAAGAGGTATACAGACACAGAAGGGAGGGCTATGAGAAGACTGAGACTGGGATTGGAGCCATCTGTCCGCAAGCCAAGGAAAGCCAAGGACTGCAGCCACTGGGAGCTGCAGAGAGCACAGCACTTATTCTCTTTCAGAACCTCCTTAAAAATACCAATGGGCCAGGCGCAGTGGCTCATGCCTGTAATCCCAGTACTTTGGGAGGTTGAGGTGGGTGGATCACTGGAGGTTAGGAGTTAAATAGCAGCCTGGCCAACATGGTGAAACCCCGTCTCTACTAAAAACACAAAAATTAGCCAGGTGTGGTGGCAGGCACCTGTAGTCCCAACTATTCAGTAGACGGAGGCATGAGAATTGCTTGAACCCAGGAGACAGAGGCTGCAGTGAGCCAAGATTGCACCACTGTACTCCAGCCTGGGCAGCAAAGTGAGACTCCGTCTTAAAAACAAAAAACCCCAACTATTGTAACTTTGATTTTGTACCTCTGACCTTTGAAATTGCAAAGGAATAAATTTCTGTTGTTTTAAGTCACCAAATTTGTGGTGATTCTTTATGGCAGTCCTAGCAAGCCAATTCTGGATGAATCCTGGAGATCCCAGTTCAGTCACTTTCAGTCATTAGAATCACCCAGAGAACGTTCAAAAAGAACAGCCACTGCATTAGAGTCTCTGAGGGCTGAGTCAAGGGATTAATATTTTTAGAAGTGTCCTAGGCGATTGTCATGTACAGCCTGGGTTCTGAACCACAGATCTTTGCCAGATGTCCCATTTTGCAGATAAGAAAACCAAGACTCAGCAAAATTGCTTTGTGGTCCAAAGAAAAATTTGAAAAGTCCCTTTGTAGGGTTTTGAAAGGGGAAAAACAACTCACTGAAGGACAAAGGAGTGTGTTTGTAAATTAAAATTTTAGAAAAAACAATTCATTGTTGGGTTTCATGGGTGGTAATGGCTAAGAAAAGGGAGGAAGAATTCATCTTCTAATATTTTTCAAGGACCTTCCCTCATACCCATTTTTTATTTTTAAAAATTATTATTATTATTATTTATTGTTTAGAGACAGAGTCTCACTGTCACCCAGGCTGGAGTGCAGTAGGCCATCATGACTCACTTTAGCCTCAAGCTCCTGGGCTCAAGTGATCCTCCTGACTTAGCCTCCTGACAAGCAGCTGGGCTACAGGCACATGCCACCACACCTGGCTACTTTTTTTTTTTTTTTTGGTAGAGACAGAGTGTTGCTATATTGCCCAGTCTGGTTTTGAACTCCTGGCCTCAAGAGATCCTCCCACCTCAGTCTCCCAAAGTGCTGGGATTACAGGCGTGAGCCACTGCCATCTGGCCTAAATCATTTCTAAAAGTTGATTTGTTCATGTGTACAATAAAAGACATGTTTTCCTTCTTAGACATGTATGCCAGTTTAAAATATTTTTGATTTTCATTGCCACCTCAGTAAAGATTCTGTTTCCTTATTCCCTGAAGAAATTCAAACAGAGCCTAGATTTCTGTACGGAAAAGGAGATGAATAATTGTGTTTGAGGTCTTGTTATGGGTAAGCATTTTGGTAAATAACATAGAAGATTTAATGTTCAGAGTAATTTTTTTTAAGGGTGTCTTGGTTTCAGGGATGTGGTATTAAATCTAATCACCCACTTAGGTTATCTGTCCTTTGGAGACTCATGAAGCTAAGGGCAACTGGATAATTAGGATATTATGTACTCTTTAAAACAGCATGATTTAGTCCAAGTAGGAATTGCTGGGGCTCTAAATTAATCTCCTGGGGAACAAATGAAAAAATATATATGTGATATATTATTGAGGTAGTATATATTTTGGTGCTTTGATATCTTGGAGAGTCTTACATTAATCTGTCATTAATTTTAACCAGGGCAATCTGACGGTGATTAAAGCATATCTAGATAATCAGAAGCTAAAGAAGCCCACTGAGAGATTTACTTAAATGATCTAATCAGCTTTTCTTTTCATAGCAGACACAAAACTGAGGTCCTGACGACTCAAGGGCATTAACAATCCTAGGGCACTTTCCCTAAGAGTCCGGGTATTTAGCCCCAGTGTCCTGGCCAAATTCCAACTCAAGTAATGCTATTTTGCCTCCCGAAAAGTCCCCCTGCAGCTACCAGTGGATACAGTATTATTCTTTCCTTCCTGTCCCGAAGTGTGAGGCTTTGTGTGGAGGTGACACCATGTGCTGCAAATCAGATGCTTCATTTCTATTATGAGTGGCTGCATTCTGGCTCCAGGGGCGCAGTCCCTAAGCCGCCATAAGTACATGATAGGGGATATTTACATGACTTGTGCTATCAGGGGAAAATTGCAGAAGATTTATTCTTTTAAAAAACTTACTTTAATCTTCTGTAGAAGGCAATGTTGTGATTAATAAAATTAGATACAGTTAGATAATGTTCAGGTGAATATAATAATAATGTACATATTTGTCTCTGTGCTTTGTTTTATTCTATAGAAGGTTAGAAACAATGATCCTTAGCAATGAGATTTCTATCCTCACCCTGGTCCATGCCAGGTTGCATGAAAATATGTAAAATGAACCATTTCTCAGTTTCCTAGAAAAATCTACATAAAGATTTTTAAATGCTCCAAAATGCAGAACACTTCAATGTGGAAGGATGAAGAGATTCAGGATGCCCTGGTTAATGGGCCCGAGACTCATTGAGAAAACTGGGATACAGGGAGCAGGAGACTGATTCTTCTGGCCGGCACCGTGGTTTCAAAGCAGCCAACCTGGACAGCTTGACAAACTATTTCTGGAATCCTGTTTCTTGAAACAATCTGTTCACTTAGAGGGGAAATTTCCAAGTGCTCTACCGGCTGTGGTTTATGTGCATGGCGCATGGGAGAACAATGCCATGAGGAAGAATTGTGTGCCTGCTGTAAACGGCCCCATTTCATTTCTTTCTTGGGAGATTATGAAAAATGAAGGGAGAACTTCTTGAGGGGCTTAAGGGCAACCAGGGCAGAAAACTGGGAGCAAAGTGGTTTCCATGCAAACTGGAAAATAGTTATGATGAGGCAGGTGCGGTGGCTCATGCCTGTAATCCCAGCACTTTGGGAGGATAAGGCAGGAGGATCACCTGAGCCCAGGAGTTCAAGACCAGCCTGGGCCACGTAGTGAGACACTGTCTCCACAAAAAATATAAAAAGTATCCAGGTGTGGTGGCATGTGCCTGTAGTCCTGGCTACTCAGGAGGCTGAGGTGGGAGGACTGCTTGAGTCCAGGAGTTTGAGTCTGCAGTGAGCCATGATCTTGCCACTGTACTCCAGTCTGGGTGACAGAGTGAGAATCTGTCTAAAATAACAACAACAACAACAACAACAACAACAACAACAACAACAACAGCAGCAACAAACATGATGAGGATGAGACAATGTAATGAACATTGGAGGAATGCTCCAAATATGTCAAGCTTTAAAGATTGAAATTTATAGCAAACTAGATAATTAGGCTATTTAGATATTCGAGCTTTCCTTCTCCCTATTTCCTTCTTTGACATTAGTCAGGACTTTTTGGTTGCAGGTGACAGAAACTCAACACCAACTAGCTACAGCAGAAAAGGGGGTGTACTGGCTTAGCAGCTGACAGCTGAAAAGACCTGAGTCCATGGGTCTGGGGTCTATGATCAGGTGTCACCTCCTGTCCCTCTTAGCTCTTCTCTGGGTAGCTTCTTCCCTCGTGGTGACAAGATGACATTTTGCAGCTTCAGGCTTACATCCTAGTCATCTCAGTGGAAAGAATGTTCCTCCTCCCATAGTTTGATTGAAAACTCCAGGGTTATTTGGCTGGGCCTGATTCTAGTCACATGGCCATCCATGTCGCCAGGAGGGTACAAACTGACGGAGTGAGGGTTGAAACAGCCCCACGCAAACCAAAAGGACTGGGTGTATTTCAAAGGGGAAATCAAGCTGATGCCATCAGGAGGAAGGATATAGATGCTGACCCCAAAATACAGATGTCTGTCACTGACATATAAATTAAACATGTTTATTGAAAAGTGCTAACAAATGCTTTTTTAACTTTATAAAAGTGTTCAACACATTTGACTAAAACCATGTAATTAACATCTGTAAAGAGAAGGAAAAAATGTGAAGTGTGGAATCATGGAGCTGGCCTCCTAGCCTTTTTTCCCACCTAGTAGAGAAATTCACAATTTCAGTGTTCCTGCCAAGAAGTATGTCAACTTCCAGTTGAGTTCCTCTAGGGATGTTGTATTTATTACTTCATAGGGAAGTACATTACATTTTTTTTTCCTTTGAGATGGGGTCTTGCTGTCACCTAGGCTGGAGTGCATGTTGCAGTCATGACTCACTGCAGCCTCGACCTCCTGGGCTCAAATGATCCTCCTGCCTCAGCCTCCTGAGTAGCTGGAACCACAGGTGCGCCACCATGCCCAGCTGATTTTTTAAATTCTTTTTTTTGTAGAGACAAGTTCTCATTATGTTGCCCAGACTGGTCTTGAATTCTTGGGCTCAAGCGATCTGCCTGCCTCAGCCTCCCAAAGTGCTGGGATTATAGGCGTGGGCCACCGTGCCTGGCCTATATTCCATTTTAATAGGAAGGTGTTCCCTCTCATATTAAGCTGAAAGGCCCTCCCTTCTCCCTCGCCTTTGTTCTAATGGTCTGTTTTCTGCCTTTTGGAGTTACATGAAATAAATGTAATCTTTCCAAGATCTCCTCTGTTCTTTTCAAAGTCGAATTTGTTTTTTGGCTATATGTAACTGTTTCTCTTAGTTATTCCCTTCTTGTTCTCCTCCCTCCTCCTGCTTTCTCTTTTTTATGATATAAAGAAAGCTTATAATCCAATTTCATGACAATTGTTGGACATGTAATTCCTTTTTAAAAGTTTCTCTTGTTTCTTAATGAATTACAGTTTGAAGACTCAATATAAAGTGTTTATCACAAAACTGAATTTTTAAAACAGCACTCTCCAGCATTTATGTATTTCATTTTAAAAGTTTAATTATTTCAGGAAACACAGGTCTTTAAGCATCTTTTTGTGTCCTCAGTATTCTATAAGATGCAGCAAATTGGGCATGATGCTGAAAGTTCTTAAGTGTCCTTAAATAGCCGATGAATATAAATATTCAGTTTAATAGAGAAACCATTAAGAGAACAATGTAAGAAAATCAATGTAAGAGAACAGTGATTTTGTAGATGGGAATTAAGATTCTAATATGCACTTGACCTAGTAAATGAACTCTTAAGAAGGGGTGTCTCATTGTTCTCTCTTGTATTGCTGTGTTTTAAGCAATGGTAAATCTAAGCAAAGAATATTAAAGTCAGCTTTTTAAAGAAAATTCAGAGGCTTAAAATAAAACTCCATTATTAATGATTCTCTGTTCGCTTTGGCCATTTACATTTCTGGATCAGTCTTGTTTTTTAGTTAAATATCTTAGACATATTTGTTTTAGAGAAGGTGTGTATCATTTCAGTTCCTGGTTTTTCCATTTTAAATCGTATCTCATGTACTCACTACATTTTGTTTACTTCTTAACTTTTATTTTTTAATCATTAGCACGAAAAATATTTTATCAACAACGAATTGCTATCATCTTTATAAGAAATGGACAATTTTATTCAGTTATTTAGGTGGCGATTGCCGTATTCATGAAAAGTTCACCAATAATTAACATTTTTTTTCAACAACTGCAACATTCCTATCCTATGTTGGGTCTGTAAAAGTTTGTGGAAGAGGAAATCGAACAGCTTTAAGAAGCACATACTTCTTACAAGTTAGGAAGGAGAAGCAGGGAAGAGGTTAATGAGTTCTCTAAGCCCATGAGAATGGAGGGAGATGGCCCAACTCACAGGTCTGTACTTCACTCTCTCTTCCATTTCCATCCAGCTTATGCTAATATGGAAAGATTGATGGGCCCTGAGTTGGCAGAACTATTAGTCTAAGAGGAGGGTGAATTGAAGATGGAGGTGTAGAAGGATAAAGAGAGAACAGCTAACATGTAACCAGGTCGAAGAGAGGTGTGCAGCTGCTGGTGGTAAGACTAGAAAGGTTGCTTGTCAGATGCAATTTCTGTTGAAACCCATCACCCTCCCTTTGTTAATATTCTTACCTGGTGCAATTTCTCTTCCAGGGACTGTTTCAGGAAAGACATGCCAGGTGGAGTGATAGGGTTGTAGGGAGGGTGATGCACCATTACTAGCCCCATCTCCTCACAGCCCCTGGTGCTTTTCAGCTGCAGGATTAAAGACTAATACAGAGTGGCAGCTGCCGAAGGGGCAATCCTCATACATAGTAGGTGCTCAATAAATGCCACTGGCTTTGTGTGAAGATGCTTAGAGGTGGATGTGACAGGTTTTGCATTAAGAATCATGAGTTAAGACATAATGTGTTTTAGCACAGTTTCTACCTGCATTTCAGAAGTAAACAAGTTTCTTCCTTCACACCTTCTTTCTTCTGAAACAAATGTTCCTTGAGCGCCTGCTAAGTGCTTAATTCATTTTCCGGCACCGTGGGTGGAAAAACAATCATATCTTCCCTGTTTTTCTATGAAGTTAAGGCTGGGTACCTAATTTTTTCCTCCCTCACACTTGCTTTCCTTTTTATCATCTCAAATTCTCCCAAAGTATTGCAAAGTTTGAAGAAAACAAAACAACAGTTTTATTCATTTGTGGGTTAAACAGTGTGTTCATCAAGCTGATGAGTTAAATACAAAACAAACCTGAAAGACTGCTGTATTCCTTGTAACTAAGGCATATGCTGTGGGGTCAGATTTTTCTTTTCATTCAAAGATTTTTTTCATTTGTTCCTTACACCCATTTCTATGTTTACAAAGATTCTTTTTTTGCAGTGCCATCAAGAAGAAAATCTTACCATTCAGTAAAAGGTCATAATGCCTCATTATTGGGCAGACTCAGGTATATATGGAGAACTACTTATATTAAATATGTATTCCAACACACCTTCCCTAAAACCAGTTACAGTACCCTTCGCTCTTCTTATTTCTTGCTTTCTTTTTTTCTATCTCATTCTTAAAGATTTTTTTTTCCTGCTTGTACAGACCGCCTAATTTCCCTTCTCAGATTTCATTTTATGATCTGTCGGTAAGTCTTTATGGCACCTCTCACCATAGATTTCAGTTTAATAGTATCTGTGTTAATTATCCTATCTTTAAGACACAATGGGTTGATTTGTTAGAATGAAATTTACATTGCATTTCTAATTATGAACATCTACAGTTAGTTGCTTCATTTTGATATGGTAAAAACATGGCTTGTATTATTTTTCAAAATAGTAATTAGAAATGCATCTCCTGACACTGTTACTTTCAAAACACCAACAACACTTAATAAAGAAGCAACATACATTTAATTAGGAAAAGCTAATAGAAACTTTCGGTTGCTTTTAAATGGTTAATAAAACTAGACTTGTAAAGGGAATTGTATATATTGTTCATTTTTTCTGAAGGTTGAGTTAGAGCCCTACCAGTTGAGTGTGGGATCATGAGTTTTCTTTTTCCACATCCTTGGCCATTGTGTTTACTTTTATTGTGGTTGTCAACCTGGATTGTTTTTCTGGGAAGGCAACACCCTCACTAGATAAAAATCAATGCTTATCTTGGCTTTGCAGTGAAATCCTAAAATATTATAGAAGTTTTCAAGGGAGTGAACAAATCTGTGGAAATCAAAAAGGAAATATGTATGTATTTTTAGAAAATTCATTTGAATTCAATTTGTCTGACGTTAACTCTATATTTAAGTATGTGCTATGTTTCTATTTTAAGTCTCCTCTACTGCTGTGATTGTTTAAACAACAGATACAGCAAAACAAAATCAAACAAAAACCCCTGAGTAGAAAGAAGCCTTAACTCCAGAAAGCTTTTCTAAGAACAGGCTCTCCCTCTGTTGCCCAGGCTGGAGTACAGTGGTGTGATCTCAGTTCATTGCAACCTCTGCCTCCCGGGCTCAAGCAATCCTCCTTCCTCAGCCTTCCTGGTAGCTAGGACCCCAGGCACGTGTCATCACGCTCAGCTAATTTTTTTTTAATATTTTGTAGAGCTGGGGTTTCACCATGTTGCCCAGGCCAGTCTCAGATTCCTGAACTCAAGAGATCTGCCTGCCTCTGCCTCCCAAATTGTTGGGATTATAGGCATGAGCCACCACATCTGGTCAACTCCAGAGATCTTTAAAAGCATTCCTGTTCTGCAGTGAGAATCAGAAGAAAAATATAACCAGTGTTGATTTGCTAGGTTTGAATAGAAAACTTGGGTGATTTCCATCATGTTTCCATGGATTTCATTAAAGAGGGAGTTCGGCTCCATGTTGTTTATTATGACTTGTTAAATTTGACTAACTATTTTAATGTGAGTCTCAAATGGTAGGTATCTCATGACTACTAGTGATTAACTATTAATTGGGAACTTAGAGCTTTAAGTATCATACAAGGCAGAAGACGCACCCCGTGTCTTTGATGGTGAGCATGGAATGATCTCTGAGCATTACTGTGAATATGGCAAGTGAGCATGTGGGCCTCTAGGGAGATCAGAAGCACGGCTGACAGGTATGGGGGAGCGAGATTGGAACTATGTGTGCGTGGGGTTAAGAGGCCCATTTAAGTGCCAGGGGTCTTGCTGTGTGTGTTTTCAGTCCTCTGAGCAATGGAGCACACACTGTTATGTTGCAGGCGTCCCCATGCTGACATCACTTTGGCCCTCATATAACTGAGGCCACCCCCCAGATCCCTGCAACCTTTATTTCTATTGCCTCATCTTTTGCATACTCAACTTCCCCTCCAGGTCTCCTCTGTAGCAAAATCACTCTTCTAGATTTATCTCATTGCTCACAGCTTAGCCGCTCTTGTCCTTCTCTGTTCTCTTTTATGGGTACACTCATCTGTAGACTCAAATGCTTAAAACATTAAAAAAATTGATATCACAGCATTGTTACCTTCCAGAGACCACATTTCAAGCCCCTTGTAGTAGGAATGTCTAGACTGGTGCAGAACTCAGAGGGTTGATCTCATTCTAGATCCTTCAGATAGGGAAACAAGAGGAATGGAATTTCATTTCTTTTCTTTTTTTTTGGAGACAGAGTGTCACTCTGTCACCCAGGCTGGAATGTAGTGGTGCAATCACTGCTCACTGTAGCCTTGATCTCCTGGGCTCAAGCAATCCTCCTGTCTCAGCATCTGGTGTAGCTGGGACCACAGGTGCACACCACTATGCCCAGCTAGTTTTTTTTTTTTTTTTTGGTAGACACAGGATTTCTCTATGTTGCCCAGGCTGATCTCAAACTTCTGGGCTCAACTAATTCTCCCACCTCCGCCTCCCAAAGTGCTGGGATTACAGGTGAGAGCCACTACACTGGCCAAGAACAGAGTTCTCTAACAGCACCCCTAGGCATACATAATAGTTTTCATTTAAAATCTCATCTCTTTCTACCTCATTGTCTTTTTCTTCTTTCCCCTCCCCTTAACTTCTGCAGTCTCTCACGCTGTGATGTGTGAGTTGTGAGAGTTTTCTTAGCTCAGTAGCTAAGAATTTAACTGTACTGATTTGTCCCATTGCACCTGCTGAAATGCTAAAGGGAAAACTTGGCACATAAAATATAAGTCAGACTGATAAAATTAAACTTCACAAGCTATGCAGCTGCTGTGTACACACAAAACACGACTAGAATCTTCACCACTGACTGCTTAGATATTCTAGTTTTACATCTTTGCTCTTTTCATCAGGTTTGCATTGTGTGTGTCGGGCGGTAGGAAATTTCAGGATTATCATTTCATCCTGCAGAAGCAGACATGTGAATCATCTAGCTCTGTGCTTGCATCTATAGCTTATGTTAACCTAAAGTGCAGCCATGTACAAATTATTGTCTCTAGGACAGTGTTGTAGCTTTAAGTACAGAAGTGACCCAAGTACGATCACTGCAGGGGAGAAACCCCTGCCAAGAAGTCACATTATTTAGGTGGCTCAGTCATTATCCACTCTGTGAGGCTGAGAAGGTCCCAACCACTTTTAGGGATAAAAACATCATTTAAAGGAAGAACTTATTAACATGCTTTTTTCCCAGGGTTTCTGAATTTTCTTTTATGGCCATAATGTCTGCAGTGCTGAGATACAGTTGTGCTCATCCCAACTTCGGAGAAGTTTAGGTAGATGAACTTAAGACAATGCTATATATATATATGTAGCAGGTCTCCTCTGTAGCAAAATCACTCTTACATATATCACTCACTATATATATATAGAGAGACAATACTATATATAGAGAGACAATACTATATATAAAAAATATATTATGTAATATGTGATATATAATATATGATGTAATATGATATATCATAGATCATGTAATATATGATATATACTATACACAATATAATATATAAATCTGATTCATATAATATGTAATATGTTACATATCACATAATATGTAATATATCACAATATATATCACATCTCTATATGGTATATAATAATATATGATAGAAGATATATATCATATGATATATATAATACATATAACAACATGTGTTATATATCGTCTATAAAAAAGGGGACATGCTCCCCTTTTTATGATGACACCAGTTGTATTGGATTAAGGCCCACCCTAATGACCTCTTTTTAGCTAGGTTAAATTTGCAAAGACCTTATTTCCAAATAAGGTCACGTTCCCAGGCACCTGGTGTTAGGATTTCAACAAATCTTTCTTGGGGACACCATTGAACCCTTAACAGCCAGTAAGGCTGATAGGAGAACCAAAGTAGCGTGACACTCTAGAAACCAAGTGAAGAGTGTGCTTTAGGCAGGAAGGATGGATAAACTGAGTCAGGCGCTGCTGACTGAGCAATTAGGATGAGAACAAAAGATTGATGGTTGCATTGAGCAATGCGGAGGTTATGATCACCCTTGCAGTGAGTGGTTTCAGCTTAGTGGTAAGGATGAGAATTAGATTGAAATGGAAGAGAGAATGGAAACAGAGGAGAAGGCAAGCATAGAGAGGTTTTTGAAGAGTTTTGCATACAGGGCAAGAGAAAAATGGGAGGTGGCAGAGGGGAAACCAGTGTTTGAGGGGATTTTTTTAAAAATGAGATAAATAAAACCATTTTTAAATATATGAGCCAGTGGGGGGAAAATATTACAGGAAAAGGAGAGAGTTTCTAGAGTGATGTCTTTGAGTAGGCAAGAGCGTGTATGATCTAATAGCTTTGCAGAATATGGCTGGTTTAACAAGCCCTCCAGGCGATTCTGATACACGTTCAAGTTTGAGAACCACTGTTCCAGGTAATCTCTAGGACTCTCTAAAATTCTGTGCCTTGTGATGACTTTTACTCTATTAGCTGAAAATGAAATCCCCTCTTTTGTTTTGAATGATGATACTGCCTAATGTATATGAAGAATGAGTTGAGATGGAATGTGACTGCACATATTATAGGGAGATGTGCTATGGGGAGGGTTGGCCCTCCATCTCTGCTTTACTCTGAGAGGCTTAATCAGCTGTACTGTCTCTTTAAACTATAATTTCTGTCATTTAGAAGCACCTCTTCATCATTGCCTGGGAGATCTGGCTGCATCTCCAGTTGCTAGTTTTAGATGACTGGGCATTAAACCCTAGCAGAGTGAAGAGAGTATCACAGGGACTTAAAATATTTGTATTTGGCAGAACCCAAAGGCTGTATAACAAATTAATGTCCCAATACCTTAATGCTATTGTATCAAATTTTTGTATATCAAGTTTCCTTAAAATATGACTTAGTATTTTCACTGAAACCTTCCCAAAGAAGAATCCCCAGTTTGGAGTGTCTGGCCATCTTATGACTTTATTTTGTTCCTTATAAATTGGAGCTGTAGATTGGCATTATCACTGTAAGATAACCTTTAATTCTAAAATTTACAGTTAACAAGATGGCCATACTTTCTTTCTCAAGTCAGTTAAAATTGATTTTGATTTTCCTAATGTTACAGGACTGAAAAAAGTTGAGACAACGGAAAGAGTTTCAATCAACGCAGCAACTAACCTGAGTTTTAGTAAAATAACTTGGTGTGAACAAATGTTTGGCTAACACAGAACATTATGCTTTTCTAGCAGTTAAAATTAATTTAAGAATATTGATTTTGCTTTATGTGGTAGAAAGTACAAGATTATTAAGCTTGTATATTCAAGAGGGCATTCCCCTTGCTCTCATTTGAAGTAGTCACAAAGGATTTGAAGTGCCTTTTGATACTAGAAAGTTATTTCCCTGGTTTCCCTGAACATATCTAAGGAAATTTGGAATGAGTCTCGCCCTTTAGTGTTCTGGGATGTTGTTAATTGCCCATCTGTTAATGTCAATGTTAACATTTTCATCCTGGAACCTTCACTCAGCATCTAACAGATAGAGTGCCTATGCCCAGCCCAGGTGGTGCAGACCATATGGAATGCCTGGGTTGGTGGAATGGTATCCAGAAAATAGCATCTGTAATTCATACAACGTAATAAGAGCAATGATAGATGCAGGTGCAGGCTGCTCAGGCTGCACAAGTGAGGGGGGCTTCACCCCGACTGCTGGGGGTGGTGGTTAATAGTAAGTTTGATAAATGGGGGGAAAGTGATAGTAAAGCCTGTCGAATATGTAATCTTTTAAAACATTTATAATAACATGCATTATAATATTTCACATTTTAATATTTAATTACTTTTATACCCATCTGTTTTATCCTCACAAACACCCAATATATAGGCAGATCGAAAAAGAAAATCAAGACTTAGAACATTTGACCTGCTCAGCTTTACACAATTGGTAGGAGCCAAGCCTAATACTCAGCACATCTGAATCCTGGTCTAAATGTTTTGTACCTATAGTTAAGGAAATGAACGTGATTCATTTCAGAATTGGTTCTGAAATGAACTAAATTATATATAGACCAACTTACAGTTCAGCAGTAATTTAAAGGATATTTGAATTGTCTTTAAGTTCCCTTGAAATTGTAAACCTTCACATGCAACTCTGATATTATAATTGGGAACTTTTAAGAAAGTTTGGCTTGAGATTCATGACTGAGACGATTTTGTATTTAATGTTGCATTTGATAAACATGCCATTAAATAATGTTGATTCTTTTACAAGTTGTTAGTTTTTTTAATGCTCCATAAAACTTTACCTACACTGTTGTTGTTTCCAAAGTGGGTTTTGGCTTATAGATTTTCAACTTGTTCTTTTTCTTTCCTTTTTTTCTCTACATTTTAAAGCTTTATATTTATAAGAAATTGAAGCTGTTTTGTGTGTGTTTGAAATTTTTTTTGTTTGCTTAATTTAAAACTTGCAGTGAAAGTTGACCTAATAGAACAGTTTAATGCCAAGTTTAGTTTAAAGCACCTTCCAAAAGTCCAAAAGAGCAAGAAAGGATTATCTCTACGCTCTGCTGGGCCAGGGAGAATGCTACACTCTCAGGACTGCAGGCAGAATGCAAGGAGACAAGTCTAGCATGTCTGAACTAACCCTGGCTCCTGACCAAAATGGAAAGACCCGATGAACAATGGCACTGGTAGCTACATTCCATAACCTCCTGGGATGAATGTTATTCACATTTATAGTAGCAGTTATAAGTAGTATTTCTGAGAAAACACGCTGAGTTGATTGCAATTGGCTGTAAAAATGACTTGAAGTTTGCTCTGTTTTCAAAGTGATGTATCTCTCAGAAAAAGTAGATGGAAAGTCAGAACTTTCCCTTTTGATGGTGGAGTAAGCTGGTGTTCAAGATTATATGATTTACTGATGAAATTTGGAGATGCAAAAATCAGTCTAGCTTTAAATATCCTTTTCATGTCATGTTATGAATAAATTAACAGATCAGGGCCAGGCACAGTGGCTCACTTTGGGAGACCAAGGTGGGCTGACGGCTTGAGCTCAGGAGTTTGAGACCAGCCTGGGCAACATGGCAAAATTCTGTCTCTATAAAAAATATACAAAAAATACAAAAATTAGCTGGATGTGGTGGTGCCCTCCTGTAGTCCCAGCTATTTAGGAAGCTGGGAGGCAGAGGTTGCAGTGAGCTAAGTTCACTGCACTCCAGCCTGGGCAACAGAGCCAGACCTTGTCTCAAAAAAAAAAAAAAAAAAAATTAAAAAAAAAAAGGAATTTCATTGGCTGTTAGGGATCATTCAGATTCTTAACAGAATTTCAGATTTGAAAACTGGTTTGTAGTGACCTTGACTTCTGGTGACACAGAGTTAAGACAAAGGTCCCAAATGGTTTTTCTCAGTGTTGCTTGGTGTTTCTTTGATATGTGCAAGATCTCTTTGATGCCCCTTTTCCACATCTTGCTTTACCTGAGATGCTGCATCTCCTTGCTATTAATACTATTTACACACATTACTCTGCCTTACCACCAAAGTCAAAGAGCAGCCCTTCCCAGGAAGTTGTTCTCCCAACCAGGTGTCATCTCCCTTTTCTCTGAAACTCCATATAACATCTGTGTTATTTTAAACAAGATTTTAGATGTGAAAGCCCAGCACGAGATCTGGGGCATAGGCACCCAGAAATCTCAGCTTAACCACTTGTTTTATCTTATTGTGTGGCCACTTGTATATATGACTATTTTGCTTTTGGCATTTAATGGAGTAAACTTGATCTTTTCTACTTGTTTTTTAAAAAAGTACTTTATTTAATAAATATATCATATATGCAAAAAACTTTAAATTGAATGCACAGTTTAAAGAATCATAAAACAAGCAGTTTTGTCTTTGGTTCTGAGCTTAAGAAAGAGATTAGCAGTACTGCATGGAGCCCTCCCGGACCATACCTCCTCCCTCCTGGATGAACCACCATCCTGAATTTTGTGGTTATCATTTCCTTGCTTTCTTTTATAGTTTATCTGCATGTGGATGATTTTGTGACTTGCTTTCTTTCTCACGGTATTTTGCTTCTGAGATGCATCCATACAGCTTTAATGTTGCAATCCCTCACTGCTGTCAATTTCACTGTTGTGTAATATTCCAATTTGGAATGTATCTTTTGACATGGCAATATAGGTGTACATGTGCAAGAGTTCCGAGTCTAGAAGATATACCTAGGAGTGGATTGGCTGGTTCTCTGTTCATGTTCAGCATTTCCAGGATGTGATGCCATTTTGTGTTTCAAAATGGTTGTACTAAAATTATCCTCCCACCAGCCGCATATAGTGATTCCTGCTCCAAAACCTTTTCCTACTGCTTTTAAAGTTCTGGGAGGACAGTCACTCTATCTCTCTTTGCAGGTCCAGCTTTTAACAGTGAACTTTGTGCAAATTTAGTAATGCCTGATTGTCTGATTCAATATTTGGTTGAATTAAAGAATCGAATAAATTTCCCCATTCTCTTTGAAGTACTCTATATTAGGTTTTATGAACAAGAGAGAGGACTGGGTAGGAGAAAACCCATAAATTGCCATTCAGGGATCTGGGTGTGAGTTCTATAACCTCCTCCTACCTTGCAAAACGTAATAGCTTCATGATGGCAAAATATTCTCTACTGTTAAAAGCAGATAATCATCCTACATCATGATGCAGAGACATCCGACCTAGTGTCTAGCCTGTGTCAGAGCTCAGGAAGTACAAGTTGCTCTTTCTATTTCACTCCACTCTAATGTTAAGGCAGGACTCTGAATATAGTTCACTGGTCTGCGTTGGGATGAGCCACCCAGAGACAACTAAGCCTCAGGACAAACAAAGCATTTGCCTATGTAGCCTCAGGGCAGCCCAGAGCCAAGATACTCAGGCTGATTCTAATGTGTGCTTGGCTGTGGTGCATCCCCTTGGAGTCATTCTGGATCATTTCTTTTCATTCTCACGCGGGAGCCCCCTGAACGCCCTCATCGGCATGGTGGCTACACTCGATGCTAATTTGGCCGGTTTATCTGAGCTACAGGCTTGCCACGGAGTTGGGTGGCAGGAGTTGTGTAAATTGCAGTTTATCTAACACAGACTTTGTGCCAGACATGTTCAACACTTTACAGATATTAGTTCAATTCTGTGAGGTACACATTGTTATTATTGCCATTGTAGGGATGACAGAACTGAGACATAAAGGTTAAATAACATCCCCAAGTGACATAACTAGTGGGTGATAGAGCCAGGATGTGGTTACCTGCAGAATGGTAACCTTAAAGTAGCAGAACAGGTGGGTGGGTTTTCATTTCTGTCACACGATCGTTTGGTGCCCTGATCTTTGTGTGTCAATACAGTGTTGACACCAAAGTTAAAAGATCTGTGGCTTTGATGCCACAGACCCTCTACCTGCAGCCCTATTTCCTTTTGGGTGCATGAATGAGCCGATTTAGAAATTTCTTGCTTGCTGAATATTTCCCTCTTTATAATGTCTCTTGAAGTCTCAGAGAATTCTTCCCAGTACTTAGAACTGTAAATACTTTCCCTGAAATTATAGATTTTAAAAGGTTTGCTTGGACTTTTTCCAATTTCATAGTCCTAGCTCAAGGTTATAACTTGTTACAATGCTTCTGATAAAATTAAGAAAGCATATGGTTGTAAAACTTTTTAATAGCAGAAGCTTAAAAGAACTCTCAGTATGAACAACTCCCCCAGATATAATGAACTATGTTGGTTTTGAAACTATCTGGATACATTTTCTTCTTCAGGGTAGAAGTTCATCTCCCTCTCAACAGAAACAGAACTCGCATCAGTTCTGCCCAGAAGTAAGAATGCTTTAAAAACAACTTTATTTTATAAAGTAATACTAAGACATTGAAATCTGTCTTTGTGTTTATATTAGCACTTATCTTGCAGTGCATGGGTAATTAACTCTTAAGTTTCATGAAATTAAAAAATTTGGGCATTTTTGAATACTATAATTGTACTGTATGCCTCGGAGTCAATGCCAAGTCATATATTTCTTTTAATGCAGAGTTTCAATAAAATAAAATTTAATTGAATGACATTAATAGGGATCTCGGGCAGAGCCTGGCATTTTCATAAGTTTTTCAAAATTCTTAGAACAGTTTGGAAAAAATATGTTTGTGCTGTGGTCTTTCCTTTCATCTGTATCCAAGAGAATTTACATGTAAACTATGAATTGAAAAGGGCTTAGAAAAACTTATTTGAATCTCTCATATTTCAAAGAAAACAGAAAAATCTTGTTCTTGAGTCAGAAAAACAAACAAAAACAATGCCCTGATGCCTGTCCGAGGAGCAATATAGCTGCTCAAGTGCAAGGCTGGACAGATCAGTGTGACACGGCAGTGCTTGGGGCAAACGGTTGACTTGGAACGTTCTGGACAATGCCAGCTAGTCACCTATAAACCCCACAACCACCTGGGAAAAATAGCCATTAAACAGATTGGCCTGGCTCTACCTTAACTAGCACTTTTTGTTTTTCTTGTTAATAGTAATGATAACAATAACAACAACAGAAAACACCATAAAAAAGAGAAAATATACGTGGACCCCAAACCACCTTTCTACTGTTTCTAGTTCATTTGTCACAGCACTATTTTATGATTTGATGAGTCATTAAACATTTTATTTGAAAAAATATTTTTGCAAAAATTTCAATTTTTCTCCTATTTTGTCCATTTTGCCCTGATATCCTGACTGTTTTAGGCATACTCTGTTTTTGTTTTTTTGTTTTGAGATGGAGTCTTGCTTTGTCGCCCAGGCTGGAATGCAGTGGCACAATCTTGGCTCCCTGCAACCTCCGCCTCCCAGGTTCAAGTGATTCTCCTGCCTCAGCCTCTTGAGTAGCTGGGATTACAGGCGCGCGCCACCACGCCTGGCCAATTCTTGTATTTTTAGTAGTGACTGGGCTTCACCGTGTTGTCCAGGGTACTGTCGAACTCTTGACCTCAAGTGATCTGCCTGCCTCAGCCTCCCAAAGTGCTGGGATTACAGGTTTGAGCCACCGTGCCTGGCCCTAGGCATACGTCTTAAATCCCACTTTATCACGCTCACACACAATGCTTCATGTTGGTTTAGCTCAAGTTTCAGGCCACACCTTAAAAATGAAATGCTAAGGCTTTGATTTTCTTAACTTCTTGGGGATTATTATAATAAGGGACCACTGGATGAGGCTTATAAAGAATCCAATGGGTAGGTTTATTTTTGTACTTGAAAAATGAAAACAGCTTTATTATCTTTTTCTTTAACTACTGATGCTCATTATAAATGTTTTAAACAACATAAAGCAATAAAGAAGAAGAAACTGCCTGAAATTTCCATCCTTCAGAAACAATCATAGATAATATTTTTGCCTGTTTCCTTTCAGACTCTTGTGAGTATGGATGAGTATGCGGGGACACACAGAGAGCATCTAGAAAGCCAGGATTTTAAAAGAGTGGGAAGTGGGATTATAGCCAAGAAGTCTGCTTAACATCACTTAATTAACACCCTCTTTTCTCCCGAAAAGTCTCCAAACTACGAATCTTACATTGTATCTGCTCAAGATTGTAGGGGGAAAAGAACGTTGTCAGTGATTTTTTTTTTTTAATTTAAAAAATTTATGTATTTATTTATTTTCATTTATTGTGATATAATATTTGTACGTATTTATGGAGGATGTGATATTTTGATACATACATACAATGTATAGTGATCAAATCAAGGTGTTAGGCTGTCACCTCAAACATCGTTTCTATGCATTGGGAACATCTTCTCTTCTAGCTGTTTTGAAATACACAATATATTGTTGTTGACTATAGTCACCCTACTGTGGTGTCAAACCCTAGAACATGCTCTTTCCATATAATAGTATGTCAGTGAATTATTTATGTGAACCCCAGGTCTTTGGTGGGACCATCAGTAGGACTAGGTGACAGCAGGTTGGGGCTGAGCATTTTCTGTCTGTACGCAGTACTGGTGGCCCTCCCAGGGTTCAAGGAGGTGGCATTTCTACAGACCATGGCTGGAGACAACCCGGTCTGTAAAATCCCATTCTGAGGCCTGGAGTGGCACTGCTGTTGCTGAATGTTGGTGATTTCACTGGATTATCCGTGCTCTTTCAAGATCATGCCATTCAATCTTGGTTTTAACATCGCTACAGACTTTGCTCTATATACAAAGAGCTTCTATATCCAGATGACCAATAGGTGACAGTCAGATGGTGACTGAGTTTCCACATGAAAGGCAGGGGTGAGTCCCCTGTTACACTGACTTTGAACTGTGTGGGCTTTGAGGATCCTGATCAAGGCTGGATTAGGCTCTGGGTGTCTTTTGCTGCCAGGCTCTCTGTAGTCTTGTCGTTAGCTGCCTATCATTCTACTGCAGAAAAATTGTGAAGTGGCTGGAGAATTGAGGTGGAAAACTTAGTTTCTTTTAGCAAAATGCAGACTTGACCTGTGTCATCATTTTCTGTAAAACTTTTGAGGTCGTTTGCTCTCTCTTCCCGGTGTTGACTCATAAAGTGACATCTGCTGACAACTGAGCCTGACCATCCATCCTCAGAACCACTCCTTATGGAGGATGACAGCTCACTGCAACTTGCATTTCCTTCTGAAGGGAAAAGCACAAACACTACTTGGTGCCATAGGTGTCATTTTCCTTCTTATCTGATATGTAAAGTTTTTTTTTTAACTTTTTATCATATATCTTTAAAAAATATATGTCTTTATTTTGAACCATGTGAATGCCTCCTGTCCTCTCCCCTTCTCTGCTCTCCTTTTGGCCTTGTTGTGTTGTCCAGGCTGGTTTCAAACTCCTGGCCTCAAGTGATTCTCTTGCTTCAGCTTCCCGAGTAGCTGGGACTATGGGTCAGCATACCACCATACCCTCATAGGTAAAGTTTTCAATTAAATTAAATACTTAATGAACAAATATCATTGAGTTGTATACATTGAATATGTACAGTTTTTAAAGATTCAATCATATCTCAATAAAGTGGTTTTAAAAACAGAGTCTCCTGTAGATAACGTATAGTTAGGACATTTAAGAAAATTATCCTGCCAATCTGTGTCTTTTCACTGGGGAATTTAATCCATTTATACTTAAAGTGATTATTGTTAGGGAACGACTTAATTTGTTCATTTTGTTACTTGTTTTCCATGTGTCACAGATGTTTTTGTGCCTCATTTCTCTATTGCTTTCTTCCTTTGTGTTTAGTTGATTACTTGTAGTGTCACACTTTGATTCTCTTTTCATTTTCTTTTATGTATATTATGTAGCTATTTTCTTTGGGGGTACCATGAGGATGACATAGAGCATCCTAAACTGTAACTATCTGTTGCGAATTCATATCAACCTAACTTCAACCACATACAAAATCCCTACTGCTTTACATCTCTACTCCCTTTAGCTTATTGGTATCACAAATTACATCTTTACACATTATGTACTTATTAACACTGATTTCTAATTTTTATGCATTTGTCTTTTAAATCATACAGAAAATAAAAGGGGGGATTACAAATGAGAATTACAATAAAAAATGTGATCTCTGAATATAAATCCTGACGAAGCCCTGATTGGCTTTTTGTGTAAGGAGTATGATGCGGTCATAGTCAGGTTGAGGTTGAGGTGTATGTGTTTTTTTCCTATCTACAGACATCAGGGATGGTGCTTTATTCTCTTTCTTCTTTTTTCATCCTGACTAGGTTTCAGGGGCATATAATTTCTTCTAAAGAAGAAGGATATTCTGTATATTCCATACATACATGGCTGGGTGGAGTGTTCATAATAGATGGAGGCCAAATCTAGGTGCAAAGTCAATAGGCAAAAGGATGAAAGTCAGTGAAACAGGATGTGTAAGACTCAGGGATTCTGCAGTGTTATTTTTTTTTAACATAGGAAACAGTGCTGTGTACTGGAGAGAGAGAGCACAGCCCCTACAGCCAAATGGCTTCATGACTTTTTCTGCATTCTACATAGGATGAGATACCACATCACTCCAGAGCCTAGAATGTCATCTGTGCGATTTTCATAACTTTCCTTCTACTATTGCTCTCCCACCCATCTATTTATTGAAATCTTTTCATTCCTGGAAAACACCTGTCAGATGCCACAATCTTCAAAAGCCCTTTGAATCTACGCAGTCAAATTAAGCCAACCGCCCACCCTGCCCCTGTTCCTCACTTTCTTTATTCTGCTTTACTGCTGGTTCATTGTTCTCGTGCTTCTCCCCATACTGCAGTGACATCCGCTTCTTTGCAGGCAAAGGCTGTATTTCTGCATCTCTCTTCTCTAATGTGGAGAGAGGAAGGCCACTTAGAGGCAAAGTGTATTGCCTCCAAGAATATTTAATGTCTTTGAATTTTCTGACCTGTAAAAAGAGGGAAATAATATAGGGATTTTACATGTTGGCTGTGAGAATTGATTTTAATGTGTTTAAAATGTGGTTGTGACGATGATATTATGAAAGATTACTGAATTGAGAAAAGGTGAAAAAAAGTTGCCAACAGAAGTCAGATAGTTTCTGTGGGAATACAGAAAAAGTAAAATCAGAAAATAAGAATTTATTGGCACGTATCTAATGATGTCCAGGCAAAAGAGAGACTCTACCTGGTGAAACCAAAGATAGATTATAAAGAACGGTATGCTCTGTTATGAGATAGTAGCAGTTTATAAGGTTGAATTATCTAGAACTTAGAGCTGGAAAGGACCTTAGATATTACCTAGTCTTCCTCCCCCTTCATTTGGTCTCTCAAGGTCATCCAAATCCTATGCTCTTCCGTAACCTCTCATTTTCACTTTGGTTTCCTGGGGGATGCTAAAGCTCTTATTTATCATCAATGAGGTATTCCAGAGAGACCATTTTTCTAGCCCATTGAGGTTTTACGCCAATAAGAAGTAATATACAAAAATTAAATAAACTTGGAAGGAAAATATTTCTGTAATAGACAGTTCACTTTGCCTCTAAGTGGCCTTCCTCTCTCCACATTAGAGAAGAGAGATGCAGAAATACAGCCTTTGCCTGCAAAGAAGCGGATGTCACTGCAGTATGGGGAGAAGCATGTGAACAATGAACCAGCAGTAAAGCAGAATAAAGAAAGTGAGGAACGGGGGCAGGGTGGGCGGTTGAATTAATTTGTGTAGATTCAAAGGGCTTTTGAAGATTGTGGCATCTGACAGGTGTTTTCCAGGAACGAGAAGATTTCAATAAATAGATGGGTGGGAGAACAATAGTAGAAGCAAAGCTATGAAAATTGCACAGATGACATTCTAGGCTCTGGAGTGATGTGGTGTCTCATCCTATGCCATTGAGTTTGGTTCTGACGTGTAATCAGTCTTCTTATGAGCTTGGTTAGAATAAATAATTTTGCTAAGTTCTTACCCAAATCTACAATGAATTGGTAAAATTTCTTCTCCAAAAATGCAAAGCAGCGGGCCCCAGACCCTGGGTGTGTGAGCCTGCTAGATGGTAGCTACCCTCATAGGAGAAAAACTCTAAAAGGCCACTGTGATGTTCAATGTGATATATCAACTTGGCTAGACCATGGTACCCAGTCTTTTGTCAAATATCTGTCTATCTATATGTTGCTATGAAGATTTTTTTAAAACATGAGATTAACATTTTAATCAGTACACTTTTAGTACGGATCACTTTTCATAATGTGGGTAAGTCTCATTTAAACAGTTGAGGGCTTTAAGAGAAAAGATTAAGTTCTTGCAAAGAAGAAGGAATTCTCCTTCTAGACCGTCTATTTATTTATTTATTTATTTGAGTTAGAGTCTCTCTCTGTCGCCCAGGCTGGAGTGTGGTGGCTCGATCTTGGCTCACTGCAACCTCCACCTCCGGGGTTCAAGCAATTCTCCCTGCCTCAGCCTCCCTAGTACCTGGGATTACAGGCACCCACCACCATGCCCAGCTAATTTTTTTTTTTTTTTGTATTTTTAGTAGAGACAGGGTTTCACCATGTTGGCCAGGCTGGTCTTGAACTCTTTTTTTTTTTTTTTTTTTTTGAGACGGAGTGTCGCTCTGTCACCCAGGCTGGAGTGCAGTGGCCGGATCTCAGCTCACTGCAAGCTCCGCCTCCCGAGTTCACGCCATTCTCCTGCCTCAGCCTCCCGAGTAGCTGGGACTACAGGCGCCCGCCACCTCGCCTGGCTAGTTTTTTGTATTTTTTTAGTAGAGACGGGGTTTCACCATGTTAGCCAGGATGGTCTCGATCTCCTGACCTCGTGATCCGCCCGTCTCGGCCTCCCAAAGTGCTGGGATTACAGGCTTGAGCCACCGCGCCCAGCTTAGATCACCTTTAGACTCGAATTTGCAACATCAACTCTTGCTTGGGTCTCTACCCTGCAGATTTTGGACTTGTCAGCCCCTACAATTTTGTGAGCCAGTTCCATAAAATGAATTTCTCTCTCTCCATCTTATTGATTCTGTTTCTAGGAAGGACTCTTAAGACTGCAACCATTTGCATCTTTACCACTTTTGTATTTTTCAAACTCATGTGGTGCTAAATCTATTGCTTCTTTTCTGTTACTTAGAATTTTTTTTTTTTTGGTAGAAATTTATTATGTCTAACAGTAGAATGGCCCTTGGAAGAAGAGCGCCCCGGGAGGTTTTCTGAGTGGCAACCATCAGAAACTGTCAGGCTGCATCTGTATTTACATGTTTTCCAGCCGTGTTTCCCTAGCATGCTGTGGGTCTGTGACTCTCCTTGGAGGAATTTGGTATTCAGAAGTCAATAAACAAATTACATTGATCTATAATGTGGGGCTGTCACAGTGACTGATGGGATACCAACTCTTTGAGGACAGCGTGTGAGGGGAGAACAAGGCTGAAATTGCCCATGCAAATGACAAGGGACGCTGGGAGAGTTCAGTGCAGGTTGTCCCTCCTGGCGAAGCTGCCACAGCAGAAATTTTTGTCTTGGAGAACCACTCACTTTGCATTGCAATGTGTTGATATTGTGACGTGCAGAAGGATGGATTCTGGGATTCATCAGTTGCTTAAATATCCTCTGGTGCTTGTGTACCCCCATAAAAAAGGGAAGCTTCTAAGCTATACGGCAATAACATTGTAGGGTGAAGCGGTCTTCTTGGCAAAGTTAATAATACTTGAAATTTATATATCTCTTCATGACTTATTTCAGCAATCACCTTTGACAATATTGCTCGGGCATGCAGGGAAGATTCCAGTTGCTTTTAACAATATGAGGAAAAGGGAACTTCTTGAGATGAAGTGATTTGGTCAAAGTCACAGAGCTAGTTGGTGGGAGAACAAGAATTAAGACTCACCCCTCTGATGCATACAATAGTTGTTTAGGTTATTTTAGGCACAGATTTTCATAAACCTCCAGCACATTTTTTTGGTCAATACTATGTGCTTGGCCAATATTTGTTTTGTGCCACTTTACTTTCATTTATTTGTGGGAGAAAGTAGAGTATGTGTTAAAAAAAATATCTTTTTTAAAAAGGCTTCATTTGGGGAAGTTTTAAATACAAAGTGATCTATTATTGAATGAGTTTAGGAGAAATGTGAGTTGTATTATTAGTAAATTCCTCTATAGAAATAACTAAAACATTGCAGAACCCCACATATATTTTTGTTGTTTTCTGTCCCATTCTCCTGATCAAGTACCTGACCGGATACTGTCCTAGGGCACAGAGCTCCCAGGAAAGATGGGACTTGGTCAAGTATTGACAGACATTTTGACAAAGGAGTGCTTCAATCATCACTTTGTTCATGACCATAATCAGTGCCTATTACTTGCGCTGACCTTTTATTTTTGTTCTTGAGTAAATCGACAAGCTGACTGAGTAAAAGTGACTAAACAGATGATCTGCTTTTCCCTCATAGTTTAAATGTATGGCTTTTTCATTATCAGGAAGTCAGTGATTGACTGTTAGTAGATCTGAAAAGTCTGCTTGTCAGTCACATTCATCACATTTTATTCTGTAAACCTACTTCCTTGAAAATATAACACTATAAGAGGCTATGGTCTAAAATTATATATGTACTTGTTTTTTTTCCCATCCAAAATGGATGTCTTCCCCATTAGTTGTTAAAATAAAGTAGCAAATGATAAAAATATTGAGGTTAGGTTTATAACCTGCCAGTAAAGAATCCAAATTTTTTAAAGCACAAAGCAAATGAAAAGTCATATATCTGCCTTTATTTCTTAATTATTTTTTAGAATGGAGAAGCAAAAGTTATGTATGTTTATGGTGTCCAACACGATGTTTCGATACATGTGTATATTATGGAATGGCTAAGTCAAGCTATTTAACATATGTGTTACCTCATATAATAACACTACAAAATCTATTTTCTTAGCAATTTTCAAGTATAAAATATATTGTTTTTAACTCTAGTCATCATGATGTGTAGCATGTCTCCAGAACTTATTGATCCTGTCTAACTGAAATTTTGTATCCATCAACCAACATCTCCCTACTCCTCTCATCTCCCAGCCTCTGATAATCACCATTTTCTGCTTTGTTTCTATGAGTTCGACTTTTTAGATTTCACAAATGAGTGAGATCATGTGGTATTTATCTTTCTGTGCCTGGCTTATTTCCCTTAATGCCCTCCAGGTTTTATCCATGTTATCACAAATGATGGGATTTTCTTCTTTTTAAAGACTAAGTAGTATTCCAGTGCACACACGTGTGTGTGTGTGTGTGTGTGTACCACATTTTCTTTATCCATTCATCCGCCGACGGGCACTTAGATTCATTCCATGTCTTATCTATTGTGAATAGTGCTGTGATGTACGATTGCAGGTATCTTTTTGACACACTGTTTTCAGTTACTTTGGATATACTGTATACCCAGTAGTGGGATTGCTGGGATTATATAGTAGTTCTATTTTAAATTTTTTGAGGAACCTCCATACTGTTGTCCATAATGGCTATACTAATTTACATTTTCATCGACAGTGTGCAAGGGTTTCCTTTTCTCCACATCCCCACGTCCTTGCCAACATGTGTTCTTTGTCTTTTTGATAACATCCATCCTAAAAAGTGTGAGGTGATTTTTCATTGTGGTTTTAATTTGAATTTCCCTGATGATTGGTGATGCTGAGCATTTTTCATACACCTGTTGGCCATTTGTATGTCGTCTTTTGAGAAATGTCTATTCAGGTCCTTTGCCCACTTTTTAATCAGGTTATTTGTTTTCTTACTATTGAGTTTCTTTCTCCCTTTATTTCTTGACCAGAATAGATTGATTATTTAAGCAATTGAACGTTCATAATGGTTTTTGGTGTATTATGAGTTTTTGAGCACTGGAGTCAATGACATTTATGCACATGCTTTTGGTTTTTGGCAGTTAATATCGCGAGATTGAGATTGTGACACCTAAAAGAAAAGTAACATATTTCTTTAAATGTGTAAATTCAATTTTCCAATGAATTATGGTTTGTTCAATACTCGAATGGTCAGATTTCATCTCTGAGCATACATTTTCTTTTGACTCTATTAATTTACCTTAGTATTTCCTACAATTCAGAAACCATAAGAAAGGTTACTGGCTTTAAGCAGAGGCACAGAGTCAAAGTCGTACAGCAATTTTAAAGATACAGTTTTAATTTTAACAATTTATGGAGGCCCATGAGAATGTGGATGTATTTGAAGAAAAAAAGGCTGAATTTTCATTTTAGCAAAATAGTGTATAATTAACATTCTTCTGAGAATGCCTGTATTTCAAGCCAATTATACTTTTATTATTTTCACTAGTTTCCAGTGAGTTGTTTGGTGTATCATTCTTTCAGTTAATCAGTCTTTTAGTAATTCATTTATTCATTAAGTATTTTTGTCAGTTCTCCTCCTCCCCCAGACAAACATACCAGCAATTAGGGACAATGGGCATGCACACAAATGCCATGATGGATTATCCTGAATAAGTTGCAGAAGTGCTGATGTGAATCTGTGGCTGGGGGATCATGTGGTATTATGGAGAAGGGCTTATGGAGCAGGGGCATTTGAGCAGGGATGTAAAAGGTGCATAGATGTTGACCATTTAGCAAGGAAGAGGAACACATTTAAGGAATAGCAAAAGCAAGTGGATTTGTTTGGAAATCTCAGTTCTGAGGGAAGAATCTGTGAACAGTCATGTGAATTTATTTTCTCTTCTTTTAAGCACCCCTCTCCTATTTAAATACTTAGGCTACAGCACTGTACAAATCAGCGTTTCTCAGGATATGTTCTGAGGTGTACCAGTGGTATAAGATGTTCCTGGAAAAAGAGGGCCAAATCTGAGAAGTCCTGCAGCAAAAATCCTGTTTAACTTTGCTGATCCATTGTTGCCCACATGTATTTGATGGTAGGAGCCTTATTTTTTTTGTTGCTGAGTCTCACTGTGTCACCCAGTCACCCAGGCTGGAGTGCAGTGGGACCATCTTGGCTCACTGCAACCTCTGTCTCCCGGGTTCAAGGGATTCTCCTGCCTCAGCCTCCTGAGTTGCTGGGATTACAGGCACCCGCCACCATGCGCAACTAATTTTTGTATTTTCAGTAGAGATGGGATTTCACCATGTTGGCCAGGCTGGTCTCGAACTCCTGACTTCAGGTGATCCGCCCGTCTTGGCCTCCCAAAGTGTTGGGATTACAGGCATGAGCCATCGTGCCCTGCCTATAGTGGCTTTTTAACATTCTGTGGAATCTGTGTTCCACAGAGCATTGTTTAGGGAATGTTCCCCTAAAATAATATCCATCAGCTTTCTGTAAAAGAAATATCCTACTCTGTTTTCAGACAAATGTGTAGAAAGGAGCTTCAGGTGGCTGTATGCACATTGTGGATCTATTTAGACTTGTAGACTAGGATCTCTCCACTCATTTTGTAATTCTCTCTTCTCATCCTGAATTGGCAACTTTTAAAATTTTGCAATAGGTAATAAAAACAAATACATAAAGTTACACATGGTTACATAGTCTGATGCATCTATGTTGAATAAACATAACACTATTATTATTTGATACATAATAATTATTTGTTGAAAGAATGAATATTTGAGAGACCTCAAGGTTGTTTGGTTTGGCAGATCCGTTGCTGGGAGTAACAGTTACAACATGTGCAACTCTCTCACTAGGAAAGGTGATGATATTAAAATATTCCCATCTATAGTTCTTCTTGAGTACAAAGGAAATCTAATTTATAAGTAAGTTAAAAAGAGAATTCCTTTAATCATGTATGTGTGTCTGTATACACAAAATTGAGTCACATGTGTGTTATTTAGTTAAGGAGAAAATTAAAATTTGAAGAATGATACCTTACAGTTGTCCCTCTTAAATGAGAAAGTTAAGTATTCAAGGAAAGGAGCTAATTATCTTGTTTATTGTGCATAGAAAGCATACTCGAAGATCTTGGATTTTTGTAAGATTGCAGGCTTTCAAAATTCTGACAGGGCTGCTTCTAAATTCGTCAATGTTGAGGGCTGTCTTTTTGTAGGATGACAACTGGTTGGTGTTGCTCCATTTTATTGAAAAAAGAAAAGTATCAAAAATGGCTCCACCATCTGTTGGATGTGAAGCATTGTACTATGAGATAGTGTGTAATGAGGAAAGGCTGTTGCTGGGATATCGTCTGAGACCCTTTTTAAGATACAAAATGTGCTATATGAGAGAAAAAGGCCTACTTCTGTCAGATTTAAGACTTTAGAAGAGCTGTATAAGTAGGTTACAGGGAGATATTGGTGTAAGCATTGTCCTTTATTGTTTGCGTACACAGCAGACTTTTCTACCTTCTCTCCTTGATTTCTTGGGCAATGTTATTTTTGAACAAGAAAGGAAAAGTCTTCCTCGGAGGACTTAATTAAATGGTTCAATGGAGATAACTACTTTTACTTTTCATGTGGTTTAATTCTTTAAGTGAAAGCAAAGGCTCTCTGAAAGCTATTTGTTTTTTGTTAATAAAAATGAATGTATAATTCTTATCAGGTGAAAGAGAAAATTGTTGCATTAAGAGCTTGTGGTCTGCAGGAAGAATCCAGAGGTTTGCTGGTCAGCGGTTAAAAACCGGCTCTCTTGGAGAACAAAAAGGCCTGATATGCAGTGTTTGCCATGTTCTGTGGTGAAAAATACTCCCACCATGGTAAATTACAAGCCATCAAGCTGGCATTACATGATCTGAAGTTGGAAAGAATGGCACAAAGGCACATCCTGATGGCGTTTTCCCTTACAGATACAAGAGATGTGACTAAGAGCAGAGATGATAAAACCACATAGTAACATAATTAGGAAGTGAAGAGATGTGAACATTTATTACCTTTGCTTATATTACCATTGATTTAACTGTAAGTTGATACAACTTAATTTTTAATAATGGCTGTATTTAGCAACTTACTCATAAATTTTCAAAAAGTGCACAGTCAGCTCCCATGAGCCAGTGTGAGCCAACTCTAGCCCATTCCTTTTAGATGGGCCTGTGTTCGATGTTTGGATCCAACGCTCACTGGCTGTGTAATCTCTAAGACACACGTTCCTCAGTCCCAAAGTGAGGAAAATGAGAGTATGTACCTCATAAGATTGTTGGGAGGGTTAAATGAGATATTGAATACAGAGTCCTTGGAGGAGTAGCCAGCACCGTCCTAAGTGCTCAGTAAATGTAAGTTATTTTTAGCATTAGAGCTTTGGAAGTTAGGCATTCTTAGGCACATGATGAGATAGGAGGTCGGCACAAGATAAAGGTCACAAAGACCCCACTGATAAAGCAGGACACAGTAAAGAAGCCAGACAAAACCCACCAAAACCAAGATGGCGATGAAAGTGACCTCTGGTCATCCTCACTGCTCATTATATGCTGATTACATTGCATTAGAATGCTAAAAGGCACTCCTACCAGCACCATTACAGTTTACAAATGCCATGGCAACGTCAGGAAGTTACTCTATATGGTCTCTAGTGGGGAGGAACCCTGAATTCTGGAAATTGCCCACCCCTTCCCTGGAAAACTGATACATAATCTACCTCTTGTTTAGCATATAATCAAGAAGTAACTCTAAGTATACTCAGTCGAGCAGCCCACGCTGCTGCTCTGCCTATGCAGTAGCTATTTTTTATTCCTTTATTTTCTTAATAAACTTGCTTTCACTAAAAAAAAAAAAAAAAAAAAAAAAGAGTAGAGGGAATGCCTTATGGCTATGTATCTAACTATCCTTCTAGTGATTTTAAATCTCAAATGCATTTAAGAATGGGCTGAAGGTTAGTATAACCTTCTTTCTGTTATTGCTTGTTTTCAGTAAAAGCAATTTCTCTCTCAGGTCAAAACTCTCCTTTTTCTTCTTGGCTTTTTTCCATGTCGTCTGCTTCTTCATGTGGTTGTTAGTGGTGATGATGACATTGTCTTTGCTCAGTCTTGACAGTGCTATCGCAGTATTGAAGCTGCAGTGGCTTTACATCTGTCGCTCTAGGATGAAGCTGGAACAGAAAACGAAATACCACATGTTCTTCTTTATAAGTGGGAGCTAAACATTGAATACACATGGACACAAGGAAGGGAACAACAGACTTCAGGGCCTACTTGAGGGTGGAGGGTGGGAGGAGAGTGAGGATTGAAAAACTAACTATCAAGCATTATGCTGATTACCTGGGTAACAAAATTATCTGTATACCAAACCCCCATGACATGCAGTTTACCCATGTAACAAATCTGCACATGAGCCTTTGAACCTAAAATAAAAGTTGGAAAGTGTATTAGTTCATTGCATTGCTATAAGGAACTACCTGAGACTGGGTAATTAATAAAGAAAAGGGACTTAATTGGCTCATGGTTCCACATGCTGTATGGGTAGCATGGCTGGGGAGGCTTCAGGAAACTGACAATCACAGTGGAAAGTGAAGAGGAGGCAGGCACGTGTTACATAGCTGGAGCAGGAGGAATAGGGCTAAGGGGAAGGTGCTACACACTTGGAAACAACCAGGTCTCATGAGAACTCACTCACTCTCACAAGAACAGCAAGGGAGAAATCCCCCATGATCGAGTTACCTCTAAACAGGCCCGTCCTCCAACACTGGGGATTACAATTTGACATGAGATTTGGGTGGGGACACAAATCCAAACCATAAAGAAAAAAAAAAAAGAAATGTGATTTCTCAGATTGGTAGTGGGGTCTGGTGGGAGGTATTTGGGTCATGGGGGCAGATCCCTCATGAGTGGCATAGTGTCCTCCCCATGGTAATGAGTGAGTTCTCGCTGTTAGTTCATATGAGAACTGGTTGTTTAAAGGAGCCTGGCACCTCCTTCTCTCCTCTATTGCTCCTTCTCTTACCACGTGACACACCTCCTCCCCCTTCACCTTCTGCCATGACTGGAAGCTTACTGAGGCCTCACTGGAAACAGATGCTGGTGCCATGCCCCCTGTGCAGTTTGCAGAACCGTGAGCCAAATAAACCTACCCTTCCTTCCTTCCTTCCTTCCTTCCTTCCTTCCTTCCTTCCTTCCTTCCCTCCCTCCCTCCCGCTTGCTTGCTTGCTTCTTGGATAGAGTGTTACTATGTCATCAGGCTGGTGGGCAGTGGTGCTGTCTTGGCTCACTGCAACCTCTGCCTCCCAGTTTCAAGTGATTATCCTGCCTTGGCCTCCCAAGTAGCTGGGATTACAGGCATGTGCCACCATGCCCAGCTAATTTTTGTATTTTTAGTAGAGACGGGGTTTCACCATGTTGGCCAGGATGGTCTCAATCTCCTGACCTCGTGATCCACCTGCCTTGGCCTCCCAAAGTACTGAGATTGCAGGTGTGGGCCACCACACCCAGCCAAACCCTCTTTCTTTAGAGATTACCCAGTTTCAGGTATTCTTATAGCAACACAAACAGACTAACAGTTGATATTTCAAAAATATTATCTGGCTGCATAATCCTATGCTGTTAAACCTCTGCCAGTCAAAAGGATCATCCCACATGACATGGTCTACTGCATCCTCCCATTCTTTATGGTTAGTTGTTTTCCTGCTTGCTTCTGTGAAGTCTGTATTTTTCAAACTGTGGATTGGCTCCATTTACTGGGTCAGGACATTGATTTGTGTGAAGACCAACATTAAGAAAAAAGGAATATACTAGAATAAAATAGAAAAAGTTAAAGGGCATCACACAAAATTAGTCTGGGTATTATTCCGAAGCTTGCATTTTCATATGCATCTGTGCGTGTACTGAGCTGTGAGGTGAGATGCATCTCTTACTGTGGGCTCTAATCAAAGTTTTAGAAACACCATTTTAAGTCATGTTCAGTGGTCACTGAATTTTTTATATAATTTAGTTCTCTCGAATTTTCTTGTCATCATAGAAAATGTCTTATATCAATTTTTACAGCTATAACCATCTGATCTTCGACAAACCCGACAAAAACAAACAAAGGGGAAAGGATTCCCTATTTAATAAATGGTGCTAGGAAAACTGGCTAGCTCTATGCAGAAACAGAAACTGGACCTCTCCCTTACACCTTATACAAAAATTAACTCAAGATGGATTAAAGACTTAAATGTAAAACCCAAAACCATAAAAACCCTAGAAGAAAACCTAGGCAATACCATTCCGGGCATCATAGGCATGGGCAAAGACTTCATGACTAAAACACCGAAAGCAATGGCGACAAAAGCCAAAATTGACAAATGAGATCTAATCAAACTAAAGAGCTTCTGCTCAGCCAAGGAAACTATCATCAGAATGAACAGGCAACCTACAGAATGGGAGAAAATTTATGCAAGTTACCCATCTGACCAAGGTCTAATATCCAGAATCTACAAGGGACTTAAAACAAATTTACAAGAAAAAAACAACCCCATCAAAAAGTGGGCAAAGGATATGAACAGACACTTCTTAAAGGAGACATTTGTGAGGCCAACAAACATATGAAGCAAAGCTCATCATCGCTGGTCATTAGAGAAATGCAAATCAAAACTACGATGAGATACCATCTCACGCCAGTTAGAATGGTGATCATTGAAAAGTCTGGAAACAACAGATGCTGGCGAGAATGTGGAGAAATAGGAACGTTTTACACTGTTGGTGGGAGTGTAAATTAGCTCAACCGTTGTGGAAGGCATTGTGGTGATTCCTCAAGGATCTAGAACCAGAAATGCCATTTGACCCAGCAATCCCATTACTGGTTATATACCCAAAGAATTATAAATCATTCTACTATAAAGACACATGCACACGTATGTTTAGTGCAGCACTATTTACAATAGCAAAGACTTGGAACCAACCCAAATGCCCATCAATGATAGACTGGATAAAGAAAATGTGGCACATATACATCATGGAATACTATGCAGACATAAAAAAGAATGAGTTCATGTCCTTTGCAGGGTCATGGATGAAGCTGGAAGCCATCATTCTCAGCAAACTAACACAGGAAAAGAAAACCAAACACTGCATGTTCTCACTCATAAGCGGGAGTTGAACAAGGAGAATGCGAGAACACATGGACACATGGACACCTGCCTGTCGGGGGGGTGGAGGTAAAGGGGAGGGAGAGCCTTAGGATAAATACCTAATGAATGTGGGACTTAAAACCTAGATAATAGGTTGATGGGTGCAGCAAACCACCATGGCACATGTATACCTATGTAACAAACCTGCATGTTCTGCACATCTATCCCAGAACTTAAAGTAAAATAAAAAATGTATATAGGGGGAGTGCATGGGTTATAACCTTGAGTTGCTACTTGATTGAAAATGTCATGCTTTTCCCCTCATAGTAATTTTGCCCTCAAAACCTCAAAGGCATAGTTTTGCTGATAAGAAGATGTGATATCATAACTTTATAGGCAAACTTTTCTCTCTCTCTCTCTAGAAGGTTTCTAAGATTCTACTTTCGATTCTGAAATCTCCCTAGGGTATGTCTGATGAAGTTATTTTTGCTCGTTCTGCTGGGCACTTAGTTTGTTCTTCAGAGGTGAAGATGCAAGTGGTTCTTATTCCCTTTCTTGTTTCTGAACCTTGTATTAAATGAAGTTGTCTACCGTTTCCTTAGCTTTCCTCTCAGTTTGTCTATTTATCTTTCTGCTCTTCATTAGGGGAGTGTTTTTTGATCTCCAATTTATCTTGAAGATCACTAGTTTGATTGTTCATTCCATTATTCTCTCTCTCTATTGGCTATTTGATTTCAACAATCACATATTTTTAAAAAATTGACTTTTTAAATTTTATGTAGAGTAAAATTTATTCTTTTTAGAATATGATTCGATGGGTTTGACAAACCCATATGGTTGATTAACCACTGCCACAATCAAGGTATGGAACATTTCATCACTCCCAAAAATTCTTTCCTGTGGCCCCTTTGTGGTGAACCTGCCCTGACTGTCACCCCTGGCCCACATGAACCACTAATTTTGACAAGTATATTTTATTTTTAAAAATTTTCAGTGGCTCCTTGGTATTTCTGATTCCCATTTTATTCTTTGCAATTTGTTCTTACTTTATTGATCTAACTTGATTGTGTTGTAATATTCAGAATCATGTGATGTCACATCCTCTTGAATGGTTTTCAGGGTTCTCATGCATGAATTATCTGCTTCTTCCAGGGCTAGCCATGTTCTCTTGTGCTCGCTCTCTCCCTCTCCCCACCTCCTTCACCCCCACCCTCATTTTCATCTTCATTCTTTTCTTTCTTGCTGGTTGGGTTTTCTTAAATGACTGGATGGTTGCTGGCGGTTTATTTTTTAGGAGCAAAGAGGAGGCTGAATAGCACAGGTAGCCAGAACGGGTTTCCATTGCAATGGGGAAGGCCTGATTCCTGAGCAGGTCTTAGTCTTGACTGGGAATGCTGACTGTGGGCTTCTACAAGTGCTGTGTGTGGCCAGGGGTGTCAACAGACCAGCTTCTGTAAAGTGCACAGGTGGGAACAGCTAGGGTGGAGAACCTCTCAAGTTTCTTGGAATAAACAAAACAAAACAAACAAAAGCAAGGAGGGCTGTACTCCGGGGGTCAAGAACTTTAGAATATTCTACCCTTGAGTAGTGCTGCTTCTCCTATCTGCTGTCTGATGTGGGGATCCACAAGTCACCTCCGGCCTATCTTCCTCATCTCTGGCCCCAAGACAGGGTATGTCCATGCTCAGGTGGATGGCTCACTCTCTTTAGAGACAAGTTTAGGTCTGTACCTGGGGTAGATGCCTCTTCTGCCGCAGGAACATGCTTTGCTTATATGGAGTAAAAGGAGGGTGCAAAGGACCTGAGTAGCCAGCTGATCTGAATGCACTTTTTGAATAGCCTGGCCATTGTGGGCCTGGTGACATTTCCAGAGCCCCTATCTGTCTGATATTATTGGCTGTTTTGTTTTTCTATCAATCTGCTCCTATTCATTGACTATCAACTAAGTCTCCTTTCTTCTTTCCCTTCTACTGTCAATGGTTATATTGTTTATTTTTTAAAGTTTTAAATTTGAGACAGAGCCTTGCTGTGATGCCCAGGCTGGAGTGCAGTGGTACAATTATGGCTCACTGTGGACTCGACCTCTCAGGATCGAATGATCCTCCCACCTCAGCCTCCTGAGTAGCTGGGACCATAGGTGTACACCACCACGCCTGGCTAATTTTAGAATTTTTTGTAGAAAGGAGGTCTTGCTATGTTGCCCAGGCTGGTCTCTGGGCTCAAGCAATCCTCCTGCCTTGGCCTCCCAAAGTGCTGTGATTTTAGGCATGAGCCACTGCGCCTGTCCTTTTATCCTTTTTCTTTTTTCTTTTGAGACTCCAGCTGTGTCCCCCAGGCTGGAGTGCAGTGATGTGATCCTGGCTCACTGCACCTTCTGCTTCCTGGGTTCAAGTGATTCTACTGCCTCGGCCTCCTGAGTAGCTGGGATTACAGGTGTGCGCCACCATGCCCAGCTGATTTTTGTATTTTTGGTAGAGATGGTATTTCACCACGTTGGCCAGGCTTGCCTTGAGCTCTTGATGTCAAGTGATCTGCTCGCCTCAGCCTCCCAAAGTGCTGTTGTTTACAGGCCTGAGCCACTGTGCCCAGTCCTTTTATTCTTTTAAACAACTCTCTTTCTCCCTCTCTTTGTATGTATGTACATGTTATATATGTATATATGTACAGTTAAAAATATTTCAGTTGGGCTTTGGGTGGGAGGTTTGCCATTTGAGTTAGAAGAAAATGTGTATGATTTTGAAGGTAATAAGGATATTTATTTTAAAATATGGTGTCTAGTTCAGACCATCCACAAAATTCTTCTTTTCTTCCTATGCCATTAACCTTTTATGGAAGAGGTTTAAAGCTCGACATCTTTCTCCTGATCCAAGGCACTGAATACAGCAGAAGTAGAATGACCTATTGAGTTTTAGTTTAATTATATAATCGATGACCAGGAATAAGTATATTTAAAGAACAGCTGATATATTTTGTGGTTAGATTCTGCCTTGAAGTACCTAGGAAGAGAATGTGATTTGCTTATTGAATTACTTGGAAGAGGTGAGGACAATAGTCGGGGACACTGTAGTTGACAATGTTGTACACAATGCTTAGTTCATTTTCTTTAACACATACGGTTGTAAAATATACTAATTTTGGGGGGTAGGGGACAGGAGAGCATCAGAATAAATAGCTTGGGTTCTGGGCATGGTGGCTTATGCCTGTAATCCCAGCACTTTGGGAGGCCGAAGTGGGCAGATCACTTGAGGCCAGGAGTTTGAAAACAGCCTGGCCAACATGGTGAAACTCAGTTTCTACTAAAAGTACAAAAATTACCCAGGCGTGGTGGCAGGTGCCTGTAATCCAGCTACTCAGGAGACTGAGGCATGATAATCATTTGGGCGTGGCAGGTGGAGGTTACAGCAAGTTGAGATTGTACCACTGCATTCCAGCCTGGGCAACAGAGCTAGACTCCAGCCTGGGCAATGGAGTGAGACTGTGTCTCAAAAATAAATAAATAAATAAATAAATAAGAAAGAATAAATAGCTAGCACATGCTGGGCTTAATACCTAGGCGATGGGTTGACAGGTGCAGCAAACCACCGTGGCAGATGTTTATCTGTGTAACAAACCTGCACATCCTGCACATGTATCCTGGAACTTAAAATAAAAATTAAAAAAAGATGCTAATTTTGGTATAATTTTTCTCTCCCTCAGTCTGTCTATCCTAAAAAGCCATACTTAAGTGAATTTAATATATAAAATTTGGAACTTAATAAATTGAAGTGTGTTAGACAGTTTCCTCCTCTCACCAGGGATAGTTCTTTAATTCCATAGTGGAGGCCAATGGTTACCTAGATGTCAGTCTGTTTGAAATTGCTTTCGTAGCCATACAAGTTAGGAAATAACTGATCTGCAAATTGTCGAATAAGTAGAGTCTATGGATTGCAAGGAGACCTATCCTGTGCTCCAGGATGTCTGGCAACAGGTGCCTGCATTTCTGTGCTGAGAAGAATGTTGGATCTTTTCTGGACTCTGCTGAGAGTGGTGTGATTAGTAATGTCTGCCCTGAGCACAGGAGGTAGCACATAAGCTAGGCATAGACCATTCTGCCAGTGGTAGTGGTTGTTCTTGTTATTTTTATTGTTAATTATTAGTTTTCCACAATTTATTTAGCTTATTTATTATTTTAGGCCATACATTTATCTATAAGACCATAATATTTTAATGGAAAATACACAGCTGAATGTAATATGATATTCTAGTTTTGTTTAGGGTTTTTTTAAAAATTTTTTTTTTGAGACAGGGTCTTGCTCTGTTGCCTAGGTTGGAGTGCAGTGGCATGATCACAGCTTACTGCAGCCTCAACCTCCCAGGCTCAAGCGATCCTTCCACCTCAGCTCCCCTAGTAGCTGAGACTACAGGTAGGTGCCATCACACTCAGCTAATTTTTGTGTTTTTTTGTAGAGATAAGGTTTCACCATGTTGCTCAGGTTGGCCTCAAAGTCCCTGACTCAATCAATCCACCCGCCTTGGCCTCCCAAAATGCTGGGAGTACTACCGTGAGCCACTGTGCCCAGCCTGGTCTTTTTAAAATAAATATTTTATTTTTTATTTGAAGATGTAGTTTCATATAAGAGCCAAGCGAGATATTGATATTTTATCATACAATTTTCTTTTCTTTCTTTTTTTTTTTTTTTTAGGACGAAGTCTCGCTCTGCTGCCAGGCTGGAGTGCGGTGGCGCAATCTCAGCTCACTGCAACCTCTGCCTCCCTGGTTCAAGCAATTATCCTGCCTCAGCCTCCTGAGTAGCTGGGACTATAGGCGTGCACCGCCATGCCCGGCTAATTTTTGTATTTTTAGTAGAGACAGGACAATTTTCAATAAGAGCTTTGTGTTCTACATGGATGAGTTTTGAGAGTGATAGAGATTTAAGTTTTAATATTTGTGATATATTCTTATAAGTGGGAACTAAACATTTATACTTATGTCCATCTACACATGGTCTTTTCTTAAAAATATAATTATTTTATGGTTTTCCCCCATCTTTAGCCTTTAAATAATTATTTTTGTTCATATTGCGTATTTGCTATAGGTATGATACTTATTTATTATCTTTAACAAAGGAATCGAACGTGATCCTTCTTGTGCTTCTAATGTTCTGTTTTCTTATAAACTTTGTTTTGATATTTTTCAGACTATAGTCATGTCTTAGATACTCAGGTCCCAAATCTGCATGTGTTCCTCTTGTTTGTAATCAGCAGTGCTGGTTGGTGTTCCTGGGCACAAATCACAGGGCTGCTCAATGTCACACATTTCCTTGTTTGTGTATTCCCGTGATCAATATCAGCAACAGCACAGGGAATAGATTCTCTTCTTAAAGAGCATGTAGGGGTGTGTGTGTGTGTGTGTGTGTGTGTGTGTGTATTAATTTCTCGCCTTTTACAGCATAATTCAAAATCTAGGTGACATGTTCCAATAGCCGATAAGCATTTCATAGTGGGGTAGGTCAGGTTTACCGTGTAATCCCTTTGATAATGCCTTCTTTTATAAATATATGAGAGAAGTTACAATTGAGTCCTGCTGAGGAAGTAGATCAATAGGTGGCAAGTTGTTTGACCCTTCGAGTCAGAAAGAGAATTTGGTAAATTGTTAGACAGGTTATTGACTGCCCTTTAGAGAGCCAGGGGTTTGGATTCTGTAACTCCTTTCAGCTGGGGCTTGTATTTCACGTATGAGAGGCCTACGTTATCATAATCCATTTTTCGCTTTTATGTTATCTATCAGCAGCTCTCGTAAGTCAGCCTTCTGAAGGGCATTCCCCATTTACGTGCTCTAATTCACTGTCTTTTAAAAAAATTATAAAATTGATGTTTTGCAACCAGAGGCATTATATGTGAGTTGTTTATGGAGGTGCTGCTACACGGAAGAAGATTAGTGGTAGAATTAAGAACAAGATGATGGCTGTGGAAGGAAATTCATGAATAGACATCGCATCAATGCTACAGGAAGATAGGCTCAAGAAGCATGTTAGACCCCAAAATCCTGGAAGAATGTCAGGCTTATAGTCATTATAATTACGCCTTTGGCTGATGTTGAATAGTGTTAATGGTACACTACCAAATTTTTACTTAAGTGGCTCGATTAGGTAGAAAATGCCCAGATTGACCCCAATATGTAAAAAAGATATTATCTTAAAATGTCTCTACCTATTAAACGGTGATTGTTCTGGTACTGCTTAAATGGGAAATCTGTGGAAATATGTAGAATTGTTGCATTTATGTTATCATGAGACTTAAAACATTTAATGGGATAATTTCTTCATTTATACAATGTTACAATGAAATAATAACCCAATTCGGATTATTTTTGTAAATTATTAATAGCTTATACCATTTCCTAGGACATTTTATTCATTTGAGTTTTTAAAAAATTCTTTTTTATTCAAGGGAAAAAATGTTTCGTTTTTCTTGTTATCTCATATAATAGGCTGTTTTGCTTTACAGTTCTGAAACTAACAGACAGAATCTTTTATGTGCAATGAATGTGAGTTTTAAAATCTTCTTATAGGGAATAAAATATGAAGACTAGTGAAGTGAGTATGTGTGTACTCTGTCCTGGAAGAAGTGAGTGAAGGAGGCCCAGGGCTTGGCTTTTGGGGGTTCAGGCCTTCTGCAACTTGGGCTTCCAGTAGGAAAGAAAGAACATTGTAGGAGAGAAACTGCCCAGGTAGCAGAGGCATCTGCAAAAGCCAGTGCCCAACTCCATTCTGTTCTTGCTGCGGCAGCTTGGAGCTGGCTTCAGTTCAGATTTTCTAGGCATTGGAGGAGGTCTTCCTTAAACAAATCTGTTAACATTTTTGTTTTGGGGAGAACACAGCGCCACAAAGATGTAAATTCACCAGTTTATATTTCTGCCTGAAGCTGCTGCATCTCGCTGCTCCCCTGGGCCTCCCATGCCAGCAGGAGTAGGCGCGGTCTTGGTCCATCCAATCTTCATCGCTATGCCTGGTTTCTATCCTGTGGTCCTCTGGCTGTTTGTTCCTGTTGTTCCCTCTGCCGGGGAAACCTCTTTGTTTGAGCGTGGGGCTCCTTGGGCTTCTGCAGCTCCGGGCTTTCTCTTCCTGGGGTAGTTGTGGTGGCAGCTTTCTCATGGTGAGCAGGTGATGGCTGACCCCCGTAGGGTTTATCATCATCCTCTCTCTCTCTCTACTTCTGTCTCTCTGCCTCCACCCTACTGACATGCTGTTTCCTTTTCTCACTACTTCTGGGCTTACATGCAGACATCCTCAGTGAAGCTAACTCAGATGGGACAGACGTCCATGAAGAGAGCCAGTGTCACAACAGAGAGAATCGTTCTTTCTTTCTACTACTCTGTTCTCATTCCATATGGTGCACGTGGGCATCATGCTTTTTTCCCACATGGGATCTGTTGGAGGCAGGGTGATGGTTATCAGTGCACACCGCTGTGTCCTAATGGTAGTTTGTAGCCAGGCTTGCTCTGATCTTTCAGATGCCATTTTTGATTGGTGAGTGCCATGATGTACAGGTGTTAAGTGGTTTGAATACCACCCCTGCATGGAGACATGACTAACATCATTGTCACAAATTCCATATTTCGCATATTGGATATCTTTACTCTGTTTGTATTTTATTGCATCACCCAGCAAAAATAGGGAGAGGGTGTTGAAATTTCTCATTATATTGGTGGAATGCCAATTTTCCCATCTTACCAATTTTGCATTCTATGTATTTATATGTATAAGTACGTATTTAAAAAATTTTTTGAGGCTAATATTAGGTACATTTACACTTAGAATAATACTTTTTTGGTGAATTGAACCATTGAACCTTAATCACTACATAGTGTCTCTATTTTTAACACTTTTATTTTATTTTTGTTTTTAGTTTTTGATTTTTTTTGAACTGTAAAGATCAAATTTATTTGGAGAAAACAAAAAACCCACAACCCAAAGGATGGGATTTTATATCTCAAGACATCTCCCAGGTAATAAGTCTACAGATTATAAGTCATTTTCATAGAAGATATTTTTGTACAAATTTTACATGTATTCATGAGTGGGACATTAATCAATCCCCGTTTCCATTTTAACAGGGGGGCAAGGTAGGGCAGAAGGAAAAACAGTTTTGGATACAACCATTTGGAAGGAGAGTAGACATGAAGAGGCAAACCCTAGCTTTTCATTATCTACAATCAATTTTTTTTTCTTTTAAAAAAAACCCCTTTCAATGTTCAGTATTTCTTTAAAAGCCCACTTAGCTACTAGCCAATCCACACCAATTATTTAAATTTACTTGGTACACACCTTTGTCCATGGCTAAATTATGTTCATTATGCCCACTGCTGCAGCACGCATAAACCAACACCCCTACATGGCTGAACAGGGCCTGATCTAGGATTGGTGGGAGAAGGGCTTGCAAATCAAGACCAAGATCGAGGTGTCATTTCTCTGCTAATACTGTCTATGAGGCAGATCCCTACAAAAATGCATATAAAAGCAGGCAAGTTTAGCTACTGTGTTGCAAGAGAAACCAGGACCTTTTTAAATAGTTCTCTTCATTACCATTTATTCTCTCAAGGGAAGCTTAAAAGAAAAAGAAAAAGAAAAAAACAACACATTGGTCTGGCCACCTCATAAATCCAACAAGCATTGGTGTGGCATTTCAGTGGAGAAGGAAACTTGGGGGGAAAAACACACCAAGGTTGTAAGAAAGACTCCCAATTTAACTGTCCCAGTCCCTATTTATCTACCTTTATTCACCACCAAGACCATCATTATTCTAGAGCACTCTGATCTACAAAAGGGGTCAAAGCATCAGGAGCAGGCAAGGAGTGAGAACCAAAAGACATCAAGAAACTGATTTGCTTGAGAAAAGCAGCGATTCTTCCTTTCACAGCTCTCCATGACTGAGAGAGAAAATGCCCAAGAGGTCATCTATGTGACCTAGAGACTGCTTTTTGGGAGGTTAAGAGTAGCATGAAGAACTTAAGATGACAATAAGAGTCTAAATTTTTAAAGTTTCAAGGTTTCAACAGAATGTGGATATATTTGAACTTTCAAAAAAGACAGTGTTTAGAAAGGGTAAAACCAGGACACACAAAACATTGGGAGTTACCACGACCCCCAAGTGCTTCCGGCTCCGGGAAATAACCATTCATGTGTTTGCTGGAGGTCACAATTTTTCCCTATTGCCTGGTGCAAAATGACTCATCACCTCCCCAAAGCTTCTTTTCAAACCATGATTTTCCCATTTATTTTAGTCCAATGCAGTCCTATTCTTTATGGCTTGTAGACTCACTCCCAACTACCCCCCTGGGGGGTAAAAAGAAAATGAAGGAATTCCCCCTAGGCTGGTCCCCAAAACTCAGAATTAAATAAGAGGACGGGCTGGCAGCCTCCTGAAGATTAAAACAGCTTGAGGCTAAATCTACCTTTCCAAGAGTGGAAAATTTATTCAGATAATGTTAGAGAAATCACATATGCCACAATAGGATGAAAACGGAAAGGTAGAAATCTCACATTTTTCCTTATACCTTCCTCCCCTACTGCCCAACCAGATTCCAGATGCTATATCACTGTCATTATCATTTCTGCTAAATGGAGACCCCTGGGCACTAATCACACTGGCAACTGTATGGTGACACCACGCACAACAACTTTTCCACTAAAAAGCTGTAGTCTCTTTCTCTCTGGCTATGCTGGTGATTCTCCAGTTAACTTCAACACTTTAAAGGCTGCAGAAGCATGCGAAAGAATTTCTTTTTTTTTTTTTTTTTAAAGGCAAGAAAGGTCTCCAGGAGATGATGAGTTTTACTTCGTCTTGTCTGCATAGAGGTTTGATTTGCTCTCAAATGTTCCAGGGTGGAGAGAAAATAGGAGAAAGCACAGGATGTCAAGGTTTATTCGGTGTAATCTTCTCCCTTGTTTTCATCTTCACCATCAACGGAGAGAGCAGAGTACCTGCTTGCAGAACTGAATTCGGAAGCTGGGTTTTCCTCAGGTTTCTTTGGCTCAGGTGCAGATCTGGAGTCTTGATCCTTTTTGCCATCTTTCCTATCTGACTCCTTCCCGTGGTCTTTGTTTCCTGGGTCTCCTGGACCACAGCTAGAGTTCCCAGTGTGGTCTTTTGGGACATTCATCCCACCTACTTTATTTCATCTTTCCTTGCTGGTCTTTCCTCAGACGGTTGAGCTGGAGTTACCTTTCCCCCACCACTTGTAGGGTGTTGGTGCTCTGTGTCTGAGCTCTGAGATGGGGCAGGAGGGTTAGAACCTCACTTCACCCAAGCATTCTCCTTTGGTGGAGGGGCTGGCATTACCTTTAGGGGCTGATCAGGTTTGGGAGATTTAGAAGTTGGAGAGTGACAATCTTTCTTCTTATTGAGTGTTTCATTTTCTAGAGACTTCTCACTCTCTCTTCTTCCTGCATCCTGGTCTGACTGACTTCTGCCGGGTGTGGCGGAGGTCCCAGTCTGCGATGACTCACTTCCTGTCCTCGACCGTTCTGGTTCCTGAGTTTCTTCACTTCGCCAGCTTGAGTGTCTCTCTCCCGAGGCCGTCGTTCTAGTTTTGGCTCATTCAACTGACACTGCAACTTCTCTTGTTCCTTCTGTAGCTGTTCTTCCACTTCTCTTTCTCTAGCAGCGGAATCAACGGGCTTTGCCCCTCCAAAGACAGAAGCAGCTCGACTGGAGTGTGAGGTACTAGCAGAAGAATCATCTCCCTTAGGAGTATTATGAGGCTTTAGATTCAGTTTGGGTCTTTGGGTGGGGACCGTCTATCATCACACCTATAATCATCCCGAGAGTAATTATCTCTGGAGCTGCACGACCCATCATCCCGTCTGTTGTATCGGTCTTCATAGCGGTCCCTGCTTCCTCTGTAGTCATCGTCCCTGCGGTGCCCACTGCCAAATGCCCTCTGCCACTGCCTATCCAGCAATCATAGCCTCTAGCGTAGTCTCTGCTGCCTCAGTCATCATAGCGATCCCTACCGCCATATCGATCCATATCCTGGCATGGGCCATCCGGATACTCATCCCAATACCCATTGCCATACCGGTCTGAATCATAACGATCTCGAAACTTGTCTCCAAAGCTATCATCACCCCTTCTAGAAGGGTGGTCATCAAAGCTGTCTGTGGCAGAACGAGCCCTCCAATCTGTATCTGTTTTGTCAGAATCCCGATTTCTATCACGGCCAAAAGAATGATTGTCCCTGTCTTTATCCTGTGCTTGATCAGCAACGTCCACTCCAATTCTCCTGTTACCTAGAGACTCTTCACTGAGACTCAGGGCACTGAGCAGGGAATCCAGGTCCTCAAATTCAACACGACCAAAACCTTTCAACTTCTCTGGATTGCTGGGTTCACGTGGTAAACGCACTGCCCTGATACTTAATCCTCTAAAGAATTCCTTAGTTGACTCTTCTGTCACATCATAGGGTAGGTTCTGTAGAAAAGCAGTGTAGGGGGGCGATTTGGGAAGAAGGCTGCAGTCCATATTGGGTTCCCGAGCAGCCCGTGGAGCAGTGGGAAGGATTGAACGGTCAATTGCAGGCGCCCTGTACACATTGTTATCATTACTGTGCCAAGTTGTTGAAACACCTCCTTCCAGGTCATCTGTTTCATCAGCCCAGCTGACGGGTTTGAAAACAAAGGTGCTTCCTCCACCAGTCCCCCCATCCTCAGCCAGAAAGTCTGTTAGGGAGATAGTTTTTCCCTTCTTATTCTTCTTTTTGGCTGAGGCTGCCATGTTGGGAGCAGGAAAGCAACACTTTCATTTTAAAAGGCATTTTGTCTCATATTAGTGTAGCTATTTTATAGTGGAATTAAAAAATATGGCAATGTCAATCTTTTAGCTGGCAAGTATTGCCTATTTACATTTTTATGATTATTAAATTGTTTCTTCCAACTGTTAAATTTCTATTTGTCCTCTTTATTCTACGCTTTTTCTCTCTGTTTTCATTCTTTTTTTTGAAAAAAATTATATTGAGTTAGATTTTTGGTTCTTCTAAAAAATTTGATATTTTACCTTTCGTAGGATTTGAATTTATGTAATCTTATTTCCATTATTTGTAATACTTAAAATGTTATTGCATGTGTTTAAACAAAATCTAAAATTCAATAATATTCTAACCTTTCTCATGAAGAATAGAAAGATCTTAGAATACTTTAATTCTCATACGCTCTCTCAACTTATTGTCTAGTATTTTAGCTTTGTCTTTAAAAAAAAATCCTACATAGTAGACATTGTTATTATTCCACACAATGTGTGTGTGTGTGTGTGTGCGCCTGTGCATGCCAGTGTGCACATTTACATTTTATTTGCTTGCCACTCTCCTTTTTTGCATTTTAGCTTTTCCTTCTGGAATTATTTTGTTTCTTCCTGACAGTGTATCCTTTATAATAAGTAGCTTCATAGAAGACCTGATGGTGGTAATCTCTCTCAGAGTCTGCTTATTTTTAAATGTTTTATTTCTTATTCTTCTTTTTTTTTTTTTTTGAGATGTTTGAGATGGAGTCTCGCTCTGTCGCCGAGGCTGGAGTGCGGTGGCACAATCTCAGCTTACTGTCACCTCTGCCTTCTGGGTTCAAGCAATTCTCCTGCCTCAACCTCCTGAGTAGCTGGGATTATAGGAGCGTGCTACCATGCCCAGCTAATTTTGAATTTTTAGTAGAGACAGGGTTTTACCACATTGGCCTGATCTCGAACTCCTGACCTCAGGTGATGTGATCCACCTGCCTTGGCCTCCCAAATTGCTGGGATTACAGATGTGAACCACTGCACTCGGCCTATTTCTCATTCTTTAAAGATAATTTTGAATGACATAAAACAATCATTGTTGCTACAAAATGGAGTGGTTCAGACTTAGGAGGAATAATTAAAATTACATTTAAATCTTCTATCATCTTCCTGCATCCCTAACAGTTAGTTATGGTCTTGGTCCTCGGGCAAAATGACTTCCTTGGTTAAAATCAGAGTGTGAAACATGGTGCCAAGCAAAGAGATTGGTCTGTCTCCTAACTCAGAGAGGAGGAGCTAAAAAGCCAGTTTCATAATGTGTGGGTTAGAACTTTTGCTTTTTAAATGGTCTTAAAAAATATGGCCAGGTATGGAGGCTCATGCCTGTAATCCTAGCACTTTGGAAGGCTGAAGTGGTTGGATTGCTTGAGCCCAGGAGTTCCAGATCCAGCCTGGGCAAATGGTGAAACCCCATCTCAACAAAAAATACAAAAATTAGCCGGGCATGGTGGCAGTTGCCTCTGGTCCCAACTACTTGGAAGGCTGAGGTGGGAGGATCACCTGAGTCCGGGAGGTCAAGGCTGTGGTGATGTGTGATCCTGCCACTGCACTCCAGCCTAGGTGACAGAGTGAGACTCTATTTGAAATTTTTTTTTAACTATAAAGTTGTATATTTGTTAAAAAAATAAATAATATGGTAAATGTGTTAGTATACCTCTTCTTTTATGAATGAAAGCTTGTTATGCACAAAGGGGCCTGTGCTGGGGGTCCCCAAGAACATCCTCAGGTTTGATGATTCTCTGGGAGATTTCACAAGACTCAACATACAGTCCCGCTTATTCATGTGGCCATGATTTGTTACGGTGAAAAGATGCAGAGCAAAATCAGCAAAGGTAAAATGCATGGGGACAGGTCAGGAGGAAACGAGACGCTTGTTCCAGCAGAGCCACACGGGATGCGCTTAACTCCTCCAGCAATGAATTGTGACAACCTACATCAAACACTGCCAACCAGCGAAGCTCCTTAGAGACTTAGTGCCCGGGGGTGGCGGAGATGGGGAGTGGGTTATCACCAAATTCCAGACACCCACAAAGAAAGCAGGTGTTTAGCTGTTTGTACAAACAGCTTCAGCACAGTGAACCACTCTTGGTGGTTAATGATGGTAGAAAACCCTCCCCAAATTCAAGTTCCCAGAAACCAGAGAAGGGCCATCCTTGTAAGCACGCCTTTCAAACGCTAGTATGCAGCCCCGCCATGTTAACTCATTTTCACGTAGAGCCCATAAGGAAATCATCATATAGCAACAAATTCTTTTGACATCTGAATTCTGCTGTCAGATCCTCTAGTTTGAGTGTAAATGCGACAGTGGTCAGGTAAATGGAAAGCCAGAGAAGGTGGACTTAAGTGCTCAGGAGGGAGAAGGTGGAGATGGATATAATTGACTTAGAATATGGCAAAAGATTAAGAGGGCGTCGTGGCTGTTTGATTTCACCAAGAGACAGGAATGAAAACAAAGTTTAGAGATTTGTTAGAGCTAGCAGTCTTAAAATGAGTGGTTGCCTATAATGTTAGAGATTTATATCTATTAAACAAGGTTTATTGACTTCAGCACTGTTGACATTTGGGACAGGATAAGTCTGTCAGGGAGGGGGCTGTACACTGTACTGTAGGATAGCCGCATTCCTGGCCTCTGCCCGTGAGATGTCAGTAGTATTTTCCCCTCCCTACTCACTCCCAAATGTGACAACCAGAAATGTCTACAGACGTTGCCTATTGCCAAATGTCCTCTGAGGACAGTATGAAAACATGGGATTTACAGAAAATAAATCCATGAAGATCTTAGCTTTATATGTCTGAGTTGTTCACTAATATTTCACATTTACAGTAGTTTTCCATTTATAAAACTTTTTTCATCTGATTCCAGCAGCAACTTCATGAGAACCAGGAATATTTTATTCCCTCTATATAGATGAAGGTCGTGAAGCACAGAGGTTAAATTACTTTGCAGGAGAGCAAAGAGAAAGTAGCAGTAGTTAGTAGCCGTAGTATTAATAGTAATAGTAATAATAATATTATAATTAATGGTAGACATTTTCTTGAGTGCCTACTATGAGCCACAAATGGTTTCAAATGACTTACACGTGTGAATTTTGCAGCAAGCCTGAATTGTGCTATTGTTATGTTTATCTTATAGATGAGAAAGTTGAGGCCAGAGAGTAAGAAGCCTAACCCAAAGGCACACAGATGGAAGGTAGACTAGCCAAGTACAAATCCAGGCACTTTGACTCCTGTGCTCCTATAAGCACTGGATTCTGGATAAAAAGAGAGTGTTTCTGGGTTCTTGCTCTCCCCAGTCATGTTCTTTCTCATTCCCATCTCCATGGAGGTTGCCATTTGCTTATGTTGCTTCTTGCATTTTGACGAGCTCTGGTCTAGTGATTTGCATATAACTTTTCCTGTATTTTTAACAACTGAATCTCACAGAGAAAAAAAATTTGAAGTCATCTTTCTGTGACCTAACTTTGCTATTTCAGATGCAGTCTTCTATTATTATCTTGATTCTTTCTCTCTTTATTTTTAATACAGCATTTTATGGAAATCTGGATTTGTTGCAACTGTCAGCTCAGTCTTGATACACACACTTCAGCCAATTCTTGCATAGCTCATCTAAGAGACTTCTGTTTATGATGCTAAACATTTCAGCATGTTCCCCACATCTCTCAACCAGCTCTGAATGCGTTAATGTCATATTTCCACAATTATGTTTTGTTTTCCAGGAAACTTATGAATGTGTCAATTCATCCATTCCTCCCTTTGTTTGTTTGTGTGTTTTTTTTTTTTTTTTACTTGCTTCCTGTTTCTCTTTGAACATCCATTTCTCATGCCCTGTGTCTTCTTCCTACATTCTTACTCTTAATATGGAGGAGGAAAAAAGTGTTATTTTTCCTCTAGGCCTGATGGAGAAATCTTCTGTTTTCCTTAAGAATTCTGTTCAAGACAATTTTTTAGGAAGACCTTTCACAACCTTTTAAATGCGGTGTTTGAAAAGGGCTTTAGAACTATTTGTATGGTGCCACCGATTCGTGTTAGATGCTTGACTTCTCTCTTCTATAATCACATGAGGACCACCGGCCCCTCAGTTTATTTCTGTATCTGGTTTTCTTTTCTTTTCTTTTCCTTTTTTGCTGGAGAGGTGGAGTTGTGGGTGAGTGGAAGTCGAGATTGTGACTTCAGAGTAGAGTGTTGTTGGATTAGATTAGATGGACATTACTACATGGACGTGATGTTGAGAAATCCAGTGTTTGATGGGATTTTCAGATGTGTTGAGTTTGAAATTAATTAGGTTCCTATAGATACTGTAATCTTTATTTCCAATATAAGGCAGTATGAGTTGCCATCTCTGTAATTACACTTATTTCTTCTGAGTCTTATAGTCTCAACTCATGAGGCCATCCCACTCTCTCTCAACAGTTAAGCCTTCTTTTTTTTTTTGAAGATCTTATTCTCTTGAATTTTGCTAGTTCTGAATATAATGTGAATCCCCCAATCCTCTTTAATTCATTTTAGTACTCATGACCCCTGGTAGTTTCAGGTATAAATTCCTTCTTTCCCTCAGCATTTATTATTTTGGTTACTAATACTAAATTGAACTTTTTCTCTCCTACATCAAAATTTTGTATACCTTCTTCCTGTTATACACTTTAGAGAAAGTTATGCTACATATTGATTAACCCACTATTAAAAAAATCATTAAATCTTAGGATTTAAAAAGATAATTGGAAAAGGTACAAAGCATTGTCATCTGTTTCTAGTCCTAGATATCAATGTACATTTGCATAGTCTGTTAGTAAGTTTGCACTTTGATCATGAGGTTAGCAGGATATTTTTCTAAAAGACAGCAAAAGCTTTTCAATTTTTTTTTTCCCCAGAGTATTTTTTCCAGATAGAACTTTGTTTGGTGCTCATACCAAACATATCAAAGTAGTGTTTTATTTATATGCATATATTTTATAAGTTCAAATCTATCACCCTTTCACGTTGCAAAGTCAAATGGTGAGAACAATTTGATTGTTTTCCTGAAATGATGCTTCAAACTTAGTGGTATGGGCAGCAAGTGAAGTTCATTACTATCCAAATAGAATTCATTTTTGTCTTGCATGGAGGAAATTTGTGCACACATAGTGAAGAGGTACAAATTGCACACTCCTCCAACAGTTCACTTTTCAATCTCAGGATGCTCTTTAATTAAACAATTAAGCAGAATTTTATTATTTATTTATTTATTTTTGAGATGGAGTCTCACTCTGTCTCCCAGTCTGGAGTGCAGTGGCACAATCTCAGCTCACTGAAACCTCCGCCTCCTGGGTTCCAGCGATTCTCCCGCCTCAGCCTCCCAAGTAGCTGGGATTACAGGTGCGTGCCACCATGCCTGGCTATTTTTTTTGTATTTTTAGTAGAGATGGGGTTTCACCATGTTGGCCAGGCTGGTCTCGAACTCCTGACCTCAAGTGATCCACCTGCCTCGTCCTCCCAAAGTGCTGGCATTACAGGCGTGAGCCACTGTGCCCAACCCAGAATTTTAAATTAAATGTAAATGGCAGAAGAAGGTTGTTCCCCAAAGCATGCCCCCAAACTGAGTGAAACTGTAAGTTAGTATGAAGGGGATCTTCCAATGGGCTAAAGTTTCTGTAACACATTTGAGAGTGGATTCTAATTACAGTTTAAAAATGGTTAAAATCCATATGTAAAATTTTCAAATTAAACATCATAGATACCTGAAAATCTCAGTGGCAACTTTATCCCACAGAATACATTTTGTAAAACAAAACACAAGAAAACATGCTCAGTTGTTACTATAGCTTTAAAATACAGCCATACGTAGTTGCTACATTTTAAAGTTCAGTAAAGTTCAACTTTCCAAGCTGGAACTTGCAAATATTACATAACACATCAGAGTTGTCTGCCCAACTTCCTCTGTCTATTGTCTGGAACATAGTTCAGAAGTAGCACTTGGAAGAGTGTGGCCAACATTGTGTCTGACTTCAGCATAAGGAGAAAAAAGACCTTACCTGCCAGAACTTACTTGCTTGAATCAATAACTCTGGTATTTACCAACATTTTAAACAAACTTGACTATCTAGAGAAGACGAGGCAGAACTGAGTGCTGTGTGTGAGAAATTATCTCCTGACAGGCCAGCGGTTATACAAGTACGATCATCTTGTATGATTTAGGTTATTTACCTTTATAAACTTCAAAAGCATGACTTCTTTATATCATGGTCTGATAATATCTATTAAGATGACCCTATATTATCAGGAAAAAATATAACTAGGTTTGTTTATACTCTAAGAAGGCAGGAAAATCATGTAAAGGGTTTTGAAGGATGTTAATTAAAATAGTTAAAATGAGTCCAGCAGTTATGGGGTTAACTCCAATTACCTGGAACACTGGCTTATATGGGACATTGAATTCCTGAAGAATGCTGGAAAAATGAGACTTGCATGTACATTTTCCTACCATGAATCCGACTCCATGGGAGTTACAATATTTAATCTTTATTTCAGAAGTGCTAGTGTGCTTTGGGTAGGTTTTATCTGCACTGACAAATGATTACTGCATCAGCCTTCTCATGGGACGCCAGGGACAGGGATGCTGAAAAGAACCTTTTACGAGGAGAGTCGAGTTTGAAACAGTGAGGACAGTGAGGACGTTTGAGAAGCCACAGGAAGAGACACATGTGGATACCAGAAAGGAGAGGGGCTAGAGAGGGAGCAGAGGGAACGAGAGGATGTTCTTTGAGGAGCAGCTCTGAGCTCTGTGGCTTTTGTGGCCATGGGGTCACAGTGCTAAAGCTATCTCCTCAGCGCCAGCCGAACATGGGAGCAGTGAGTAGACGGGATGGCAGCTCTGAATCAGTGTTTGAGTCTTTACCCGCACACAGGGAGGAAATGCCATGTCCTCACCACCAGGAGGGTCATCTGTGAACATAAGAGACCACCACATGTTTGCACAAATGTGATGCCATGCCTTATAGGACATGGGCTCTTTGGGTGGTTGTTCTGTCCCCCTCCATCCCTTCATTTCTTCTGTCCACAAGTATTTATTAAGGTCACACTAGGAGACAGACACTAGTAGGTGCTAGTGATATAGGCAGGAATGTACCCCAGCAAGGGACAAGACAGCCCACCATTGCTGCCACAGGACTTTCGTTGTACTGTGAGGCAGAGGCCTGCCAATAGGAAAAGCCATGAGCGTGATGAGCATTAGCACAAGGGCAGAAAAGTCCATCCGAGGGCCATTCCTGACCCAAACTCGGGAGGCCAGGAGAGCTTCCTGGAGAAAGTGGCATCTAAGGCAAGACCTGAAAAATAAACACAGTTTATAAAAAATGGGAAGTGGGGTGGGAAGAGGGATGGATTATCCAGGAAAGGGGAATAACGTCTCAGGGGAGCAGAGGGAACGAGAAGGGGGAACTCCGGGGACTGAAGTGATCCCTGCAGCAGAAGTTCTCAGTGAGAAGTCTGCAGAGGCCTGGCCATCGGGCCTTGGCAGACAGGAGGCCAGACTTTATTCCAAGATCAACGGGAAGGTTTTACTCAGGGGAGTGACGTGATCAGATTTTCATTTGAGAACATTTGTTCTCAGATGAGAAGGGCAAGACTGGCTGGTGCTGTAGTCACCTAAACGATAAATGTGGCAGACAATTAAAAAATGGAGTCAAGATGGAGACATATACACATATATACGTTTATATAAGTAAATATTTGAGATATATTTGCAGATAAGATCAATAGATTTGGTGAATGAGCGATTGGATGTGTGAGGAATCTAGATTACTCCCAGCTTTCTGACTTGGGCAATGGGGCACTAATATAATAAATGAAAAAGAAGATCCAGGGAGGGGTGGGGTGATGAACAGCTGCGTTTTGGACTGATGGAGTTGTGCTGGGTATGGAATCTGCAAATGGAAATGCTATTGGATCTGAAACTCAGACTTGGGAGTAGTCAGCTCGCAGAGAGGTCCCAAAGCTGCGGGAATGATGTGATCCCCGGGTGATGGTGTAGACTGAGAAGAGAAGAGATCCCAGGTGAGGACCTTGAGAGGGGGGATGCCCAGACTTAGGGGAGCCGGCAGGAGACAGGAAAGGAACCACTAGAGGGAGCAGCTGAGCCAGGGGTGTGTGTAAACCCGGGGAAAGAACATTTCAAGATGGAGGGAGGCCACCCAAGAGGAGGACTACGAGATGTCTGTTGCTTGTGTCCACAGGAAGTCATTATAATGGGCAAGAGAAGCTTCTAGAAACAGAAGCCAGAAGGCAGTCATAGAGTTGGGGAGTGAGTCTGAGAGGAGACGGGCAGGGACAGTGAGGTGAGGCTTCTTTGTCAGGAAGTTTGGTGGAAGGATGGATGAGCTGGCACTCATGCTGGAAGGGTGTGTGGGGTGGAGGAAGGGCGGAGATTAGGAGAACCTTGAGCATGTGTGAAGATGCCCTTAGAAAAGCGAAGCCAATGTTAAGTTGTGAGCCAAGCTCAGGTCCCTCTTCAGCTGTTGCGGAGTGGGGAAAGGGGGGGGGATGCGCAAAACAATGGGTATGTGTGAAAGTGTTGTTTTGTAGCACAATATTTTAATTATGTCCTTTTAAAAAATTTCTCCACAGACACTACCCAAAGCAGTCCTTCACCACGGTGGCAGATACACCTGAAAATCTTCGCCTGAAGCAGCAAAGTGAATTGCAGAGTCAGGTAACTTCTAGAAGATTTGTTTTGTTCCTTTGGCACTAAAGATTTTTCACAAGGCTGCTCTTCTGAGATTGTTGTCCTCGTCCTGTTCCTGCCAGGTCACCAGCCGGCGTGGAGCCTAAAAGCAGGCCTGTGTGGGAATTCCGGGTAAAAGTGTTGAACATCTGTATTGTTCCCGGTCTTGAATTGTCCTGATATTCTCAGTTTTGTTATTCATGTTGGACTAGGGCGAGTAATGAGTTCCGGTCAGAGTTGATGTTTCCTAACAATCTTGACTTATTTGGTCCTAAATATTTAAACACGTTTTACAAATAGCTTTTCCACACCGCATATGTGGGGAAAAACAAGGTGTTAACTTGACCCAGTTGCAGTGCGTGTGGGGCTAACACCCCGTCTGTGTATCTCACACCAGCCACGGGCTTTGTTTTCGTCCTGTCACTTTGTTCATATTTCTTTCATATGTCACATTGACAGCATGAACAAAGATGAGAACACCACAATTGGCTCCCGGTCAACCATGTTAGATGGCAACTTGCCTTCAATATGGTGAAACACATCAGTTAAGACTAGGGTTGTGAGTGGCAGGGTTTTCTGCAGGGACACCCGATCTTTTAGTAAACATGGGGTGCTCTCTTTCAAAGAAGCTGTCTTTCCTGGCACCCCATAGGAAGACACGGAGCAAGCAACTACATTGCAATCCATTGGTCAGTGGTGAAGTAAGGAGGGAAGAGGGGAGAAGGCAGGTGGAGGTAGGGGAGCCTGGGTGGTTGTAGGCCTCTTTCATCTGTTCACTGGCTGTTCACATCAGAGAAACTACAGTTTGTACATTGAGGCAGTCCATCTTATCTATCTGTCTTGAGGGTGTCTGTAAGTATTAAATGAGGTAGTTAGGTGTGAAAGCATTTCAAAAAGTGAGAAGATATTCTATGACTGTGGAGGCTTGTTATGATGGTGATAATGATGGTCCCTGAGAATTCCTGGTATGTGAAAGGGAAAAGCACAGAATTTGTGAAGGAAAGTGGTGTTCAGCTAACAGGCTTAGAAAATGTCAGTCTGTAGCTCTTTTTCTGGGGGGGATGGGAGAACGGAGTCTTGCTCTGTTGCCCAGGCTGGAGTGCAGTGGTGTGGTCTCGGCTCACTACAACCGCTGCCTCCCGGGTTCAAGCAGTTCTCTGCCTCACCCTCCCCAGTAGCTGGTATTACAGGTGCCTGCTACCATGCCTGGCTAAGTTTTGTATTTTTAGTCTAGACAGGGTTTCACCATCTTGGCCAGGCTGGTCTTGAACTCCTGACTTCGTGATCCACCCGCCTCGGCCTCCCAAAGTGCTGGGATTACAGGCGTGAGCCACTGTGCCCGGCCTGAAGCTCTTTCTTAATGAGAGCAGGCAGCTTTCAGTGGCTTGGGATTGAATCATTTCCTTGATGGTGTATCTGACCACAGGGGAAGTTGCAGTTGTCTGTAGTCTCTTTCTGGGAGACTTGGGATCACTTCTCAGTCCATTTAATTAGAGGAAATAATCTCCAAGTGGAATTTACTGTTGGTTAACAATGCCATGAATACATGGTTGGGAGCTACTTTTTAGTTTGTGTGAAATGCTGGTGTTTGTGTACTGGTTTTGGCTACAAAAATTGAGTGCTGGCCAAGGAGAGACACTATTACGGAGGCCGGCAAGAACACCTCTGTTCATTCACACCCTCGGGGATACCAGAACTTGGCTTTGTGCAGATCCAGCGTGCCTTTCTTCTCGTCAAGTTAGGGTTCATCAGGTAATTCTGGACAAGTACACACTGGACATAGAAGTAAATCAAGCAATCAAATACTCATTTCCTGCCTGTGATATACTTCGGTACTGTGCAAAATAATTTATAATTAGTTTCTCCTCTCTTCATAAATTTATAGGGTGTCTGAGCAAAGAGGACTAACACACATCTTGGAATGACTATATTTAATTTGTTGTAAGGACTGAAAAAGAGAAAGATCAGGCTGGGAAGCCGAGGTGGGTGGATCACTTGAGGTCAGGAGTTCGAGACCAGCCTGGCCAACATGGTGAAACCTCATCTCTACAAAAAGTACAAAAATTGGCTGGGAGTGGTGGCGGATGCCTATAATCCCAACTGCTTGAGAGACTGAATGAAGCAGAATTGCTTGAACACGGGAGGCGGAGGTTGCAGTGAGCTGAGATCGTGCCACTGTACTCTAGCCTGGGCAACAGAGCAAGACTCCATCTCGGGGGGGAAAAAAAAAAAAGAGAAGAATCAGTGTGGATTGGACTCAGTAGTGCTTTGTGCTAGACGTGAGATTTGAATGGAGCCTTCAAGGTTGAGAAAGAATCTGATATAAACACTGTCCCCTCCCTTTCGAAGGCACACCACACCCTTTGGGCTCGGTTAGTGGTCATAGATGTCTTCAGCACATCCCAGGAGCAAGCATTTATTGTTTTCCTATTACGTGTCTGACTCTGGGGATGCAAAGAAAAACAAGGTCACTGTTTTATGAATGGCTGATTTTATTCTCCCTGATGTGGCCAGCTGCAAGCTTCAAAGGGCAGCATATACAAATAATTACAGGCTGGTGGGACAAGAGCTAATGGCGAGATGTGCAAAGATCTGTGGGATTACCAAGCAGCAGTCAGGGGAAGGCGTCAGATCTTTATAAAGATTTCACTCAAATGTCCTCTTCTTTAGAAGCAACTGGGCTCCATCAAGCAGACAACATGGGGAAATTCAATGCAATTCAAAAAACACGTATTGATTACCTATTCTGTGCACTGGAATATAAAGACATCATCATCATTAACAGCACTGCTGTATTCCAAGGACATAATTATACATGTATTATTTAATCACAAACAGCTTCAATGATACAGGTGTTTAGTATCATCTCTATTTAGATAAAACATTCAACCTTTAGAGAATTTCGATAACTTGCCCTTTCACACTTAGCTGGTATGGAATAGGCCCTTGGAATGGGACCTAGATCTCCGAGCCCTCGATGTCCACACTCTTCACCAGTACTCTGGTCCCCTTGCTCAGAAAGCACCTAGAAAAGATCTGTAAGCAAAGAATTGTAATACAAGGGATGATGTAGTATATGTAAAGGTAGAATTTGGCGTTAAGTATAAGTAGGAAGAAGTCATTATGATTTCTTTTTTTCTGGGTGAGAGGTGAGAACACTAATGTAGGAATATTTCCATTTTTGCAAAAACGTGGATAGGTGTCTATCCTAATGGTGATACTCAGTAATGGCATTGGAATCCATTTTAGCCTATTAAATGATTTGATTCTGCATGAGAGCATTTCCTTAGAGTTTTGATATCTGGAATTCTGAACAGCTCACTGGTTTTGGTGGAAAATTGACTATTAATATTTTATAGGCTTGTTTTGATCATTTGTGGTGCTAAATGAATCACATCTATTCATAGCTCCAAGTTTTCAAATTCCGAAATCTTTTAGAATTGTGTGGTTAAAACCAGTTCACTTCTTTCAGTTCATTAGCTTACCAAATGAGCCAAACATAAAGAAAATCAAAAATTATTTTCCAATCCAATCTAGAAAGTTATTTATAGTTACCCACTGTTATCTCTTTCTTTAAAAATTTTCTCTTTTCTTTTCATTTCCCCCTTCTCTCCTCTTGAGAGGGTTATAAACACTGTGAATATTTTTAATCTAAATGCTAAATCCTCTCAAGGTTTTTTGGAATCTATATCCGGTGCCAGATTGTCATAAGAAAATTTTATGAAATACTGCGAATAAACAAACAAACCAAGAGTAGCTCTTTAGAGCCAGTGGTTCACAGGCTTTATCCAGCACTTGGTGAACATCCACTCGGCCAGCCCCTGACTGCAGTAGATGTGGACTGCCCTGGACCTTGGCAGTCAAGAGGAAGAGAGGAAGGGAAAGCCCTTTTATAGTCACTAGTTCCCTTTTGATCACACATCACAGCATGAACTGCTTCAAAGAAATAGGATAAAGAGTGGTTAGACGCCCCAACGGGCCCACAGTAGTCCATTCAACAAGAAGCAAAAGTAAGACTGCTTCTGGTGGAATCAGCAACATTATAGTTCAGCTGTGGGGGGCGTCAGGCTTTTACTGCTTGCCTTGGGCCTGGCTCACCTCATTTTCTTTAGGAAAGTGAGATCCAAAGCCCCGACTTAGAAACAAAAGTTTTGGAACACAAACTCTTGTAAGTTGGGTGATCCCTAAACTTAAAACATCCAGGTGAGATGAAAAGCCCCTTAAAGAAGAAATTTCTAGCCGGGTGCTGCGGCTTATGCCTGTAATCCTAGCACTTTGGGAGGCTGAGGTGGCAGGATTGCTTGAGGCTAGGAGTTTGACATCAGCCTGGGCACCAGAGGGAGACCGCTGTTTCTACAAACATTTTATAAAACATTAGGGCATGATAGTGCATACCTGTAGTCTCAGCTACTCAGGAGGCTGAGACAGGAGGATCCTGTTGAGCCCAGGAGTTGGAGGCTGCAGTTAGCTGTAATCACACCACTGTGCTCCAGCAGCCTGGCTGACACAGCAAGACTCTAAGAAACAAACAAACAAAAAACCCAAAAAACAGAAAAAGAAGCTTACTGATTATTTTAATATCATGTGGTAGAAAGCGTTTCCTTTTTTGGGCTGTGTAGCACACTCTTATTGGAAGGGAAGGCATAGATGCTTGGGTGCCCTGAACCAGGGGTCTGGAGACTTCTCAAAGCCGTTGAAATGGTTCTTCCGATGAAATTCTGAGTGGGAGCTCCCACTGAGAAGACAACAACATGGAACTGTCATGATTGAAGCAGGGGAGGGGGGCAAGCCCCTGGCATCTCCAAACCCCCCTGACCCTGCTCATCTTCCCAACCCCAGAGCCTTAAGGAAACCTGGGCATCTGTAGAGCATAGTTTTGAAATAGGCTGCTTAAAATGAAGACAAAACGATAGCTACTCCCCACTTAGTTGTTTATGTGCTTGGCTTAGCTATTATGTGCTTGGCTTAGCTGTTTGCAATCATGTTGAAAATAAGAGGGATTTGGGGCTCACTGTGCTCTTAAATGGAGTGTGTGTAATTTATGAGGGCTGATATGGTGAAAGATGGAAAATGATAATGGAGAGAATGCAAATCATTCTGGAACCTTTGAGTCTTTCTTTTGTAATCTATGTTGATTCTTTTTTAATCTTCCAGGTTTCTGCAGAGTCATAAAAACATGGTTCGTAGGAAGTACAATATATGACAGTAGTAAGGGTGAGAAGACAAAGTGATTTTTTTATAGGGAACATAATAGTTAAACATCTTTTGGGAGAAATGAAGTCACGTGTTTAGTATAAACCTTTGGAAGCTCAAGAAGGCAGTAATGTGGCTTGCCCTTGGCACGTTTCTGAACCTTCTTATTTTATATTCCATTTCCAGAGGGTTTCTCTCTCAGTTATCTGTCACCTAACCATTCAGTAAGGTGGACATTACTGGTAAGTATTACCTAAAGCAGAATCTTTCTCAGGTGGGAGTTGCATCTTGAAGTATGTCTGCTGAAGTCTGACTTCCTTCAAAGCAATGAATCCCTGACTGAGGAACTCCATTGACTGTCCAAAGACAATTGGAGAGCTATTTTGGATAGCATTGTCTGTAAGTTTCAAATCCCACTCTCTATGATTGCCCGATCATAAACTTGACCAAAATTTCATTTGCCACTGAATGCCAATTGTGTGTCAGTAATTGGATATCCTGCAGTGAGTGAAACCAGATGAGGCCCTTATTCTCAGGGGGTTTATGGTCTAGTGGGAGAGAGGGTGGTAATAACGTAATAAAAAATAGGCCAGGCCTGATGGCTCACTCCTGTAATCCCAGTGCTTTGGAAAGCTGAGGTGCAAGGATCACTTGATCCCAGGAATTTGGGGTTGTAGTGAGCTACGATCACACCACTGCACTCCAGCCTGGGTGACAGAGTGAGATCCTATATCTAAAATAATATTAATAATAATAAAAAATAGGAAAAAGTTAAAACTGCAACAAGACCTGCAGAGAGAATGGAGTGTATTTTAAGTATATTTTAAGGCACTTTTGGGGAGTTGGAGGCCTGTATACCTTTCTGCAGCAGATGCGTAATAAAATCTTAGAACAGTCTGCTGTGTCCTGCTCAGCTCTGGATCCCATTTCCAAATGTATGTTCATTGTTCCCCATTTTTTAACGCTAGGGGACTCTGCTCTTTATTGAGTTCTTTTTTTTTTTTTTTTTTTTTTTTTAAGCCGGAGTCTCGCTCTGTTGCCTAGGCTGGAGTGCACTGGCATGATCTCAGCTCACTGCAGTCTCCGCCTCCCAGGTTCCAGCAATTCTCCTGCCTCAGCCTCCTGAGTAGATGGAATTACAGGCATGTGCCACCACATCCGGCTAATTTTTGTTTGTTTTGTAGAGACGGGGTTTCACCATGTTGGCCAGGCTGGTCTCGAACTCCTGACCTCAAGTGATCTGCCCGCCTTGGCCTCCCAAAGCGCTAGGATTGCAGGCGTGAGCCACTGCGGCTGGCCCTCTTATTATGTCTTGTCTCATTGGACAACTTCAGACTTCTAAACACAAACACTGTTTCTCCAGACAGTTTTTATTGGGTTCTGCTGGTCTTGGACAAGAAACCTTTTATGCTTGCCTTCTAACTTTCTCTTTTCTTTGAACCTAATTTTGGCAGCTTTACACTTCCCCCTTTTGATTTTCCACCATTTGATGCTGTCTTCTGATCCATGGTGATGCTTCTTGTTCTCCGAGTAAGCACTTTCTCATGTATGAATTGGTAAAAGTTCATTGGGAGAAGCTTCAGCGTGTTTCTTTTCAAGGTTTTGAGGCAATGTAAATGATGAGAGGTTATGTTTCACATATAGGAATGGGTGAATGTGAGTAAGAACTTCAAAGGGGACGAATTCACTGGATGTGGTACGTTTCCTTCAGGGAGCACAGCATGCTAAGCAGATGTTACCTCCGACCTTTGCGATTTCTCTCATCCTCACAGTTTCCCGTAAGTCAGATCCCCGCCCTCTGCCCCGCCCCACCCCCCGCCATTTTAATCCTGGATAAAATGATGTAAGAGACAAAAATATCAGTAGTGGGAGACAGGAAAATAACCAAGATGTTTTTATTTTTGTGTCACCACTGGGTTTTTGAGCCTTTAATCACAGGGACCTGGTGTTCTACTCTCATCCCTCCTGAAATGACCTGCATCCTTTTCCTCTGTTTCCCGAGGCCTGGAAAGTTGGTCCTTTGATTCCCTCCTGGCCCACCCTACCTCCCTTTCCATCATTCTTAGAACTCACGGTGGAGGTGTGAGAGCTGTACTTTGGGCGGGCTGGCTCTAGGCTATTTGTTATGAGTAAATGGTCAGAATCTGGTAACTGGCCCTTGAATTAGGCATTTGAATATATAGCCTATCTATCCAGGAGAATGCTTTAAAAGTATTAAATCAGGCTGGGCATAGTAGCTTATGGCTATAATCCCAATGCTTTGGTAGGCTGAAGTAGGAGGATCACTTGAGGCCAGGAGTTCAAGATCAGCCTAGGCAACATAGGGAGACCATTGTCTTTGCCAAAAAAATTAACAAATAAAAATAAACAAGCTAGGCATGGTGGTTCATGCTTGTAGCCCCAGCTACTTAGGAGGCTGAGGCAGAAGGATCACTTGAGGCCAGGGGTTCAAGGATGCAGTGAGCTATGATCATGCCACTGCACTCCAGCCTGGGTGACAGAGTGAGACCCTGTCTGTGTTAACATCATACTTTAAAAAAGCTTCCATTTGGGACAATTGTATTGTATTCTGAAATGAGATACCTGGGTCTCCAAAATATGGGTTGTGCTTTGTAAAATGGAGTTTTTCTCATTACAAAATGTCGAAAGAGAGCAATTAGACTTTCCTTCTCTCCCTCCTTCCCTCTGTCTTGATTTTTGGTGAGGTCGAGGATCAGGATGATGCTAAATCAGAAATTAAGGTGACACAAATTTGATCCTAACTGGTAGAACTGCTCTGGACCCCTTTTGACTGACACTGAGTTCCTATTTCTGTGGAATTTTTCTTATTTACAGGAATCCATGATCTGTAAATGTCTTCTAAGGGAAATCTAATAAGCATCTTTAGCTACTGAGTTAGCTTCCTAAGCACACAGTATTTTAGACACCAGACAGCTAAATATACCAATTCCAAGTGATTTACTTAAACCAAAAAAGTGAAATATAGTAAAGCCAAGAATTCTATTCTATTTTTAATTAAGCAATTGTAGAACCTTAATACTGATTTTTTAAAAAAACCTCTAGAATGGCTTTAATGCTTGTAAACCATTGAAATTAAAAGCCCTTAACTGTATTTCTGCTATTGGACAGAGAACATATCTGTTATATAAGTTTTCCTTAGAATTGGATAATTTCCAAGGCTTTGAATCTTTTTATTCTAGCATATTTTATTCTTCATAGGAATACCACTTAATGTCTTAGGAGTGTGTATGTATATGTGTTTTTATATACATATACAATAAATATTACATGTAATATACATATATGTAGATATACATACAATATACATACATTGCATACAATAGGCATACAGTAGACACCCCTTATTTGCAGGGAATATGTTCCAAGAACCCTAGTGGATGTCTGAAAACTGCAGATAGTACCAAACCTTATAAATACTGTTGTTTCCTATATGTATCTATCTACAATAAAGTTTAATTTATCAATTAGGCATAGGAAGAGATTAACAACAATAACTAGTTTACATTCCCAACAGCAGGTTTTCACTGCATCCATGCCAACATCTATTATTGTTTGATTTTTTTGATTATGGCCATTCTTGCAGGAGTACGGTGGTATTGCATTGTGGTTTTGATTTGCATTTACCTGATCATTAGTGATGTTGAGCATTGTTTCATATGTTTGTTGGCCATTTGTATATCTTCTTTTTATTTATTTATTTATTTATTTATTTATTTATTTATTTATTTATTATTATTATACTTTAAGTTGTAGGGTACATGTGCATAACATGCAGGTTTGTTACATATGTATACTTGTGCCATGTTAGTCTGCTGCACCCGTCAACTCGTCATTTACATCAGGTATAACTCCCAATGCAATCCCTCCCCCCTCCCCCCTCCCCATGATAGGCCCCGGTGTGTGATGTTCCCCTTCCTGAGTCCAAGTGATCTCGTTGTTCAGTTCCCACCTATGAGTGAGAACATGCGGTGTTTGGTTTTCTGTTCTTGTGATAGTTTGCTAAGAATGATGGTTTCCAGCTGCATCCATGTCCCTACAAAGGACGCAAACTCATCCTTTTTTATGGCTGCATAGTATTCCATGGTGTATATGTGCCACATTTTCTTAATCCAATCTGTCACTGATGGACATTTGGGTTGATTCCAAGTCTTTGCTATTGTGAATAGTGCTGCAATAAACATACGTGTGCATGTGTCTTTATAGCAGCATAATTTATAATCCTTTGGGTATATCCCCAGTAATGGGATGGCTGGGTCATATGGTACATCTAGTTCTAGATCCTTGAGGAATCGCCATACTGTTTTCCATAATGGTTGAACTAGTTTACAATCCCACCAACAGTGTAAAAGTGTTCCTATTTCTCCACATCCTCTCCAGCACCTGTTGTTTCCTGACTTTTTAATGATCGCCATTCTAACTGGTGTGAGATGGTATCTCATTGTGGTTTTGATTTGCATTTCTCTGATGGCCAGTGATGATGAGCATTTTTTCATGTGTTTGTTGGCTGTATGAATGTCTTCTTTTGAGAAATGTCTATTCATATCCTTTGCCCACTTTTTGATGGGGTTGTTTGTTTTTTTCTTGTAAATTTGTTTGAGTTCTTTGTAGGTTCTGGATATTAGCCCTTTGTCAGATGAGTAGATTGCAAAAATTTTCTCCCATTCTGTAGGTTGCCTGTTCACTCTGATGGTAGTTTCTTTTGCTGTGCAGAAGCTCTTTAGTTTAATGAGATCCCATTTGTCAATTTTGGCTTTTGCTGCCGTTGCTTTTGGTGTTTTAGACATGAAGTCTTTGCCCATGCCTATGTCCTGAATGGTACTACCTAGGTTTTCCTCTAGGATTTTTATGGTATTAGGTCTAACATTTAAGTCTCTAATCCATCTTGAATTAATTTTCGTATAAGGAGTAAGGAAAGGATCCAGTTTCAGCTTTCTACTTATGGCTAGCCAATTTTCCCAGCACCATTTATTAAATAGGGAATCCTTTCCCCATTTCTTGTTTCTCTCAGGTTTGTCAAAGATCAGATGGCTGTAGATGTGTGGTATTATTTCTGAGGACTCTGTTCTGTTCCATTGGTCTATATCTCTGTTTTGGTACCAGTACCATGCTGTTTTGGTTACTGTAGCCTTGTAGTATAGTTTGAAGTCAGGTAGCGTGATGCCTCCAGCTTTGTTCTTTTGACTTAGGATTGTCTTGGAGATGCGGGCTCTTTTTTGGTTCCATATGAACTTTAAAGCAGTTTTTTCCAATTCTGTGAAGAAACTCATTGGTAGCTTGATGGGGATGGCATTGAATCTATAAATTACCTTGGGCAGTATGGCCATTTTCACGATATTGATTCTTCCTATCCATGAGCATGGTATGTTCTTCCATTTGTTTGTGTCCTCTTTTATTTCAGTGAGCAGTGGTTTGTAGTTCTCCTTGAAGAGGTCCTTTACATCCCTTGTAAGTTGGATTCCTAGGTATTTGATTCTCTTTGAAGCAATTGTGAATGGAAGTTCATTCATGATTTGGCTCTCTGTTTGTCTGTTACTGGTGTATAAGAATGCTTGTGATTTTTGCACATTAATTTTGTATCCTGAGACTTTGCTGAAGTTGCTTATCAGCTTAAGGAGATTTTGGGCTGAGACAATGGGGTTTTCTAAATATACAATCATGTCATCTGCAAACAGGGACAATTTGACTTCTTCTTTTCCTAACTGAATACCCCTGATTTCTTTCTCTTGCCTAATTGCCCTAGCCAGAACTTCCAACACTATGTTGAATAGGAGTGGTGAGAGAGGGCATCCCTGTCTTGTGCCAGTTTTCAAAGGGAATTTTTCCAGTTTTTGCCCATTCAGTATGATATTGGCTGTGGGTTTGTCATAAATAGCTCTTATGATTTTGAGGTACGTTCCATCAATACCGAATTTATTGAGCGTTTTTAGCATGAAGGGCTGTTGAATTTTGTCAAAAGCCTTTTCTGCATCTATTGAGATAATCATGTGGTTCTTGTCTTTGGTTCTGTTTATATGCTGGATTATGTTTATTGATTTGCGAATGTTGAACCAGCCTTGCATCCCAGGGATGAAGCCCACTTGATCATGGTGGATAAGCTTTTTGATGTGTTGTTGAATCCGGTTTGCCAGTATTTTATTGAGGATTTTTGCATCGATGTTCATCAGGGATATTGGTCTAAAATTCTCTTTTTTTGTTGTATCTCTGCCAGGCTTTGGTATCAGGATGATGTTGGCCTCATAAAATGAGTTAGGGAGGATTCCCTCTTTTTCTATTGATTGGAATAGTTTCAGAAGGAATGGTACCAACTCCTCCTTATACCTCTGGTAGAATTCAGCTGTGAATCCATCTGGTCCTGGACTTTTTTTGGTTGGTAGGCTATTAATTATTGCCTCAATTTCAGAGCCTACTATTGGTCTATTCAGGGATTCAACTTCTTCCTGGTTTAGTCTTGGAAGAGTGTAAGTGTCCAGGAAATTATCCATTTCTTCTAGGTTTTCCAGTTTATTTGCGTAGAGGTGTTTATAGTATTCTCTGATGGTAGTTTGTATTTCTGTGGGGTCGGTGGTGATATCCCCTTTATCATTTTTAATTGCGTCGATTTGATTCTTCTCTCTTTTCTTCTTTATTAGTCTTGCTAGTGGTCTGTCAATTTTGTTGATCTTTTCAAAAAACCAACTCCTGGATTCATTGATTTTTTGGAGGGTTTTTTGTGTCTCTATCTCCTTCAGTTCTGCTCTGATCTTAGTTATTTCTTGCCTTCTGCTAGCTTTGGAATGTGTTTGCTCTTGCTTCTCTAGTTCTTTTAATTGCGATGTTAGAGTGTCAATTTTTGATCTTTCCTGCTTTCTCTTGTGGGCATTTAGTGCTATAAATTTCCCTCTGCACACTGCTTTAAATGTGTCCCAGAGATTCTGGTATGTTGTATCTTTGATCTCATTGGTTTCAAAGAACATCTTTATTTCTGCCTTCATTTCGTTATGTACCCAGTAGTCATTCAGGAGCAGGTTGTTCAGTTTCCATGTAGTTGAGCGGTTTTGATTGAGTTTCTTAGTCCTGAGTTCTAGTTTGATTGCACTGTGGTCTGAGAGACAGTTTGTTATAATTTCTGTTCTTGTACATTTGCTGAGGAGTGCTTTACTTCCAATTACGTGGTCAATTTTGGAATAAGTACGATGTGGTGCTGAGAAGAATGTATATTCTGTTGATTTGGGGTGGAGAGTTCTATAGATGTCTATTAGGTCTGCTTGCTGCAGAGATGAGTTCAATTCCTGGATATCCTTGTTAACTTTCTGTCTCGTTGATCTGTCTAATGTTGACAGTGGAGTGTTGAAGTCTCCCATTATTATTGTATGGGAGTCTAAGTCTCTTTGTAAGTCTCTAAGGACTTGCTTTATGAATCTGGGTGCTCCTGTATTGGGTGCATATATATTTAGGATAGTTAGCTCTTCCTGTTGAATTGATCCCTTGACCATTATGTAATGGCCTTCTTTGTCTCTTTTGATCTTTGATGGTTTAAAGTCTGTTTTATCAGAGACTAGGATTGCAACCCCTGCTTTTTTTTGTTCTCCATTTGCTTGGTAAATCTTCCTCCATCCCTTTATTTTGAGCCTATGTATGTCTCTGCGTGTGAGATGGGTCTCTTGAATACAGCAGACTGATGGGTCTTGACTCTTTATCCAGTTTGCCAGTCTGTGTCTTTTCATTGGAGCATTTAGTCCATTTACATTTAAGGTTAAGATTGTTATGTGTGAACTTGATCCTGCCATTATGATATTAACTGGTTATTTTGCTCGTTAGTTGATGCAGTTTCTTCCTAGCCTCGATGGTCTTTACATTTTGGCATGTTTTTGCAATGGCTGGTACCGGTTGTTCCTTTCCATGTTGAGTGCTTCCTTCAGGGTCTCTTGTAAGGCAGGCCTAGTGGTGACAAAATCTCTAAGCATTTGCTTATCTGTAAAGGATTTTATTTCTCCTTCACTTATGAAACTTAGTTTGGCTGGATATGAAATTCTGGGTTGAAAATTCTTTTCTTTAAGAATGTTGAATATTGGCCCCCACTCTCTTCTGGCTTGGAGAGTTTCTGCCGAGAGATCTGCTGTGAGTCTGATGGGCTTCCCTTTGTGGGTAACCCGACCTTTCTCTCTGGCTGCCCTTAAGATTTTTTCCTTCATTTCAACTTTGGTGAATCTGGCAATTATGTGTCTTGGAGTTGCTCTTCTCGAGGAGTATCTTTGTGGCGTTCTCTGTATTTCCTGGATTTGAATGTTGGCCTGCCCTACTAGGTTGGGGAAGTTCTCCTGGATGATATCCTGAAGAGTGTTTTCCAACTTGGTTCCATTTTCCCCCTCACTTTCAGGCACCCCAATCAGACGTAGATTTGGTCTTTTTACATAATCCCATACTTCTTGCAGGCTTTGTTCATTTCTTTTTCTTCTTTTTTCTTTTGGTTTCTCTTCTCGCTTCATTTCATTCATTTGATCCTCAATCGCTGATACTCTTTCTTCCAGTTGATCGAGTCGGTTACTGAAGCTTGTGCATTTGTCACGTATTTCTCGTGTCATGGTTTTCATCTCTTTCATTTCGTTTATGACCTTCTCTGCATTAATTAGTCTAGCCGTCAATTCTTCCACTTTTTTTTCAAGATTTTTAGTTTCTTTGCGCTGGGTACGTAATTCCTCCTTTAGCTCTAAGAAATTTGATGGACTGAAGCCTTCTTCTCTCATCTCGTCAAAGTCATTTTCCGTCCAGCTTTGATCCGTTGCTGGCGATGAGCTGCGCTCCTTTGCCGGAGGAGATGTGCTCTTATTTTTTGAATTTCCAGCTTTTCTGCCCTGCTTTTTCCCCATCTTTGTGGTTTTATCTGCCTCTGGTCTTTGATGATGGTGATGTACTGATGGGGTTTTGGTGTAGGTGTCCTTCCTGTTTGATAGTTTTCCTTCTAACAGTCAGGACCCTCAGCTGTAGGTCTGTTGGAGATTGCTTGAGGTCCACTCCAGACCCTGTTTGCCTGGGTATCAGCAGCAGAGGCTGCAGAAGATAGAATATTTCTGAACAGCGAGTGTACCTGTCTGATTCTTGCTTTGGAAGCTTCCTCTCAGGGGTATACTCCACCCTGTGAGGTGTGGGGTGTCAGACTGCCCCTAGTGGGGGATGTCTCCCAGTTAGGCTACTCAGGGGTCAGGGACCCACTTGAGCAGGCAGTCTGTCCGTTCTCAAATCTCAGCCTCCGTGTTGGGAGATCCACTGCTCTCTTCAAAGCTGTCAGACAGAGTCGTTTGCGTCTGCAGAGTTTTCTGCTGCTTTGTTGTTGTTGTTGTTGTGTAGCTGTGCCCTGTCCCCAGAGGTGGAGTCTACAGAGACAGGCAGGTTTCCTTGAGCTGCTGTGAGCTCCACCCAGTTCGAGCTTCCCAGCAGCTTTGTTTACCTACTTAAGCCTCAGCAATGGCGGGCGCCCCTCCCCCAGCCTCGCTGCTGCCTTGCCGGTAGATCACAGACTGCTGTGCTAGCAATGAGGGAGGCTCCGTGGGCGTGGGACCCTCCCGGCCAGGTGTGGGATATGATCTCCTGGTGTGCCTGTTTGCTTAAAGCGCTATATTGGGGTGGGAGTTACCCGATTTTTCAGGTGTAGTGTGTCTCAGTTCCCCTGGCTAGGAAAAGGGATTCCCTTCCCCCTTGCGCTTCCCAGGTGAGGCGATGCCTCGCCCTGCTTCAGCTCTCACTGGTCGGGCTGCAGCAGCTGACCAGCACCGATCATCCGGCACTCCCCAGTGAGATGAACCCAGTACCTCAGTTGAAAATGCAGAAATCACCGGTCTTCTGTGTCGCTGGCGCTGGGAGTTGGAGACTGGAGCTGTTCCTATTCGGCCATCTTGCTCCGCCCCCCTGTATATCTTCTTTTGAGAATTGTCTATTCATGTCCTTAGCTCACTTTTTAAATGTAACCAAATATCATCTGTTCTCCAAAAAAACCTATGGATAAAAAATTTAAAATTAAAAAAACACGACAGTAACTAATAGTAAGATAGAATGATTTCAACAGTATGCTGTAAAAAAAGTTATGCAAATGTGGTTTCTCTCTTTCTCAAAATATCTTATTATACTTTACTCACCTGTTTCCAGCCCACAGGTGACTGCAGTTAACTGAAACTGTGGAAAGTGAAACCAGGGATAAGAGGGTACTGCTGTACATATATATAGATATGCAAACATATGCAATACGTGTATAAATATATGCATGTTTTTACATACATTTGTGTAACATCTACCTATACACATATACACACACACATATAATAATAATATAACAAAGTTAACTTGGAAGGACAATGTTCAGGAAAGTCTTGAAAACCTGAAAGACCGAGAAAACATGAAATGTCATTTCTCTTTTGTTATCAATGACTAAGTATGATTTAATTCACTGCTGGACGCTCTGACAGTCACCTTATTGCAATCTAAGTTCCCCATCTGTGAATTAGCTTTGCAGTCTCTGTCTTTTAGTTATTCCGTATGTTTTAAGAAATAGCTAACATGACAAAGCGTAACAGAAATATGTAGTATTACTTCTGGAAGTGTGGTAGTGAGATCTTTTTCAGAATATTACTGATTCCAGAGGATAGATCTCTCATTCTACTATATAACAAGCATAGATGTAATTAAAGAGGCTTTACCTGTTTTAGTGGGTCTTTCTCTGTGTATTTTGTTCATTAATTTAAGGTTTTTAAATGTCTGTTTTCATCTTTGTCCTTTTTTGTAGATTTTAAACTAGAGGCCAGTGATCTTATTAATTTAATGGTTGCTAATAAATAACCACGCTAAGCAATCACCTGGATGATATTGTGCCGTTGGATGATAAGGGTGATAATGTGTGAAATGAAGTAGAAAGAATGGAAGGTAGTTTCATAAAAAACAAGAGTCTTGTAAGAATGAAGAGCAAGACACTTTTCTGACAGGTGGACAGATGCTTTTCCAGTTCTTTCTTGGCGTAAATTACAAATGGAAAAAGACCATGGTATTGTTGGTTTCAAACCTTTACCAGCAAAGAAATCTCACTGAAGGACCCTCCGTACTTTCTGTAACTTATTCTGTATAAGGTGCTTTAATTATATATTGGTTTAATCTGCATTTAATGGATACCTCCTTTGGCCCAGCCCTGCCTGCTCTTGGGTGGGGGCTGTGTGAGGCGAGAGACCAGCGGCCCTGGGGAGAGGGGGTGAGTGGAGGAAAGACCTGAGCCCTGACTTAGAGGTGTTTATTGGGTCCCCTCAAAATATATTCTCCCAAATTCTGTAAACAGTTTTTTTTTTTTTTTCTGTATTTCATTTGGCTTTCTCCTCTCATTCTCCACTGAAACGTTTACCCTTTCTTTGAAAGAAACCCAAAAGTGACTCTTTTCCTCTTTCCATGGATCAGATGCCAAATTCTCTGAGGATATGTCGAATAAGAAAGGATCCTTTATCTTGTTTGGAAGGAGCTCTTTCTGTTTTTCTTTCCCCACCCAACACCTGTGCCCTTTTGTCAAGTATTTATAGAACTTGCTCCTTCTTAAAATAATGTGGATCGAAAATGGTTTTGATTGCTTCATGGACACAGGAAGACCTCTCCAATAAAAGCAACTTTCTTCTTATTGTTATCCTTGGCAAAATTAAATCATGTCGTAAGCAATATCCTCTTGTCGTCCATCAGACTCTAGACGGGTGGTTCCTAAGACTTTTTGGGTCATGGACCACGACGGAAATTTGGTGAAAGCCCTGCAACTCCTCCTTTGGAAAAGTTATCGTAGCCAGCTTTAGAATATAAATGCAGAAGTTCAGGGCATAGTGACCCCCATCAGTGGAACCCTGGAAAGTCTCAGGCTTTAGCAGGAGTGGCTGGGCTGGCCAAGGGAAGGAACAGGGAAGAAGGACTGGTTGGATTTACAGGTCTCACAGAAAGTGGTGGCATTGTCACAGAAAGATGATGGACTCCCTGCCTTCTAAGCACAATTTTATTTTATCTCCATTAAAATATTAACTCTTTTGGAAACATGAACTCTTACTGCCTTAAAAAAAGCAATCTAGCAGCAAGTATTAAAACTTGCAAAATACGAATACGTTTTGGTCTGGCAATTCCACTCCTGGGAATCTCTCCCATAGAAACAAAATTATCAGCATAGAAAACATAAGCACAAGGATGTCTATGACAGCGCCGTTTGTAGTACACAAAACTGGAGACAGAGTGAAAGCTCTTCTGCAAGCGAATAGTGAGTTACATTATGATAATCCGTACCAAAGAATATGATGCAGTCATTTAAAGGAAGGAAATAGAGATCTATAGCCAAATGCCTTGGAGGTGTGTCTGTAAAGTGTTGCTCAGTGAGAAACACAGGTGCAGAAAAGCATAGAGACGACAAAACCGTCTGTGAGTGCCTGCATGTGCCTATCTATGTCTGTATATGTATAGCTCTGATTAGGAATATATGTATAGGTAGAAAAATATGGATTAATATATTCCAGGTTACTAACATTGGTTCTTGGGGCTTACAGGGTGAGCCTAGCAAATAAAGGAAAAAAAAGATTACAATACTTAAAAATAAAAAAAAGTGTTAGTATGACAGTAATTCATTGTATCAGATTATACTTACGGGTGGGTAGTTGTAAAAAGAAACAAAATAGTGATTTCATTTAATTTATTATTATTATTGTTTTTGAGACACTTGCTCTGTCAGCCAGGCTGAAGTGCAGTGGCATGATCACAGCTCACTGCAGCCTTGACTTCCTGGGCTCAAGCAGTCCTCCCACCTCAGCCTCCCGAGTAGCTGGGACCACAAGCATGCACCACCATGCCTGGCTAATTTTATTTTATTTGGAAAGATGGGGTCTACCTATGTTGCCCAGGCTGGTCTTGAACTCTTGGGCTCAAGCAATCCTCCCATCTTGACCTTGCAAAGTGCTGGGATTACAGGTGCAAGCCACTGTGCCTGGCCAGATAATGATTTCAAAACAGTTTTGCTTATGTATATTTTAAATTTTACTGTTTTACTTCTTCACAGTCAGTAACCCTGGGGCTTTACTGTTCAGGCTGCTGGGGCCTGACCTGGCCAATTTGACCAGCTGGGGATCTCCCTGCTGACTTCTTAGATGGATATGCCGTGACTTATTGCTCTAAAGGCATTAGGTCTTTTAGCAAATGTTTATTGGATGTCTATTTTATGTCATATACTAGGCCTCGTGCTCCTTAAAGAACTAAGATGTGAGTGTGGGTGTGTCTGCACAAGTCAGGGACTGTTTACAGCTGCAATTGAACTTCCTGTCTTCAATTTGATATTTGTCTGTTTATTTGGTTGTGAGCGTGCAAATGGAGGGCATAAGGTGTTACTCTCAGGCCAGTAAGAACCTAAGAATTTGTTTGGGTGAGGTCTTGATTTCATTTTTTGCCTCTATTAAATGGCCTACCCTTAATTCTCCAGTTTCTCCATAGAAATGCCTAAAGACCTTGAGAGGATAATACTGAAAAGGTTTTAGAGGAAAAAGAAAGTGAGATGCTTTCTGTGAGTCAGTGTTTCTCCAGATTGTCTTTTCCTGCCTCCCTGTATGCATCACAATTACCTAGTGAATCCGGTGAGAGTGCTCACTGATGGGCCTGGCCCCAGACCCACTAAGAGGGAGGCCCAGAAGTCTGCATTGTTAATTCTCCAGGTGATTCTTATTTATGCATGTTAATATTTGAGAACCAGTTCCATAAGACGTTGTCCCAAATAATGAACACTCCTGGCATTTTTTTCCCCCAAAATTTTACTCTTTTAATAGATTTTTCCAATATTTCAATGGCTTTGAATTTTTATTTTTTTATTAATTAATGATGCGTTTATTCATTCATGCATTTATTCATAATGATGTCTGCATTTTAGAGAAGATTTCATGTAGAGGAAACTTCTTCAAACAACACTGTTGTTACCAAATACCCACTGCATTCTTAATGTAAAGGAATCAATGTAGGTCAGTTAAAGGCTAGAATGGTTTAAAAAAATCAACAATCTGATGCTCAAATTCAATTGTCTTTAATATACATGTATTTATCTGTATACATATGAGAAAAAATTTCAGGTTACAATGCATTCTGTTGTTTTGAACTACAGGAATCAAACCAGAATTTTTACCCGTGTTACACATTTGATATAGTCATGGATTCTTGATTTTTTGGACTACTTTTGGTTTGCTTATAAATTTCCATAATGGAGACAAGAACTGAAAGTGTTTTTCAGGTATTTTTTATTCCCTTTCGTGCATTTCTTCCCCAAGAAATTTAGACACATTTTGAGATTTATGTAAAATCTTAAAATAATTGAGTAATTTAAGCAAAGGCTAGTTCCTATGAAAACCAGAATTATATGGCAATTTTCCTATATTCCTCATGCAATCATGCTTGTGCAGAGAACAACCCTATTCTGATTAGAAAGATCCTGCCTGAGAACCTTTTAGCTGCACAGCAGGATGTATACAACCCAAGTCGATTCAAGAAACTCATGACGTCATCCCTCAGTCAATAATCATTGATTGAATAGTGTTGGTTTCAGATCTAGGTATTAGGTACTAGTAGGGATACAGAAGGAAAATTCATAGTTTCCATCTTTGAAGAATAATCTGGTTCAGAATATAGTTCAAATGTGCATGTTTTGACATGGCTTCATAACAAAAGGTTCTTTCAACCAAAATGCTAGGGAAACCAGCATTAAAGGAGAAATTGTGGGGCAGGCAAGGTGTTCGCCGCAGGGACATGGGTTGTCAGGAGAAAATGGAACAGAAACAAGACATGAGAAAAGTGTGAGCTTAATCCATAACGCTGTTTCCTTCCAAAGGTGTCAGCTGCATGGCATGGGAGGTCAGGCAGGTGGTCTGTGTTCCCCAGGGTGGGAGAAGCATTAGTAGAAACAGGTGATGAATTCCTTAATTAGGGTAGGGAAACACTGCAGAAGAGCTGTGGTCTAGGGTTTTTATGAAACGCAAAGCTTGCAGAAATTAAAGAAGCCCAGTGTGAAGAAGTTAGGAGGCAGGATCAAGGTAGTGACTGTGAAAACGGAGAAGAAAAGCTTAAGAGCTCCTTTTGGAGAAAATGGGATATTAGGGTTAAATTGGAAAAAAAAAAGCTGCGTAATGAAAATATCTGTGACGTTGTTAAACCCATCACGGTGGGTTCAGTTTAAGGCATTTTAAATTAGAGCGAACACTGTGGGTAGTGGTGTGAAGGAGACCTCATTAATTGATGATATGGTTTAGCTCTGTATCCCTATTCAAATCTCATGTCGAATTGTAATCTCCACGGGTTGGAGGAGGGACCAGGTGGGAGGTGACTGAATCCTGGGGGGCAGATTTCCCCTTGCTGTTTTCGTGATAGTAAATGAGTTCTCACGAGATCTGGTTGTTAAAAAGTGTGTAGTGCTTCCCCCTTTGCTCCTTCTGTTTCCTACTCCACTGTGTGAAGATGTGCCGACTTCCCCTTTGCCTTCTGCCATGATCGTGAGTTTCCTGAGACCTCTCCATCCATGCTTCCTGTACAGCCTGCAGAACTGTGAGCCAATTACACCTCTTTTCTTTATAAATTACCCAGTCTCAGTTCTTTATAGCAGCGTGAGAGTGGACTAATACAATTGATTTTTAAATCTTTAATTTTCTGTTGATTTATAATTTAAAAATTTATTTCTGTAATAAAATACAAATATCATCTAACAGACCTTTGACATGGTAAATATTCTACAGCGTAGGATAAGGTTTCAGTAGTAGGTGGTGAGTAAGTGCTAGATGACTGAATTCTGGTGTTTATCTTGGAAAGTAATCTGCAATTCTATATGACATTTTTTCCTGCATAGGACACGAAGTTCTACTACAATTATTTAGGAATAACTTTTTAATGACTCATGTTAGTAAGATTATTGTAAATCAACATTTAAAAAAAACAATGTTTCATCACCATAAAAAAAAAAAAACCTCCCTCCTTCCCACATCAAGGATATCTTCCTCTTGTCTAAGAAGCACCTACTCCTTTTTGGAAGTTGACATTTACGTGGAGAGAGTACCTTTCATCTCTGAAAAAGAAAAAGAAACACGTGTAGAAAAACCCAACTAACTAAGAAATCACCTTAATTACTACCTACAGAGAAAAAGTGTTGGCTTTATGTTTTTTTTTTTTTTTTAATTGTGTGTGTGGTTAGCTCAATTCACAAATGAGAAATAAGTACTAGTGGAAAAACAGAGACCACTTTGGCTTATATTTGGTGTGGTAGGTGCAGAGAAAGGGTACATCAGATTGCTACCTAACAGAGCAAGGAAATCAGTTCTTATTTTCCGTTAGAAAACAAAACAAATGGCAATTAATCCATTTATGCCTGAGGTTGCAATTTTTTGAATTTTTGCAATCAGACCTTGGCGATGACCTTAAGCAGTAGGCTATAGATAACTCCCACATGCTTAGAGTTCCAATAATGGAACACTAGGCATAAATGGGCTAAAGACAAATAAAAAAAAAGTTGTGAGAGTGTATTGACTTACTACGGAGCACTAGGCTTCTGCAATCTGTTCACTTGTGGAATGCTTGTTAGTTACCTCCTGGTTACTGAAGACTGGGCTTTATCAGTAGTGGCAGGATGTTCCTGAGGGTTTCTTTTCCTGCGGTATCTGATAATGCCATAGCTTGTCCAGTAAATCATTTATTTTGCTAGGCCATGAAATAATGTCCACCTTACAAGTTGGAAAAATCTTTCTGATAGGAAGAATTTTGGCTGTGTTCCACCTCCCTGGGTTCTCTGGTTCTCAGCTGCTACATGGCTGCCAGCTTCTCCCAGGGAATGTCTGTGGGACAAGACAGTCTCTTTACTCGCCACTTGTCCTCTAGCACTAAGTACCTGTTTTTCCCTGGAATGTGACAACCAGGTGTTGTCATGTTGTCAGCTTTTTGTCTCTGACGGCCTGTCAGCTGGCTAGACCTGGGGAAGTAGGCAATAGAGTCTAGGCCTGGGGTTAGACTAGCATTTTCCTGACCACCTCCATCCCTCTGACATCTTACCTGCTACTTTCTTTGGGGAAGGGAGGATCTATACTATACAAGCTCATGGGGATCTGCATTGGTTTCCAGAGGGAACTGCAGAAGATTGGGTGTGCAAGAGCGAATTCCTGACCAGGAAGTCAGGAGCCTCTTGTGCTGGCTTTGTCTACTGGAGACCAGCTCTCCTCCTCTACCTGGTGCTTCTAGCCTTTTTCTCTGCCGTTAAATCCCAATGTGGCCCTTCTTGGCCATTCGATTCCTACCTTCTTTCCCTTCAATGCACTTGATTTCTCTCCAGTGAATCAGCTTTCTTCCATTTAGACTACAATAACAGCAGAGCGTTCAGAAAGACAAGAGACATCTTACCTGATGTCATCTGCTCCATTGCAGTCTTTTGCTCACTTAGTCATTTTGGGGTGTTGCATTCTTGTTTTGGGAGCCTTTTTGCTGTTTGCAGTAAGTATTTAACCCTCTATCTCAAAATGTTCAGAGTTTCAATTTAAACAGATTCTTACCCACTTGATTTTATTTTTCTACAAATGTTTTGCTCCTTCCTTTGCAAAGGCTGGTCTCCTGCTTCACTCATTTACCTGGGAATGGGCAGCTTCTCTCTCTTTAGAGACCTCTGTTCTTTGCAGAAGGTCAACATTCTGCAACCCTGTGTAGATGGGGAGGGATAAATGTGTTGGGCCAGGAAAAGTCACTTTAGACTGGGTACTAATGGGGGGACTAGAACCCTGCCTACCATAGTGCAACGTGGGACACTATAAACCACCCCATCCAGCTAGCGCTTGGGGCCCCTCTGTAGCCATTTCCTGGGGCCACGCTGGGGCCATATGGCCTCTTGAGGGCAGGGCAATAATAAACCTGTCGTGGTAGCTGCAGGTCCCTCTGTCCCGCTCTGCCCCACTCTGCCCCGCTCTGCCCTGCTCTGCCTGGCTTTTTCCTTGCCCTAGTGGCCAAAACTCTTAACTAGATTCACCGAAGATGGTGACACGACCATGGGCCGCCTTCCAAACTACAACAGTTCGTGGCAGCAGTGAAAGTTTAATTTTTTAAACCCTTCCATCAGAGGAGGAAGTGCTTTATAGTAAATGGCTACATTGCTGGAAATCACTTACTGGCGTCATCTTGATTATATTCCTTAGTCATTACGGTTTGCATCACATGATCTTTTCTCAAACATCAGTATGGGGAACCAATGATGGAATTGCATTTCTTTGAATTAGAGTGCAAATTATTATGGGAGAAGAAAGACATTAAAGGAGCAGCGTTCATGTTTATGTTTGAAGAAATATGACAGGCTTCACAGCCTCCATGGCAGTTAAAGCGGGGGTTGTAAGAGAACATGGAGCCATCGGACCTCATTGCCTTAGATGAGTTCCAGTGAGTGTAGGGAAAATGCTTTGGCTTTTACAACCCTGGGTATATAAATCCTGGGTGTAGAATCAGTTTGGTTTGTATTTCTTTTCCTTTTTTCTTTTGTGAGGTGAGACAGGGTCTCACTCTGTTGCCCATGCTGGAGTGCATTGGTGCAATCACAGCTCACTGCAGCCTCGACCTCCTGGGCTCAAGTGATCCTCTTACCTCAGCCTCCTGAGTAGCTGGGACTACAGGCATGCATCACCATGCCTGGCTAATATTTTAAAATTTTTACTAGGGATGGGGTCTTGCCATATTGCCCAGGCTTGTCTCGAACTCCTTGGGTCAAGCACCCCTCACACCTTACCCTTCCAAAGTGCTGAGTTGATAGGCGTGAGCCACTACATCCAGCCTGGCTTGTATTTCTTGTGGGGCTGGGAGAATATAGCATCACTGCAGGTCTTCTCACACATAATTGGGCAATCAATAAATGACTGTTGGAATAAACAGTCTGGTCTCTGTAGTAGGACTCTGGTCTTACTCAGAGAGTATGCCCTTCTTCCCCGACAGCCTTTCCCCGCCACCTCCCCCACTGCCACACACACACACATCTGGGTTTCTGTATAGTTTTTGTATGGTAAAAGCCAAGGATTTGGAAATTTTTAGTGTTGCAGATAAAAATAAATAATTCAAACATAAGTCTGGGAAAGAGAATGAATTATTGTTTGCTTGGGCTCCTTTACTGGCTCTGACTCCGGGCCTTGCCTGACCCTGAACACCCACCATATCTTCACTCGTTCCAGATGGCGGATCCTGTCTTGTTGGTAGCCCCCAGAACTTGCTGGGGTGTGACCTTCCATCCTTGTCATCCCACAGTCCTCATGATCCGTATATTGGACTGACAGAAGTTTGTCCACAGACAAATGAAGTGAACGAATTAAGGGACTTCATTGAGGCTAGTTGTGAATTCAGATTGTGACTTTTAGGGGGTGTCAGAATTGACACGTTGCAGAGTGTTCAAAGCAATGCCAGTTGGATTTTTAATGTGATATGCAGATTGGATAGTATTATTGCTGTGTGCATTATTGTAATTTCTATTCTTCTTCATGGCCATCTGCTTGGTTATATATATTTTAATTCTGATGTCAAGTATGAGATGTAGACGTAGCATTTTTATTGTTCTACTATTTCCCCTGCCTTCTTTTATCTGCACATTTCTTGAAGCAGCCAGGAGCCATGGTTTCTAAATGCCTATTGTTGAGAGCCCTGGCAAGAGTGAAGACCTTATCTTTGGATTTCCCATAGATTCTAGATGAATGAATGAGTTACTGGAAACAATAACAGACATTATTTACTGGGAGTTAATGATGAGCCAGTCATTTGCTAAGGCTTTTTGTACAGTATCTCATTTAATCTTCCCCATAACTTTCTTAGGTTAGCATGATTGTTCTCATTTTGCAGATGAGGGAGCTGTGACTCAGAGAAGTCATGTAAACTGCCTGAGGCCACACAACTACTCAGGGCCCTTGCTAATATTTGGCCTTAAGACTTTTCGACTCCAAAGCCTGAGATGTTTCTTATTAGCTCTTTCAGCATAGTCATTATTATGACATTTCTGTGACTTCCACACCATGTCGTATCAGTGATGTGACGTTTTAGGTTTAAAATTCTCCAAGATCTCTTCATTAGGTGAAATTTTTATATTTGGACTTTTAAAAATTGTGATTTCTGGTAAATAGCCTTTTATCGTATTTAATTTATTATTATTTTTTACTCCGTTTGATTTTCATCATTCCTGAATGTTTTTAATACTTTTAATTAAGTTATGCAGTAAACTTTTCATTCGGAGGTCAATGATTTTAGCCAGTTTATTATTTTAGCAGCACTGCCATTTTGTTGGCGGTACCCATCTTAATTGGTATTGAATAAATGTCCTCATGTTTTCTGAGCTTACTGATTTTTAAATTCGAATTCTGTATAGGGTGCTATCTCAAGCATCTAATGTTTTCAGTTATTGCTGTAGTGCTGATCAGAACATTACCATTGAAGCTATTATAAAACCAATGAAAGAATAAATTACTCACGTTTCAAAAACATTTTAAAAAGTAGATCTGATCATAGAAAGTACCCAGTTGTATTAGAAATTTGCTTTTCTGTGTAATGATACTTTGTTAGGAACCGGTTGAACACTTTAATCCATAGTGCATTGGAGTGTTGGCTGCAAATCTGAATCCTAAATTCTTCAGGAGTTCTTTTTTCTTTTTTCTTTGTTTTTTGTTGACAGAGTCTCGCTCTGTTGCCCAGGCTGGAGTGCAATGGTGTGATCTTGGCTCACTGCAACCTCTACTTCCTGGGTTCGAGCAATTCTTGTGCCTCAGCCTCCTAAGTAGCTGGGATTACAGGTGTCTGCAACCACGCCTGGCCAATTTTTGTATTTTTAGTAGAGATGAGGTTTCACTGTGTTGGCCAGGCTGGTCTTGAACTCCTGACCTCAAGTGATCTGCCCACCATGGGCTCCCAAAGTGCTGGGATTACAGGCTTTGAGCCACCGTGCCCAACCCAGGAGTTCATTTTTATCGCTGAAGATGCTTCCCATCTCACGATTTCATTGTCTTTCTCTTGAGACTCCTCAGCAACCCACAGCACCCATTTATCTCACAACTGTTAGGGTGCTGCTTCTGGGTGCTCCAAAGCATCAAAGCAGCATGAGTTGTAGTTTCTGACTTTGCTCAGCTTGTTGTTGGCAAGCAAAGTTCCATAGGAGAAAAGCTAGCGCAGGTACAGTCCTGATGGGTACTGCCAACAAGAGAACACGAGTTGTGCTCCCTGCTATGGCTGGGCTCACTGGGGGTTTCTGTGTGTGTGCTCCTGCTTGCATACATGAAGGGTCTTTACTCTGCAGTGTGCTGGCACCAAAGAGGTTTGAAAGTAACTCAATGAAACACACTTAAACGATATTTATGAGTATAATTGGAAAGAAACCAAGGCCTTTTTGAGGAGGAAGTGCCTTGCTGGAGGAAGCAGGCATCAGCTGGTGGCAGGAGAGATGGATATTCTAGGTTTGCCTAGTATATCCTAGCTAGGAATGTGATAGATGTGTTAATTGACCATTTATGGACCAGTGACTCTATGGAAAGTCCAGAAGAGAAAAGGGGAGGTGAAATGGGTGGCAGAGGACCTGAATAACATGCTAAGAAGGTTGGGCTCCATTATGAGGTGTGGAGATCTGCAAGGTGCTGGGCAGGAGAGTGATTTGCTGCTAATGAATCTGGCAGCAAATAGATGGGACTGGGAGAGATTTGAAGTATGGAGCCGTGTTAGGACATATTTGCTGTAGTGAAAGTGCATTATAATGAAACAGTTAATCAAGAAAATGGAAAGGAAGGGAGAGGGGGCCATGAAGGAGGCATGTACTGAAGAGTGATCATAAATGAGTGGAAAAGGTGGTGGTGGCTCAAATCTCCCTTGGAGGAATTTGTGATTGGAAAACCAGTGGGAAGTAGGGAGGAGCACTTACGCACTTAGACATCATGTCCAGATGCTCTGTTCACTAGCCACAGGACTGTGTTTTTTTAATTTTTAATTTATTTTTTCTTTTTACTGAGACTGTGCATTTATTTAATGTGGTTTGCAGCTGTAGGGATGGAGGTACCTAATGGTGACTGTGGCCGCTTCCTTTCCCACCTCACCCTCCTTGGCAGTGCCATGGAGAGAGATGGAAGTCCAATGTCACTGATGCCTTTGAGATTCTAGACCTGAGTAACAGGGACTGTTCCTGGCTGTGGTCAGAGATTGAGAGGGCAGGGGGCTTGCTGATCCCGTTGTCTCTGCAACCCCATGGTTGTAAATGTTTAAATGAACAAAGGATTGAGTGAATGAGTGAGTTCAGGATTAGGATTAAAGAGTTTGGCTATTATTTAAGGGGAAATGACTTTCATACTGATGGACAAACAGTGATAGTAAAGTAAAAACCAAGTGGTGACCAAAGCTTTCTAAAATTATGTTCCGTTACATTATGGAAAGATGGATTTTTGAAACTAAATGTTTATGATTCATGGATAAATAACCCACATTTTATAGATTATGCATGATGAACTGTTATCCAGTTTGAACATTTATTTTTCAAAATGGCCGAGGCATTGATCAATTGCACACACATTTCCAAATTTATTCTGGGGTCCACAGAGAGAGAAAGAGGCCAGAGAAAAATCTTTGCACAAAAACAGTTAGTATTGAGAGTTGGAACTGCTTTTTAGATTTTTAGCTTTACCATTAGTCTTCATATTGAGGGATATCAAAAATATCCCTGTAAAACTTTCTGGCTGTTTTTAGGCAGTCCATATGATACTTTTAAGAAGGTAACTTTTGCAGTTTAAATAGCTTGGCATTATAGTCTAGTCCCCTGAGAACGAGTGGAATGTGAAGGAAACAGTGAGGGTTTTGGAACAAGTTAAACTTAGGTTTCAATTTGTCTCCGCCACTTAATACTATGTGTCCTCGGACAAGTTACTTAAACTCTCATTTTCTTTTTTTTAGAATGGGTGATGTTTTTCTCTCACAAAAGATTATGGTGAGATTGGTGATAAGGCATGGAGCCAATAGACCTAGGACAATCCTTGGCACTTCCAGGCACCCAGGAAATAACCACAATCTCTATCTTCAGGATACTCTGCATTTTCACTTCACTTTCTATGAAGTGATATTGATCAATGTTGAAAATGACAGCTGTTATTCTTACATTTGGGAGTGGGATGGGAATTGCAAGTAAAAAAGCGTTCTGGAAATCATGTCCCCAAAATGTGTTAGTTTGCCCCACCCCCCTGGGGAAAAGGCCTCTCCTAAAACTTCACATGGGAGAACCTTGAAAGGGCATCACGTAGTAGTGGCACATTAACCGATTTTGTTTCACTTGATGTAAGAAGCGTCTAGAAGTCTCCAGCCTTCTTTGGTTTGTGCTGTGTTTGGTCTGAGAACCCACATTAGTGTTGCCTGAGTTATGAGCCAGAACGCGCTGTTCTCTGAACCTTGCTGGCGAAGAGGAGTTGTGTGAAGGAATCTGGCCACAGAAGGAATCTTGTAAAGGGTACTCTTCCTTTATAAAAATAGAATTGGAAATATGGAGGTGCAGAGTTGTTTTTTTTTTTTTGTAATAAACTGTAAAAGAAAAAGAATTACCCACAAAGGGTAAGTTGGTGGTTACGGCAGTAAGAATTGCTGCTCACAACATCTAGCTCAGAGCAAGCCTTCTCCACTCAGAAATAATTATTTTCAAGCCGAGCAGCATCTGCAGAGATGGCTCGGCAACAGCTGCGTCAGCTTTAGCATGTGTGAAAACTGCTCGAGAATAAACCCTGAAAGTAGGTTTTGGAAATTTAAAAAGGAATTCAAGGATGTTTTGATGTGGAGGGGTTATTAGCAACAGTTTACAAAAATATAGAACAGCGAAGTTGGGAGTTCATTTCGTTTCTCCAGCGTCCTCCTATTTATCTTGCTGATAGATTTGTCTGCTCGGTTACCATAGAGCTGCTCATTGGTATTCCTCAGTGTGCGGTGCTGCTGCGAATCCCCTCATCATTACACTGAACTGGAGGATCTTTACTTTTCAGGCCTTGCTCATGCTCAGGGATCCTTTTTCCTTGTACGTGGCAGCTCTTATTTTGTACAAAAACAACAGTGATTGTCCTGCACCAAAAAGGTGACCAAGCAGCCACCTTCACACGGCTGCAATTGCTAATGTGTTGCCTTCCCAAGAAGACAGCACTAGCTGCTGTCCCCACCCCCAGGGACTGGAAACATCATTTTTTATGATGTCTGCCCTGCATGCTGGCTCTGTCAGCACTGGGCTCCTGTTCTCAGGGACTGGGGGGTGCTGTACATTTCTCAGAGGGGAATAACCATTTCTTTTCAAGATCATTTTCCCTTGGCATTTTTCCCTGTCCTGACTTTCAGACTTTGCTTCCAAGGTGAGGCAGTCCCCATGCCCTCCGTGTTTTCTCCAACCCAATGTGGGTGTCTGTGGTTGGCTTCCGGGAGAGGTGTTTGTAAGCATTTTTAATTACTTTTATAAGTTAACTACTGTTGACTCTTGAGCAGCAAGGGTTTGAACTGCATGGGTTCACTTATAAGTGGATTTTCTTCCCTCTCTGCCACTCCTGAGACAGCAAGACCAACCCCTCCTCTTCCTCCTCCTCCTCAGTCCACTCAACGTGAAGACAAGGAGGATGAAGACCTTTATGATGATCTACTTCCACTTCATGAATAGTAAATGTATTTTCTCTTCCTTATGATTGCCTTAATAACATTTTTGCTAGCTTACTTTATTGTGAGAACACAGTATATAATACATAGAGCATACTAAATATGTGTTAATCGACTGTTTATGTTATCAGTAAAGATTCCAGTGAGCAGCAGGCTATATGTGGTTAAGTTTTGGGGGGTCAAATGTTACATGCAGATTTTTGAGTGCACAGGGGGTCAATGCCCTTAATCCCTGCATTCTTCAAGAGTCAACTGTATAACTGTTGGCTTTTTAGATTATGGCCATTGAAAGGAATTATCTTTGAGTCTGGATTTTGAATGCAAAAAGACATTGAATTAGTTACCTTTGAATCGTATCCATTAATTAATGCAGTGATATTTGAGGCTTGAATTAATGTGTATTATAGACGCAATTACTCTTTTTGGATCTCATAGATTAAATTCACTGAAAGATCCCCCTGGAGTTGGCTTCGCTGTACTTTGCCTCTAGCTTCTCTTATATGGAATCAGCTTCAAGTTCAAATATATTTTGTCTGATAAATTGACTACACATGGAGAGACTAAAGAGAGCAATTAAGTATGACATAAAATAAATGACTCAGTGACAAGGTATATTCCTTTCAGGTCAGCGTAATTCAAAGTGTGAGAAAACATGATTTAGCTGGCTGAACTGAAAGACAGTTTAAATTACTGGATGGGAAGAATCGCTTTGCATTCTGAGGTTCAGTAATTGGAGTTATGTAACATTTTATTTTGTTTGCTGTGAGATGATTCTGTTGTGAGATGGTTGCAGTTGTTTATGCGGCTGTGATTTAATTTGACATTGTGAGGGGCTGGTCTGACCTTTATGCGTAATATGAAGTGCCATTGGGTGAGATGCCGATGGGTGGCTAAAGCCTGTTAAGCCATGATAAACCAGTGCATTATATTCTTTAGAGAGTTAATTAGGGTGGCAGTGCCCCAGATCAGGGAGTAGGTGCCTCTGTAATTGTTGAAGTGTTTTCCTTCCATTCTTCACCTCTCCCTTTTTGAATTGTATGCCCACATCTTTGCCATGTGACTTTGTAGGATCTTCTATTAGAGACAGTAGTGTTGCCCCATTGATGTCAGCCATGGTCATGTGACTCATGCCAGCCAATGGGCTTTGAACAGATATGATACTAGTAGAGGTCTTAGATGGGCTTCTATGGCATCCCTGCAACCCACTGTGAGAACATGTTCTGTATAGCTACTGTCTAGCAGGGTGTGGAGACATGTGGAGCAGAAATAAAGCCACCCTGAAACCTAAAACTGAGTAGACTATGACCCGTGAGCAAGAAGCATGAACGCCTATTATTGTAGGCCACTGACTTTTGGACTAGTTTGCTATGCAGCATAATTGTGGAAATAGCTAATATGTGTACATATGTTAAGAATTCCCTGCCCTTGTAAGATATTCATTAGGCTTAATAAGCTCCTTTTACATTTAGATCCTTGTTCTCACCTTGCCAGTAAATCAACGTCGTTCATAGTTTAGTGGTATCTTTTGCCTGCAATGTGGTAATGTCCTTTGTTAGCAAAACTTTCGTGACCAGAGTTTGCATGAGTATATCTTCTTAAATATTAATAAAATTAGACACCGCTATTTAATCTTTTTTATTTGGGATTTTACATGTTTTAAAATGTCACGTAGATGTGATTGTTTTAAAAAGACTTTGAAAAATTCCCTAAAAGACTTTGTAGTTGCAGGCCGGGCGCAGTGGCTTACACCTGTAATCCCAGCACTTTGGGAGGCCAAGGCGGGCAGATCATGAGGTCGGGATATCGAGACCATCCTGGCTAACACAGTGAAACCTCGTCTCTACTAACAAAATACAAAAACAAAATAAGCCGGGCATGATGGCAGGTGCCTGTAGTCCCAAGTACTCAGGAGGCTGAGGCGGGAGAATGGTATGAACCTGGGAAGTGGAGCTTGAAGTGAGCCGAGATCACACTACTGCGCTCCAGCCTGGGTGACAGAGCAAGACTCTGTCTCAAAAAAAAAAAAAAAAAAGACTAGTTGCAAATGACTGATTTCATTGTAGTTGGTCTATGGAGAAAGTAAATTTTAGTAGAGGATAGTAGGTAGCTCACGTAAGGAAGGCAGCTCAAGGCGAGGGTAGGAGAGTTAGGTCTGAAGGCTGAGAGTCAGGGACAGAGCTCTCGAAGTGCATAGTGACCGTCAGCAAGGACCCTGTTAAATCTGCTGATAAGAGGTCACAGCTCCTATTGCTCTCATGGGCTTCTGGGTCCTAGAACCTCTGCCACTGGGGCCTGTGGCACTCGTGAGCTCAGGAGCCTCTGTCGTCACTCAGAATAAGAATTCTGAATGGTGCCTGCTTCTCCATGTTCTCTTTGGAATTAAAGACTCTTATGGGTCCATCTAATTCATGCTGCCTAGGTCACATGCCTGTGTCTGAACTGCAAGGGAGGTTGAGAAAGTATCTATACCTTCTACTTGATGGGAAGCAAGACTTAAAATGTGAAAAATTGATGAAACTTAGGAAAGGCATTCAAAAGATGCTAGATAGTCATAGAGCATAAAAAACATTCATATAAATCTGTAATATCTATTTTAAACCAACATTTAACTACTAATTAGTATAGTAATTTTATGAAAATGTAATTTATTTCATTACTTTTAAAAACGTAAGGGTTAGCATTCCTACCAAAAAGATATCTGCACACATGTTTATCACAGCACCATTTACAATGGCAAAGACATGGAATCAGCCTAGGAGTGGTGGATTGCGTAAAGAAGTGTGGTACACATACACCATGGAATAGTATGCCGCCATAAAAAAGAATACAGTCTTGTCCTTTGTAGCAATATGGATGCAGCTGGTGGTTATTATCCTAAGCAAATTAATGTGGGAACAGAAAACCAAACTCTGCATGTTCTCATTTGTAAGTGGGAGCTAAATGCTGAGTACATATGGACACAAAGATGGGAATGATAGACACTGGGGATTCCAAAAAGGGGACGGGAGGGAGGGAGCAAGGGTTGAGACAGTATTGGGTACTATGTTCACTACCTGGGCAATGAGATCATTAAAAGCCCAAACCTCAGTATCGTGAAATATACCCATGTAACAAACCTGCACCTGCACCCCTTGAATATAAAAATTTTTTAAAAATTAAAAAAATTAAAAACAAAACAAAAAAAGGAAAATATGAGCATTTATATAAACAAATGGAAAAACTCAATAGAATCTCTGGTCTTATAGGCATATATTTGTCAGCTGGGCACTTTCTTTAAAATAACCCCAAAAAGCAAATATCAAGTAAAATTTTCTATTTTCCATGAAAATCTAATTGATTTAAATTTTATTCAAAATTTATGATAATAAATGTGACTAAATTGATTGTCAGTTTCACAATATGACAGTGTTTATAACACTGTCATAAAAATTTTCAAACTTTAGAACCACCTATTTATAGATGATTCTTCAACCTTTTTTTTGTCATCAAGCTAATAGCATTTTTTTTGAAGGCTTGACAGTTATAAATCTACTGCAAAAAATCTCCTACATACCATTCCTCATAAGTCAGAGAGCCAATTCCCCATTTAGGAAATAGGAATGAAGTCTAGAACATTTCATTTGCTGCAGAGAAAATTGTTAAATGAACCAATGTGGAAATATCTCATACTTCTCTATAGGTTTTGTTTATTAAATTATAGCTCCTGTGTCCCTGTAGAGAAAAGCTGTCAAATGTCAGAGTGTGTGTTAGGGATGCTAATTTGTTGTATAGGGTAGAGCTTGATTGATGGACAGCATGCAAAATAGAGTGCCCAGGTTTGTGGATTGAGGAGCGGGGCAAGGGAAGGAGAAAAGCAGGATGTGGAGAGGATTTTGCAGTCAGATTGGTAGTCAGAAAATCAGAGCAGGGATGAATGATCTGAAACCAAGGGATTATCTGCTGGATGTAGTAAATAGTGGCAAGCATTCTTTCTGGCTGAAGATTAGTGACTGAGTCACACTGTGTGAGACAGAAAGAAAATTGTCATTCTGTTAGGCTGGCTAAGCTGGATTTAGTGAGTAATTTTAACTTGCACAAATTCTCTGCATAGTGTTGGTACTCTGAGATATCTTTGGCCTGAAGGTAAGTGTCTTAGTTTGGGTTGTTACAACAAGATACCATAGACCGTGTGGCTTAAACAACAAACATTTATTTCTCAGTGTTTTGGAGGCTGAGAAGTCCAAGATCAAGGTGCCAGCAGATCTGGTGTCTGGTGAGGGTCCTCTTGCTGGATTGCAGACGGCTGTCTTCTCTCTGTATTCTTGCATGGTAGAGATAGAGAGAGCTAGCGCCGTGGTTTTATAAGGACACTAATCCTAATCACGAGGTCCCTGTCCTCATGATCTAATTACCTCCCAAAGTCTATCACTTCCAAATATCATTACACTGGAGATTAGGCTTCAACATATGAATTTGGGGAGGACACAAACATAGCCATAAGTGTTGTTGCATTCCAAAGCAGGAGTTTTTTTTTTTTTTTCTTTTGAGACGGAGTCTGGCTCTGTGGCCCAGGCTGGAGTGAGCGGCGCCATCTTGGCTCCCTGCAAGCTCCGCCTCCCGGGTTCCCGCCATTCTCCTGCCTTAGCCTCCCGAGGAGCTGGGACCACAGGCGCCGCCACAACGCCCGGCTAATTTTTGTAATTTTAGTAGAGACGGGGTTTCACCGTGTTCGCCAGGATGGTCTCGATCTCCTGACCTCGTGATCCACCCGTCTCGGCCTCCCAAAGTGCTGGGATTACAGGCTTGAGCCACCGCGCCCGGCTAGCAGGAGTTTTTTAACTTTTTGTATGCCTTGGACCCTTTTGGCAGTTGTATAAAGTTTATTGGCTGCCATGTAGAAAAAAATTTCTTTAATTCCATTAAATACAATAGATCACATGGAAATGAAGTATATTAAATATAGTTATCAAAATATTAATAAATAATTCATAATAGAATAATATGGCTTCATTAAGATGCCAAATAACATAACTTCAATTTAATGACAAGTATAAATAATACTTCAAGATATCTCTTAGTAACTCTAATGTGACAAGAAAATATTTCCGATTTTTATCAATGTTAACATCACAGGTTCTGCTCATATTTCAGCAGTAATTGGTAGAAATGCTAAATTTCAGTTAGAGGTGAGTAAAAATAAAGATGTTCTTTTTCCCCATTTGAATTTACTGACTCCCTGAATTTTATCCACAGTCTACCCCCCAACCTCTGCAGACATCAGGGTAAAGACACCTGCTCCAAAAGATTTACTCCTATAAAAGTTCATTGAGCATGAACATTGAGGATTCTTGACCCTCCAAGCAACAAGAATCCCTCAGATATAATGGTCATAAATCAAATGTCAGTATAAGTGGGGTTCTGTTGCTGGGCCTTCTGCTTTGTTCTGTTGATCAGTTTATCTAGTCCCATGCTAGTACTTCATGAAGTTTTTATAATATTTTTCTTCTCCAGAAAGGCCACACTCCCCTCCTCCCTGTCTTCTCATACTTCAATACATATATGGTTTCTTTTGGTGGTTTATTCATCCATATAAATTATCACATTCTAAAAAAAACATTTTTCGGAATTTTGGTTGGAGTTACATTGAAGCTATCTATTGATTTGAAGACTACGACATATTTATTGAGGTTTCCAGTCCATGAGGATGGTATATCATCTCTTTTATTTTGGTTTTCATATATTGCTAATGAAGGCTAAGACATGTTTTGAATGATCACCTTTGGAAATCCTTTCCTCCAAAAACAAATCCCCCCTCCCCCAAAGTAAAGTTGGATTAAATGTTTTTAAATTCGGTAAGCTGGGGGGAAATGGTGATTTTAAGATTTTGGCTGCCTTGAGAGAGAAGGACTTATTATGCACACATCTCCCAAGATCACAAATCTTCTGTTCATTTGTACTAAAAGCATCACTTTAGAAAATTGACCACTTATTTGAATAAGTGACAAACCAGATTCTGGCAGCAAAAATTCTTAAAGTAATCACGGTTTTGACATTTACTGTAAATTCATACTGATAATATTTAGTTATGAAAATATGAGCAGTGTAAATTTCAATGGACTAATTATTCATTCAGCAAATATGTATTGAGTACCTAATGTGTGCCATGCACTTCTCTGTGGACTGGGATGCAGTCAAGTGAAGGAAATCATTCAAGAAGGGTGGTTTCAACTCTGCTAAAATGCTCCCAAGAAGTTGATAGCAGAATTGCCCACTGGATTTAGCAATGTGGAGTTCACTGGTGGCTTTGCCAAGTGTGGTTTCCATGGTGTGGTGGGACAAACATCTGCTTGGAGTGTGCTCATGACCAAGTAAGAGAAGAGAAGAGAAGTCAAAGCTGTGAATCTAGATAACTATTTGAGGAGTTTTTGCTATAGAGTAGTGGAAAAACAGGGATCTAGGTGATGTAGTATGTGTGTATGCTAATGGCAGTGACCCAATAGACAGAGACAATTTGATGATGGAGGGGAGAGAGGTTAATTTTTGGGGCAAAGTCCTTGGCTAGGCAAGGGGGGATAGGACTTATTGCACAATGGAGGGAGGGATTGGCCTTAGCTAGGAGCCAGGACAGTTTATCTGTTGAAACAGAGACAAGGCAGAGCATTGGTCAGTTTTTTTTTTTGGTGGGAAAATGCTAAAGCTTTCTTCTAAGTAGTCCCATTTTTACAGTAAAATAAAAATTATTATCAATTGAAAATGAGTGAAGGCACAGCTGTGGAATGCTGAGGAGGCAGAGTAGTATGGAAAGGGTTTTTTTCTGAGGAGTAGGAAAGTCACAGACTCAGGACAAGTCATCGGGTTGCCAGACATGGCTAAGGGCTGAGTTGAAATGATCATAAGCTGGAGCCAGAGAGCATGGCTATGTGTTTTTCTCTACCACACTGGGCCTTTTGGATACAATGCAGAGTAGGAAGAGATTGGATTTTACCAGAATTGGGGTTTTGCTAGAAGAGTCCCACAGAGAGCAGAAGGGAAGAGTATTTGAGGATAATTGATTTTGGTTGGTGTTACATTGAAGCCATGTATCAATTTGAGGAAGACTTGACATATTCATCAAGTTTTCCAGTCCTTGAAGATGGTATATCATCTCATGATGCTGGACCATGGAATATAAGTTTCGTGTGAAGGAAATGAAGCTGTGGAGACTGGTGAGCAATACCAGTAGGTGGAGTCAGTGGAAGTCCTAGTGATGTCAGAGGATTGTTGAAGTATTAAAAGGAGTGAGTGGAAAAATAAAGGGTGCTAGTACAGAAGGAGCCCTGAAAAATCTCCTTCCATTTATTCCTGAGCACTTGTTCATCGCAGTTCTTCCTCACCATGCAGAAGTTAGCCTCAGTCTTATGCTCTAAAGAAAATGCCCCACATTGCTATAATCCCTTCAGTCTTAGATGGATCCTAGTATAGACTGAGATGCTTGAAATAGACTTGGGAAGCAGCACAGCTATTGGCACCATGCTCCAGGCTGTGGCTCTGGTTGTGGGAGGCAGAGCTGAGCAGAGGATATAGTGTTTGGGAGAGGTGGTTAAGGATTGAGGAGTGAGGATGTGGAGTGCATTGCATACGTGACATTGAGGTCACTGAGAAAGCACAAAGAGAGGTGGAGTAGTGAAAAGGATTAAATGAAGAGATGTGGCTGGAGTAATGGGTGTGTCATCCAGCAGCATGTACATCAAAAGAGCAGGGAGGAGAGGTGAACAAAGGCCTGGAAGCAGGAATGGGCAGGCATGGGGTTATTCAACTCAACTTGTTATCATTTGAGGGCTTCAAGGGAAACCTTGTTCTTAGGAAATATCCACTTAGGGTTTGGTTAGAATGAATAATATATGTGAATGTCTTAGGAAAAAAAAAAAGAAGCAATGATCTTGTTTATAGGTTTACCCATAATGGTCCTACAGATAGTATATATGCAATTATAGCAACATGGTATAATAGCTTAGAAAAAGTACATTAATATCTTTATCCATTTAATCCACATTTCATCTAGCAAATACCTGAGAAATGTAATGTCAGAAATGAATTTCTAAATTCAAATAATGATGCTTTACGATTGCTAAAATAGGACTCCAAAGATAGTAAGTCGATAACATCTTTTTGATGGGTGTTGGGGGTTCTGTGCTAACAATTTCCCATAGTTGAATGAAATAAAGAGAAGAAAAGAAGTTCCTGTGAATATAAAGCAGATGCTTGGATTTATTATTCTGATTCTATTTGGAGAGAGTGTGTTTTTATATTGTCTGATTTATTTCATTTTACATTTTCAAGTTTTATTTAGGATCTATCATAGAAATTCATACTCAAGAGAAAACAAGGTTCTCTCAGTTGTTTAAACATATGAAATGAAATGACTTGTTCATTATGATTTAATTGATGCTAGTTTATTTTAAGAACCTATAAATTGTATGTTTGTACATCAGTGTTTTGATATATTAAGATACTAGAGAAATGCAGAACTTATTTTTGAAAGGGATTTTAGGTATCATTTGTTTAAATCTTCCTTAGCCATTATTTAGGAACATTTGACATTAGAAGGCTGGCAAACCTTGAGTAATAATTAGCTGAGCTGATTGTAACACTAATAGGCATTAAGGTGCTCAGTTAGGATCTAACCCAAATGTACTTTGGGAATTTTGAAGGGAAGCGAACAGTTGCTGAATTATTTTCGGCTTAATTATTTTGCTTAGGTCAATGAGATATGTGACATTTCCATTACTGTTAGCCCTATTTTAAAATCTGTGTTTGTTTTGGAGTAGACTAATCTAGTTATTAAAACAGTGGAACCAGCCTTTGAACTGTTACATTGCTTTGCATGAATTATATATACAGTATGATATTTCGTGGTTATATTGTACTCATTTGGATAAAGCACCTATATGCAACTGCATATGTATTGGAACTTGGCAGGAGGACAATGAATTATGATGTATCACTGCCTCTGATGTATTTTCCATTTAGCACTTGGCCTGCTTTTATGTAGTTGCAGTTCATTTCTGCCTTGTAGAGCAGGGTCCATTCTCCATGCTTGTAATGCCACTAGGTCCAGAATATATCAAATCCCTTTAACCTGAAGGGATGTGTTTTTAAACTTTTTAATTCTTACACAAATAATATTATAACAACAATAACGAAAATAAAAACCTGAACTCACCCGTAGGCCCATTCTCTAAGAATCTAATGCATCAACATTTTTATTTTCCTACCAGTCCTTTTATATATAGATGCACACTGTTTTTTTTTAACATAATTTTAGTTATAGCTTTCAGTTACCTTTTTAGTTAGAGCTACTCTCCGTCCTGAATATTGTATGTTCAGTACAGCTGAGTACCAGTAGATTGTGGGAAATACTTGGGAAGTGGTAGTTTTAGTTATTATTTATTTATTTATTTATTTATTTATTTCAACTAAAACAGTAGAGTGTTTTCACTAAGCCCAAAATGAGTAGCAGGATTCAAGGAGAAATGTGGCTAGTTAGTCTGATATTTAATTAGCAGCTTAGATTGAGATTTCATGGTAATACAGTTGATCCATGTTCTGGTATTTTATATGGAGATAATCTTATTAGAATGTTAGAGACCCTGAATAAAAAATATTTTTCGAACAAAATTTTTTGTGAGTGGGTAACGGAGGTCTCTTTGACCACCTAGCCTGTGAGGATAGAGTTGCTACAATCCATTTGAGATTGAAGGGCATGGGGATAGAGTAGCTGTGATCTGTTTGAGATTGAAGGGCATTACAGATGTGGGGCATTTTCTTCAGCATAGCAGTCACCAACCTTTTTGGCACCAGGGACCAATTCGGTGGAAGGCAGTTTTTCCATGGACGGGGCACGGGATTGTTTCAGGATGATTCAAGGGTGTTATGTTTATTGTACACTTTGTTTCTATTATCATTACATTGTAATATATAATGAAATAATTATACAACTCACCATCATGTAGAATCAGTGAGAGCCCCAAGCTTGTTTTCCTGCAACTAGGCAGCCCTATCTGGGGGTGATAGGAGACAGTGACAGATCATTAGGCATTAGACTCTCATAAGGAGCAAGCAACCTAGATCCTTCACACGTGCAGTTCACAATAGGATTCGTGCTCCTATGAGAATCTAATGCCACTGCTGATCTGAAGGGAGGCAGAGCTCAGGCGATAATGGGAGCGATGGGGAGCGGCTATAAATACAGATGAAGCTTTGCTAGCTCACTTGTGGCTCACCTCCTGCTGTGCAGCCCAGCTCCTAACAGGCTCTGGACCAGTACTAGTCTGTGGCCTGGGGGTTGGGGACCTCTGCTTTATAGCATAAGACTAAGGCTGACTTCTGCTTGGTAAGGAAGAACTGCAGGGCCCAAGTGCACAGAGAATGAATGGGGGAAGATTTTTCAGGGCTCCTTCAGTACCTCAGAATAAAAAGAATCACTCTGCCTTGTAGAATGCTCCAATTCTTCAATTTTCTGGCTTAAAACGAGTTGAATTTCAACTAGGGGAGAGACATTTCATTGTCAAAACCTGATAAAACAAGGTACTCTTCTGCGTCAGATTGAAAATTTTCACCAATTTGCCTTCTCTCTAGAAATAATAGTTTTAGTTCAATATTTTATTTTGTCCTACATGAAAAACATAAATAACATTCCATTCCTCTAGATTATTTAGTTTTATCCCTTGGACCCTGTCAAACAACCTGACAACTACATTGTTCCTATAGCTTGGAAACAAATAATTTTGTAATTAAGTTGAGATAACATCATGATAGTTTGTTTTAAAATGATGGTGGAAATCAATGCAGCATACACAAGTTTGATATTAGATTTTTACTGTGTGTTTTTGGTGTACCTGTTTTTAATATAATCTTTACTTTTTAGAAGTTTGGAGTGTTTTTTTTTTCCAGGTACATTTTCTGTTGGATTTTTGGATGTTTGCCTGAAAAACTTCATTATTAAAAAGTGCCTTTCCCTCCCTTGTAGGTTTTGATTAAAAAACTAATTATTGGGTGAACTGTTTAATGTTTTTACCTTTTGAAAAACTACATGACTTTGCAAAATAGATAAATTAGGATCATTACTTTCTCTTTAAAAAAGTAATTGCTATAAAAGAATTTTAAGTACCAGTTCCCTGAGGCATTTTAAATAGGACTTGATTAACTAAAGTGTAACTTATAGTCACCGAGGATTTCTTAGTGTCTGATGATTTTAGGCATTTTTCCTTATTGTGCATGTCCTGTGTAGCATTTTCCTGGAGACTGTCATACCAGGGGTAAGTGTATATGTCTCATTAGTTTGTGTCTAATGGGCTGCTCAGTTGGCCTAGCCAATATATTAATGAGGCCAAGTTTTGGGTTATGTCCCTGGACACACCAATTACTTTAATTTCTCTTTGCCTTGTACACAATTAGACCACACTAGTTATCACTGGATGCTTGTGAATTCCTATGGACAGATATTTTGGGTACAGTGATTTGCAATTTGATAACAACTAGTACGTTTATTGCCAGATATAATTGGAATACTTATGGAAAGAGAGGTTTTTCCATATTCACAGTTTTGGCTAGCCAAAGATTAATCAGAAAACTCCCTTTATTTCACTGATGATTTTTGAAAATGATTCTACCATAAATCAAAATTAAGCTATGATTGGAGTTTAGTGCACACTTTTGCATTGAAGTTTAGCACATACTTTTGCAGCACACTGATTTTATGTGTATTTGGTGATTATTTTAAATGGTCTCAAGTTAATTGTTCTATCTTTCATGGTTAATTTTCCAGATAATTCTCTAGAATGAATCATAAAGTCTCGGCATTCTACAAGATTTATGGAGATTATCTAATTTGGTTTTCTCACTTCCTAAGTGAAGAGACATGCTTCTCCAGATAGCTGCTAAGGTCTAACCATGGGATAGGCCCAACTCCAAGTTGGGAATCCAGGATTTTTCACCAGGTTGCCATACTCCCCACTTCAGTTCCCAAGGGTTAGGGTATCTACCTTACCCTACCCACCCTAGAAGGTCAGCTTCCAGCCTTCACATTTTCTTTATTTTTTATTGAAATTAGATTGTAGATAAAATATTCTAGTGAATGTTCTGATGTCTTACTGTGATCAATTTAAATACTAAGTTTATTGTCAAGCTTCTCAAACCCATGTAAAACTTGGCATTCTTAAGATATGATTGCCCTGATATCAGAAATTATCTTTTGTCCCTTTTAATGGACATTACTAAACAGCACTATGGTTGAAAAATAAAATATTAAAATGACTGGAAAAAAAAGATAGTGAGAAAATGTTTTTTTGGGAAAGGCGGTATCAGAACTTTTGAATACCTATGGTATGCTAAGTGATTAAAAGATATCCAAAAAGGTCTAAGTAGGATGCTTGTCAGTTCTTGCTTTTAGGGTTTTTAGGAATTTTGCATAATACAGGAAACATCTTTGCAACAGAAATATAGAATCAGTGAATATACACAGCTAAATGACAGTTATCTTGTTTTCAATCATTTTGTGGAATTATTCTCTCCTTTGAAAATTGTTTTACAAGAAATGGGGAAAGGATTCCCTATTTAATAAATGGTGCTGGGAAAATTGGCTAGCCATAAGTAGAAAGCTGAAACTGGATCCTTTCCTTACTCCTTATACGAAAATTAATTCAAGATGGATTAGAGACTTAAATGTTAGACCTGAAACCATAAAAACCCTAGAAGAAAACCTAGGTAATACCATTCAGGACATAGGCATGGGCAAGGACTTCATGTCTAAAACACCAAAAGCAATGGCAACAAAAGCCAAAGTTGACAAATGGGATCTAATTAAACTAAAGAGCTTCTGCACAGCAAAAGAAACTACCATCAGAGTGAACAGGCAACCTACAGAATGGGAGAAAATTTTTGCAGTCTACTCATTGGACAAAGGGCTAATATCTAGAACCTGCAAAGAACTCAAACAAATTTACAAGAAAAAAACAACCCCATCAAAAAGTGGGCAAAGGATGTGAACAGACACTTCTCAAAAGAAGACATTTATACAGCCAACAGACATATGAAAAAATGCTCATCATCACTTGCCATCAGAGAAATGCAAATCAAAACCACAATGAGATGCCATCTCACACCAGTTAGAATGGCAATCATTAAAATGTCAGGAAACAACAGGTGCTGGAGAGGATGTGGAGAAATAGGAACACTTTTACACTGTTGGTGGGACTGTAAACTAGTTCAACCATTGTGGAGAACAGTGTGGCGATTCCTCAAGGATCTAGAACTAGAAATACCATTTGACCCAGCCATCCCATTACTGTGTATATACCCAAAGGATTATAAATCATGCTGCTGTAAAGACACATGCACACGTATGTTTATTGTGGCACTATTCACGATAGCAAATACTTGGAATCAACCCAAATGTCCATCAGTGACAGACTGGATTAAGAAAATGTGGCCCATATACACCATGGAATACTATGCAGCCATAAAAAAGGATGAGTTCGTGTCCTTTATAGGGACATGGATGCAGTTGGAAACCATCTTTCGTGGCAAACTATCGCAAGAACAGAAAACCAAACACCGCATGTTCTCACTCATAGGTGGGAATTGAACAATGAGATCACTTGGACACAGGAAGGGGAACATCACACACCGGGGCCTATTGTGGGGAGCGGGGAGGGAGGGATAGCATTAGGAGATATACCTAATGTAAATGACGAGTTAATGGGTGCAGCACACCAAATGGCACAAGTATACATATGTAACAAACCTGCACATTGTGCACATGTACCCTAGAACTTAAAGTATAATAATAAAAAAAAGAAAAAAAAAGAAAATAAAATTCATTTACTGAAGTGTAAAAAAAAATTGTTTTAAATATCATTTTAGTGACATTATAGTGTACTTATTAAATATGATTATCATCAGAAGCTCAAATAGTGATACCCCAGCAAATTCTAGGAAAAGAATTCTTGCTCAAGTTCAACGTTCTACAAATAAAAAGATAGGACACCCTTGCTGAAATTGAGACTCTTTAACATTTGTGTGAGCACTGATACCTGAAGTTAGACTTACATGCAGTAGTTTGGAGAGGGGGAGTCCCATCGGAGGATCTGTCAAAAAATATTTAAACAACATTTGACAATGTTTCCGAATTTTCTGTAACTACACGATGCATTCCTAAACCATATGCAAATGATTTTTGAGTACCCACTGTTCAGGATTTTCTGAACCACTTTTCTGTTGGGGTGGGTAATTGAACTTTGATCACAAACAGCTGTGTTAAGTCTTAGCCTGGCAAATGAAAGGTATGATACAGGAGAAAGGTAATCTGGAAGAGTCTAAAATCCATTGAGATATGTTTTAATGCTAACAAAATGTAGATGAGTATATCAGTTAGGAATTCTTTTTGTTGGAAATGCCAGAAATCTCAACTCCAGTTGTCATTAGCATTGTTGGTTCTGGTGCCTGAGGAGTCCAGAGGGGTGAAACTGGCATTAGGGCAAGGCTGCTAAGAGGGGCTCATAGGCTGTTTATTTCCATCTCTCAATTCATGTCTTCTGTGACAACTCCATTTTCAGGCAGGCTTACCTCATGGTTGCAAAGTGGCTGCCAGACCTTCAGCCTACATCCTTGTAGCTGTCAGTCCAGTGGAAGAGAGGCCCCTATCACCCGTGTCACTGGGTCTCTCTGGCCCTGATTGGATATCGTGTCCGTGGCTGAACAAGTCACTGAAATAGGGAAGTATGATACTCTGATTAGCCAATCCCAAGTCATGTTATCCAGCCTTGGGAGAGATAAGGAGTGCTGAGTTTTCAAAAGCAAGTCAGGTTGCTGTTACCCAAAGAAGGGATGTAGGATGCTGACTGCTCAAGGAATGACAAATGCTGACCACGGTATATATGAAATTTTTGTTTTCCACTTTATAAAGTGATTATTTTATAATTTTGTGTCTTTTTATGAGATGTGATAGAATTCTTCATAATACTAGGAAGGGGGAGAGACAAATAATTTTCCTGTGTTTGTGAAGCCAACATTAGAATGGCGTTTTTTTTTTTTTTCCTTTCTGGCCTGTATCAGTGTTTGAAGCCATTTTGGGTAGACTGTGCCTCCAGCAGGACCTAACCTCAAATCAGTATGTCTATATTTTGAACTTTATGTGTTCTCTATCTTCAGGACACATGAAGTTTGACCAGGTACCTATGTTGTAAGACAGTGAATTAACCTGTGTGTTTAAGTGGAATTTTAGTGAGGTGGCTTTGAATAAATAATTCATTGGGGCTGGGCACAGTGGCTCACGCCTATAATCACTGCACTTTGGGAGGCTGAGGTGGTAGGATCACTTGAGGCCGGGAGTTTGATATCTGCCTGGGCAACATAGTGAGGCCCCATCTCTATTTATTAAAAAGGAATAAAAATTGTTGGATGAGATTGAGACTTTGATGGAATGTCTTAAGCACAGTTCTTACCAGCCTTGGAAAAATATTCTTGCCTGTTAGAAGGAAGAAATAATAAACTTAAAATATGCTTTGTTTATAAGATGATTCAAAAAGGATTGATACTTATATAGAAAATCAGTCCCACTTTTGCTAACAAAAGCAGCCAAGAAGAGCTGGGAGCTAGAATAGTGATCAACCTGCTAAGTTTGTACCTGATGCAATTTCTAGAGCTTGGGGAGGGATTGGTAGATGTGGATCTTTGCCATCACACTGGTCTTGAGGTATAGAGGGTCTCTCTGTTCTAGGGGCCCAGGCTGATACTTTACCAAGTATAAGGACACTGGTTACTGGTAGTCACCTCCATGCTACTTGCACTATTTGTACCATGCACACTATATGTACATGACCTTGACCAACAGATTGTATGTGCACTGCAGGTGTTTGTACATCTGCCTGTTTATTTTTCTTTCTTCTCTACTTTTCTTTCAGTGTCTCTTCTTTCCCAAGCACCTAAATATTTTTTTTTCTTTTCCTGGTTCTTTTGTTTCTGAACAAAAAGACACTTTTTTTTGTTCTTTTTGTTCCAGAACAAAAAAACTTTTTTATGTTTCTGAACAAAAAGAAACTTTTCTTTGTGACCACCAGAGCTGGACAAAAGTATGGCTTAGCCCATTCACTGATGACATTTGAGTTTTATAGGCAATACCAACTCCAATACTCTACGCTTCTGTATAGGCTACAAACACACAAATATTTGCTAGCAGGTTAAGCCACTTAAATTGAGTTCTTTGAATACAAACCCTATGGAATTTCTATAGAAACTCATCTCATGGTGAATTTTATGGTGGTTTTTTTTTTTTTTTTTGAAATGAGACACTTTAAAAGAATATATTCACATCTTAAAATTTTAAATTAAACTGTGACCAGATGTGGTGGTTAACTTCTGTAATCTCAGTGATTTGGGAGGCTGAGGCAGAAGGCTTGGTTGAGGCAAGGAGTTTGACACCAGCCCGGGTCTATACTAAAATTTTATTTAAAAATTAGATGAGCATGGTGACATGTGCTTGTAGTTCCAGCTACTCAGGAGGCTGAGGCAGGAGGATTGCTTGAGCACAAGAGTTAGAGGTTGCAGTGAGCCATGATTGCACCACTGTATTCCAGCCCGGGTGACAGAGTGAGACCCTGTCTCTACTAAACAAACACATAAATGAATAAATAAATAACTGTGTTATATTATGTTTGCTTAAAACATTATGTATGTCTACATCATTATTTACCTTTATTCAGTCAATCAGAATAAAGAGAACCTATGGGATAAGCATTTCACCAATTTTACTCTATACATTGAAAGATCTAAAATAATATGACATGTTTTCTTGAAGTAGTAATGTTAGATCCCTTCTGAGAATTATACGAGCAAAACGTAAATACATGTAAGAAATAAAAATATTATAGACAAGGCTAATGACCACCTGGGCTCTCTCGACCAGCTTTTGCCTCTTCTCTTTCCTACTCTCAAAGGACCATTCCTACCATTTGGCATCTTGTTGTACCTTTTTCCAGGTTTTTCTTTTGTTTGCATTTATATACCTAAATAAGTACTCATAGAAATACAATCTTATATGTGTATTATTATTATTGTAGAGACAAGGTCTTGCTCTGTTTCCCAGGCTGGTCTGGGCAACACACCTTTCCAGACTTTTTTATTGATTGATTGATTTATTTATTTTTTTGAGATAGGGTCTTGCTCTGGCTGCCAGGCTGGAGTTCAGTGGCACAATCACGGCTCACTGCAGCCTCAAACTCCGAGGTACAGGCAATCCACCTCAGCCTCCTGAGTAGCTGGGACCACAGGCATGCACCACCATGCCCGGCTAATTTTTTAAAAAATTTTTAGTAGAGACCAGGTCTTGCTATGTTGCCCAGGCTGGTCTCGAACTCCTGGCCTCAACCAGTCCTTCCACCTTGGCCTCTCAAGCACTGGAATTACAGATGTGAGCCACTGCACCCAGCCCTTTCTAAACTTTTGATTTTATCAAATATCTCGTCGTCTTTTGGGTTACCTTTTCTTGTTAATTTTACTGAGAAATGTCACAAATAGGGTAGATTTACAAGTGGCCTTGTATATTACTTGAATAAGCTGTCTATTCTTTGGGATATTATTGATCTGTCTTCATTTAGAAAACTAAAAAGATTTGGTGTTCTGATTAGAGTTTCAATCTTAGAGGAGCCCTTCCTGGGACTGGGATGAAAGGTCTCAGACCAGGGAAGTGTTGGGGAAGATGGAATATTTATGGTTGGATAAACTTGAATCGAATTTTGGGTCTGTCTTTTAGCTGGGGTATTGCCTAGCTGACTACATCTATTTTTCATATCTATTTCCTTATTTTCTTCTGCAGTATTTCCTGAAGTGTTAGGAGCCTAGAGCATTTAAACAAACAAAGATTTTTAAAAGGATGTATGTTTCATACCACCTTTTTAGATTAATTTTCAATGTGATATATCCCCTTAAAATATTGTATTCTTTTCATGGCACACCCTATTTTCCCTGTTTGTTTCTTAGCAAATCCTAGAGATGAGCAGGGAGATTAGGCTGTATTACAGATAAAACCGGGGCTGTATTAGTATTCCTTGCATTGCAAGACTGAATTAGGAAGTGGCACTTCATAACCTGGCAACGTATTAGGGCAAACTGTGGTTGGCAGACAACTTTCAAAGGTACCATTCTGATGCTTTTGTTACATTCATCTTTTAAGTTTAAATGATAGTTGAAACAAGCTAACACCACTGATTTCACTTTTTTTTTTTTTTTTTTTTTTTCCCCCACCCCAGTGCTGGGCCTTTTGATTGATTCAATCTCTGGCAGAAGGATTTGAGTACCAATTGGATTCGGTGGAATTAGCCTTTCATCTGGCCAGCTCCTCCTCCTCCTCCTCCTCCTCCTGTGGGCTCACAGGCCAGCTCCCCTGTCTGTGGTGCCTCTCCCTTGTCTTGCAAGCCTAGCCTTTCAGCTCTTTGTGTGAGCCGTTATCAATTTCAGTGGATATGGTTTGTTACCTCTATTTGTACTGTAACTAGAAATTTGATAAGGTTATGTGCCTGTCAAATGATTTAGATGTCAGGTGCAGATGAAGCAAAGCAATTTTGACAAGTCAAACATTGGTTAAGAACCGGGGGAACGAAGATGACCTGCCACTAGAAGAAAGCAAAATCCCTTACAGCCTCACTTTCTTTCTCTTTTAACTTTAGGTCAATACTTTAACCTCTTTAATTTGTCCCTTCTTAAGTGAATGTGACATGGTGACTTCCGGCTTCTATCTAAAGGGCAGTGAAATGGAGGTCGGCCTTTGGAGGGTAGATGCTGGCATTTAGGGAGATTTGACTTTGGGTGTTCTGATAAAAACACCTGGACTGGAAACTTTATCTTTGACTGAAACTGAGATTAAGGGCTTAAAAGACAAGGTTTATTAATGCCAGTGTCTGTTCACATATATGTATTCCAGAAAGCCTAGTATTTTTGGGTAGTTATGTTCCTTTGTTTAGGTACAGGTAAGGACCCGAAACACTGGTTTTTTTTTTGTTTTTTTGTTTTTGTTTTTTAAAAAAATTTAGATTCAGGAATACATATGCAGGTTTGTTACATGAGTGTATTTTGTGAGGCTGAGGTTTGGCCTTCTAATGTTGCTGTCCCCTGAGTAGTGAGCATAGTATCTGACAGGTAGTTTTTCAACCCTTGCCTGCCTCCCTCCCTTCTCCCTTTTGAAGTCCCCAGTGTCTGTTGTTCCTATCTTTGTGTCCGTGTACTCAGTGTTTAGCTCCTATTTATAAGTGAGAACATGTGGTATTTGGTTTTCTGTTTCTGCATTAATTGCTTAGGATAATGACCTCTAGCTCCATCCATGTGGCTGCAAAGGGCATGATCTTATTTTTTGTGGCTGCATAGTATTCCATGGTGTATATGTGGCACCTTTTCTTTCTTCAGTTCACCATTGATCAACACCTGGATTGATTCCATGTCTTTGCAATTGTGAAAACTGCTGTGATAAACATACAAGTACAGGTGTCTTTTTGGTGGAACAATTTATGTTCTTTTGGGTATGTACCTAGTATGGAATTGCTGGGTTGAATCGTAATTCTATTTTTTAGTTCTTTGAGAAATCTCCAAACTTTTTTTTTTTTTTTTTGAGACAGAGTCTCACCGTGTCGCCCAGGCTGGAATGCAGTGGTGTTATCTTGGCCCACTCTAACTGCTGCCTCCTGGGTTCAAGCGATTCTCCTGCCTCAGCCTCCCAAGTAGCTGGGATTACAGGCACCCACCACCACGCTCAGCTAATTTTTTTTGCATTTGTAGTAGAGACAGGGTTTCACCATGTTGGCCAGGCTGGTCTTGAACTCCTGAGCTCAAGTGATTTGCCTCCCTTGTCCTCCCAAAGTGTTGGGATTACAGGTGTGAGCCACCACACCTGGCTGAAATCCCCAAACTTTGAAGCACATTTTTGTCATATGTTTTTCACAATACAGGCAGTGACTTGATGAGTATTGCTCATTGGCTTGTTATATTGTTCACTGGATGGGGTCAGTAGAGCCTCTGATTAATTAAGTTTAATTTTCTCAGAGCCCCTTCTTTTTGTTTTTCTTGACTGATTAAATAACACCTCTATCTAAATCTCTTTACAGCCCACATATATGTCTATATGAACACATAGATTTCCTTTGGCCGCTACCTCAGCAGAAAATTCCTCATTTTGCTAGTGCTAGGCTGGGCAGTAGTTACCTCATGAATGGTTAATGTGACCAAGAGACACTGGAGTTGGAGGCAGGCTTCCAGTCTTTTGCCACCTTGTTTTGTAAAGTTATGTAATGACTGTAGGTATTCAGGCGTAACTCATCTTGACATGGGTTTCATTATACTCTGAAAGAACAATTCAAAGAAATAACAAATTTATATTCAGGGTAGTTTTGTTTGAGTTTATTTAAAGAAACGAAACATACACAACCCCTGTAATAGCTCTTGCTACTGATGTATTGATGGTGCTGACAAAGAGAAAACTCGGACCAGATGGTTTCCAAACAGTGGAACCACCTGGCTCATTGGCAATGCCAACTTATTGCTATTTCTCAAATAGCTGTACTCTCATGAACTATGAAATGTAGGAGTGAGCCATTCATGGGCCCAGGCAGAATGACGTTCCAAAATTAGGATTCTTAAGAGAAGTAGAAACACCTATCCATGTCATCCTCAAACTGGCCCCCCTTTCCCACTTCTAGTACTTTTAAGATCTTATTTTTAATAAAAAACTTTCTTATAATAAAAAACTTTTAATAAAAAAACTTATAATAAAAAACTTTCTCTTTTTTATTATAAATTATAAAATTATATTATATATATTATATAATTATATATTATAAAATCCAGTTCTTTATTTCTACATTACAAAGAAAACAATATGATGGGCTCTTGAGGTATTTATTGCAGAGGAAAAAGAAAGGTCCTATGTCATTTTGGGAAACGGACCCAGAAATGAACTTGCTTGGAGCCCGTTAGTGTCTTCAGGCCGAGGGGACCATTTGGAGTCAGCAAGGGACAAATATAATTGTACCTGTGACACCACGAAATTTTATTGAATCATGAAACTTGAAACTTCATAGAAATACAATCAAGATAATAGATTAACCAAAGCACAAACTGATGCAATCGTTTTTCTAATGATAATGTTAACAAAGTTTGGAGTTTTCTTGAATTATTTAGTATCCATTTTTTCCTGTTGAAAATTCACGTTAATTTTTAAAAGTCAAACTATCAAATTAACCTACACACTTTTCTAAGTTGGTGCTTTAAGACTACAATTATTTTACAGGTCATTTTAAGTAGTTATCTTAGTTATTTACTCATTTGATGGACACCTGCTGAGCATCTAATTGGTAGTGTGTGTAACCATTAAAGATCTGATATTGGCTAATTTATGTAACATGTAAAAACAATTTAAAAATTATTTAAGATCTTGTTTACATTGTTGTTTAGAATCTAGTCTTTTAAAAATAATGATATATTTTTATTTAAATTACATTTCAAGGCTGGGCACAGTGGCTCATGCTTGTAGTTCCAGCACTTTGTGAGGTTGAGGTGGACGGATTCCTTGCCCACCTCAGGAGTTCAAGAAGCAACATGGTAAAACCCCATCTTTACACAAAATACAAAAATTAGCAGGTTGTGGTGGTGCGTGCCTGTGGTCCCAGCTACTCGAAAGGCTGAGATGGGAGGATTGCTTGAGCCCAAGAGGTGGAGGCTACAGTGAGCTAAGACTGCACCACTGTATTCCAGCCTGGGCAACAGAGTGAGACCTTGTCTAAAAGAAAAGAAAAAAAAGGAAAAAATCTAAGCGATGGTCTTTGAAGTTTATGAAATATTTGAATTTCCATTTTGTAGCATGATAGGGTGGAAAGAGCAAAGACTTTGGGGACAGCAGATCTGGGTTTGAATCCTGACTCTACTATTCACAGATGGCAATGCTAGTCCTGGGTTGTAACCACTAAACCACTAAGCCTCAGTTTCTCGTATTAGTTAGAATTCTTAGTCACAAGTGATAAAAGTACCCAATGCTCATTAACTCAAACAAAATGAGAGTTTTGAGGATATTGGGGTACAAAATCCAAGGGCAGAAGTGTGCCTGCTTGGGCTTCACGAACAGTGGGAGGTCAGGAGTCAAATGCCATCAGACCAGGACTCTTTTTGGCAGATGAACTGCATCTGTTCCTCCACATGTGTGATGGCAAACATGACTGTTGATAGTTCTAAAGTTTGATGTCTTAGAGTTTTAGTCACCAGAGAGAAAGATTCACTCTAGGCTTTGGGTTCTAGTTCCTAAATCAAACATCTTGACTTGAACTGGCTTAGGCCAAATGAGGCCAATCCATGGTGGTTAAAGAAGGAGGCTAAATTAAAAAATCACACCTCTTGAGAAAGTCTACATGAAGAGAAAGAGGCTCAGGACAGTTACTAGGAGGGAGGATTTGGGAAGATCAAATGATAGGTTTCCTATACATTTCTCATATGTAAAAAAATGGTAGACTGAGAGCGATGGCTTATGCCTGTAATCCCAGCACATTGGGAAGCAGATGCAGGAGGACAACTTGAAGCCTGGAATTTGAGACCAGCCTGGGAAATATAGTGCGACCTTGTCTCTACAACATTGAAAGAAAAAATTAGCTGGACATAGTTGCTCATGCCCAAAGTCCTAGCCCTACTCTGGGGACTGAGGTGGGAGGATTGCTTGAGCTTAGGAGATGGAGGCTGCAATGAGCCACGATCATGCCACTGCACTCCATCCTGGGTGACAGAGCAAAACTCTGTCTCTCTCTCTCTTAAAAAAAAAAAAAGTAAAATATCTTTTTTACAGAGTGGTTTTGAAGATTAATCAGGATAGTCTGTTAAGTGCCTAGAACAATGTCTGATACCTTGTAGGTCTTCCTTCAATAAATCATAGCTGCTATTATATAGCAGGGAGGCAACATTCCAGCATTTCTTACAACTGACACTGTAATTAATGTGGAGCTCTTACTGTTAGCTAAGAAGCCATAATTCTTCACGTAACTCTTCAACACTTCTAATATATTTATTTTTAATAGTTTCTTTCTTATGGAAGATGTGAATTAGTGCTCTATTTCTAGTTGTAACATAGATTTTTTTAATAACCTATAAAAATTTCTAGGAGATTTATATTTTAAATGAAATTCTGCATTAAGGAAATAATGTTTTACATGCTTTGATTAAAATGACTTGTTGAGATCCATGGTGTCTGTCATCCCTTTGTGTCATTTGTGTACACACTAAGTATAATGCATTTACATTTATTTGTATTTTAATTTTATTTTTTGAGACGGAGTCTCACTCTGTCTCCAGGCTGGAGTGCAGGGTCATGATCTTGGCTCACTGCAGCCTCCGCCTCTTGGGTTCAAGCAATTCTCCTGCCTCAGCCTCCCAAGTAGCTGAGACTACAGGTGCGCACTGCCACGCCCAGGTAATTTTTTTTTTTGTATTTTTAGTAGAGACCGGGTTTCACCATGTTGGCCAGGATGGTCTTGATTTCCTGACTTCGTGATCCGCCCGCGTTGGCCTCCCAAAGTGCTGGGATTACAGGCATGAGCCACTGCGCCTGGCTTACATTGATTTTTAAATTTGTATTTCTTTTTCTCTTTTGCTGTTTACGGGGTTTTTTTCCTTTTTTCAGTTTTGTAGAGTGGAAGAAGTGTGTTTTGTTATAGAAAAACAGTCGATATTTGATGAATAATGCCATTGCAGGTATGGGAAGGAGGTTAGGAACAATTTTAATGACATTATCAATCTGCATATCTAGAAACATTGAGGAATAATCTGTCACTTTTATCAGCTATGACAAGACTTTGAGATTTAGGACAGGTTATTTTCACTTTCATGACTGTTTTGTGTTAGTTCACTTTGTTTATATTTGCTTGATTCTTGGTTTATCCTGTTTCTTTTCTTCAAACTAGTTAGGATGTAGCTTTTCTTTTCTGAATGACTCATTTCTTAATTAGTTATTTTCTAACTGGAAATTACTTATTTCCTAATACTTTATAATTCAGGATGTGTACACAGGACAATGCATTCCCTGTTGTGATTTCTTGTTCTCTCCTTATTTTAACCTTGTGTGATATCTTCTGGTTCAAAATAATTTCAATAATATTCTATTCTATGTGTGAATTAAGCTATTTATATTTAAAAGTTATAATCATATAAAGATGAGACTGTCTCTAAAGGATTAAGAGAACATGTGTTCAGAAGCAAAATTTATCAATTGTGCAAATTATTAAAATGCTGTTTGTGAAATTCTTAGTGAAAATATGGACTATGTGTATATATTTTAGGCTTCAATTTTCTTTATTAGTGTAGATATAACTTTTCGCCTTGAATTAGTATTTTTGCCAGTGCTACCATTTTGGCAATGGTATTTCCCTGCTAATCCGATCTTTCCTAAAAGAAAATTTAAGCAATTTTTGACTTCAACAGAAAGACCTGAAAACACTTTTATTGAAATGTAGGTTGTGTTAAACTTTACTTTGGGTGATTATTTCTGTCTCTTTTGTGGCACTATAGGATCCATTACAGATAATAAATTAATTTTAGGTTATGCAAATCTTTTGACGTCCTATACTAAGAAATATTCAGTTGGTTCCATTTTCACTTCTGCTTATTTACAAAATGTTGTTTATATCTTACTTGTGTTTGCTTTGATATTTTTCACTTTGGTATTTTTTTCGTTGTCAGATGAATTTAAAGATAACATCTGGGGAGATGCTGGGTAGGTGGATGTCAGAGAGACTCCGCCTTCTATCAGCTCTATGACTTCCACAAACTTCCTTCATCTGTAAAATGGACCTTAACATGCATGCCTGCTAAGATTTAACTGAAGATGATATATGTACCTTGTAATTGTTGTTGCCTTTATTTATTAATATTCTATTACATTTTTTTTTAAGACGAGGTCTTGCTCTGTTGCCCAGGCTAGAGTGCAGTGGCATGATCACAACTCACTGCAGCTTTCACCTCACAGGCTCAAGCAATCCTCACACCTCAGCCTCCTGAGTAGCTGGGACTACATGCATGTGCCACCATGTCCAGCTAATTTTTTTGTGGGGGCGGGGCAGAGCCAAAGTCTCGCTATGTTACTCAGGCTGGTCTTGAACTCCTGGGCTCAAGTGATCTTCTTGCCTTGGCCTCCCAAAGTGCTGGGATTACAGATGTGAGCCACTGTGCCCAGCCTATTTATGTTCTTTTTTGATCCAAAAAGGAGTGAATGAGCTCCTAAATGCAGATGGCATAGTCCCTGGCCATGGGGTAGGACGTTGAGTTACGATGAGTGAGTGAGTCAACATGTGCGTACAGTAAGGAGTGCTGAGCACTTCTTACAGGTTATCCGCTGGGCTTCCCATCCTTGCTCTGCTCACATAGTATGTAAAGCACTCAATAGTATGCTTGGAACACAGGAGCCACTTACTAGATGTCAGGCACTAGTATTATCTCATTTAGTTCTCACAAAAGTGCTCTCAATATTGTACTAAAATTATGCATACTTTGTATATATGAGGAAACTGAAGCTCAGAGATACTAAGTAACTTGCCTAAGGTCACACAGCTAATATGGTGGAGCCAGGGCCCAAGACAAGTTTGTATAATTTCTGAGGCTATATTTTTAACCACTAAGCTACACTTGAGTGTCTCAGGAGTAATTTTGAATTATCTTAACTGGTTGAGAAATTGAAATTGCCCCAGATTGCTTTTTGGGGCCAGGCACGGTGGCTCACACCTGGAATCTCAGCACTTTGGGAAGCCAAGGTGGACGGATCACTTGAAGTCAGGAGTTTGAGGCCAGCCTGACAACACGGCAAAACCCTGTCCCTACTAAAAATTCAAAAATTAGCTCAGCGTGGTGGTGTACGCCTGTAATCCCAGCTACTCAGGAGGCTGAGGCACAAGAATTGCTTGAATCTGGGAGACAGAGGTTGCAGTGAATCAAGATTGCACCACTGCACTCCAACCTGGGCGACAGAGAGAGACTCTGTCTCAAAAAAAAAAAAAAAAAAAAAAAAGAAAAGAAAAGAAAAGAAAAGAAAAAAGTGCTTTTTGATGTATTTAGTGTTTTTGTTTAGAATAAAAAAATATATTTCATTGTTTTTTTAAAGTAAAAGAACCCAAAATCTGGTAAAGTTGGATTGTGAATATACATGGAAAAGTGACAAAATAGTGACTATCACTAAGAGCCTCTGGGAATGCAGTGGAAGTTTAATTGAAAGCTTAGAAATCTATGGACATGATTTTTAATGCTTTTTAATTATGTTTAAAAAGGTAATTATAATTTTAATTTTATTTAATTAACCATAGATTTACAAATTATGAGATTAATTTATAAAAAAAACAAATTTATTTTTGAGCTCATTTCTTTGACTTAACATTGCTAAAATTAACTTCACCTTAAAAAAAACTCTTAATCAGATTTTCCTTTGTAGTGTTTAATTCCCATCTAACATTGTGAGATTAACCAATTTTCTGCATTTTAGACCTTAAACATACAAAACTAGATAGTAATCAATCATGAAATGGTTGTTAAGCTTTTAATCTATGCTTAGCACCAAGCAAATGCAGTGAGAGAGAAAGAAACATGTGGTCTACATTTTCTAGTACCTTAAAATCTGTGGAAAGATACAAGATGATGAACTATACAAGAACTATACATAATTGAGCACTAAATTTTGCAGATCAAATTAAGAATTTTGCATGTAGTTTTAAAATACTGCGACCCTCACCATCTCCCTTTAAAGAAATGTGGAGTATCTATCATGTCATGAAAGGTAATGAAATTGGTCATGGATTTCATTGTATCAGAAATGTATGAAATAAAGAGCAGAATAACATGAATCAGTAATACATGCGCCTGAGATTTTAGGCTTCTGTTAAACATATTCTGACAAGCTGCGTTAAAGCAAATACTGTTTTCCTTCTATATATACTTCCGTCCCCGCATAGTTCTCACTGGTCTTGTCTATTGTGATACATGCGATGCATCCCCTTGAACTTCTAGGATTCTTCCCTCCTCCATATTTGTGTATTTATTTCATTATTTTAGAGATGGGGTCTTGCTCTGTTGCCCAGGCTTGAGTGTAGTGGTGTGAACATAGCTCAGTGCAGCCTTGAACTCCTGGGCTGAGGTATTCCTCCTGTCTCAGCTTCCCCACTAGCTGGGACTACAGGTATGCACAACTATGCCTGGCTGATTTTAATTTTAATTTTTTTTTTTTTAAGAGATGGGGCCTTGCTGTGTTGCCTAGTTTAGTCTCAAACTCCATGCCTCAAGCAATCCTCCTGCCTCAGCCTCCCAAAGTCCTGCAATTGCAGGCATGAGCCACTGTGCCTGGCCCTCATCCATATTTGGAATCCCTTTAACACCACCCTTTTACACTCTCTCGGTGCAATTTTTCCTACCTTTTTGCTTCAAGTCTGCGTTTGCTGATATAATTAAACAGCCTCACTAAGATGAAGAAACTCAGAGTGGCTGATTTAACTTTCTGCAAATGGTAGATACCCATTGACTAGCTCACCTGCCATTTGTGAAAAACCCAAGTCTTTGGCTGACTGAAAGTATCAACTGAATTCCTGGTTATAATATTCATTTTCTCTTTTCCCACTCATGTTTTTTGTTTAACCTCTGGGTTCCTCAGTTTCTGCATCAGGACTTTTAAAACTTTGTCCCTGCTTTCTTTGAAAATATTTTTGTCGTGAGATAGTTGATCAACACAAAAGATTATACATAATGTGTATGTACATGCAGGTTTGATAGGGCGATAATAAAAAGATAACATGTGAATTCACCATCCAATGTAAGAACTAGAACATCACCAGTAACAGGGACGCTCCCTGTACATTTTTCCACGAGCAGATCTTGTCACCACTCCCCTGAATGTCGTGTTATCAAGCCCCCTCCCACCATACATTCACCAGTATGCCCTTTTTTTTTTTTTTTGAGATGGAGTCTCCCTCTGTCACCCAGGCTGAAGTACAGTGGTGTTGTATCAGCTCACTGCAACCTCCACCTCCCAGGTTCAAGTGATTCTCCTGCCTCAGCCTCCTGAGTAGCTGGGATTACAGGTGCGCACCATCATACCTGCCTAATTTTTGTATTTTTAGTAGAGCTAGGGTTTGGCGGTGTTGGCCAGGCTGGTCTCAAACTCCTGACCTCAAGTGATCCACCTGTCCCAGCCTCCCAAAGTGCTGAGATTACAGGCGTGAGCCACCTTGCCTCCATTTCTTTTTTTTTTTTTTTTTTTTTTTTGAGACGGAGTCTCGCTCTGTCGCCCAGGCTGGAGTGCAGTGGCACGATCTCCGCTCACTGCAAGCTCCGCCTCCCAGGTTCACGCCATTCTCCTGCCTTAGCCTCCCTAGAAGCTGGAACTACAGGTGCCCACCACCACGCCCGGCTAATTTTTTTGTATTTTTAGTAGAGACGGGATGTTCTCCAGGATGGTCTTGCTGTGTATGCATTTCTTGCTTTTTCTTCCCCTCAACATAATGTTTCTGAGAGTCATCCACATGGATCCATGATTCATTTATTTTAACTCTTAGATAATATTACATGGGATTTTTTCATTCTCCTGTGGATGGAGATTTAGGTTGTTTCCTTTTTTTTCTCTTTGAAAATAGAAACAATGTTATTAAGAACATGTCGGTCTAGGTCTCCAGATGCTCTCTCTTTGGAGAGAAGCATGATCTGGTGTAGAGCTGGTGAGCTCTAGGATGTGCCCATCCTTGACTTCATTGCCAAGTGTTATTTAATCTCCTTTTAGTTTGTCATTCAACAATTTAACAGTCTCTGGTCCCAGTTGGCTTCCTTCATCTACGTGGCTTTCTGCCTAACAGTGGCCTTTCTCTTTAGTGAATTCCATTGTCTCCATTTACTGATGTTTTGTAATAGCAATAATTGCGCTGTTTGCACTTCTCAGTGTTAGTAAATAATTCCATTTGCCACTCTGCCCGTTATTTTGTTTTTTCAAAAGTCTTCCTTTTTTAGTCACTGTGAGCCTTTTCCTTAAGCTGGGCCAGAACTGCTCTGGTGTCCAGGCTGTCACCCTGTATGAACTTGGGAGGGCTACTTGCTGATGACTTCAAACACAAACTGTCACTAAGGGTGCACACTGTGGCAGAAATGTACATACTTCAGCAGCAAAGGCCATTTTTAAAATTTAGTGAAAATAATGAAACAATATTTGCTGAAGGGTCATATCCTTGCTTGGTATTTTCACATGTTACTTATTTTAACCTTGCAAACATTCATTTAATATGTAGCATATTGCATATTTTCTTGTTTTCTTTCTTTTCTTTCTTTTTTTTTTTTTTGAGACAGAGTCTCACTCTGTTGCCCAGACTGGAGTTCTGTGGCACAATCTCAGCTCACTGCAAGCTCCACCTCCTGGGTTCATGCCATTCTCCTGCCTCAGCCTCCTGAGTAGCTGGGACTACAGGTGCCTGTCACCATGCCCAGCTAATTTTTTGTATTTTTAGTAGAGACAGGTTTGACCGCGTTAGCCAGGATGGTCTCGATCTCCTCATCTCGTGATCTGCCCGCCTCAGCCTCCCAAAGTGCTGGGATTACAGGCGTGAGCCCCCGCGCCCAGCCTCTTGTTTTCTTTTCTAACTGAGGATCGGGAGTGTTAGACAAATAGAGCAAATTAAGATCACAGAAAAGAATCAGGGTTTACATTCAGGTTTCTTGATTCTTGCTTTAGCATTCTAATCTATGCTGCAGGAAGTTATATATGTACACATGCATATCATGTTTCTGAGCATATATGCAACATATACACACAGACACGTAGAATGTCAAGACATACATAGGATGTCCATGATATATAGTATTCAATATGTGAAATAAGACATTTTTAAGTTACTTCTGAAGGCAAATATGGCAAAGCAAGTTGCCTATTGAGTGAATTTCTCACATTTGACTTTGAGTGCATTTTCAAAGTGCCTTTCTTCAGTCTTGAAGGGCTAAGACTGTAGGGAGATAAGACTGTGTTACTTCCCAGTTATGGCACATTCTCTTTCTAAGCTCAGGTTGGTAACTTAATTCTGTCCTCTCTCCTCTTTGTCCTTCCTGCTCCGTTCTGACAAGAGTGTGTAGCATGCCTGGTGGGGTCTTTCAGGGACGCCAGGGCCCTGAGGCTGGGCCCAAGAACTTTTGCTTTCTTTTGTGGTCCTGGGACAGTTCTCTGACAGTGGCTGACTGGGGTAGGGGACCGACATTGCCTACCCCTACCTGGGCTTCTCGCTTCTGTCCTGCGTACTTGCAAGGAGTTTGCAGGACAGCAGCTAGAAAAAGCCTTTTAAAACGTAAGTCAGGGCATGCTGCTGTCCACATACAAACCTCCACGGGCCCCATGCCTCACAGGGAAGAAAAGCCAACATCCTCAGGGCCTGCAAAGCCCCGTGTGACCACTCCCTGCGTCCCCTTCCTCTTCCCTCCCGCTGAGACACAGGCACAGTGGCCTTCCTTGACCTTTCTAAAGGGCTTTAGGACTTTGCTCCGTCTGTTCCCTCTGCCTGCATAGGTCTCCCGGAAGAAGTGTGTGTGGCTTTCTTCCTCCCGCTTTGAGGCCTTACTGAAATGCCACCTTCTTACTGGGGACTTCCCTGACCACCCTGTCTAGAACGGCAGACTGCCTGGTACTTCACGTTCCCTTGTCTCGCTATTTTTCTCTCTTAGCACTTCCTACTAACATACCATTTATGACCTACATAGATATTGTGTCTTTTTCATTTCTTGCATTGTAATTATCATAAGCCCCACAACGGCAGGGACCATTGACTTCTCTTTGTTGCATTGTTTCTATACCCGGAACAGCTCTTGGCATATAATAGGTGCTCAGTAAAGATTTGCTGAATGAGCAAAGGATTGTCCATGAAAGCAGTGCTCTTTCCTTGACAGAATCTGCTGTTTATCTAAACTGTTACATCTTGTAACACTCCTAAGAAAGATCAGGGCATAGAAGTCAATGAGGAGAAATTTACATATTTGTTTTACTGGGAGCCTTATCATATGTGTGTACAACACATGGACACAGGCGCTGGTTATGTTCATCAGAATTTTTTTGATTGTAAAAGTGAGAGATTGATTAGCTCACATAACTGGCAAACCTGGTGTTTCTGGCTTTTGGAAGAGTTAAATTCAGGTGCTCAAATGGTGATATCAGGACTCTATCTCAATCACTCTTTTGCTTGCCTCTGTGTTGACTTCATTATTGGACGGTGGCCACATAGTAGTCTGCAACTCCACTTTTACAGCCAATTAAACTAGCCAGACCATAGCAACAGAGCACCCCGATATGGTTTGGATGTTTGTCCCCCTCAAATCTCATGTTGAAATGTGAGCCCGGGCATTGAAGGTATGGAGTAGTGGGAGGTGTTTGGGTCATGGGGGTGGATCACTCATGAATGGCTTGATGCCCTCCCCACAACAGTGAGTTCACGTGAGAGCTGGTTGTTTAAAGAGTCTGGCACATTCCCCTGCCCTTGCTCCCTCTCTCGCCATGTGACACACTGGCTCCCCTTCACCTTCCATCATGATGGAAGCTTCTTGAGGCTCTGATCAGAAGCAGATGCTTACACCATGCTTCCTGTACAGCCTGCAGAACCACAAGCCAAATAAACCTCTTTTCTTTGTAAATTACCCGGTCTCAGGTATTCCTTTATAGCATCACAAATAAATGACACAACCCCTTTCCCAAGAGTTCCTGCCAGAGTCCCAGAATTGAGGCTCCTGGATGCTTGCTAGATTATGTGGCCCTCCCGAGATCAATGATCAATTGCAGGGTCTGTGGATCTGGTGTCTTCTTTGGCTGGATGAGGTCACGTGAGGGCAAAGGGGCCACATGAGATTGGAGAGAGGCATCCTGCTATTTCTCTCCGTTTTCTGTTCTCTTTTTATATCCACTTGCCTCCCAGAATCAGACTACACATGACTGACAAACCATCTAATACAACATTTAAAATTAGACCTAAGTAGATAGGATGAAAGTGGGCGGGAGTGTGGAAGAGAGAGCTGACGAGTGGCTTGGAGTTTCCCTATGTGTAGTAAAGAAATACTGGTGGGCTGGTGCTTGAACTGGTGCTGAGAGGGTAAGAGGCTTGGCTGGGTTTCACACCATTCAAAAGAAATAGGAATCCTGCAACAGTCTGCAGGCCTTTTATAGAGGTGATTGTATACTTCTCAAAGCTAGTCACCCAACCAGGCAAGCCAAAGTCAGATGATTCTTTTGTGTCTTGTGAATGTAGAAAGGATCGTTGAACTGTAATCAGCTCAAAACCTGTGATCCTAGGCTGGGTGTGGTAGTGGCTGATGTCTGTAATCCCAGCACTTTGGGAGGCTGAGGTAGGAGGATCACTTGAGGCCAGGAGTTCAAGACCATCCTAGGCAGCATAGCGAGAACCTATCACTACCAAAACAAAAATAAAACCAAAACCAAAAATACCTATGATTCTAGAATTTATTGGTTTTTCTTTTCACCTCTGTCTTTGGAAATTGCTATTAAAAAATACAAACCAATAACAAAAATAATATGTGGTTGTGCTTTCTCTGAGACTGGTGTTAGGAACTTGTCTCACAGGCATTTCTTCCTATATCTTCATGCCTGTTGCTATTCCAACCTTGTCGTCCTTTTAACTTTTATTATTTTACTACTCTGAGCTCTGGTGCTTACTACCAGCAAAGTTAAATAGCTTGCCTGCTTAGTTAGGCATAAAACACAGAGAATGTGCCAGCATGTGGATCTTTACCCATGCTGGGAGATGGAGGGTGAGAAGGCTAATCTCTCAGCATTTTATGTGGAAGAAAAATATTGCAGTTTATTTGACCTTTTACTTATGGGAATAAAGTAAGGGGTTTAGTGCTTTTACAAATTGAAAGTACAGAGAGAAGAATTAGGTATTCTTAAGCTAAAAGTGATGAGAGTATCTAGATTTCCCTGTGTGTGTGTGTGTGTGTCTGTGTGTGTGTGTGTGTGTGTGTCTGTGTGTTCTTTCAACCTTGTCTGGTAAAAGAAATCTTGCAGTATTCTTGAGGATAATAATGCTTAATAGAATTGGGTATTTAAATACAGACATGACTTAACAGAAACAGCCATTCCATGTTCAACGAAGTGAACTTTTCCACCTTCTGCAGAAGACTGCACTAACAGAATCATATTGAATAGGCAACCCTAAATTAACTTAATTAATTTTAATGATCAATTTAAGTGTTAATTGGAAGCTTGTAAGTTTGAATGTAAAATGGGGATTCTACGGGTCATCAAAATATGTTTCCATATTTCTTGATATTTAGGCTTAAAAAAAAGAACAGTCAAAGTGATGTAACCATCTCAGTCGTTAACAAGCCGAATCTTTAACTGGTGTGACAGTTATTGTCATTATGCTAATAACAGGAGATGGGGTTCTGTAAGATGAAGCATTAGCTGTTCCAGTCCCCCGAGGAAATAGTAAAATTCAGCTCCATTGGGTTGTAATTAGAAAAGAAGTATATTTAAATACTGAAAAAAATCTTCGCTACTTCAGCACACAGTATGCCAAGGGCATGTGTGAGCAGCTTTTTAATCTCTAGGTGTGGCCTATTTTATAAATATTTTCATAAGCATTTATATACTTGCCATTTGGCAATACAGCATTGTGTAATTGTATCCATATGTTTGCCTTCTGAAGTTGAATAAAAACTTCTTGGACAGGGCTAGCTGTCAGTTCTTCATCTCCCTCCTCCATAGGGCAGTTTAGGCTCAAAATGAGGCTTTTTCACTGGCAGGCGGGCCCGGGAGGAGAAGAAGATCCAGCTTTCTTTTTCCACATTTTCTTTCCTTTCACAGTGGTGATGGTATTAATGACGATAATCATCATAGCTCTTATGGAGTACTTACTTGTTTCTGTCAGCCAGATTCATGCATCAAGTAGTCTGATCCCATCCCTACCACCTGTTAAATAGCCATTGTTGTTATTGCCGCTGTACAGATGACACCACTGAACCACAGAGTGGTTAAAGAACTTGCTTAAAGTCACACAAATAGTAAGTGGAGTTTCTGGGACACAAACCAGGTAGCCTGGCTGTTTCCTGATGGCTCTTAACTGCACCTCCGGCCGAGACCTGTGTTTTTAGCCATTGTTTCCAATTCCAGCAGCTTCGTTGGCCGGGCCTATCCTGAGTGGGATTTGTGATCCCTCTGTTCACTTTTCTTTCCCCTCTTCTTGTTAGGTCAAGTACAAAAGAGATTTTGAAGAAAGCAAAGGGAGAGGCTTCAGCATCGTCACGGACACTCCTGAGCTACAGAGACTGAAGAGGACTCAGGAACAAATCAGTAACGTAGGTGCCTGTTTATTCAATAGCATGATGGCTCTGACATGCATTTCTGGATGAGAAAGGGAGGCTGGGTGACTTGGAAGCGTTTGTGTTGCTGCGGGGTGTAAGCAGTACTCAGTGCACGCATAGACTATGCCAATTTCATCTGGTAAACCCTGCCCTCTGGTTCCATCACAGTTATCTAGGGCTCAGTGCTTAGTTACCTAATAGAAGATCTCCTTATTCCATTTTGAATGGTTCTCAGCTTTCAAATTTTTCCAAAGTAGACCTTTTATAATTAAAATAAGAAACTTGAAAGTTAAGTTTTGACTGTGGGTAAGCATATTATATACACATAAGGTCAGGAGTCTTAAAAAAATCTCCTATTTGCTGACTATGTGTCTATAAGATTTCATACTTTTGAATTAGATATTTGTTGAAATCAGGTAATACATCTTACTTTTGAAATAAACATTTATATATGTAGTTGCTTTGGACTTGAAGCTGTGCCTTGTTTATTAATATAGTTTCCTCAAAAGAGAAACTGGAGACTAGCAGAGTTCAAAACATATTAGGGAGGTATTAATTCAGTACTTCTTAAAGGTGGACAAACAGCTCTTTTTAGTTTTTGTAATTCACACCTGTGATTATATTTCTTCCAAAATATTACATGAAGTGTGTCAGGATTTATTTTTTCACAAAAGTTAACTCAATGTTAGATATCCAAGAGGAAATATGAATGCAAATTAACAAATGTGTGGGTGACATAAAAGTATGAGCAAACAGACAACACTCATACCATTTTTCATGAGAACTGTATTTTGTGCATCACTTATGAAGTCACTAAAATTTGTATATCTAGGTGTTATAACTGATGTAGCCCTAATTTCCAGAACATGTTTAATTAGCAGATGGTTTTAAACTCACTGATATTTGGTCATCATCATAAGATGTATGTATACATGTATGTATGTGTGTGTATATGTATGTGTATGTATTATATATGTGTTTGTGTAAATTATATGTGTGTATATATACACACACATATAAATACACACCTACATATACAATTTGCAGATAGAATTACATATAATTTGAGAAAAAAACTTTTTATATGTCTGAAGTTCAAAAACAGAATTATTTCATGTTAAACAATTTATTAGGAAATGGAAGGGTGCAAAACACACATTGTTTTTTGCTCTTTAAATGGACATTTTATATTACTGGGGATTTCCTTTGAAGAAAAAGAGTTGAATTTTAAGACTTCATGACATTTGTCCCTTAGTTTTTCTACCCAGTCCCAGCAATCCATCAGTCATGAATACTGAAGATCACTGTCCTTGTTTTTCTTCCTCTTTATTCTTTCCTTAAATAAAAAACGTATTTTTGCTTTTAAAAATGCAAATCAATGATCTATTTCCCTGGCAGTTACATTTAACAACAGTTCTTTCTTTGGATTATTTTTGGAAAATGTTTCTTTAAAAAATAATTCTGCCAGAAACAGTTATATCATACATCTTCAACGATCACTGAATTTTATTTCAAAAAGAACTAAACATTTCTACCTAAGACATCCACATGACAGCTAACATAAGGATTGAAGCTGATCAAAGGTAAGCTTTTTAATTTTTATTCAAATTTAGTCAGTATTCATATTTAATTAAAAAAGAACTGATCATTTTACCAACCTTTATCATTAGCAGGAATATACATTTTATTCAATACCAGAGGTCGTTTGCAGATCCATTCTTAATTATGCAAAAACCCCTTATAACACAGGTATGTATTAATCTATATTTATCATATATAGTATGTTATATAGACAGCAGTATAAAAAGCGCCATTTAGATTAAGACTATTATTTTGACAATGCTGGTTTTTAAAAGCATGTGACTTAGACAACATCTTTCTATTTAAAAAGAACTGTTGCAATGTCTTGATGTTAGCAGCCATAGCAGTCTTATAAGTAGTTCTCTTAGCCAAGATGAGGCATATTAAATGTTTGGATAGCTGTAAAAAATATAGACTTCATAATATTACTGTTAGGGACCAACTCTTGAAGAAGGGAGGCTGTTAAGTGTTCTGAGGTCTGGTGAATTTATTATTCATTTATAAGACTGCAACTTCATGAACTTTTTCCCTTACCTCACTAGGTTTTCCATATTACTCAAGGATCTTTTTCTATAAGAAACTTGGGTTGATCCAAAAAGTAGTACTTTGGCAAGTCCAGTTTTCCATATTACTTTAATCTAAACCCACTGAACAATATTGGCTAAAACCCAAGCAGATATTTTTTGACATTGGCTGGATTGTGTCTGTTATGAGAGGAAACAGGTGAGAAAGTGTCTAGACTGCAAAGACCCCAGAATCTTCCAGCTAGAGATGTTGGGAAATTATAATCCTGAAAATTATAGATCCTGAAAATTATTAGGGGTATGAAATTTGTGAGTCTTGCATTTGAGCACCAAGTTTAATATCGCTTAATGTAGGTAGGTTAACTGAAATTGGCAGTCTTTGCTATGTTTATGTTTCCCTGTGTTCCATTTTCTTATTTGTTTCTAGTTTACTGTATCACTGAATATTGTGTGGCTCTTTCTTAGCTGCCTTTAATCTCCCCTGTGTAAAGACATAAAGCAGTGAATTTAATGACAACTCCTAGGTGTTTTGGGTAATATGTTATGCATGAATGGGCGTTTTTGATTGCCTATGTCTGTTGTCAATGTTTTGAAATTTTTTCAGCTATTCTCATGTTCGTTTATTGAGGATTTGAAATCATTTGGATTTGGACCACTCAGTCTGCATATGTTACTGAGGTGTGGGATAAAATACAACCATAAATTTCAAATTGAGTGTGTGAAAGAGGTAAGAGTGGGTGAACTTGCCTTCTTTGGGTAGCTATAATGACAACATGTTGAACATGGGAGACTTATTAAATACTGCGATTTAAAATTCTTCTGCTATGTTACCCACTTAGTATAGCTGCAGAACAATACAAGAAAAGAGGCAGGATTTCAGAACTGACTAAATGGCTAGGAAGAAAAAGAACTTGGCTTCTAAAATAAAGGAAAATTATTTTTTTCCCTATGAAATTCCAGAAGATGTCTTCATCTCATTGAATGTATTAATATTCAGATGGAGTTTGGTTGTTTAGGAAATTGAATGTTAGGCTTGGGAACAGTCTTTATGGGAAGTCAGGAAATCCAGCCAAATCGTTTAATTGAAGATAATGTTTAGAAGTCCAGGTTTTGTTTAAACTGTATCTCTTCAGCAGAATGAAACCTGACAGCCAATGTGATCAGCACTGACTTAGGAACTGTGGGCTAGAAAGCCCTGCCCTACAGATTTTCACAACTGTGTCACTTAATTGCCATCCACCCTCTCCTTGCCCCCAAACTCTAGGGCATAAATTCAGAAATGGCAGAAATATCTTTATACATCACATTTTCTTTATTTACCAATATTTTAGGAAATGTGGTTCTTAAGGGACAGTATCCAAATTTGAATTGAGGAATACTGTGCCCATGGGCATTAAAGAAAAAAACACCACCACCCTTTTCTACGGCTACTACAGGGCTAGCTCATGTGAATAACTGCAAAGGCTCTTTCTAATTTCAGATGGTTCCCACCTTCAAGTTTACAAGCAGTGTATTCAGGGTACCTGCAGCAGGATCTCAAAGCAGAACCATCGCCAGACATTCAAGGGACTCAGGCTAGCTTTGAGAAGATTACTGATGTTTCATTCTGGCTGTTTACCCACTAATATCAGCTGCACTTTCAATTAGCTAAGACAGTCTGGGGATAAATTGTGAAATAAAATGGTAAAGTCAAACCCCAAGAGACTTTTACAGACTTTGTGCCATAGATAAAAACTGGATGTTTATATTTATTTCAGGGGGAAGAGAAATATCAAATGAAGGGGAAAGACAAAATAAATCCACCAGATGACAAAATCTTGTATTTTAAAGACTGACTGAAATAGTGAGTGTACCATTATTTGATTTGTCAGGATTTCTGCATGTTCTTGACAAATGGAGAAAATAGTTTTGCGTGTCTGTGTGTGCGTGTATCTGTGTATGTACTGCTGTGTGTTGACTTCAATGAGAGTCTCTAAAACCCCATTTTCCTGGATCACTGGTCTATAGACATTAGTGTTTTCACCTGCCCTATATTATTTCCCTTACCTCGTCAGTGTTCATAATTTTGGTTGTCTGTCCACTTTACCAAATATCCTTTTTTGCTACCACTTTCAATTCTGCATACCCATTCATAAGAAATGCTTGCCTACTTTACAAGAGAAGCTAAGAATGACACTTAAAAAAAAATACCAAAAAGTAATCTCTCTATAATTTGATCTTGCAATATAATTATTTTTAGCTCTTTTGCTACACTACGTAATTTTTTCACTGACTTCTTAGAATGTAAAATAAATTATATGCCCATTAATAAGCTCACACGGATATTGCTGATTTAGTTCCCTGAGATTTTGTGAGTTAGCTTCAACAATATTAGATTATTGGGACTAAACCTTGCCTAATAATTGAATAGTAGTGTCTACGGGCTATTAAAAGATTTGATTCAAAGTTCGGTTGAGTGCAAGGGTGAACATGAGGGTAGGGACAATTATCTAGGGATTTGGTCTCTGTTTGTAATTTAAATAAATCATTTTGACAGAGACTGACTGTAACCATGTTCAGGCTGCTGACAGTGTGAAATTGAGTTGTATGGTGGACAGAAGACAAGCAGTCAAGAGAAATCCCCAAAGGCGAAATTTGTTATGTAATTGGGTCAATTCATGCATGAGCAATGCATGCTAATTGTAAACTGGTGGCAAAATTATCGTGTATGAGGCAATTAGGTCTTGTATGAATCTAAGCAACTGACATTGAAGGAGATTTTTTTTCTTTTTATATTCAGCAACATTTTTTTTAAATATGAGAAAGGTAAAAATTATAAAGTCATTCATTAAAATACATTATTTGTTAATTTTGTTCTTTATACAAGAAGCAGAAGTTTTATAACTAATGAAACATTTATGTAAAAGCTTCTGATTTTGAGTAGTAAAATCTAGTACACTAAATAGTTTGAAAGGAGAATGAATGTTATTTTTATTGTAAGTCATAAGTGGGTTGATTAACAGAGATGATTAGTTGTGAGGTCAGTGGTTTAGATTTAAGCTCTTGTAAGGCTAGTATTTTTACAGAGTGAATCTATATGTTGCTTTAACGGACTAGACTTTATCTGTAGCTCATCTCAACCAATAACTCTGATGAATTCCCAATAAATAGTGGGGTCAGTAGCATTATCTTTAAAAGCAAAGATTAAAAAAAGAGAAAGTGATAGGGCAATAACACATATTTTCTGATAATATCTAACACATGTAGGAATACTTCATTTATTTTGAAACACTTTGACATACCCTGTTTAATTAGATCCTCTGAACAACTGCTCCTCAGGAAAAGTATTTCTATAAGGATTACTTATACTTTCATGTGAAAAATGTACGGAAAATTACCTCTTGGTCCTTTCTTGTTTCCAAATCTGTGGTTTCCCTTACACCTGGTTTTGCTTTATTTTTCCATGTAGAGCAGAACTTCAAAGGCTGATCTCTTCTTTTTAGCCTCAATTTTTTAGCCACAGTCACTTAAAGAAACAAATACGTCCCAGACCAGTAATTACTTGTGCATGCCAAGTACAAGAGTTTTGGTTGTAAAATGGCATTGTCTAAAGGGGAGGTTTGAGAGGAGCCCCCGTAATAAAGTAATTAACACATATGACTTTTTTTTTTTTTTTTTTGAAGCAGAGATGAGGGATTCAGCAAACAATTTGTGAAGACACTTTTTTCATGAAATCCTTTTTTCCCCTATTCCTTTCTTTTCAGTTTCACTGTTTTCAGGCCATTATCTTGCCTGAGTTACTGCAGTAACTTCCTAATTGGCCTTATCTCCTTCTGCTCCTTTTATTGAATCTAAAACACAATCACCAGATGAGTTGTTCTAAAATACCTCTTTCATCAAGACCCTAATTATGACCCACTAAAATACTTTAAATGGACCTCCAGTTTGAGTAGGATAAAGTCTAATCTCCTAAACCCTTTAATTCTGACTCTAAGGACCCTCCACAATCTGCTCCTAAATGACTGTTTTTCACCTTATCTTTCACTGTTCTTCACCACTGTTCTTCCATTTCTTTTAGGCCTACCTACTTACTCTGTTCTGGACTTTTGCATGAGTCATTCTGCATGTTTAGGACAATTCCACACTATCTGTAAACAACAGCCCAGCCCCCTGATCCCAGACACACACTCAAACCCAGCTACGGTGATGTGTCTCATCTCTGAATTATTGTGAGGCTTTGTGCTATAACACTATCATTTGTACCACTCATTTCACACATCATATTCTCCACTTCGGTTTTAATTGGCATTTTATATGTCTATACATCTGACCTCCTTAACTTCCCATAGGTGAAGATCATCTGTGTCTCCTTCCATTTATGTTTTATATCTGCAAGAACGCACCAGATGGTGCTTTATACTTTGCCTTTCTTGTCACCTCCCTAATTTAGGGCACTCCCTACCCCTTGATAGGAGTGTGGGAATAATCTCTTGACTTGGGTTATTCTCCATGTAGTTTCTTGCAAGGTTTTCCTAAAATGCACATCTGATTATGTCACATCCTCTTTTAAAATCTGTTAAGTCTCTCTACTGCCTTTAGGATAAAATGTAAATCTTTTGCTTGGAATGTGAGGCTGTCCCTGGCTTAGTGCTAGCTGAGACCTCCAGCCTGGGAGGCCCTCTTGCAACCTGAACCCATCCATTTCACACTTCCGTCTGCAAGGCCCTTCGTACCTCTCCCCATCCACACTGGCTCAGAGGCTACCATTGAGACAGCCAGATGTGTGGGGGTCCCCGGAAAAACTCCAATCAGCCTGCCCATTAGGGAAGAGCCTCGGGAAGTTTATGCTGTTTGCAGAGGAGGTGGAGTGGTGGTGGGGGAGCCAGGCCCCTCCTCTTCTGTGTGGAACCTGGAATTTGAACTATGAGGCAGGAAGCTCTCTAGCAGGGGACTCTGGCCTTGCAGGGAGTCCCTATTTCCCCCTTTTCTTCCTTTCACCCAGCAAAACCCTGTCTTACTCATAATTCAAATTGTCTGTGAGCCTGAATTTTCATTGCCGTGGGACAAAGGACCCCGTCTTTAGCTGAACTAAGGAAAAGTCCTGCAACACCATCTTTCTCTAGCTACCCTGACAGTCAGCTTCTATAGCTGCATTATAAGTTTTCCTACCCTCAGACTGAACTCTATGAAGAAATGGGCTGTGTCTTTTTTCTTTATAGCCCCAGGGTCTAGCCCACTGCCAAATTTAATAAACAAATGAATCGACCATTTGTGTCAACAAATCTTTTTATTTTTTACTTCGATGAGTTAATCTCCTGGCCTTGTGTGAATTTCATCTTACAGTGAAGATTATTGCTAGGAGTTCTAATCTCTTTCAAAGTCTACATGTCCATTGCACATCAATTTTCTTCCTGAAAGCTGCCAGATTTTTTTTCTATTGTATCATTTTCTAGCACAAAGTAGTTATCAAATATTTGTTCAGTAAAAGCTGGATTATGTTATGGGATTACTTTCTACATATCCAGGGTGTTTTTTCTTTCTTTTTTTCTTAAGAAGAGTTTGCCATCCCATCCACTTCTCAGTCTAGGCAAATAAAATCTTTCCTGGAATATCTGCCGTAGTGGAGCAAGGAATGAGTCTACCCCTTCAACGCAAGATTGATTATGCCTAGAGTAGAGCTCAGTACAGAGCACATACTCAGTAAATGCATGTGGAATAAATGAATGAGGCCATAATATGTAAAATATTGACTAATTTTGTACATTTCTTTTTCTTGAAACTCCTCGTTGCAAGGATATTTTTAGTTTCTCAAGTTGCTTTCAACTTTATGATTCTTTTCTTTTTGGTGCTGCTTGATAAACACTACCTTTTACTCTCTGCTGCTTAAATATTCAGTGACTTCTATAGTTTTATCAAAGGATTGTAGCAACATTTCCTCAGTAAAGCAGGATAATTTATTTTCAAATTACATTAGAAATGCCAGGACTTCCCCTATCTTAAAATACCATAGGAAATTCTTTTTGGTGTCTAATCCAAGAACCTAATAAAAAAAAAAAATAGGACTTGTCTTAGTCTGCTCAGGCACCATAACAAGATATCGCAGGATGGGCAGCGTAAAGCAACAGAAATTTTTCTCACAGTTCTGGAGGCTGGGAAGTTCCAGATCAAGGTATGGTAGGGCTGGTGAGGGCTCTCTTCTTGGCTTGTAGACGGTTGCCTTCTCGCAGCGTCCTCATGTGGCCTTTCGTTGGTGTGTGCACATGGAGAGAGAGAGGGAGAGCAAGAGAGATCTCTGTGTCTCCTCCTCTCAGAAGGACACAGACCCAATCGGATCAGGGCTTCCTTGTGACTTCATTTAACCTTAATTACCTCCTTAAAGTCACCCTCTCCAAATACAGTCACATTGGTGGTTAGGGCTTCAACATATGAATGCTGGGGTGGCACACAATTCAGTCCATACCAGGGCTGAATGAGGAGTGATCTGCATATATAACAGGGAAATTTTGAGGTATTTAAGTGACATACACTTTGTGAACATGCTTTGAAATATCCAAAGTGTCACATATTTATAAGCTACTATCATGAACTAATTTCTTGATTTTTCTTTTCTTTTTTTTCTTTGGAGACAGGGTCTCAGTCTGTCACCCAGGCTGGAGTGCAGTGACACAATCTTGGCTCACTGCAACCTCCACCTCCCGGGTTCAAGTAATTCTTGTGCCTCAGTGGAAACGGGGTTTTGCCCTGTTGACCAGGCTGGCCTCAAATTCCTGGCCTCAAGTGACCCGCCTACCTCGTCCTCCCAAAGTGTTGGGATTACAGGCGGGAGCCACTGTGCCCTGACAGATGAGCTGGTTTCTTTAGTGAAGTTAGATGACACTACCCTCTACCCATTGCCATTCCAGGAAAACTTCTACATTCAGTTTTAAACTTTTCCCTATTTTCAAGCTGAATATTCTTAACTAAAAAAAGAAAACAAAATTCCTCCTATGTCCTATTTCCAGTTCTTTTTTTTTCTTTTTTTCTTTTTTTGCAGACAGAGTCTCATTCTGTTGCCCAGACTGGAGTGCAGTGGTGCAATTTCAGCTCATGGCAACCTCCGCCTCCTGGGTTCAAGCAATTCTCCTGCTTGAGCCTCCCTAGTAGCTGGGACTCCAGGTGCCTGGCACCACGCCTGGCTAATTTTTGTATTTTTAGTAGAGACGGAGTTTCACCATGTTGGCCAGGCTGGTCTCAAACTGCTGACTTCAGGTGATCCACCTCCCTCGGTCTCCCAAAGTTCTGGGATTATAGGCATGAGCCACCGCACCCGGTGGCTTTTAATTTTAAGAATTAAAAGTTCTTAATTGGAGCTTTCAAACTTTTCATTTCCAGTTTTGAGCCATTAGTCATTGATAGAAACACAGATACTTTAGAGTAGTAGTGAAGTTTTTAAGTTTTCCAGATCTTGGTTGAATTATGTAGTTCAGAATGTAGACTTCACATGTCCTGTGCTAGCAGTTTAGCCTGGGCAGACTTGAATAAAAAGGAGGGCAGAGGGATGAGAATAGAAAAAAAAAATTCCAGAAAGTATAACAAAGACTAGCTTCATGTCTCAGTTTCCAATGCATGATTCAGATTTAGAACTTTGAAAGTATCTAAATTTTCTTCCAGATTTTATTATACCTCTTAGGACATAGCCACAGTGAGGAGAATATCCTGAATGTTAAAGATAAACCAGAACTCTTATGTATATATTTTTGGAGTCCCAGATGTGACTATCATTAATAATTAGACCATATAATTATAATGTCAATGGAGTTTTAGAGGAAGGTTTAAAACCTGTTTTTTTTTTAGTTCTTAAGAGTAATAGTTGAGTGTTATTTTAGCTTATTGGAGGGTCATAATTCAAGGGAGACATTGTGTAGAGATTTATTTCAAAAATCCATTGGTAATCCAAGCCAAGTTTATACAATTAAAGAAAATTTTATGATTTGGAAGTTAGAAACAAGAAAGGCCTTTTTTTTTTTTTTTTTTTAAAGCACACAACTATGCTCTCTAATTTGCTTTTCATTTTCCTGGAAGGATTATGTCATAAAAATTGCATTTCTTCATTTTTTTCTTTTTGCTCATATTTTCTCCTATAGCTTTCTTTTCATTCACGGTTGTCAGGCCTGCGTTGTAGCCTTCTTCTCTTTTGTACAGAGTCATATGCAATGCTGCTTGCACAAAGATATCCCTAAATTTCTGTCTGAAGGATCTATTGCTTTTGTGAAATGCCTCCAGACTCTATTTGGTTCCAAGGACAAGAAGTAGGAAGTCATGTTTTTTGCTTCTTTATATTTTTGATTGATTTTTCCTTTCGTGGCTATATCAATTGTAACAAAGTCAGCTTTTTTTTTTTTTTTTCCAATAGAGATAAGGTTTGCCTACATTGCCCAGGTTGGTCTTGAGCTCCTGGGCTCAAGCTATCCTCCCACCTCAGCTTCCTAAAGTGCTGGGATTACAGGTGTGAGCCACCATACCAGGCCACAAAATAATATTTAACTCATTTGAATTAAGCTTTGTACCATTACATCCTTGGAATTATAAAGGTGTTAGCATTTGCCTGTGTTTAGCAAACTAGGAAAAAGAGTATGGATTTAGAAAAAAGAACACAGGCAAAAACCTTGAAAACCATTCTATTGTTCTTAACACTGTCATTTTTGATAGAATCGATTTCCCCTAAACAAAGTGTTTTAAATATTTATTTTTCTTGTGTAATCGTAGTGAGGTCTTTGATGATAAGTGGCATTTCTTGATCATGTTTAAATCCTCCAGAATCTGGGGCTTTGACTGTAAAGTATAAGACAGAAGTAGAAATTACCTTCACAGTTACCTGACATGTATACACGTTTGTTCGTGAAACATTGGCTTTGGACATAACATTGCATCAGGCCTTGTGGATTTCAGAAAAAGTGAAAAACCACTTTTCTGGATGTGTTTGATGTTCATCCTAGGATGCATGAGGACCTCGGTTGGATGTAAAAGTGTTTATGAGGGAGAAGAGGCAGAAGGAAGGGAAGAGATGAATATAAGGTTAGGAACACCCAGCATATCCTTGTTAGAGTACAAAGAGAGATCCCATTCCTGAAATATAGGTTGAAGCAGCATTGTTGAAGGAGTATTTATTGTATTTTCAAATGTACATACTTTGGGCATCTATAAATCCAAAATAAACATTTCTAGAAGATACCACTTTTGAGAACTTAATTATTGACTTAACAAACATGTTTTAAAGTGTTTACTATGTGCCAGGCACGTTGCTAGGAGGTAGGATTAATGAGGAATAAAGCATAGGTGACCCCTGAGGCCCTGCAGTTTGTAGTTAGCTTGACAGGCAAGCAGACGATGTTAGAGCAACAAGCTCCATATATGAGATAATACATCTAATGATCTAAATGGGAGAAATGCCAGATAGAGGGAAATGCTGTGTTAATATCAGAAGGATAACAAACTCAGGTTTAGGAAGGAAAGGAGTTGAACACGAGTCATACTATTTTATTAGTTGTTAAAAACTTTACTGAATCATTGATTTCAATAGTGATTTATAATCTTTAATAATAGAAGCTATACATTCTATTTTTAAGTTTTGTCTGCTTTTGTATGTCTGTTTTCTTTATTCCCTATTTGCCTATCAGTATTCCAGAAAATACCACAAAAAACTAAGTCAAACCGTCTTAATCGCTTAACAGGCATTTAAATAAAGAAATAAAGGTGTCCTCAACAGAAGAAAACAAAACACAAAAGGAAGTCAAACCACAGTATTCTATATAAAACATCACAAATGTTCAAGTATAGAAGAGTGTTGTTCAGCTTATTAATTTCAAGATGGTTTTAAAAAATCAATATCTTAAACATTTGCATACGTTAAAAATTCATAAATATGTTTTTACTATTTTGATTTTCAATGCTTGAGAAGATGAAAGAGTTTGAAAGTGAAACTTTGGCCATGGTTCCTTCGTCTCTTTTCCTGCCTCCAACCTGTATAGTGATCCTTTTTTTTTTTTTTTTTTTTTTTTAACTTTAAGTTCTGGGATACATGTGCAGAATGTGCAGGTTTGTTACATAGGTATACATGTGCCATGGTGGTTAGCTGCACCTATCAACCCACCATCTAGGTTTTAAACCCCGCGTACATTAGGTATTTGCCCTAATGCTCTCCCTCAGCTTTCCCCCATCCCCCAACAGGCCCCGGTGTGTGACGTTCCCCTCCCTGTGTCCATGTGTTCTCGCTGTTCAGCTCTCACTTATGAATGAGAACATGCAGTGTTTGGTTTTCTGTTCCTGGGTTAGTTTGCTGAGAACGGAAGTTCTGGCCAGGGCAATCAGGGAAGACAAAGAAATAAAGGGTATTCAAATAGGAAGAGAGGAAGTCAAATGGATACTTTTGAATTTAAAATTTTTCATGACAGGGCCCAAGATATTCAGGAAATATTTTACCTTTTAAAAACATACATGCATCTGAAATAGCGGTCTATGCACACGTGACGTATGTGTTTGCCACGTATGCATAGAGCGCGCATATGTGTTTGAAGACAGAGCTAGTGAAAGGAAAAGAGAAACATTGGTTTTAGTGCTGTTTGGTTTCCACCTTTGGCGTTCTTGGCCCAGTCTGTGTTAATGACAAACCACTGGGACATCCCCTCAGTGCTGTGGGGTCTTTTCCTGCCAAATATTGTTCTCTTGCAAGATTAAATAGCTGAATCAGTGTGGCCCGAATCTTGATCCTGCTGAGAATATTAAGAATCCTGCAGGTTGTAATACAGATTAGCTGGTGAGAGCTCTGTTGGAGAAATAAAGTGAGTTTCTCTAAATGAATTTAACAACTGCTGTGAACCTTTTTGTGTCCTCCAGCATGAGTGTGTGTCTGCTGGCAGTTAACCATTTATTCCCCTCATTTTCTCCAAAACTTGTTCTCGTCCACCTCTGTGCCTTTATTGTAAACACTTCCATAACTATTTCACATTCAGGTTTTGCCAGATAAGGCATTTGATACATTAAATAACTGAGTACTGTGAAGGGTAAGCCATTATTTACTTGATTTACTTAAGGGAGAAAATAATATTTTTTGGTATTTATAGAAAGAAAGGACTAGTGTCATGGGTATAATGAAATAAACCACACCACTGGGTTATTTGGAGTAAACTGATTAGCATATTGGGTTCTGATCCTCGGCTTTATGTTATTGGTTGAAAGGTGTGAAATATTTAGCAAGAGGCAGGACAGATGATTAAAATTATTTACATTGCTTCTAACCTCTATCCCATTATTTCTGCTTCCAGGGTTAGATTAAAACCATTAAAGGCTCTAAATTCTATAAAAAGGATGGTGCTTCCCCCTAAATGAAAGAAATTTAAAAATCAACAGGAACAACACTCAACTCTAAAGCTTGTCCAACCCATGGCCCTTGGGCCACATGCGACCTAGGACAGCTTTGAATGTGGCCCAGCACAAATCCGTCAACTTTCGTAAAACATTATGACATTTATCCATGTACCTTTTGTTAGTGTTAACGTATTTTATGTGTGGCCCAAGATGATTCTTCTTCCAGTGTGGTCCAGGGAATCCTAAAGATTGGACACCCCTGCTCTAAAGCATGAGACATACAGATAACCTGAAAATAATTCGGTGTTTGTTAGGTTGTCTGATTGCAGACTTCTGTGTAAGTTTGTTGAATTCTTTTCTCTTTTGGGTGCCCGTTACCTCACTTATGCATGAAACATGTGCTCAGTCTGCTATGAAGCCATCCCTCCATCTGCTTTCTACTCTATTACCCATTTGTCTCCTGACACTGTGTGTGTGTGTGTGTGTGTGTGTGTGTATGTGTGTGTGTGTGATTTCTCAGTAAAAATGTCAATGGCTGTGATTTGTAAATAGCAAAGCCTGGCACAATGATAATAAACAATTATGAAGCTCATCAGTGCTGTTTTACTTTTGCAGATTACTTCATCGATTATTACTGTGACTGTTACAATTATATCTTTAGAAGTTAAATATTTAGTTAAATTATTTTGTACTTGTCATACATACACCAAAAACTGGGAGGTAGGGGGTTGGGGAGGGGAATCTCGTCCTAAGAGAAGGCACAAGAAGAGGGGAGCAGTGTGAGTTTGACACTTTCCGTCCTGCCCTCATATAATAGCCTGTGTTTTGCTGTTCTAGCCAATGAGGATATGAGGATGTCAGACAAGGTAGCATCTCATCTTAAATCTGTGCTGCCGGAATACTTTTAAAGTTACCCTACAACTCCGCTAATGCTGTCTGTGAAACACTCGGGGCTATCACTGAGGCATTCTGACCTCTAGTCTAGGTTGCCTTTCGTTTTCGACATATGACGCTTTGAAACTCAAATCTACAGGCATTGCTGAAATTCCCAGCCATTCAGAAATAGACTTTCAAGACTTTCAAGAACTCCTATGTATTAAACTGTAAATCCTTCAGATATCGTCAGCATCATCCTGTTCTCAGGATGCACCCTGTACTCCTGGTTATTTTTTAGGGGACCTTTGAATGTCTCACTACCAAATGCTTTGGAGTCGGTCAACTTCTGGGGATCTTGGGGTGGTGAGCTTTCTGGCACTTGTACGGGTTCCACAAAAGTAGCTATTAACAATTCAAAAAAACCCATCAGTTCAGGAGGCAAAAAAAAAAAAATGTTATCCTTTGTTAAATGGTGCCAGGATTTCCACATCTAGGATCCCTGATTCCAGCCTCCTAATATTAAGACTATACCCCGTTTTTAAATTGTGGACTATATTACATATACAAAACAGTTGATAAAAACATATGTTCAGTTTAAAGAATAATAAAATGGGACTGGGCGCGGTGTTTGAGACCAGCCTGGCCAACAGCTTGGTGAAACCTCGTCTCTACCAAACATACAAATATTAGCCAGATGTGGTGGTGTGCACCTGTCATCCCAGCTACTTGGGAAGCTGAGGTGGGAGAATTGCTTGAACTCAGGAGGCAGAGGTTGCAGTGAGCTGAGATCACACTACTGCACTTCACCATGGGTGACAGAGTGAGATCCTGTCTCAAAACAAACAAACAAACAAAAAACAAAAATAATAAAATGGGTAGTCATGTAGCTACTCCTGGCTCAAGAATTGGAATATTTGAAAAACCTCTGAAGTCCTTTGTGTGTTCCTTGACTTAACTTCATCCTGCTAACTACCAGCAACACGAGGGCCACAGCTTCTTGAAAACACAGATTTTCATAGTGAGCTCCTGAAAAGATTATTTGAAAATCCAGTTTCCATGTGCAGAAACAACATATAGACTTTGGAGGAAACATGATTGGCTCCTTGCTCATACAGCCTATAAAGGCTGCCTCTCACCTTCCTTGTCCTCATTTAGCTGTTCAGGGCTCAAGCAGGGGCCTGTCAATCATCTCTTCATCCCTGTTCATATGTAGGTGACACCCACATCCCCAAATAGAGGGAAGAGATGAGAACGAACATTCGTGAAGGGCTCTTGTGTGTCCGGCCATCTTTCATGTTTGTTATTTCACTTATTTTGTTAGCAACAATCCCTAGAAATACTTGTCATTGTTCTCATTTCACTGATGAGGAAACTGGCTCTCAGAGAGGATAAATGAATTATTTAATTGCACACAATCAGTAAAGAACAGAGCTGGGATTGGAGTCCAAGTTCGTTGGTTTGGTTTTCTTTTTTCTGACTTCAAAGTCCAGCACTTGAATCCTCTACCCCAGGATTTTGGGAGCATTGATTATATGTTATATCTGGAGCCCTTGTGCTATAGAGCAAATGTCAAAAAATTTTGGTTTCTTTTTGTCGGTACGAAGCTAGTGTGTTCTTAAATGACATTTTGGGGTCTGCGTAGCGAGTATTAGGACCAAATTTTGAAGTTCCAAATTTCTTACCACTGGGAACCAGTCTTTCTTCTCATCCCCAAGTAGAATCTCTCATTCAGATGTTCCTTTATGTGCTGGGATATAAGAAGGCTTTGCATTTTTCCAGACAATTTACATGTGGTTTATTCATGTGATGCATGATGTTATTAAGGGTTGATGCCTTTTCTCCTTCAGAATATGCTAACTTTACTTGTTCCTCCATTCTCTGAAGGTACCTTTTCTGTGCTTGGCACTATATTAGGAGCTGAGGATATAAGATCTAAGCACAACTATCAATGCAGAACACAGAACATGGCCTGGTAAGTGTGTTAAGAGTGGGAATTTGTGGAGTACAGAGCAAGGCACCTAACCCTAGCTGGGGTTTGGTGATGGTCCCAGATGGCTTACAGAAGAAAGTGTCCTGAGATGAGTTTTTAAGAATGAATAAGGATAGACGCAATTGAGGAGTTGGCGCTGGTGAATGGTGGGTGGCAAAAAACTTCACATTAGGGAAACTGCATGTACAGGAATGAAGAATGAGACTGCGTGGTGTTCAATGAGCTGCAAATAAAATAAATAATTTTATCCTGAAAGTTTTGAAGAGTAACTCAAAAGTATTTTTTAGTAAGGAAATGACCCTACATTTTAGGGTAATTGTTTGTTTAAATATTGAGAGTGCTTCATCTAGTCCTGTGGTCAACTTGGCCCTTACGTGGATTGGATTTCACTCTAATTTTCACTAGGGGATCTTGTGGCCTTTTATGTCTGACTGTTTAGCCAGGGATGATTATGGCACTAGGATTTGTAGGTGTCTGCTTTTGGAGAACAAAAGGGAAATAATTATGATTTCTTGTATCTCTGTATGTTGAAGCAATGCCAATTAAAAAAGTAACTTAGGCAGTTTTATTGCATTGATTTAGAATTGAATGACAATGTTGAGCAAAGGTGTCTGTGTGGCATGTAAATTGGGCAATGGTGTGCTCACGCTCCAACTGCGATACAAGCCTGGGATAGTTAGTCTCAGACATGCTCTCAGGTTGGCAGGTGTGAGAGAGTGCAAACCCATATAAATATGTATGCCTTTAGCCTTGCATGCTGCGTTAGTTCTCATACAAATATAGACAGAAACGCTACGTTAGTTCTCACACAAACATGAAAAATCTCAGTTAACCTAAAATGTCTGCATTATGGGGTGTTCTGGTAAACCAATTATTATATTTAATTTTATTTATTTATATAATTTATTTTATTTTATTATGAGACAGAGTCTTGCTCTTGTCGCCCAGGCTGGAGTGCAGTCATGCGATCTCGGCTCACTCTACCCTCTGCCTCCCAGGTTCAAGTGATTCTCCTGCCTCAGCCTTCCAAGTAGCTGGGATTACAGGCATCCATCACCATGCCTGGCTAATTTTTGTGCTTATAGTAGAGATGGGGTTTCACCGTGTTGGCAAGGCTGGTCTTGAACTCCAGACCTCAGGTGATCTGCCTGCCTTGGCCTCCCAAAGTGCTGGGATTACAGGCAGTGAGCTACCGTGCCCGGCCTATATTTAACTATATTTAAATACAAGTTAAGCCTTAACTTTTGTTGTTTTTATTGACTGTGTTTCTGAAAGTTAGATGGTGAACCATAAGGTAACTAACTTTGACTCCAAAACTTAACCACCTCTTGTTCATTAAACAGACCAGAGACTAGACTGTAGACATTGATTGACTAGCACAGGTCATTTTAGTGGATACAGATGATCCAAGAGATGGCCCTGGGTCCCTGTTGTCCTTAGGACCCTGTCTGGAATTATCATTTTTTGGCAGCTTGTGAGGATGCTTGTTTGAGATCATTTACCTTTGACTCTTAAAGTCGGAATACAGAGAAGTAAGATCCTAGTAACCAAATAGTTTTGGACAACTTAGTTTTTTTGTGTGTAAGGAATTGAGGACTTGATCCTAGTTAAAAGCAAAGGAAGTTAGCTTTGCATTGTAGCAGGACATGTGGGTAAGAAACAAGAAACAACTTCCTGTGGTATATGGATTATGTGATAAATTCATAAGGCTCTTTCAACTTTTGGAGTGACCTCTTTCAGCTGAACATTGTGTCTCAATCACTATGCCTCTTTTCTCCTACATCTCTAATGGGAACGATAGTATCTGATGCTTATTTTAAGTTGGGAGGATCAATGAACACATGATGGAAAAACCCTTTGCATGACTCAGAAGAAAGGTGCTGTTAAATAAAAATGTGAAGTCAAGCTTTCTCAACGGAGATGGGTACACCAAGGAATGATTGGCTTTCCTTTCGGACCTTTAAGAATTTTATTAACATGTAATTGAGAGACATGGGAAAAACAGTTTAGCCTGGTTTAGGAGAGTTGGAGAAATCCTTGTGCCCTCATGTGGGGCAGGAGAAAGCTGAGCGTATGTTATTGGGCTGCACTTGGCAGGTGCAATTTTAAATCCTTCCAGATCACACATCGAAAACAAAGTGGTGGTAATTATTCCTAAGGATCCCAAAATGTTTTGCTTTGGAATGGGGATTAATACCAGGCAAAAAAGTGGGATGTTTGATGAAAGGCCCCATTTCCTTCTTATGCTTTTGTTCTTTTAAAGAGTATGTGATATGAGCTAATGTTTATGATGCTGAAAAAGAATCAACCCAAGCTTATTCCTAAGGTGGGAGATGTTCAAACCTATTGAACGGTGTTGGATTACAAGGTCATTTGGAAGGTCAGAAAAGGCAATAGTTAGAACAGGCAGAAATTAAACTATGATGAACGGTAATCCTAAAGAAAATTAAAACACAGAAAACACTGCATTATTTATTTAGATTCAGTGGGAAGTTGCCAAGAAAGAGACAGCTGGCTTTCTGCTTTTTGGAATGTTTGTACACTAGAGAAGGAGCTGTCCCTTGGATTTAAGGTCTCGCTAAATTCTTGCTCTAAGGCCAGACCTAATTGTAAAAGGAAGTGGGGAGCAGACGTAGTTAACTACGTGATTCAGGACAGAAAAGACATGGGCCAGAGGGACAAGTAGACTGAATTTGGATTCTGCTTAGACAGATTTCATAATCATTATCCACCATTTTTTAGGTTCTATTTGCAACAGCCTGTTGAGCATAAACAACTGATTTTAGAGGCAGACAGGACCTGAGTTCTAATGCCCACATCTTTTTTTATTGCCCCTTTAACCATAGGAAATAGAGTAATAAAGTGGTTCTGTTTCATTCACTTTATTATGTCTAAGTTTCCACATCTGTAAAATGGAAATGAAAATACTTGCAGAGTTTTTATGAGAATTAAATATTAGCTCTTACAATATGAGTGAGAGATTTGTCCTCGTGCTTAGTAATTGATAGTTTTGTTATTATTATGCAATAAACTGAAAACGGAGGAAAGATTTGGGCATGGAAATGCTTTAATTGGTCACGTCATTTTGAATTTGTAGAAATAGCAGCAGTATTTCCAGTCTTCAAATTTATTGCCACTTGCAACAGTTTATTTTATTTTTATTTGGATTTTTTAGAAGCCTCATTATTTTGATTACCATTCCTTACAGTTTTAGGTATAATATCTTTATTAAATAATGCTGCAATTTTTTTCTGGAAGCTAATGTCCATTATGGAACTTTCATTGATAAGAGTGGAAGTTGGTCCTATAATGATTCTCATGTAGGTGAAAAAAATTCTTCTTAGGTTTTTAGTTCACAAATGAGTTATTTTGCAATTTAAACTCAGGACCCTACGATTTTTAGATAATTTCCTAATGCTTCTTTGCATCCTTACAAGCATCACGATAAGCATCAAGATTATTTAAGATGGGATGGAGAAAACCCTATATTTCTTCTGAAATTCTGCATTTTAATTTAAAGAGGTAACAATGTTTTAATTCTGCTTCCATTTCATTAAAAGGCACAGATTCCAGATTCAGTCTCTGATGGCACAGTATCCTTACAAAGGAGGAGATATCTCAAAGTCCGTGTGATTTCCAGGTGATACAGATATTTTAAGGCTCACTACTGAGGGGAACGTGTTTTGGGGGTGTTCTCAGTTCTGTTGTCTGCATTCTTCCATGCAGTGCTTAGTGAATTCGATGAAGAGATGCTGATAATCATCTGCTGCCTTAGCTGATATTAGTATCACTTGTAGGCTCACAGTTGCCGTTTGTCATGTTTAGCACAGTCTTGAGAAGATTCAAAAGTTCTGTTACTTTTAATCCAGAAATGAACCTATTTCGTGATCTTTGTTATGGATACCCATGTTGTGTATTACACAAAATCTACATCTGAGAGGAGATAGTGGATGCTTCCTCGGGGTGACTTTTATAATACTTACCACATTGTGTCAAAGGACTGATTGCATTTCCTCTCTTTCCAGCCAGCTAGACTGTGGTTCTTTGAGCTCAGGGAATGTGGCCAGTCATATTTTTAACCCCAGCACCAGACATGGTACCTGGCATGTATTGGCCTTCAGTAAGTGCTTTAATGAATAAATAAAATTGTGTGACACTTTGCTTCACTATTGCACAGCATGACAGTTTATTTCCAGATTCATTTCCAATCACAACTCTTGACCTATCTTGGTGCACTCCTAGATCTCTCTTCCCATTTTGTTCCTGATAGAAATGTTGCTATATCTTAAAGATTTGTCTGTTAATGAAATAGTAGGTGCATTTTTGTGCTGTGGTTGCACCTTGTATGAGTCAGGAAGTTAATTGCTGAAATAAACAACCTTCAGATCTGAGTACAATAGAGTCTTATTGTACTCTCACATTACAGACCAACACAGCTTGGTAGCACAGAGGGGGCTTAAAAGGACTCTGTTCCATGTGGTCATTCAGGGATCCAGGCTGCTTCTGTCTAGCACCTCTGGTATCTAGTGGGGCCATGGCATTCTCTACTGGATGAGCTGCATCTGGTGTGCAGTCAGGCAAAGAGCAGGCCCATCATGGATAGCAAGGGTTTCACGTTCAGTCTGGAAGTCATGCATGTCACGTCCATCCATATTCCACAGGCTAGAATTCAGTTTTGCAGACTCACTTCACTGTGGAAGGCTCAAAATGTGGAGTGGGGTGCCAAGGAGAATGACTAACAAGTGTGCGTTAGTGCACAATAGTAAGTCCCTGCTGTACACTCTTTGATCAAAAAGTATATACTTTGAGACTAGGCAGAAATAGTCCCAAACACTTTATATATCCCTTCAGCTCCTGAGATGCTTGTCATATTCTCATGAGAGCTGAATTTGAGTTTCAAGGAGACCTATGCACTCTCTATAGTAGAAGAAATAATTTGGGTTCAGAACCCATCTTCTTTCCCCTTTGTTTTGACCATAGACCTGTCTCTGAAGTCTTGCTCAGTCACAGATGAGACTAAAGTCCAGTCTGAAGCAGGGAGCGAGAACTTGCAATCATTTCATAAATCAGGCACAAAAAATTTAAGTGTAAAATGGGGCCTTATTGTTGTTGTTGTTGTTTTTTAATGTTAATGAAAACATATTTTAAAATCAACCTGTACTTTTACAAAAAATACAAAAGTAAAGATAGTGAAACTGTTAGTGTACCCAGCTGGCCATATGCTGAACTGAGAAACTCTGAATAGTTGGTGACAAGGAAATGGCTTCTTAAACACTCATCTCCCCAAGATAAGTACTATCCCCACTTGAGAACCAGAACCGAGTGGAGCATACCTGCCAATGTCATTTGTGTTGTATCTGAATTCACCAAACAGTGAGGCTTTATTGTATTTTCTTATGTAACTTTCTTTTTTTTTTTTTGAGATGGAGTCTTCCTCTGTCACCCACTCTGGATGCAGTGCAATGGCGTGATCTTGGCTCACTGCAACCTCTGCCTCCCAGGTTCAAGTGATTCTTCTGCCTCAGCCTCCCGAGTAGCTGGGATTATAGGCATGTGCCACCACATCCGGCTAATTTTTGTATTTTTAGTAGAAATGGGGTTTAGCCATGTTGGCCAGGCTGGTCTTGAACTCCTTGCCTCAGGTGATCCACCCACCTTGTCCTCCCAAAGTGCTGGGATTATAGGTATGAGCCACCACGCCCAGCCTTCTTCTGTAACTTTTTAAGGTTTATATTTACCTGGCACTCCTGAGAGTGAGTCAGTCATATAGTCTAGTAGTGTACAGGTAAGTTTTGAGGCTATTTTGTGAAAATTACTTTGGAGTCATCTTTGCTGTGAAAAAACTAGTTCTTGAGGCCATCTGATGGCTTAAAAAATGGACACTTTCTTTCAGGGTCACAGGTGACAATTTATAAATTTACTATAAAAGGGGCTTAATTAGTTTTTGGGTCAGGAGGGACTGGTGCAAATGGTGAACCATAAATACTCTAAAGGCTTCAAATCATTTCTGGGGATCCCCAGTTCATGCCCACAGAATGGCAAACACATCGAGAGAATCTAGGTTCTTCTACTGGATTGTACCTTTTTTTTTGGTCATGCAAACTTGTGCGTGTATTTTTTGAAGTGTTAATGCATTTAGTATCTAATGTACCTAATTTATGCAACTGGATATCTCATAAATGGGTTTTCTGCATGCAAGCATTTGTACACATTAATATTTATGCAAGTATTCAAATCAATGCAAGGGCATCTGTCTGAATCTGTGATGAAAATATGCATATGCATGAACATTTGTACCAGGGGATAAGTCCCCAAAGTTAGGGATTGCTGAGGTTACAGTTTTCAACTTTTGTCCTTTTGGCAAAATTTTCTTGACTAGGAAAGGCATATGAAGAAATAGCACAACCATTAACATCGACAAATAAAATGGTTTTATGTAAATATACTTAATAGCAAGTCTATTGAAATTCCTTTAATCAGTGATATGATTTTTAGAAAATGCTATTTTAGAATGTGTAACAGTTTTCAGCAAGAACACTTATTCTTTTTCTAAATTTTAAGAAAAAAATTTACTTTAAGTTCTGGGATACATGTGCAGAATGTGCCCGTTTGTTACATAGGTATACATGTGCCATGGTGGTTTGCTGCGCCTATCAACCCATCATCTAGGTTTTAAGCCCTGCATGCCTTGGATGTTTGTCCTAATGCTCTCCCTCCCCTTTCCCCCCACCCCCCATCAGGCCCCAGTGTGTGATGCTCCCCTCCTTGTGTCCATGTGTTCTCATTGTTTAACTCCCACTTGTGAGTGAGACTATGCGGTGTTTGGTTTTCTGTTCCTGTGTTAGTTTGCTGAGAATGATGGCTTCCAGCTTCATCCATGTCCCTGCAAAGGACATGAACATATTCTTTTTTAAGGGTGCATAGTATTCCATGGTGTATATGAAGGGCACTTATTCTTATATATGAGTACGGGAGACAGGTACGATATGGTGGTTTGGACTAAGCTGGTGGCCATTGGAATGGAGAAAAGAAGATGAATTTAAGTTTTGCTTTGGAGATAGATCCAATAAAACATGCTGAAGAATGCAATGTTTGTAATGAGGGAGTAGAGGAAAGAAGAACGTCTCCTAGAATATTGTTTCTTGTAAATGGATGAGTGGTGTGGCCAGTTAGCTTAGGTGAGGAAGACCAGGGAAGGAATACGTGAAATAATATGCTGTTAGTAATAAAATAATTTGTGTAAGAAATGTTTGATTTCTTTATTAGTTCTTTACTTACTTTGGCTTGAATTTGACCTATAGAAATAAATAGGCTTGGTTAGTGTGGGACTTTCTTTACCTCCTTCCAGTTGCCCATAAGAATGTAAAGGATGATAGACTATGGGGCTGGGGAGGGGAGGAAGGGTTTTGATTTTAAGTTCTTGGTGGTCACTGTTGAGACCCTCATCCATGTCATGTCAGGTGGCTGTAACTTCTGCGCCCTGCGTGGGCTGGAGACTCTTTCCCAGGTTGGAAACTCTAGTGTCTGGGATTAACTGCTCTAGGCAGGCCAAGGAGCCTCTCCCAGGAGGCCTGGACTTTTTCCAGGCCACAGTCGTGGCACAAAAGGGCTGGCAGTCCTCATTCCTTGATGATCTACTGACTCTCATCCCGTATCTTTGTTAGTTTAGAGGAACGTTTCTCTTTGATCTCTTATATTTTTCAATTCTGATTTGTCTATTTATTAGTTTCAAATGGCAAAGTGTTTCTCTTAATTTATAAACTTATTTATATACTGGTAAAGTTCCAGTCTTCTATGTTAACAGTTCATGGCAGGCCAAGAATAAACAGAGTTGATTCTGAAACATCAGTTTTGCAGTTTAAAGATGTGTTAAATTTTTTTTTTTTTTAAAAACTCATTGCAGAAGAATTTAACATCTACCAGCTGTTTAGAAGGATTGAGAATTATGGTGTGTCTTTGTCATACTTCGATAACATCTTCCCAATGAAATTTTGGTTAGTTTATTTTGAGCTGAAATGCCAGAGAGTTTATTATTTTTGTTATGGGAAAGGAAATGTTGAGAAAATTATGAATGACTGAGGTGTGAATCTGAAAGGACTGACTTGCTCGGAGTTGTAATGTCTTTTCTGAAAGCCCAAACAGTACTGATTTTCCATGATTGACTGGGATAAAGGTACAGGCATTTGTTTCTATGTTTTGTATGTTTAGGGTAAGGCTGTGACTGTCCATGCAACAGACGTCAATTGGTTAGATGTTCCAGATTGCAAATGGACATACGGTATTGCCTGCTTTGAATGTTTTCCGGTTAGCATCATTCTAGGCAAACCTAATGGTGTGGGATTTGGGTCCTGGATCTCCATGCTCCTGTGTATTAGGAGAGGCTTAGAATCATTTGTAAGGAAGATTTTGTCTCTCCTGTTGGCATTTATGTGGTTCATGTCTAAGCAGAAGCCATCTATTTAGGCTCAAGGCAGAAGAGGTAGCAAGTGGGAAAGTTCTGCAGTAAAAAGGCGCATGGAGCATGGTGTGTCATAAGTATGGAGAGAAGGCTGGACTGAGCAAAAGGGGAAGTGGTGTAGGATTTAGTAGGAGAGACTAGGCAGGGCCATGGTAGAGCTGGGATTTTACTGTTACTGTCGTGAAAGTTTTGAATGCAATTTAATTTGCATTTTCAAAAAGACTACTTTGGCTGATGTCTGGGAAAAATGGGTTTTATGGTGCAAGAATGTACACAGAGAATGAGTACAGGAGACACGTGAGATGTGGTTTGGACTAAGCTGGTGGCCATAGAAATGGAGAAAAGACGATGAATTTAAGTTTTGCTTTGTAGATACATCCAATAAAACATGTTGAAAAATGAAATGTTTGTAATGACGGAGTAGGGAAAACAAGAACGTCTCCTAGAATTTTGTTTCTAGTAAATGAGTGAGTGGAATGGCCAGTTAGCTTCGATGAGGAAGACTAGGGAAGGGATAAATGAAAGGTAGACCCACTTTGGTTGGATGTGTACATCTATATGGAGATGGCCATTAAGCTGTTCTCTCTATTAGTGTGAAACTCAGGAGAGAAGGCAGAGAAGAGGCATAAATGTGAGAGTCATCAGTACCTAGATGGCGTTTACAACCCTGGAATGAGATGAGATCACCCAGCAAGAAAGTGTAGATAGAAAGTAGAAGTGGCCCAGTAACAATCCTGAAGCTCTCTAACCTTAATTTTATTTATTTATTTATATTTTTTATAGATTTAGAAGGTACAGGTGGAGTTTTGTTAGATACATATGTTGCACAGTGGTGAAGTCTGGGCTTTTAGTGTGACTGTCACCCCAATAGTATACGCTGTGCTCATTTGGTAATTTCTCATCTGTCATCCGCTCCCACCCTCTCCCCTTTCCAAGTCTCCAGTGTCTATTATTCCACTCTGTATGTCCATGTGTACACATTATTTAGCTCCCACTTATAAGTGAGAACACGTGGTATTTGACTTCCTGAGTTACTTCACTTAACGATAATCGCCTCCAGTTCCATCCACATTGCTGAAGAGATATGATTTTATTCTTTTTATGGCTGAGTAGTATTCAATGGTGTGTGTGTATATGTATACATAGATGCAAGGGCATCTGTCTGAATCTGTGATGAAAATATGCATATACATGAACATTTGTACCGGGGGTAAGTCCTCAAAGTTAGGGATTGCTGAGGTTACAATTTTCAACTTTTGTCCTTTTGGTAAAATTTTCTTGACTAGGAAAAACAGGTGGAGAAATAGTACAGTCATTAATATTGACAAATAAAATGGTTTTATGTAAATATACCTAATAGTTGTGAATAATAAGTCTATTGAAGTTCCTTTAATCAGTGATAGGAAAATATATATATATCTCTCTCACATTTTCTTTATCCAATCATCTGTTGATGGACACGTAGGTTGATTCTGTATTTTTGCTATTGCGAATAGTGTTGTGATAAGCATACTAGTGCAGATATCTTTTTGACATGCTGATTTCTTTTCCTTTGGGTAGATACCCAGTAGTGCCATTGCTGGATCAAAATGGTAGATATGGAGGTTTCTCAAAGATCTCCAACCTTTAGAGGCCTGGTGGAAGAGGAGGAACAAGCAAAGGTGGGTCTACTGAGATGAGAGAGAATAAAGGTGAATGTGGAAACAGAAGCTAAGAGAGGAGGGGACGAATTGGAAATAGTGAATAGAGATAATAGTTTAAGAAGTTTTGCTGTGAAGGGCAAAGAGAAATGGCACCGAGGATGTAGGTAATCTAAGATCAAAAGATTTTTGTTGTGTTTTTCATCTTTGTTTTTAAATATGGGAGCTACGAAAGCATGTTTGAATTAACATTGATGGAATCGAAAGCATGTTTGAATTAACATTGATGGAATTGATCTGGTAGAGTAGGAGAAACTGGTGATACAAGAGAGAGGGATTATAGCAGGAGCAAAGTTCTAGAGAAGGGTGGGAAGAAGGGGATAGAATTCAAAGCACAAGTATAGTATTGGCCTTCATTAGGATCCAGTAATATTTCCTTCCATTGTATCAGAAGGGAAAGCAGAAAAATGTGTCTACAGTTACGGTCAGGGGAAGGTGAGATGCCTACAATGGATTGCTTCTACTTTCTGTATTCTCAGTGGGCTCTGCCTGCTCTTTCTTCTCCTTCTCTCTGCAATCCTTTTTCTCAGTGCTTAAGATTGGTTTCCACACATCTCCAGTCTCAATTCAGTTATCTATGCCTGATCTTGTGGTGTCTGCAAGTGATGGCATAGCCTGACCCAGAGTAATTTTTTTACCTTAGCACTCAGCAGTTCAGCATGGTAGACACTGGCCACATGTGACTACTGCCTACTGAAAGGTGACTGGTGTAACTGAGAAATTGAACACTTAATTTTACTTAATTTAAATGTAAACACTGATACTCAGTTGAGTTACTGGAAACATTTTACTATGTTTGGGACAACTTAGACGTGTGAATCTACTTTTTCAACTCTACCAAGTGTTTCAGAGGATGTTTAGCATCTGGATTGAGATGTGCTATAAGTGTAAATTGTACAGTGATTTTGAAGACTTAGCTAAAAAATATGTAAACTATTCCATTAATAATTTTATATCAATAACATGTTGAAATGACAATTTGGATCTGCTGAGTTAAAAATATATCATTAAGTTCATTTCACTAGACTAAAAAGAAACTTTTTAAAAGTACCTACTAGCAAAGTTAAATATAGTGTGTGGCTCACATTGTATCTCTGTTGGGTGACGCTATCTTACAGGATGAAAGCTTCATATTTTATGTGTATACTTGGTCATGCCTATCTAGGAGTAAGTCATATCTCACCAGGAGAAGCAGAAACAGTTTAGGAAGTACAGTCTCAGAGAGTTTATTCTTCTTGCCTAAGGTCTCAGGGCTGCAAAACTGGGATTTGAACCCTGGCTGTCTGGCTGCCACAGGCTGTGCTCTGGATTGTATACCACACATAAGTCATTCTGTGAAGTCTTGCACTTGAGTTATTCCATGTTTACACTGGCAAAGGATATTTACATGAACACTTAAAAGATAGGTTTTGGTTTTTAATTCATAGTTGAAATTGTGACTCTCAGAGTATGGTTTTAATGTACTGTTACTGACTTTGTTTTGATCAAATTGAGGATACACAGTTTATAGTTAGGGCTCTCCTTGTCCTTGAGCTCATAGACTAACAGTGAACTCTTTGATGTGTCTTATTTACTATCAGTGATGACCACCATTTGCTCTGTGGAGTCGATCTACAAGAACCAAGCTTCTTCCATATTTGATGACATTCTTTTTCTGTCTTAAAATTGTTAAGATTTCATGAAGAGTCTTTGTGAAGAAAAGATCTGTTTATTTTAATAGGAATAATTTAAAGTTAATATAAATTTTACAGGGTTGAAGTTCGTAGTCGACCATGATGTTCTGTGGGCATCTAGGGGTCAGCACATCCCAAACTTGAACTCATGGTCCATTCCTTTTATTCTTCTTCATCACCATCTTATTTAATGTTATCACTAGGCACACAGTGGCCAGAGTAGACACTTCAGTCATCCTCTGCCCCTGAGCTTCTGCCACTCCACATGCAGTCGCATTGAAACTCCTCTCCAGCTATCTCCAGTCCCTCTCATCCTTTCTTTCCACCACCACCACTGCCTAGTTCAGACCTTCTCCATTCAGTTGTGATTGTTCAATGCTTTTTCCTCCCCTCTCATCTGTGATCTCTTAGGAGAGGGGCCTTTGTCTCTTTCATCTATGCATTTTTAGGTCTTAGCTGAGAGCTTGTGCTTAGTTGATGGGAATATTCATAGGTTGTGTTTCTCTTTTATTCAGAAATTGAAACTGATCTGTGTTTACTCTGCGTTTGCATTATTTTCTCCTGAATACTGTTAGCAAAGCTTATTTAGCATCACTCTTCAGCTGGATGTGCCATTGGCAGTAATGCTGCTGGCCATTGCTGAATGCAAGATCACACACTCTCCCCCTGTACCCGCTCAGCTCACATGAATCCAGCTAAAATCCCTCCCTGGCTACTGCAACTAATGAGGGACAGATTTCTTTCTTGGAGCATAAGTCCTATAGTAATATGCCCCTGAGGAATAGAATGTGATAGAAATCCTTGGAATACAATATCTCATACTTGATAACCTTGGGACAAACTGTGGATAATTTTCATGTAGGTATAGGCATCTGGCACATGGTTTATAAGCCAAAATGCATGAAAAAAGGAAAAATAAGATCATAAAAAATCAGAATTTCACATAATCAAATCACAAGTTTGTTTAAGCCCTCTTAGAAAAATTAGTCAAGTTTTATAAAGGATTGCAAAAGAATCCCACGAGTATAAATCATGCTCAGAGCTCTGTGGTACCAGGTTACTTCAGCGTTTACTTTGGGTCTGTCTCCAAACAGGATATCATTTCAGAAATGAATCTGCAGCAATCCTGTCCCTGGTGAAAGGGAACCAGTTCTTCCTGTGTGTAACGTAGCAAAAGATGCCAGTAGTGACTCAGGCCATTTTTTTTTTTGTGCATCTGATGAAGAGATATTGGTATTTTTATATGGCCTATAAGATTTCATAAGAGGCATAATGGAGAGTATAGTTAACAAAACATTCTTTTCTACTCTTTCTCAATTTACTGGTGGCAAGCTCGGAACGGTGGGTCCATATGTTACGGACACCTGTTTACGAATGGCCCACACCTATAGACAGCTGGCCTACTCTTTCCAGGACCCCTACTGAATAAGAGTATTGTGAAAAATCTCAGAGCTTTCGAAGAATAATTTGACTTTTAGCTAGAGGAAACAAAAAAACTGCCCAAATGTCATTAATTAGAGAAAGCTCTCTGTCTAGATTTTCTGGCATGAGACAATAGCCAATATGGCTGACCCCAACCCCAAATGGTGTGCTCTTGATAGCTTCTTTTCTGCCTTTTGTTTTTAAATCGTTGTTCTCTCTGGAATTCCAATAATGAGTTCAACTTAGTTAACAAACATCTCCTTTCTAAATGTGTGGGTTATTGAGTTGGCAGCAATTCATATAATAATTAGTATGAAGTCAGATTGCTTTCTTTCAGAATAAGGTAAGTCAGGCCAGCCACTCTGAAAGACGGTGAGTGTATTTATTGGTGTGAGGAAGTCCATGCTTTTGGAGGGTGGACCCTTTGGGGAAAAGGATAGAGTAGAACCAGTCAAGAGAGGGAAGGTGAAGGGTTCAGGGAAGTTCTACAGGGAGGATGGAGGGAGGGATACTAGGTCATAAGAGGGGAAAGATGAACTTTTGATGTTTCAGAATATTCCTAGGAGCCATCCTAATGTTGATACAAATGGTACCTCCATACCATGGAATATTCCACAGCCATTAAAGAAATAAAGTAGATTTATGAGTAAAAAGAAAGTGCAGAACAGATTGCATTGTATATTTCCGTTTCTGCATGTAATTTGAAAGATGATACATGCATATATGCGTGTATATGTTTGAGTATGTGCAGAGAGTATTTCTGGAAGAAATGTAATAAACAGTGGCTTTGTCTCTACAAAAGGAGCATGGAGGATCTGGGTCTGAGGTATTATTTTATTTCCGGGGCTACACTTTGCATTTTTATATACTTACTTTTAATTTTTTAAAATATGCTAGTTTTCTAGAATTACTCTTACCTCTAAGAGAGGTGGGGTAGAGCAGGGGGTTGGGGGTCTGCAGAGGGAGTAGAGGAGACAGGGAAGGGACAGATCATCTCTTTGTCCTTCGTTCTTCCAAGTTACAAAGCTCAGGGACCATGTACCCCACGACTCCTGCAGTTTTGTAGTGCCAGCTGGATTATGGTTAACGAAGCTTTTCTGGGCTGACCTGGAACTGAACAACCATATGTAATCTCTTTCTATGGGAGAAACTCTACGGTGTTCCAGAGAGCACACTAAACCAAACTGCCTCCAGCCATTTTCTCTCCCTTGTATGTCTATCACTTTCCTTACCTTCCCTCATCTTATTTTTTTTTAAAAAAAGAACTTCAGATTTATTCCAGGAGGCCCTATTCATCCACATTCTCACTCATTTCATCAGAAATGACAAGAACCCTGTATGTAGTTATGTGTTCGGTGCTAAGCTACCTGCTGGGTGTTTTGTTCGTTTGTTTGTTTGTTTGACACGATATTTTCTGCATTGCAGTTTCTCTTCCGAGGAGCTTATTTTGGTGCACGAAGTGCAAAACAAGGGAAAGTTGTTGCCTTTTTTTTTTTCCTTCTGCCTGGTCGAGAGCTATAGGCATTTGATACACATCTGTCAAATTGGTAACTTAAGGTGTGGATATAAAGCAGACAGGTACTGTAAGTTGTCACAGGTGAAACTTTCATGGTCTCAGAAGACACAGGGCTTCTCAATCTTGGCATTATTGATATCTTGGGCTGTCTATTGTACAAGTTCGGAAGCATCCCTGGCCCCTACCGATGAAATGCCAATAAGAACCCCTAATCACGACAATTAAAAAGTCTCTAAATATTGCTGAATGTCCCCTGGGAGCAAAATCTCCCTACCTGACAATCATCAATTTAGAGTGATTTTGGATTTGCTATTCATTCTCCAAGAATTGCTGTATATCGAGAGGAAACTCTTCAAATCCTGGGGACCTAGAGGTGGGGCCCAGTAAAGCTCCTGAAGGCTTACATAGCGTCTTTGTGCGGAACTAGAAGACACCCAGATAATTAGAAAAGGGCTAGGTAGGAAGTGTAGGCTGGGTTTCATCCTCCAGCTCTCCCCTTCTTTTATTCCTACTGGGTTCCTAGATATGAGGAGCTCTAAGTCAATGGTCTGCCTTGTGTTGACAGATAACAGGTTCTTGGAGCCAGTATACTCATACAAAGGGATGAAGTGCAGACTCGACAGCTTCAACATTAAATCAGCTGTGCTGTGGTCACTTCTAAATAGCATGTCAAGAAACCTTTTTTTTTCTTTCTTTCTCTTTTTTTTTCTTTTTTTCTTTCTTTTCTTTTTTTTTTTGAGACGGAGTCTTGCTCAGTCTCCTAGGCTGGAGTGCAGTGGTATGTTTTTGGCTCACTGCAACCTCCGCCTCCCAGGTTCAAGCGATTCTCCTGCCTCAGCCTCCTGAGTAACTGGGACTACAGGCACGTGCCACTATGCCAGGCTAATTTTTTTGTATTTTTAGTAGAGACGGGATTTCGCTGTGTTAGTCAGGATGGTCTTGATCTCCTGACCTCGTGATCTGCCCACCTCAGCCTCCCAAAGTACTGGGATTACAGGCATGAGCCACTGCACCTGGCCAGAAAACATTTCTTATTAGTATGAATAAGTGGCCAGGTGTGGTGTTTCATGCCTATGATCCCAGCACTTGGGAGGCCGAGGCAGGAAGATTGCTTGAGCCCAGGGGTTTGAGACCAGCTTGGGCAACATGGCAAAACCTCATCTCTACACAAAATACAAAAATTATCTGGGCGTGGTGGTGCATGGCTGTGGTCCCAGCTACTTGGGAGGCTGAGGCTAGAGGATCGATTGAGTTGGGAGATAAAGGCTGCAGTGAGCCGTGATGGCACCACTGCCCTCCAGCCTGGGTGACACAGCGAGACCCTGTCTCGGAAAAAAAAGAAAAAAAAGAAAAAAAGAAAAAGAACAAGAGAAAGATTGTATTTCTACAAATGCATTCATTTAACAAATATTTGTATTCATTTAACAAACATTCTACCATGTACTGGAAGGAAAAGTGCTTCCCTGTATTCCCGTCTGCCTTGTATCTGCCTGAAGTCGTTGGTTTCTGTGTGTTTGGTATTATCATTTCATTTTACGTTTTTCAGAAATCCATCTAGCACAAAGTCTTCTCTTCCCTTCCCCTTTAAATGACTTGGTTTCTGAAGGACCAATTATAATTAAAAGAAAAGGGAGCAATGGAAGGGATGGCTCGAGTGCTCAGAATGTTCCTTAGCTGTGTGTCAGGCTGGGCGAGTGCACACCCATGCTGGGCTGCATTCTGGAGGCCCTCCTCGACTCTGCCTATATTTATAAGTTATACATTGCATTAGCACGTCAGCTGCCAAGGCAGTTTGTAGAATCTCCTTCCCTGGAGGTCTTCAGAAATAGAACAAAATGCCCATCTGTCCATAATGGCTTTGATGCAATCCTGCTGATTAGAAGGAATAGACTAGATTTTTCTGTCAAGGTTGGTTTCAGTCTTGAGTGCTCTTAAATGGATGAGTTTGCTTTTCGGTGTAGGAGGAGGGATGTAAAGTGACACTCTGTGAATTTATTGGAGTATCACTGTACACATCCTGGATAAATGGAGAATAAAACATATCGTTCTCATGCTTTTAATGTTTTCTGAAGCACTTAGTGCATTCAGAGCCTCACAACAGCCATGGGTGGGGGAGTGGAGGGAGGGCCTATTTTTGGGTCCTGTGACACAGAAGGAGTCAGCGAGGCACAGATTCGTCTAATTCTCAGCCAGAGTCAAAGCCTGGCTGATGCAGAGCCGAGTCGCTGTTCCAGGCTGCCTCTCTCCAGCACATGCATGTTTCTCTTGACCCTGTTGCTTCTTTGCGTTTGTGGTTTTTGCTCTGTCATACAGTGTCCAGACATTTGATTTGGAGCCATAAAATTTCAGAGCCAAAACAATTTTAGGAACCTACTTAGGAGACCATTACTTGCTCTATTTTCCTTTCCAAAAAAGTGCATTTTCACTTAAAATTGTAGTGAGGTTTATTACCAACCTTACACAGACACATGATATGTTCACATATATTTATATATGTACTTATTTGTGTATGTGTATGTTTGTCTATATATGAATGTGAGTGTATGGGTGTATGGATGTGCAAATATACATCCATATTTATATTTGGATATGGATATACCTATATATACCCTGTGTGTGGGGGTGTGCATATGTGTATTCGTGTATGTGTGTTCATGTACATATGTGTGTGTGTATGGATATGTGTGTGTGCATGTGTTGTGTGTGTGTTGTCACTTATTAGGGTGCAGCAGGAAACAAAGTAAGCCCACTTATTGGCAACTAAAGAGAGTTTGCAGAGCTGTGGACATGGTTAGGGGAACAAGCAAGGGATAGTGAGGTGCCCAGAGATTCAGGAAGTCATGACCATCCTCTGGACTGAAGTCCAGGGAGAACTGGAATTGTGGGAGCAGGGGCTGCCAGAGGGAGACTTAGTTGTGAGGATGAGGCTATTGGCAGAGAAAGAACTCTAAAGCAGGGAGAGTGTCCGGAAGAAATACCCTACCTCCCTCTTGCCCTGTCGTCTGATCTCCTGTCCCTGCCTCCTTTGGCCAAACTCAGTTAGAAGGGAACTTGCAAGGAAGCCCAGGAGAGGCAGTGCTCAGGTTCAGGTTCTCCTCCTGGGACATGGAACAGGGCAGGGGAGGAAGAATGGAGCTGGGCCGGAGGCAAGTGGAGAATACTCAGGCAGGTGCGTGTGTATGTGAATTTGTCCTTATTTTTTGAATTTCACCTTAGAGCTGAAAAATTTGGCATGGATCAGCACTACTCTGTGTTGGCTTCCCAGTTTAAATAAAATATCCACATTTGTTTCCTGAGTTAGGAAAAGGCATAACTTCACTTTCTGTTCATGAACATAGATAGGAAATAGTCTTTCTGCTCTTTTGATTCCCCGTTCCCACTGTCATTACTCCAGACATTTTCATTTTCAGTGGACAGAGCTGGTAAACACATATTTCTTTGAAAGAGAAAAAATAGAGCATTTTCAAAATATGAATAGCAACTTGGCTAGAAATAAATGGACCTAATTGTACATCAAATTTAGATTTATAAAATGTGTGTGTATAATTAGTTCCATTTATTTCAGCTTGATTTTGAATGGTAGAGTTTGCTTTGTTTTGTATTCTTGAGTTATTTATATATTTTTTAATTGTATAAAAGTTTCCATGATTTTCTAAAATGATATATATTAACAGAGCTCTCACTTTTATCCCCATTTCTTAATTCCTATTCTGACCTTTTCTTGGTAAATATGTTTTTTCTTCTTTTTATTGGTTTTTATTTGTCCTTCCTTTATTTCTTTTGAATACAGAAGTAAATGTGTTCATATAGCATATATTCTTTCCTCTCTTAACCAAATGGTAATGTACAGTACACACTCTTTTGTACTTTGCTTTTTTCCTCTATTGCTGTATCCTGGAGATGACTCCTTAGCGGTATGCAGAAATCTGCCTTATGCCTTTTGACAGCTCCAGTGTGTGGCTGGACTACAATTTCTTTAACTAGTCCCTTGTTGATGGGCATTTGGGTTATTTCCAGTCTTTTGCTATTGCTAGTATTGTAATGAATAGTCTTGTGTATTTATCGTCTCATATTTTTTACCAGTACCCCTGAGGGTTGGTTGTTATAAGAGTGACTGATGGGTTAAGAAGTAAATGCATATGTCATTTTGCTAGATATTGCCAAATTATCCTCCACTGGGGTTGAACCATTTATGTTTCCAACAGTAATATATGACAGGGCCTGTTTTTCCACAGTCCAACAGAATACGTTGTTAAACGTTGGAGTTTTTGCTAATTTGAAAGGTACAAAATGTCATGTTGTTTTAATTCGTATTTCTCTTATCACCAGTAAGAAGCTTGGGCATCCTCTCTTACGCTAAGGACCATTTATATCTTTTTTTCTGTGAACTGTTCATCTTTTGTCCATATTGGGTTGTTGATTTTTTCTCAATTTTTAGACAATTCTTTTGTATTAGGACTCTTAGCCCTTCATGATGCAATTTTCCCCCACTACCTTGCTTTTGCTTGCAGTGGTGGTTTTCTTTTTCTGTGCACATTTTAGATTATTATTCATTTTTATGTTCATGTAGTCAAACTTATTTTTATATAGTTGTTATTTTTCCCATAGGTTCCGGATTTTGAGTTAGGAATGGTTTCCCACTCCCAGGTTGTAAAGCAATTCCCCTATGTTTTGTTCCATGGTTTCATATTCTGCATTTGGATCTTATTTGGAATTTATCTTGGTGTGAGGCATGAATAATGGATACAGTTATATGCATTTCCCATGTTGTTCTAAGATTATTTATTAAGGGGTTGTCCTTTTCTCCCTTTTCTTGGATGCCCTTTATCCTGTGGACATGGGTCCATCTCTGGACTGTGTATCTCATTCTATCGGTTAATGCTTCAGGAGCACACAGCTCTAATAATGGAAGCTTTCTTTATAAAATGGATTAAAAGTACTTTAAAAGTCACCATGGCATGATTCCCCTGATTATAGAAACATAAAGCTTGAAATGGTAGCATTTTTAGAGATACCCTATGAATGGGCTACGCTTATTCTTCTAATGTGCACAGAAGGGAAGTGGGGCTTAGAGAGGTTGTACAAACCTATCCAATGTCACCCAGTTAGTCAGCAGTGGGACAGGAACCTATGTCTTCAGCCAATACATTGCATAATTTTCTAAAAAGTACATAATTTTCTCAGAAAGCATGAGAGACTAATCTCCCAGCAAAGACTTAACCACAGCTCAGATGCCTTCTCTTGCTACAAAATGTTTTTTTTTAGTTTTGAATTTTTAGGATAATACCTAATTTAGCTTATTTTTAATTATAATAACATTGCATCTTAAGGCATTTGGAAGCTTTTTGAAATGAGCAATAGTAATACCAAAGGAAAAAATATTCCAGAATTCTACTACTAACCTCCAGAATTGTGTTACTTGGGTTAATTCCTTCCAGAATTTTCCTTGTGCATAATCATTCACTTTGTTATGATCATGTTAATTGGGAACAATTTTGAGAGAATGACAATAATATTATGCATTTATTATGTACTTAAGTGTACTGATTCAAGTGCTCTAAGTATATTATCCTATTTAATTATCACAAAACTCATCTGAAGATGCAATCTTTATTATTTCACTATTACTAGTGAGTAATGATTGGCTCTGAGAAATTAAATAACTTTCCCAACCTCACAGACTTGGTGAACAGTGGAGCTTGGATTCTTTTTTTTGAGACAGAGCCTTGCTCTGTTACCCAGGCTGGAGTGCAGCGGTTCAATCTCAGCTCACTGCAATCTCTGCCTCCTGGGTTCAAGCGATTCTCCTGCCTCAGCCTCCTGAGTAACTGGGATTACAGACACCTGTCACCATATCCAGCTAATTTTTGTATTTTTAGTAGAGACGGGGTTTCACCATGTTGGCCAGGCTGGTCTTTAACTCGTGACCTCAAGTGATCTGCCTGCCTTGGCCTCCCAAAGTGCTGGGATTACGTGTGTGGGTCACCACACTTGCCCTGGAGCTTGGATTCTAGCTCTTGTGTGTTTTCTCCACCAACTGTATTTCAGCCACTATTTTCATTGTGTCATGCATATATCATTTTGGATCCTGTTATTTTATTAGTATTTTACCAGAAATGTTCATCCTCATTTTCTCAATGATCATATTAAATTTTATTTGTAACATCATCTTTCTTTTAACACAATTAAATGACCTAAACCAGATTTTAATAAGAGGAACTTAAGAATATTTTTTTCTTCAGTTAGTATAGAATATTGGCTTCTCAAAGAAGTATCTTGAAAGTGAAATATAAAATAGAACAATTATGGACAAGGTCACCGTGAAACAGAAACACACATTAATTTTATAGACATAGTTGCTGCTAAGTGTTTTACATGATGTTTAGAGAACATTCACTTTCCTATGTTAATTGAACTTGAAGTTTTGTTTATGTCAAAATTTGCATAACTTTCTTAATTTTTCCTAGCTCTTCTAAGATCCACATTGTCTCAAAATCCAAGTTAAAAATCAGGTACATGATGCATAGTAATATGTGGCCAACATGTGAATAGTTTGGACTTTTGTGTACATTGAGAAATAAATAGACATCCCCTGAACGGTCTCAACTTTTAGGCTAATTCAGCAATGCTCCTTCTACCCTTTGCTTCTGTTGTGACACCAATGGGTATGTCAGTGAAAAAGATGAAAAATTTATTGCCATTATGGGTTTGTGCCCCTGGAGAAATAGTTCAGAGGACCCTTGAAGAAAGAAATGAATGGAATGTATCAGGCTAATGTGAAAATACAATATTAGTGATTGTTAGAGGACAGTGTTTTGCCTGTAACATTTTAAGTATAATTTTATGTTTGTGTGCATGCTAGGAGAGGACAGAATGGTAGATTTTGGGCTTACAAGCTGATTTTCAACTTCATAAAAAGTTAATGTTCTTACCAGCTTTGTGCTAGGCACACATGGACTAATACGTTAAACCAGGTCTGGTTCCCATAATCAGGAGGGTTATAATTAAGTCACAGATTTTTTTTTTTTTCAGTATACAGTCCCTTTCAGTAAATAATAATCTAAGTTCATTCCCCAGGATATTTTATATTTACTATAAATTATATGCACATGCTTTATAAAGTTTTCTTTTCTGCATGTTGGAACTAAAATAAGTTAATAAATATTCTAAAAAGTCTAACTTTTTTCCCCACATGTCAATACACTACAGGACTCATATATTCTTTTTCAAATATTCATAACGTGTCACTCTAGTGGTAAAGTATAAAATAGCCTATTGCCTTGAGGAACTTCAGTTGGGCACGCATTTTATACCGAAGCCAGGTTAGAAGCTTTTAATCGAGAGAATATTTGACAGTTAAATCAAGTCAGGCATGGTGGCTCACACTTGTAATCCCAGCATTTTGAGAGGCTGAGGTGGGTGGATCATAGGAATTCAAGACCAGCCTCGCCAACATGGTGAAAACCTGTCTCTACTAAAATTACAACAACAACAAAAAGCCAGGTGGTAGTGGTGATGCCTGTAATCCCAGCTACTCGGGAGGCTGAGGTCGGTGAGTCTCTTGAGCCTGGGAAGTGGAGATTGCAGTGAGCCAAGATCGTGTCACTGCATCTTCACTCCAGTCTGGGTGACAGAGTGAGACCCTTTCCCAAAAAAACAAAAGAAAACAAAAAATTAAGTCATTTTCTTCTTCTTCAGAGCTATCCAAGAAATATTTCATAATGGAACTCTAGCTATTTTTACATTTTTAGTTATTTAATTTTTAAGCGATAGTTTGCTTCTATTTCCCTCCTTCCCTACTTCGCAGTTTCTCAGGTGTGGTTGTTTTTCAGAGTTGTGTAGATTAAGGTGTTGGGAACTCCATAACCCATTGTTCTTGCCTGTAGTTCTAAAATTTTCACTAGCAGTCTGCACTCGTCAAACATCTGGTTAAACTAGATGACTGATTAATCACCTCATGATTCATTGTGTTTTACTTCTCATCTAGGAAATAAAAGATTATTTCTGAAATTAGGGTTGACTTAGTTAATAACAGTTTATCATAGAAAGACAGTCTATTATGTCTTACTGTCCTTTGTAACTAAGTGATAAGGTTATGACAACATTTGGTAATGCGTTTTAACAATTTTGTTTTAAATAGAATGTTGGTTGACTACCTGGATATAAACGTTTGGTTAGCTTGCAGATCCAATTCAAAAGTTTAAAAATATCAAAGGCTGGTTCCTTGCATATATAAATGTCTAACAAGTATTTGTTGGTGAAGTGTTATTGCAATGATGGGTTCATTTATTTTTATTCATTACATCCCTGGTCTGTACTATGATAAAGAACTTTTACTGAGAAAATATATAAAAGCCAGGCATGGTGGCTTACGTCTGTAAGCCCAGCACTTTGGGAGGCTGAGGTGGGTGGATCACCTGAGGTCAGGAGTTTGAGACCAGCCTGGCCAACATAGTGAAACCGCATCTCTACTAAAAATACAAAAAAAAAAAAAAAAAAAAAAAAAAAAAAATTAGCCGGATGTGGTGGCACATGCCTGTATTCCCAGCTACTTGGGAGGCTGAGGCAGGAGAATTGCGTGAGCTGAAATCCTGCCACTGCATTCCAGTCTGGGCGACAGAGTGAGACTCTGCCTCAAAAAACAAAACAAAGCAACCCCAGAAAATATATGAAAAATACATCTTGAGAAGCACTACCCTCAATGTATATTAAATTTGGTATTAAAATTGTCTCAATTATTTAAAAGATCCATTTCTATTGTTTTTACTCTCTCATCAATTTAAGTTTGAACCTCTGTCTGGATATGCAGTTACCTCTAGCTCAGAGTCTGACTAGGTTATCATTAAATTCAAAACCCACAAGAGGACATTATGTTAACAAACCTGGAAAATATAAATGGAGTTTTAAAAATATATATATAAACTACCAAAATGGGCTTGAGGAGTTAGAAAACCTGAACAAAGCAATAACCAAGGAAAGCATTGAACAATATTATTAAACAATTTGCTTTATGAAAGGTTCCTGTCCCTGATAAATATTGTATTAGGAATGTTTGCTTCCAAGGAATGACTAAAGGAAAAAGAGATTTATAGGAAGCATAGAGGGTAATCTCATAGAAAACCTTTGCAATAAGTAGGGCTGGACTTCATGTAAACTGTGAAGTCATTAAAATGCAAATCTTGTTCACTGTATCTTTTAAGGTTTCTGTGGCTCTTTGTCTCTGCTTTTCTCCAAATACAGGTTTTCTTAGCCTGTATGTGGTTGAAAAATAGCGACCCACCCGAGTTTACCCAGCATTTAGCTCCAACACTTACTGACATCTAATTATCCACAGCTCAATGTCTCTTAGTTCAAACTCGCAAAACACATTCTCATTGGTCACTAAATGACCAATGTGTTTCCTCTCCTCAAATGCAGTGTCTGCTTTTGGTCTGATGAGCTGTGGGTGAATAATCAGGGTATGTGATTGATTCATAGTCTGTGCAGAAGAGGTTGAACATGAATGTAGTTTGGACTGGACAGGTGAATTTATTGACATGTCTGCTATAGCTCTATTGATGAGTCTATCCTATTTTCAAGAATGGCCATTTCCAAAATATGTCTTTTGGTATTGAGCACAAAAAAGGCTAACAGCCTGAAAAAGAAAACTCCAGTTTTTGAACATAAATGGCTCCAGTACATGAGCATAAATATTCATTGTCTCATACATATGATCGTATAAACAAATGCTATAAGATCATATTCATTCAAAGAACAACCTACCACAGGCAAATAGTATTTAACCCAAGAATGCAGGGTGATTCAATACTGGGAAATCTATTGATATAATAAAATTAATATGCTATTGATATTGATCAAAAAGTCAAATATGCCATCTGATGCTGGAAAAGCAACTGATAAAATTTAACAATTCCTGATACATTATTTTGTACGCTTTGTTTTTGTACTTTTTTGCTATTTCCAGTAAACTGAACATTTTTTCATTTTTATAACTAGACATATATCCAAGATGTCTAAAGCCTCTTAATGCAGATAATATTTTTATATTCCAAGTTCTTAATTCACATAATTATCTCTTAATAAATACTTTTAATGAAGCATTCCATTAAAGTGGGCTGATTTTTGAGAATTATTAAGAAAACAGAATAGAGTTTTTCTTTGTCCCACAGGAGACCTTGTTTCAGGAGTGTACCTTTTCTGAGGTTCAGTGTGAAGGATTGGCAGTGCCTTTGAGGAATGAATAATTGCTTTTCTTCAGCAGATGCCTTTCAAAATTGTTCTCTTCACTTGCTCTAGGAATTGCCTGTGGCCCTCTGAACTCTGACTCCCTTCTCTAAGCTGAATCAATGCTGTAGTCATAACCTCTGTGCAGCTCTCACTGATGGCTGATCCTCTCTACCTGGATGCTCTATTTCAGACTCTGTATGCTCCTCCCTGAGCCTATTTCACCCTCTGTTCAAAACAATTTACAGCAGGGTGTGGTGGCTCATGCCTGTAATATGAGCACTTTGGGAGGCTGAAACAGGAGGATCACTTGAGACCAGGAGCTTGAAACCAGATTGGACAACATAGGGAGACCCTGTGTCTACCAAAAAAAACTTAAAAAAAAATTAGCTGGGTGTGGTGGTGTGTGCCTGTAGTCCTAGCTACTCCAGGAGGCTGAAGTGGGAGAATCACTTGAGCCTAGGAGTTGAGGCTGCAGTGCACTACGATCGTGCCACTGCACTCCAGCCTGGGTGACTGAACAAGACCCTGTCTCTGAAAACAAACTAACAAAAACAACTTACAGTATCTCAACACAAACTTTCTTTTCTCATTCTTCACATATTATCTATTGCTCTGTTTACATCTTTAATATCTCTCAAATCTTTTTATCAACCGCTTTCATGAATCCAGTATAAGTCTTTATCTCTTGCCAGCCTCTAGGCCATTTTGCAGATGTCTTCTGATATCCTGTTCCTCCCACTTCAGCATTTCCTACTTATGTTGCACCTAGATTACAGTTTCTTTATTGGATTTGTATGTCACTCCCCTGGTTAAAACGCTGTGACTTGAGATTTCTGATTGAATTATATACGCAGTTGTTGGCTTGACATTTGAAGCTGTCTCCGTTCTGCCTTTCCTTCGATCTTTACTCCTTCACTTTCCCTATGCCATGCTCAAGTTGTTCCTCATGGGGGCCATAGTATGGCAATTTTTTTTTTTTTTTTTTCGAGACAGAGTCTCTCTCTGTCACCCAGGCTGGAGTGCAGTGGCACGATCTCAGCTCACTGCAACCTCCACCCTGGGTTCAAGCAATTGTCCTGCTTCAGTCTCCCAAGTAGCTGGGACTACAGGTGCACACCACCATGCCCAACTAATTTTTGTATTTTTAGTAGAGATGGGGTTTTGCCATGTTTGCCAGGCTGGTCTTGAACTCCTGACCTCAACCAATTGGCCTCCCAAAGTGCTGGGATTACAGGTGTGAGCCACCACGTCCAGCCGGTATGGTGATTCTCTTGTCCTTGAGTGTGATGTGTCTTCTAACCTCCCTATTCTCACTTCTGAAAAACAGATCCATCTTCATGATCTGCAGATCAAAAGCAATGTTCATGAAACTTTGGCATCTTCCTAATATTTGGGATTTTCTTCATCTTCTGAACCTTTACAGCACTCTCTAATTCTCTGATGACTTCATTATATGCTCGAAGTGCTTTGTCTCGACTCATAGATTAGAAGATCCTTGAGTATGAAAGGCTACATTTTATTCAGTTTTACATTTCTTATGATACCTAACGTATGGATTTATACATAGTCCAAATACAGATGTTTTAAAGCAAATATTGAACATAACGTACACTCAGGCAATATACATTTTTATTTGAAACATAGCAGTGCCATTGACTCGCTCTTCTTGTAAGCCACATCTATGAGCATTCCTCTGAGACCTGGTAATACAACTGAAAATATAAAACAGAAGCAATATAAAATACAGTTCATGACAACATATATAAAAGAAATATAAATAATCTAAAAAATAATTCTAGTTTATTTTTAAAAGTAATTTTCATGTTTTTTGCATTGACATTCATATTTGCAGAAAAACTAAAATAGTTTTAGTGTGAAGAATAAGAAAAGTTATTATTATAACCTTAAGAGGGAGAATGTTAATTAAATTGGGAGATAAAGGTGGTGTTTAAGATAACAATTTCTTTCCCTATTTGCAATGACACAAAAACTTACTTTTCTTCTATTGAGTCAAACTGCCAAGAAATTTTTGCAACAGATTGAATGCTATGATAAATATCTGCTTTTTAGAGCCTTGACGGTGTTGTTGCTTGAAAAGCAAGCTTGAACTCCTCATGAGATCATTGTGGAGATAAATGCTTAAAAGCTTTTCAAAGTCATACTCTTGGCTCTATCAGAATTTAATTTCCCACTGATTATGTTTATATTGATTTTGGAACGCATAGTCATGAATACACTAAGGATAGCTACATCACTGATGATTTCCCATGCCTTGGGAATACGTCCCTATTTTATGTACATATAAAATCCACTTATACTTTCTTATTTATACATGCTTGATTTAAATGCTCTAGTTTTAAAACTAGACTATGAGAATGTCCTTGTAGTTGTTTGAAGACTATGGTTTTAGAACAGTTAAAAATATTTTGATGTATATAGGAATAGGTTTTATGAATGTCCTATACTTTATTGGCCATTCAAGCATACCTGGTTAGTTTCTGAAGTGTAATAATAATACAAAGAGAGCTTTAAAATGTGGGTTTCAGCCATTTTCACAGTGCTGAATGCTCACAACAGGTATATACATCAACATAGAAGATCTTGTTGTAAGTTTTGTTCATGCTACCTTTGAACTTCAGTTTGGGGATCCTGATAGTATTTACTTTCCAGAGAGTTTGTGAGTGTTTTATGAGATAAGATATGTAAAGGATTTACTGCAGTGCTTACTCTTTATATTTTGTTTTTATTTTTTGGGACAGGATCTTGCTCTGTCGCCCAGGCTGGAGTGCAGTGACACAATTACAGCTCACTGCAGCCTCCACTTCCCAGGCTCAAGCAGTCCTCCCACCTCAGCCTTCCAAGTAGCTGGAACTACAAGCTCACAACACCACGGCCAGCTAGTTTTTCTGTTTTAGAGACAGGGTCTTGCTGTGTTGCCCAGGCTGGTCTTGAACTCCTGGGCTGAAGCCATCCTCCCACCCTGACCTCCCAAAGTGCTGGAACTACAGGCATGAGCCACCGTACCTGGCCAGTGCCTACTCTTTATCTTAGGTTACTTCTATCCCCCTTTGGCCAAAACAAACAACAAAAAACACCAAACCAAAAAGTGGTTTGACAAAAGAATTTGTTAATAGATAAGGTTTTTGTCTTTGAATTCCTTGTACCCTGGTGATTAGTAGATAGGTAGATAAATTTGGTAATCATACAATCTTAGAACTAGGAAGATCGGTCTAATTTTTTACAGTGTAGGGATTTTGAAGGTAGGTCTTAGGACTCCTTCTGTGTGGCATGCTTTCCACTGCCCACACCAAATGTGGCACTTCCAATGCTTGCTCCTTTTCAAACAGTGTCTCTCTGACTATGGTTCATGCAGTGAGAGTTTAGCTGCCTTCAAATCTCTTCTGTCCTTAGTCGTCCTTGTCTGGTCAGTTGTAGTGTTTTTGCCAGGCCAAAAAATAGAATACAGTTCTGCCATCAGTCATTGTGGACTACAACCTCATGACATCTAATGCATGTGTTTTAGTTTTTGAGTATAACATAATTATGGAACTTACGCAGAAGCTACATGATTAAATAGCTCATGAGTTAGTTATAATCTTTGTAAAATCATGGCAGATAAATACTATGAAGAGTTGTCAGAGCCATGACAACATATATAAAAGAAATATTGCTTTTGTATGAACCTTGAGCTGAAAATGACAATTTTGCTTAACTATATAGATAATTTTTAAGAAGTATGTCCTCAATTCATTTCTTCTAAATCTATCCATCTGAAAAGCACAGAGAAGCTGCTTTAAGACTTTCCATGACAAACTGCCCAAAAAATTCAACTTTTTAAAGTACAGTCCTACCCTGAGGATCTTTTTTATGTCAAAATTTTTACCTAAGTGTAAAGTTTGCTGAAAAGGAGATATTTTTGTTGACGCACAGTGAAATACAAAGGATATGTTTATTCACTATTTTAATTAAGCTTTGATACTAGACAGGTATTATCATAATTCTATAAAACACTTTTTTTTTTTCTGCAGAAATATCACTATATGTGCTTTGGATCAGGGCTGTACTTGGTTCCTTATTTTAAGACTTAAAACCATTATATAAGTTGTTTCCTCTGGCAATTCTATATTTCTTTTATATATATTATTGTTCCAATATGTTGTGGTGAATTGCTCCTAATATTCTAGTCCAGTTGAGAGAATTGTTGAGTTAGTCTGTAAATTATCTTCATTAGCTTTTTGCAAATCAGAGACTGTATAGTATAACAGTCACTACTATAATACTATTTTCAATTAACATTTACTATATTCTAAATTTTTATGTGTTAGATCCTCCTTAAAGAAAATTTTAAGTTTTAATCCTTTTCGGTGTGAAGACAGCTGTGTAGAAAAGGCAGGCTCTATTTGGGTATAAGAAAATCTGCCTCGTAAAAGTATTTTCCATTTCATTTGCTTCATTTGTGTGTACAACATCTTAGAGGCATCTAAATTATTAAGAGTGCCACCCGGAAAGACAAATATTGCATGTTCTCACTTATTTGTAGAATCTAAAAAGCAAAATAATTGAGCTCATGGACATACGGAGTAGAAGGATGGTTACCAGAGACTGGGAAGGGTAGTGAGGGTGGTGGTGGGGAGGTAGGAACTGTTAAAGGGTACAAAAAAAATAGAATGAATGAAACCTACTATTTGATAGCAACAGGGTGACTGTCAATAATAACTTAATTGTATTTTTTAAAATAATGCAAAGAGTGTAGTTGGATTGTTTGTAACTCAAAGGATAAATACTGAGGGGATGGATACCCCATTCTCCATGATGTGATTATTACGCATTGTATGCCTGGATCAAAACATTTCATGTACCTCATAAATATATACACCTATCGTGTACATAAAAAATTAAAAATTAAAAAGAGTGCCATAAACACAGATTTTATCAGAGTCTGGTGATCAGTAGAAAAAGTGTAGCACAAGTAAGTTTGAAATCTTACCATTTAGAATGAATTCATCAACATACAGGTAAGGAACAGAATAGCAGCAGGGCATAACTGTATACCTTGAAATGCCCATTGAAAAATTTGGAAGATTAGCCTCAGTTGATTGGCATTTCTTGGTCTGTTTAACATTAGATATAGGCTTTTGTTGTTACTCACAGTGCTGTGTGGCACTGGCTCCTATCAGCTTACCTGAGCGGATTGTGTTCATCTCTTCCCAACTCCATGATTATGCTGCAGAGCAGAGCTTTTGTTTTTTAATTAAAAATTTATTTCTTAATTAAAAAATATAAACCCAGAGAGAGCTGATTGTTAAACATTTACCAGCTCACTACTGCTCATAAATGTGCCATTTAATGAATGAAAAGCAGGAAAAGTTCCTCAAATTAGGTTCCTGCTAGATCAAGGATTCCCATAATGCTTTCATTATTGCCTGCTTTTCCTGTTGCTTCTAATGCCCATGGGGGTTTGTTTTCACTGATCACAGGGACCCAATTGTCTCCATACCACAAGGACTACTCTTCCTTTATGTAACCATCTGTGATGACAATTCCTTTGAAGTTGGAAGTTGAAGGAGTTGAGAGAAAATAATATCACTACCAGAAATAAATAAAAAGCATCCATTCAAGATTCTACTGCCCTGTGGTCTAGTAGGTTTCACATAAATGGAAGCAGTAAGACCTAGGTATGAATCTCTTACTGTGAGAGCTTGGGCAAGTTATCAGTCTAAATCCTAGTGACCTCATCTGTGAAATGGGTGTCTGAGGATCACATGGGATACTGTATGTAAAGCTCACAGCACAGTGCTTGGCATGCAGTGATCATCCTTTGGTACCTTCTCTTGGTACCTAGTATAGGTCAGTAGAGAGTTCAATAACTTTGAAGACTTCATGGCTGCCTCCCGTTATTTTTATATGGAGTTCCTCCTTCCCCAAAAATGTCAGCATAACTTGGGTGAGGTTTAGCACAAATAAAATTTAAGACCTTGAATATCATTCTGCATAATAGCATTTTTAGATTTGAAGCGCTTCATTGCATTTGGATATTATTCAAGATTCTAGCAGTTTTCAAGTACCAATTGTGCTGGCTCTGTCAAGGTGAGAGGTGAATAGAAGTCAGAAATACTGTTTTTCCTCACTGATCAAGATCTTTTCTGTTGAATACTTGAAAAATGTAAAGTTTCTTTTAAAATAGAAAAATCTCATTTCAGTGAAACTTCGGTTCTTTTCATGAGACATCAACCTCTTTATTAAAATCTCATATACTTCTTGGTGACATTACTTCACAATATTGTTTAAAAGGACTTATCTAGCCAATGTGATGAATGAATGGTTTGCTTAAATTCAGTTATATGAGTTAAAAATGGGAGTATTGATGGAAGATATTTCACTATGTGGACTTTTTGCTATTTAGAGAATTATAGAATGAATATTTATTATTCAGTCATATAATTATTTATTAGGCAGAAAATTAGAGGGTGAATATCCTGAAAACTAGTAGGACTTTACATCTTTTCATTAATGAAACAAGATAGCATTTTGAAAATATACCTTTGGTGAACTTAATTAAAACATAATTTTAAAAATTAATTCATTATTTATAATAAAAATTTAAACCCTTAAATACATTTCCACACTGAAGACTTATTTAGACAGGTCTGGAAATTAAAATCAGATTGTAGATTTTATTGCTTGCTTATTAAGACCCTGAGATCATTATCTTAAATTTAATTTTACATGTTTTTTTCATGCTTAAGGTATATATGATCAAATTGAAAAATAGCTAATGATTTCCAGTCTTATAGCATTACTATAGAACTATACTGTCTAACATGGTCACTGCTATTTACATCTGACTATTGAGCACTTAAAATGTTGCTAGTTGGAATTGAGTTGTGCTGTAACTGTGAAGTTAAAATACACAGGATTTTAAAGACCTAGTAGGAAAAAGTATAAAATGTCTCATATAAATATAAAATATCTCACTGTAGTGCATAGTATGAAGTAGATACTCATAGATATTTGATAAATGAATGTATGATTGAAATAGGAAAGACAGTTAAGGATTTTTGTTGGTTTCGTTCATCGATTGAAGAGATTAACATGTTGCCTGGCCCATAGAATGCACACAAGAAACATTTGTGAACTTATTAACAAATAAAATTTGTTGAGTTATATTTGTTATAATTCATTCGTGTCCATCTTCATATAACAAATGAGTGAATGAATGAACGAACATAGACACACCCACACCCCCAACACACACCCTCACGCAAATAATAAAGAAGATAAAGTCCTCAGAGAGAAATCACCCACAACATATGTTAAACTAGTTCTCACTCTTCAAAGGGTACCAGTTATTTTAAAGCATCATTAACTTCATAGCTGTTTTAATGATATATTTAATTATAATTTTATTTTGATATTGTCTTATAGTTTGAGTTAAACATGGAAAAGCTCCATGGAAATAATTAGAATAAGGCTCACAAATTAGTGTTTTAAAAGTTCCAAACTTTTGAGCATTAGTAGTATTATTTTCCCTGGCTTAAAGTAAGATGAAATCATGATTTCAGGAAGAAGGAATCCTTAGTGAACATAGGTGTTAGTAATTTGATGCTTAAGGTTGGAGAAGGAACATTGACATCACTTGTTTAGTAAGGATTAGAAAAAAGAGGTGCATTTAAATAATAAAACTGTAATTGTAGAAATGTAAAAGTGTGAAATTTGTATTATAAACACATGTAACGTAAATTTTATTTATTTCAGGGTCTACATAATACAAACCTATTTCCCTTAAATGTTTTTCTTCCAAAACTCATAAATCTAGAAACACTTTCTTCACTAGGAATTTTCATAAAGTCCAGATATTCAAAGAGTATTTTGAAGGGCTAATGATAACCTGAAGAAGGAAAAATTACGTTCAAGGCACATAAAAGGAATAGAGAAGCTGTAGTAGTGCTGCTTCCACAGTACATTGAGTAGGAATTGTTATATTTGCAAAGAGTTCATGGTTCAAACTGACTTCAGTTTTTTTGTGTTAGGATAAGTGATTTCAATACATTTCCTTCATGTAGCTCTCTCCTGTCATCTTGGAGGCTGAAGGATCTTCAGCTCCTCTCCTTCCCTCATCTCTGTCCTATTGTATTGCTCCAGTGACATAGAACTTTTGGTTTTTTCAACTCTTGTCTCTGGGTCTTTGCAAATTGCTCTTTGGATGCCTTATCATCATTTTGTCTAATTCCAGTTTCAGTATCCTTTTCTAGGGGAGATCTGGTTGTTTATTGGTGATGTGGTTTAGCTCTGTGTCCCCACCCAAATTTCAGCTCCAATTGTAATCCCCACGTGTTGAGGGAGGGAGGTGATTGGATCATGGGGGTAGTTTCCCCCATGCTGTTCTTGTGATAGTGAGTGAGTTCTCACGAGATCTGATGGTTTTATAAGGCAGTTTTCCCTGCTCTTGCTGGCTCTCTCTTGCCTGCCACCATGTAAGAAGTGCCTGCTTCCCCTTCTGCCATGATTGTATGTTTCCTGAGGCCTTCCAGTCATGTGAAACTGTCAGTTAAACCTCTTTTCTTTATAAATTACCCAGTCTCGGGTTTGTTTTTATAGCAGTGTGAAAATGGACTGATACACTTGGTTTCTACTAAATTTTCTTGCTATGAGCTCATATAAATCCCCTGTTCCCTTTTAGGAGCACTATATTACACTTTCTCCAAAAAGTGCCAAATCATCTAGTTTTGCATGTGTTTGTGTAAGTTACAGTTCTAATGGTTGTTCGCAATATGCTCTATAACCCCCAAAACCCTTTCCTTTGTTTCCTTGAAAGTGAAAACTTCTTTATTATTTCCCCATTTTAATGTATGCTTTTTTTCCTCTTGAAAACATTACAAAAACAGGTTTTCTCCATAAATTACTAGGAAAGTATTTACATTGCTGTGTTTTCACAAAATTCATAAATCATATAAACAGGACATGTTATGAATTAATTGGTAGATCATCTATCTATGAATGGGTTAAAGAATTGCCAAGAGTGATCAAGCCCGCTCTCTTTCTGGCTCTTGATATGGTGTTGACAGCCAAGCAAAGAGCTTCTTCAATAAATCCACTCTCGTATTCAAGTTTTTCCAGATGTGAGAAGTAATTAAGTCATTGCATTTACTGAAGCCTTTTATGCTTTTCGAGCAAGAACCGGCAGCTGTGGTGAATTAACTCTGCTTGTTACATGTATGTGTGTTGCATGTGTGAATGTACGTATATACAAGCACACATGTGACATTTGCCAATAGTCAAATGAGATCCCACCTGAAAACAAAACAAAACCAAAAGCTGATATCAATAAATGCTAGAAATTTTTACAGCTACATTTCACAATTGAGAGGTGGGCTTTCTCCAATGATGCCTTTTTTCTTTCTATTTTTCCTGAATGTTAAAGAATTGAGGATAATCAAATCACTTGCATCGTTACAGAATTCTTTAAATGGTAAAGTCACGACTCTCATAAAACATAAACACATTTCAAAGATTTATAACTCATTAATACACGAGGGTACCAGTAAGACCTTACAGTTGGTTCATAGGTGATTCTGAAGAACCACATATAAATGCGTAGTAAAGAACACTGAAATGCATTTACAAATAGGTGCCAAAAGGGTCTATCTCGTGGGCAGTACTCAATTGCCTTCCCAGGAACATAGCTACAGTAATGCTCCCTTATCTCTGGTTCTCCTTTCTGAGGTTTCAGTTACTAAGATCTGAAAATAGGTGAGTGCATCAGAAGATGCTTTGAGAGAGAAAGAGAATGCATGCACATAACTTTATTACAGCATTTTGTTATAATTATTCTATTTTATTACTAGTTGATCTCTTACTGTGACATCTTAAAATTTACTTTTATTTCAATGGTTTTTGGGGTACAAGTGGTTTTTGGTTTCGTGGATGAATTTTATGTTGATGTCTGAGATTTTAGTGCACTTGTCACTTGAGTAGTGTAATTGTTCCCAATCTGTAGGTTTTAATCCCTTACCCTTCTCCCTTCTGAGTCTCTGTGTGAGACTTCTACAGTACTCTATGTGCCTTTGCGTACCGATTTGCTGCCACTTACAAGTGACAGACAATATGCAGTATTTGGTTTTTCATTCCTGAGTTACTTCACTTAGAATAATGGCCTCCAGCTCCATCCCAGTTGCTACAAAAGACATTATTTTGTTCTTTTTATGGCTGAGTTGTATTCCATGGTGAATGCATACCACATTTTCTTTATGCAGTTATTGGTTGATGGCCAGTTAGGTTGGTTCCATATGCTTGACATTGTGAATTGTGCTGTGAGAAACATAACGCATGCAGATGTCTTTTTGATATAAGGACTTCTTTTCCTTTGGGTAGATACCTGGTAGCGGGATTGCTGAATCCTATGGTAGCTCTACTTTTAGTTCTTTAAAAAACCTTCATATGGTCTCCTGTAGAGGTTGTACTCATTTACATTCCCACCAGCAGTAAGTGTTCCCTTTTCACCACATCCACACCAATATGTATTGTTTTTTGACTTTTTAATAATAACCATTCTGACGATTAAGGCAGTATCTTATTGTGGTTTTAGTTTGCATTTATCTGATGATTAGTGATATTGAGCATTTTTTTCATATGTTAGCCATTTGTATATCTTCTTTTGGGAAATGTCTTTTCATGTCATTACTATTCTAATTTATAAATTAAGCTTTATCATAGGTATATATGTATAGGAAAAACAATATGTATAGAGTTTGATACTGTCTATACTTTACAAAAAATGAGTGTGAAAAGCCATCACGGCAGGGAAACAAATCAGACAAACAAATTCTTCTCTCACTTAACCATTTAGGATGAATATTTTTTAATAAGAAATGTTGAATTCATTTTTCAAGTTAAAAGAAAAAACAGTTTATCTCTGTACTTTTTTCCCCCCACTCAGAACTGAATCTGGATCTATTTCAATTGTTTATTATAATTTTTATTTTTAAATCATGTATCACCATGTTGGGGAAAAGCACATGTTCTATCATTATTTAAAAAAGGAGAATAAAGTGACATAAGTATGAAGCATTAGTCAAAAACCAAGAAAGTCTTGTCATAGGTGACCTCAAGGAAGGTGAAGACAGTTGTGCACTGCACAACTCAAGATGGTGGCACGGATATGTTCCCTTGGCAGAGCTGTGTCTCCAGAGACTTGAATTACCCACCTGACAGTTGCTAAGGAAATACATTTGCTTACATGTAAACATCAAACTATCAAAAGATCAGAGGACTTCTGAATTATAAATATGCAAGTGAGCTCTTATCTTTAAACTGTCTAGTTGCAGAAGGCCCTTCTTAACTTTAAAAGGATATTAATGGCACAGAGAATGAGAAGACCCTTTCATGCCAAGTGTTTTTCCCATCACTGTGTACCCTTATTGGTGGTTGAAATAAAGCTTGTGTTTGTGGGGGGCTCCACTATTTTTAAGGTGCTTTTTTTTTAGAGAGAGAGTCTCTCTCTGTCACTTAGGCTGGAGTGCAGTGGCGCGATCTTGGCTCACTGCAACCTCCGCCCCCCGGATTCAAGTGATTCTCCTGCCTCAGCCTCCTGAGTAGCTGAGATTACAGGCGCGTGCCACCACACCTGGCTAATTTTTGTATTTTTAGTAGAGACGGGGTTTGACCATGTTGGGCAGGCTGGTCTCAAACTCCTGACCTCGTGATCCGCCCGCCTCAGCCTCCCAAAGTACTGGGACTACAGGTGTGCGCCACTGCGTCCAGCTGGTGCTTTCTTTTTATTAACTTCTGGCAACTCAGTTTTTCTGTTTATGAAGAATTAGAGGTAGCGAGGGGTTAAGTAATTTGCCCTAGAGGACATGGTAGACCCAGACCTGGACTTTGAGAGTCTCACCATAAGTGATGCATCTTGGTTTCATTCTGTATCAAGGCATGGGTAGAGTACTAAAGTAGAAAAGTAAACAGCATAAAAGAAGTGCCCAATAAGTAAAAGGTATGAGCAGCTACGGAGATTTTTCCTTTTGCAGCAACCCAATGTGAAAATATCTATTAAAATAGCTTGGTTTTTGGAAAAGTTGATAGGGGATTTTGAAACATGATAGCTGTCCATGAGGAACACTTTCTTCCTATTCTCCATGTCATATTTTAGAGCTATTGACAAGAAAACTTTGCTGTGATGAAGTGCAGGGCTTAACATTTTTTAGAGAAAACTTTGCATGAATTTTATATTATAGGTGAAAGGAAAAAAGATACATTCAATCAAAAGTAATGTTGTCTCTAGCTTGCCAAGCAATCCATTAAAGACTTCATCCAGCAAGTCTTGAGTGATGAGTGTTTTATTTCCTACTCTATCTTAGTATGAAGGATGTTTTATTCACCATCGTATCTCTAATACCAAGCACAGTGCCTGGCATAAAAACATTTATTTGTTGAACAAATGAACACAGGTCTTTAGTTAGGTTCTGATCCTAGTACTTCATAGTTTGCAAATGAGATAGATAATTTTTTCATAGCCTTCATTTTGTCATCTGTGAAAGAGAGGGCTTTAGGTGTATTGATTTCTTAAGGATCCCTTTGCTTGAAATTCTGATTCTAGAATCTCAAATGGAAAATTTGTGTTCACATTGCACATGGTGTTTGGTTTTTGTTTTCAAAACTTTGAGCATTAAATCTCAACAGCTTATTTTCTTGCAGCACAGTGAAGAGTCCTTAAGAACGTATTACATTATGGGAAATGAGAAATAACTGCAGTGCAAGCCTGATGAATGTAATTCACCTTGGGGAATAGGTGTCACCCTGAGCAACACCAGTACTGTCTCCTCAAATATGAGCCAAAAGGTGTGTCTCAGGCAGTTTCGACGAGAGTTTCTCCCTACACTTCTAGAAATTTGCAAGACAAGTTTACAGAAATTACTCCTCTTTATTTCCCAATAAAGATAATGTGATAGATCTATAGAATATTAGAATAATCTTCTGGCCAGCGGAGGACTTGAGGGAAATAATTAGAATCCACACATTCTTTCCTTTTATGGAACAAATAAAATGTACAAACAATGTCCTTGTGGAATCCACTGTACTGGGCCAGCATGATATGGCTGTAATCTTAGAGTTGTGGTTTCCAAATTTAGCATGCTTGGGACAATTTCTTTTTGGTACTTTGCTGGTGAACAGGATATGTGATACCATTAATTTAGCCTTTATCAAAAACTAGTTCAAGACCAATAGCTCCTTCTAGAACACAACATTTTAGCAGAATAGAGCAATATTTCCCTAAGTAATAGGTCATATTTCACAGAGGAGTGTTAGTTTTCTGGGGTAGTGGGTATAATTTAAAAAAAGTGATAGGTAGATAGAAAGATAGGTAGGTAGGTAGATTAGATTAAATTGGATTAGATTTGATGAGATAGATAGGTTTTGTGTTCAGGGGAAAAGGAGGTTAAGCAAGCCTAAGTAGGTTTTTTGGTTGAAGGTCTTCTGAGAACTTCTAATGTGTCAATATGCCTTGTAGATCTCTAAGTGGCAGGGGCAGAGATTGGGGTACAGATTTCCCAAACGTATTTGTTTAAGAAACCTGCTTTTCTCCCCCAGAATCTTTTGTGGAACTTTTGCCTCATGAAACACAATTTCAGAAATAATTTATACACGATGACTGTGTAGAATGTTTTTCTTGTTAGGGTTTTCAGTTTAGGTAAGGCCGAGGCATTTTTTTAATAACACATTGAAAACTAGATATGATATCAAGAGAAAAAGAGTTATGCTTGGCTACTTAGAATGATGTATTATTTTTAATAAATTTGTATTTTCTGTCATCAGTATTACTATTCCTTGTAGGGTATTTTTTTATGCCCAACGCTAATATGCTATGACTTGGTAAAATTAAATTCCCCTAGGATTTAAATAACCAGATTAATAAATCGTGAGTTGTAGAGAGTCTTGGAATTGCCTGAATTGACATTAAAATATTTGTTTTGAAAAATGTATTTTTAACCTTGGTTTTACATAACCAAGGACATATACCACATTATAAATATTGTGATGGTTTATTTTTCCAAACTTTTCTGAATGTGGGGTACCCATTGAGGAGTAATGCACATCGCCAATGAATTTGTAAAAATTGGCATGATGAGTAGAATTGCAGAATTCAAAGATGATGATGATTATTTTTGAAACAGTGATGTTTCTAGAATTGTTAAATTATATATCAACATGTGTTAACTGCAACTTCTCATGTTTAATGATGTTTACAATTAATACAATACCATACTCGCCAGTATAAGACTAACAGTCATCATTAACTCAGAATAGATTCTTTGAAGTGGTTCAAAGGGCTTTTCATAATAAATAACTAGCCGCTAATCAGCTAATATAAAGTGGGTATTTTTTAGGATGTGAGAAGCACTGGTGTGTCTGATAAAACATATAATTTGGGTTAACAAAATGAGTTTGAATGATCCAGATTCTCTACCCCAAGTCAGAAAGAAGTCTGACATTCCAATGAAAGCTTTATTTAGACAGAGATGAGGAGTCTTTGAGATAACAGGCTTTGGACTGTGCTATCTTGAGTGTTAGAGCTGAGTAGTTTTTGTGGAATCCTTAAGTCCTTTTTACACTCTTTTATGAATGAATAGAATTAGTAAGAGATAAATAAATTTTCTCTTTTGGATTTCTTAACCAGTGGAAAAAATGTTGACTTTAAAAGTTCATAAAATCAAGTTTTGCCCAAGAATATGTTATGTCCACTTGTGAGGCCAGCCTGGTAGACCTCTGGGATCCTGTTCTGTTCACTCACACACCACTGAGATAAGGAGTGAAGTGTGGGCTAAATAGGGCTGAGGCTTGGGCAAGGGCGTTTCGAACAGAGCACCAGAGACATCAGCATCTCAAGGACGCTGTGGTACGAAAAAGGACGCCACATGAGTAAATTTTAAAAATAAATATTTTAAAGGGTAAAAATGAGGGTCCCTGTATTTGAGGATGTAAAAGATGAAACTGAAGAAGAAACAATAGGGGAAGAAGAAAATGAAGACCGGGTGAGTAAGAAAACATACTCATGACCAGCGTTTGTTCCTCTAAATTGATGATGAGAAAAATGTTCTCTTTCTTTTTTTTTTTTTTTTTCAAATAGGTCTTCTATAAGCCTGTTATTGAAGACTTAAGCATGGAATTGGCCAGAAAATGCACACAACTCATTAGTGATGTAAGTGGCTGGAGTACTTTCTGTCTTATTTTGCATTGCACCTGTGGTATTATTATGTTATAGAGGCATAGAGCTGTGGGGGAAACCCTGAAATCACCTTTTAAAACACAGTCGCTTTCCAGATCATGGAACAAAGTCCTGAAATTTTAAGTGATTTCGCCAAAGTCACCTATACAGAGAATTTCGGCTAGAGCAAGTCTCCTCATTCTTAATCCAGAATCCTGTCCCTTATGAGGTTTGCTGTCACTCTGGCATGAAATCATAAGACATTGAATTGCAGTATTTATTCCGTTTGAGAACTCCCAAAGATTTTAAAATGAATGTAATGATGTAATTTGTCTTGGGTGGCCCTCTATGTAAATGAGTAGTCATTTTTTAACATTTTGGGGCATTCTGAAGAATTTAATGGACTTGTCTTTCAGAACAGGAAAATGCATATATATATATATATATATATATCTATGCATATAACTTTTATTTACAATTCAAGATTTGTGGATTACCGAGCTGCTTGCTAAGGACCCTGATATTAGAGAAGGATATTAGTGCAAGGGGCATTTTTGTTGTGACATTTTTTAGTAACTGGGATTGGTCAATATTACGCTTCAAGGGAATCCCAGAATATATTGAATGATTGAACGTATAGTTTTATGTTAAATATGTAAGCTAGAATTCAAGAAGTACAAGGAAAAATGTTGCTCACCAGGAATGAGAATTTAGATGATCCTCATTAACGGTTCTAAGAGGATTGCTGGTCCAGAGGAAGGGTAACTCCTGTAGAGTGAATATGTGCCTGTGTCTTCATTTAGAGAGATGAGCACAATACTGGTTGTTTCTGTTGTTGATAATGAGCAAGATGATCAGAATGTTTTGTACGTTTGTTTTCAAAGGGAAGTCAGTCCTGGGCAGGAGGACAATGGGCTGGCACGTCCTCCAAAGTCAATCTGCCTGGGTTGACTCCACAATAACCTTGGAAAGGTTATGTAACCTGGCTGGGCTCCATCCCTCAGCTGTAACATTTATAATAAGATTAAATAATGGTAATGCATCTAAAATGCTGAATAAACTATCTGGAACATTGTGAGTACTCCATAAATGTTAGCTGTTATTAACTACTCTGTCTGTTACTTACTTTTACATCCATCCAGTCACAGTTTAGATATGACTGGCTCTTTCTGACAAACCAGAAGACAAGCATAAAGGATGGTGGTGGGAAATCATACCCTTTCCCATATACTTGACATGTGATGTAATTACCCTTTAAATTAAATATTTCTTTGTGCTATTACTTAATAGTCATTAGCTATTGTATGTGACAGTTCTTTGTAAATTGCAATAATAATAAAAAATGACAACAACAACAATAACAATATTGGCAACAGTTAAGATTTAGTGACTACTATGTGCAGGGATTGCAGCTTGCGAGGTAGGCACTATGCTTTTTCTCATTTTTGAAGTGAAGAGATAGACAGAGAGGTTCAGTACCTTGCCTGGGTCACACAGTTAAGCAGCGGCAGTAATATTTGAACACAAAGGCCTCCCTCTTACGCTGCCAAGTTATCTCTCACTGTAGATTTCCATGAAATGTCGTTCTTTGCCTTATTATTATTACGCTACTATTAGTAGTAGTAATGCTGCCTACTAAAACTCTAAGTTCCTAACCTCTTCCAGCTTTGATATATTTTTATTGAAGTGCAATTATAACTGAGCTAACTTGTGTTACATAAACCATCAGGACTAAAGTGGTAACTGTAGTTAGTAGGTGATTTTGTTGGAGTTGTTTTGGGTAAGATTGTTTATCAGTGACTTTAAAACCAATGTGTTGTGGGGGTGGTGCCTTTATCATTTTGCAAAAGCTTAAAGCCATACGTTTCACACCCATGTAGGTAAAATTAAACAGATAGGCATACTTTCTGTTTATTAGAGATATTTGTTGCATGGTAGAATGTACTACTTAAATATTTAGGACATTATTATTGTGGCTTAATTTATATCTGTGTTCACATTCACATTTTGCTTCCAAATAGAATTCTATACTTGCTGAGATACTTATTTAATTTTTAGATTTTTTCCTTTTCTTTTCCCCTGCCCTGCCCTGCCCTGTCCTTCCCTTCCCTGCCCTTCCCTTCCCTTCCTTTTATGACAGGGTCTCACTCTATTGCCCAGGCTGGAGTTCCGTGGTGTGACCACAGCTCACTGCAGTCTCAATCTCTTGGGCTCAAGTGATTCTCCAGCCTTAGCCTTCCAAGTAACTAGAACTACAAGTGTGTGCTACCGTGCCTGGCTAATTTTTTTATTTTATTTTATTTTTTGTAGAGGTGGAGTCTCACTGTGTTCCCCAGGCTGGTCTCAAACTCTTGGCTTCAAGTGATTCTCCTGCCTTGCTCTCCCAGAGCACTGGGATTACAGGTGTGAACCAGCAGGCTGGCCCTGCTTCGTTTTTATAGATGAGAGGGATAGTTTCATGGACTTCTCTTCATGGTGTGGCCTAATTATTACTCTTTGAACTTTTTCCAGCCTTCCTATGTCCTTAATAACCAAGATGTAATAATCAGAACTGTGCAGAGCGGTACAGATGTGGACGGTCTAGATCATGTGTAGAGTAGGATAATGTTTTGCTTAGCTTCTAGCACCCTTTATGATGCTATGAAGAGTTTCTTAGACTTGGGAGCTGCAGAAAGCTGTTAGATTAGCTTGATGATCTGTAGACCGTCAGAGCCATTTAATTCCTAATTTCTGACCTGTAGCCCCTAGCTTAGGACCCATCATCTTTAAATAATAGTTTGAATTATTTTAACCATACTAGGGCTAGATCTAATCTGTAGTTTTCTGCCCTCTTGCCTGGCCCTTTGAGAACTTCTGAAGTTCATCTCAGTTTGCCGTTTCCCTTACCGAGACAGCTTGGAGTCAGTTGACCTGTAGACACTGCTGTATCATCTCCTTGTCAGACAATTTGTAGAAATGTTAAGCAAGCTTGGCCTAGAGATCAGCCCTAGGAGGCCTGCACTGCTTCGAATTCTCCATAGAGAGAAATGTCAGTTTTTCAGGTCAAGTGGCTTCACTTTGGGAATCAGCATAAGGCATTTTTCTTTCTTTCTGTTTCTCCCCCATCCTAGTTTCTGCTTTGCACCTGCTCTACCAACATTATGGGGTTTCCCTCTGCACAACTCACTTCCCAGTCTTGAAGAACAGCTGGTCTTCTGAGGCAGCCTCTTTTATTTTTCTGTTAATCACATAATGCTATTATTTTCTCAGATATATTCTCGCAGATATACTTTCTCTCATGTTTAGTCCTGTTAGTCTAATCAAACAATATCTAATCAATTCCTTGACGAAGTTAAACCTATCCACTCTCTTGAGCACTCAGAATCAAGGATCTAGTAGCCTTCTGATGGGGAGTCATAAAAAAGATTGGGCAAAAGGGAATCTTTTGTATGTTTCTTGTAAATTAGGCAGAAAGAGCCTTCCACAGAGCAGGTGAACCACATCTGCATGCAGCCTCTCACTCCGTGTTTAGTTCAAGGCTCTTTAGGGTGTTCATCTGCATGGCAGCAGGAAGAATATTTTCCAGGCAAATGAACGTTGTTGTGGGTAAATCCTTTCAATGCCAAAAACGTTAAATTCTATGGTTACTCCTCCAGAGAAAGCTTAGATGGTATCAGAAAACCTGGGAGAGTGACCTTAGCTTTGACCAGCCCAGTTAAATAATAATGGAGCCATAATTCTTTCTACCATGGTTTATTGATTTTCACTTGTATGATTTCACTTGTGAAAAGGCTTTCCAGATACTCTCAGTTAAGAATGCTTATGAAAGTGTTCCTATTTCTCCACATCCTCTCCAGCACCTGTTGTTTCCTGACTTTTTAATGATCGTCATTCTAACTGGTGTGAGATGGTATCTCATTGTGGTTTTGATTTGCATTTCTCTGCACACCAACATGGCACATGTATACATATGTAACAAACCTGCACGTTGTGCACATGTACCCTAGAACTTAAAGTATAAAAAAAGAAAAAAAGAATGCTTGTGAAAGGAAAGAGCCTCAAACATCTCCATGTCTGTCATCTGATTTCAGCCTTTGGCTGATCTCATACTCATTCAAAGAAACTTGGCCAGGAGGAGGAAGCGACCCTGCACTAAATTCATCCTAAGTGTAATGAAGACATTGTGGGATTCATGGGTAAGGGCAAAAGAGAAGGTCAATGTTTGGGACATCTTAATGATCATGAAGTCATCAATTTTGCCCTTTTTGTTTTTCAGTGTGAAAATGAGTTGGGTTGTGTATTGGTTAGGATTGCGGATGAATGTAAAAACAGGAAAACTCTAACACAATGTCTTAACAAGTAGGTTTTTGTTTCCCCAGCCGCCACATATAGAGCCTGGAGGTAGGTAGTTCAGTCTGGATACTATGGATGTTATCAGTCTCCCAGGCTCCTTTCCTTCTATTCTGTCATCATTAGTATGGTGGCTTATTCCTTGGTAATGCATCATTGCCGCTGCCTTCCCTGTGATTGAGAAAGAAAAAGGTAGAAGACAGTGTCAAAGGGTTGTGCAGCATCTCTCCCTTTATATCAGAAATGCTAGAAGCACTTCTGGGAAGATTTCCACTAAAGTCGCAGAGCTTGTGGTGTCCCCAGGCCAAACACTGAATGGCATGACCATGCCTGGTTTAGATCAGTTTGTCCTCTGGGGCTGGGGCAGGAGCCGGGCTGCTCTCATTAATCCATCTGGGCTCTTTTAATAGGTGACAATGGGAGTGGCCAGTCAGTCTATCCAATAGGTGGTGTCAACCCAAGATTATAAGATGTAGACATGGTTGTAATAAAATATAGCCATCTATTCAGTGATTTTTAGGGTACATAAGATTTATTTCATTGACCAATATAGTTCCCTTTCAGCGATCATTTCCTATTATCTTGGCATAGGAAGGCTACTAATATGTAACTATTATTTATACAAATATTCCTTAAATATTTAAAAATCTAAGATTCTTTGCTTATTGTCATTTATATTGCACAATTCATTTGAAATCACAGGTGATTGTGTTACTTATAACAAATTGTACAATTTCTCTTGAATTGTACAATTGTAAAGGATCTTAAATTTTAAATACACCTTCAATGAAGATATACAAATATATGTATCTTTTAATAAAGACCCAAGGAAAAAAAACAACACAGTCCACAATTAAGACTGAACTATTTGTCTGCCTAACAGAAGAAGTAAATACCTCACCCTTATCCAGTCCTCCTGTCCTGAACATTCCGCATGTGTCAGACTTTATCAGGAGGCTGTAGCCACAAGCACATACCACTGCAGTGAAGAATGTGAATGTGATGGGGAATAGATGGTGGCAAAAGATAAAAATAATGAGTCAAACTTAAGCCTAATGATAGGCTATTTTCTCTCACACTTAATTATATAACGGAGATACTTTTTTCTCCGTATGATCAAAATAGCCTACTATTTATCATACTGCCATTAACAGTTTAATTACTAGTGGCTGAGGAGGGTGATTTGCAGGAACCTAAAATTATGGCTAATCTCTGAGAAGAAAAAAAAGTAATTTAGTGCTCAGATAAGATAAATATGTTCTCATGTTGATTTCATGAATAAAGCAAATGTTTAATGTGGCAGGCATCTGATATCCAAGAGTCACAGCAGTGAAATATGGCAATTTGAAATAACTTCACTTAATCCGTATCTAGTTCTACTGCAGGTTAAGTAATGCCCCTCAAATCAGGTTTGCATATGGGAAAATCTCCATGTACCATTAGTGTATAACATCAATATTATTCACGTCTTCTAAGAACCAGGTAATATATGCAATTCAACTCAACTTTTGGGTTATAATTAGGGAGAACATATAATTTATCATCTGAAACAGGAACACTTTTCCAGTCTAAGTATTTATGGTCTTGGGAGGATAAACATGACTATATTACAGAGTGATACAACTTTTAGCAAATTACCTCCATCTTCTCAAGGAGTCATCGTTTTGCCTCCCAGTTTCCAGATTGTGCGGCAATTAGTGTGACAGTGTGATTATTTTAGGTCCTTCTCTACATTTCCTGACTTCTTTTGGGCTGAAATGTCAACCTGGGTCTTCCCCCAGCCTAACAGTTCTGGCCTTTCCCCAAAGGGGAAGAGAGTGAGTCATTTGACTTGTGAGTTGCAGAGAAGAGATGAGCAGGCTTGGCTAAGCCTCACTGGGCTTTCTCTTGCTGATCTCCAGCAAGAAGACATTCTGGAATGATCTCTACCACATAGCAAGCCTTATGGGTAGGTTCAGCACTTCTCTGTACTGGGGAGGAGGATTGGGAAACCTATGGGTGCTCATAAATTGGGAGGAATTAGTAACAGGAAGCCCACGGTGGCCACAATTTAAGCCTCTTCTTCTAATCAAACATGTCTAGGTGGTAATGCTAATAGTGATCCCCATTTGATTTCTGCCTCTGCTTCTTAATTGGTCACATCTGTCATGCTGACTACTTATTTTCTACCTTGAGGTAGGCAGCTATGTTTCTGTTTGGCCAAAGGCTTAAGTGTCAAGGCTTAAAAGCAACAGAACACCAGGACACTTGTAGGAGTGAGATGGCACATGCTTGCTAATTGCACTGGGCAGGCTGGGTAAACAGGACCCATCATCCGGGGTGTTGATGCTTAACTGGACCCTCGCTTATCTAAAGAATGGTCTTTCCTCACTGTGCCTCATCATCTTTGCAATCCTGTGCTGGATATCCGTTTATTTAACTTGGCTTGTTTTGAGGCCCCTTTCACATTTGAGTATTTACTTCAGTAAATGGACTTTATCGACCTAATTCTCATTCAAAAAAGGCCATTAGAATTGTTTTCCTTTTTCTCTTCTTATGTAAATCATTCTCTTTTTTAGATCCATTATAAAGAAGAGTTTAAAAAGTCCAAGGATAAGTGTACATTTGTGACTGACACTCCTATGCTAAACCATGTAAAAAATATTGGTGCTTTTATTTCTGAGGTAAGGTATCAAAAGCTTGCAAACTGGCTTGCATTTTTCTTTTTCTTTTTATATAGATGAAAGTCTGTGCATTAAAGAGATGGAGAATACTATTTTCAAAAGCACTACTGAATGTTAGTAATAGCTACATAATTATCTAATGTGACGCACTATCATTTAACTCATATAGATTGACATATTTTACTATGTATGGTTTATATATTTTATTATACATGTCTATATTTTGACTCTAAATCTTTCTTATGTATATACAATTCCTCTTGAAAAGGCATCTTTTTATTCAATAAGTAGAAAGCACTGGCACAATGGTTCACTTTAGAAGTTCTATTATTTTGTTTCCTAATAGATATATTAGAGATAAATGACTGAATATCATTTTGGAAATAAAAAAGATTTACCAGTTTTCTAAAATGTGGTGTCTTTGATAAATAATGTTAAATAATTTAAACTATTTTGGAGTAGGATAAAATTCAGTTCAACAGTGATACCTATTATGAAACCACAGACTGAGGAATACGCCACATTCATTTTCCAGCTGAAAAATTATGTAGTTTCTTTCTGAAAGCATTTGGAACTACAGTTTATGTTGCATTGTAAAGCATAATGTTAACGATGATGATTTCTGTGATGAGGCATTACTGTAGTCTGTGAATAGATCACTTAGAAGAAATACGTTTGAAAAGAAAAGGAATGAAATTGTGTTGTAAATGACTGACCTCTAGTGTTTCATAAATTATGTTGGAAAAAGATCAACTGGATGTTCTTGGGATTATTTCTGCTAATGCGAAACAATTTTGAATGAAATCAGTACATTTTATTTCATTAGGTACCAGAATCCAAAGCGTGTGGTAGCCGAAGGCTTGCACAGGATCTGTGCTCAATAAATCAATACTCAAATCTAGCTCTGAGCAGGAAGAACATCAGGAACTCGTCTGCAGATAATGGAAGAACACAGTTTGTTTGTCTTAGCTGTGTTCCGTTATCCTGTGCAGATAAATACTTGATGTTCTCCATTATTGATTATGTTTCCTGAAGGAGTTAATTGCAGAGCAAAATATTGGAAGTGAGCAATCTATTATGTTCCCTTGAACCTTAGTTTTCCCAAGAGGAAAGAGTGTTTGTCTTTGGAGCAGTGATTGAGATGACTTACAGACAGTGCAGGTTAGAGGTGGGTAGGCACATAAACAACCAAAAAGCACTCCACCCTCCCCCGGGACAGGAGGAGGCTGAGAAGACCTGAATAAAAGAACGCTGTCCTTTGTCAAGTTCTAGATAGTAGATTCTAACGACTTGTATTTTCTGGAACAACTCGAATTGCTTGCTCACTCATCCAGCATGAAACTGTCAATATACACAAATAGATTTACTTTTAGACATGTGCTTGTGTTTAAATAGAAAGACAGCCGTTATGTCCCTGCATGTCTCATTGAAAGCGTTCTCTATGATAAATTGGGTTTATTTCTATCTCTTCAGAATATGTTTGTCAGCTCCAGTATCTAAAATTAAAATGGTCTGCAGATTTTAAAATCAATTCTGTTTTGGAAGAAAGTTTCTTCTTTTCTTCTTACATTCACAATTTAAAAAAAAAATGGAAGTTTATTTATTAATTTTTTTCCTGTTTTTTTTCCCCCAGGCAAAATATAAAGGCACCATTAAAGCAGATCTTTCTAATTCTCTTTATAAGCGGATGCCAGCCACGATTGACAGTGTTTTTGCAAGAGAAGTTACACAGCTCCAGAGTGAGGTGGGCTTTTTCTAAAGTGTTTCTTAATTATGTAGATAAAACATATAACTAGAAAGATTTACTTAGCATTTTAATAAAATATCTTCATCATGGGTGTTAAATACCAAATGAAAGTTGAAAGCAACTGATTAATGTGCTGTCAGTAGTTGCTGTTGAAATTGCAGAAAATGGAAAGGACATGCAGGTTTATGTCAGTCACGTGCTACTGTTTTCTGAGTCCCTTTCAACGCAATTTATAGAGCAAATCTTAATCTCATTTAGACAGCTTACATGGATGAAATTCTCATAGTAAATATTAAACTATTCTCTAATTTCCTATATGATCCCTCAGTAGAGAATATTTGAATAGCTTGCTAAAAGCCACATAAAGAGATAATGGGGCTGGACACTCTGGCTCAGGCCTGTAATCCCAGTACTTCAGGAGGCCAAGGTGGGTAGATTGCTTGAGCTCAGGAGTTCAAGACAAGCCTGGGCAACATGGCAAAAGCTGGTCTCTGCCAAAAATACAAAAATTAGCCATGCGTTGGCATATACCTGTGGTGCCAACTACTCAGGAGGCTGAGGTGGGAGGATTGCTTGAGCCTGGGAAGTTGAGGCTGCAGTGAACCAAGATCATGCCACTGCACTCCAGCTACAGCAACAGAGTGAGACTCTGTCTCAAAAAAAAAAAAAAAAAAAAAAAAAAGATAATGGTTAAATTCAGTATCTACAGATCTGCTTCATCAATTAAACAAGTGGTTCCTGAATTTCCTTTTCTGTGGATTGTGTTTTTCCTTTAGGATATCTCAGGCTACCAAAAAGAGCCCCTATCAGGTGGAAGTTACAATTTGGTGATTGCCAGTTGCAGAGGAACTTAAGAATTGTCATCATGTAAACTCATTTTGAATCCAGAAGGGTTTAAGAGTAATTTTCTCTTTGTAGCATATCAACACATAAGGCATTCTTAATCTATTGCATTTCCTAAAACAGAATTTCTAAATGGAATGTTTCACCTCTTTCTGGTTCATCTTAATGTTGTGTTTTCTTCACAGAACAATCAAATTTGGGGATGTTATTTTGTTAATCTATTCTTTAGCTCTCAGCTACACAAGAGCAGGGACCTCATCTGTCTTGTTCCTTGCTCTGATCTCGGAAGAGTTCCTGGCACACAGAGAGTGCTCAGTAAATACTCGTAACATGGATTTTGTGGAATTTTAAAATTTTCTTTCCAAGGATATGCTTCCTTTTACATAGTTTGTATTCTTCATTTCACATATTAGGTTAATAATAGTAAACACACAGAAGTTGTTCTATGCATTTCACGTGTATTTATGCCAGTCAGTCCTCACAACAACGCAATGAGGTGTCCCCAGTTTAGAGTTGTGGAGACTGAAGCACAGAGAGGTTAAGTCAGTTGGCCAAAGTGGCACAGCCAGTAAATGGCAGCACCGGTACATGAATATGGGCAGTATGGCCCCAGAGTCTAGGTTTTTAACCACACACTATGCTATATATTTTCCTACCATTTCCAACCCTCTTTTTCTTATTAAGTAAGTTTACTTCTTTCCCCAGAATTTCCCCCAGAATCTCTCTTTTTTTTTAGATGGAGTCTTGCTTGCTCACCCAGGCTGGAGTGCAGTGGCGATCTCAGCTCACTGCAACCTCTGCCTCCTGGGTTCAAGTTATTCTCATGCCTCAGCCTCCTGAGTAGCTGGCGTTACAGGCGCACACTACCACACCTAGCTAATTTTTTTTTTTTTTTTTTAGTAGAGACAGGGTCTCGCCATGTTGGCCAGGCTGGTCTCGAACTCCTGACCTCAGGCGATCTGCCAACCTCAGCCTCCCAAAGTGCAGGGGTTACAGGTGTGAGCCACTGTGCCACACCTTTCCCCAGAATCTTTTTATTTTTAAGTAGAGATACCTAGATAATCTTAATTTTAAATTTTTTTTTGTTTGTTTTAAGTTCTGGGGTACATGTGCAGCATGTGCAGATTTGTTACATAGGTAAATATGTGCCATGGTGATTTGCTGCACCTATTTAATATCAACCCATCCCCTAGGTATTAAGCACAGCATGCATTGGCTATTTTTAAGTAGTCTGAAAATACATTACTCTTGAAAAGTGCTGAGCATAGTTATTCTTTGCAGAACACCTTTAAGTATTTCACTATTACAAATTTAAATGTCCACTGTGTACCTGACTTGGCAGTAAACTAATCTCAGTTATGCAACATGCAGCTTAAAATATATGATGTCAAGGTTCTGCATGGGTGACTGTGACTAATATGCCCTTTATTTTTTCCTGCCAATATCTGGCCACCTAAGCACTTGCTGATAATGTGGGTTACTTTAAAAAGCAGATAATTACAACCCAACACTTGATATGTGACAAGCAACAATTAAGCAATAAAGAAAGAAAAGGAAAACAATCTATTATTGCTTTTATACTTCCTTGGGAAGGTAACTTTTCTGATATTTGCATCCTCATTTCTTTGGAAGCACATAATAGCTCTCAACTTCTTATAGCATAAATAGGTCTATAATACACAAATCCCTGCCACATAGAACTTAACATGAAAAATAATCCAGGTTGTGTATTTTGGAATCTATCATTTGTCAGAATAGGTTCCCACTGACATTGTTAACATGTTATCCTATACTAAAATAGACACCACTGGGAAAGATACATATGCACTCACTTTCTAGCATTGCTTTCCATTGTTGTAATTAGTCACTGAACTTGTTAATAAAGAAAAACCTGGATTCTGAATAAGGTAGCTATTTCAAAGATTTATGCAACTGTCATAACATTTCTTTAGATTTATGTACATCAATGTTGTTATTGTTAAAATTGTGATTCTTAGAGTTTACCTAATAACAAGAGGGGCAAGAAAGTAGAAGAACTATTTGACAGTATCTGTGATAATTAAACAACTAAACATTTACTGTGTCCAAATAGTATCAGATTTGTGATATCCTAAATTGGAGTATTGGATGAATTCAGAAATTTAATGACATTCTGGGTTCTAATGAAAAGTCTCTTCAACTTTTGACAAATTATTAGAACAAACTATTATCTTAAAGTCAATTTGCAAACACTCTCAGATGCTTAAATTCAAACTAGAATGATAAGGTAAAGTTAGCTAGATGAACACTGACAGAAAATGCCTGAAAGGAAGAAATACCAGAAAAAGAGAGAAGTGTAGAGTTTTTAGAAGGCCATTTTATTAGCTATCCCCTGTTAACAATTTTATAAGCATAGATTACAAAGAAAGCTTCTGAAAATGAAATGGGCCATGCCATGAGGTGGCGAGATCCTTCTCATCAGGGCTGTTTCAGGCACAAAGGCTAAATAATGCCTTATCATAGAAGCAATTCAGGCTACTCAGGCATTGGAACTGCAGCTTAATGAGAGTCTATGTGTCATCCGCAGTGGTCACAGGATTCTGTTTCAGAAGTCCAGAGGTGTCTATGCTATGGGAATAAAAGCTTATTTACCTGTGTCACATAAAATGTAATGTAAGTTATGTTATTGTTCTGATCGTCTTTGTAGCATCCTATGCTATGTTGTTAGAAATAACCATCAAGTAGAGTTAAGGAGCCAAATAAATCATACTTTTCAGAGGCAAAGCCATTATTTTAATTTTCATTCTTTTTTTTTTTTTACTCTTTCTTTTTTTATTTAAGTATTTGTCTTTTTTTTAAATTTATTTATTATTATTATACTTTAAGTTGTAGGGTACATGTGCATAACGTGCAGGTTTGTTACATATGTATACTTGTGCCATGTTGGTGTGCTGCACCCATCAACTCGTCATTTACATCAGGTATAACTCCCAATGCAATCCCTCCCCCCTCCCCGCTCCCCATGATAGGCCCTGGTGTGTGATGTTCCCCTTCCTGAGTCCAGGTGATCTCATTGTTCAGTTCCCACCTATGAGTGAGAACATGCGGTGTTTGGTTTTCTGTTCTTGTGATAGTTTGCTAAGAATGATGGTTTCCAGCTGCATCCATGTCCCTACAAAGGACACAAACTCATCCTTTTTTATGGCTGCATAGTATTCCATGGTGTATATGTGCCACATTTTCTTAATCCAATCTGTCACTGATGGACATTTGGGTTGATTCCAAGTCTTTGCTATTGTGAATAGTGCTGCAATAAACATACGTGTGCATGTGTCTTTATAGCAGCATGATTTATAATCCTTTGGGTATATCCCCAGTAATGGGATGGCTGGGTCATATGGTACATCTAGTTCTAGATCCTTGAGGAATCGCCATACTGTTTTCCATAATGGTTGAACTAGTTTACAATCCCACCAACAGTGTAAAAGTGTTCCTATTTCTCCACATCCTCTCCAGCACCTGTTGTTTCCTGACTTTTTAATGATCGCCATTCTAACTGGTGTGAGATGGTATCTCATTGTGGTTTTGATTTGCATTTCTCTGATGGCCAGTGATGATGAGCATTTTTTCATGTGTTTGTTGGCTGTATGAATGTCTTCTTTTGAGAAATGTCTATTCATATCCTTTGCCCACTTTTTGATGGGGTTGTTTGTTTTTTTCTTGTAAATTTGTTTGAGTTCTTTGTAGGTTCTGGATATTAGCCCTTTGTCAGATGAGTAGATTGCAAAAATTTTCTCCCATTCTGTAGGTTGCCTGTTCACTCTGATGGTAGTTTCTTTTGCTGTGCAGAAGCTCTTTAGTTTAATGAGATCCCATTTGTCAATTTTGGCTTTTGCTGCCGTTGCTTTTGGTGTTTTAGACATGAAGTCTTTGCCCATGCCTGTGTCCTGAATGGTACTACCTAGGTTTTCCTCTAGGATTTTTATGGTATTAGGTCTAACATTTAAGTCTCTAATCCATCTTGAATTAATTTTCGTATAAGGAGTAAGGAAAGGATCCAGTTTCAGCTTTCTACTTATGGCTAGCCAATTTTCCCAGCACCATTTATTAAATAGGGAATCCTTTCCCCATTTCTTGTTTCTCTCAGGTTTGTCAAAGATCAGATGGCTGTAGATGTGTGGTATTATTTCTGAGGACTCTGTTCTGTTCCATTGGTCTATATCTCTGTTTTGGTACCAGTACCATGCTGTTTTGGTTACTGTAGCCTTGTAGTATAGTTTGAAGTCAGGTAGCGTGATGCCTCCAGCTTTGTTCTTTTGACTTAGGATTGTCTTGGAGATGCGGGCTCTTTTTTGGTTCCATATGAACTTTAAAGCAGTTTTTTCCAATTCTCTGAAGAAACTCATTGGTAGCTTGATAGGGGGGGATGGCACTGAATCTATAAATTACCTTGGGCAGTATGGCCATTTTCACGATATTGATTCTTCCTATCCATGAGCATGGTATGTTCTTCCATTTGTTTGTGTCCTCTTTTATTTCACTGAGCAGTGGTTTGTAGTTCTCCTTGAAGAGGTCCTTTACATCCCTTGTAAGTTGGATTCCTAGGTATTTTATTCTCTTTGAAGCAATTGTGAATGGAAGTTCATTCATGATTTGGCTCTGTGTTTGTCTGTTATTGGTGTATAAGAATGCTTGTGATTTTTGCACATTAATTTTGTATCCTGAGACTTTGCTGAAGTTGCTTATCAGCTTAAGGAGATTTTGGGCTGAGACAATGGGGTTTTCTAAATATACAATCATGTCATCTGCAAACAGGGACAATTTGACTTCTTCTTTTCCTAACTGAATACCCTTGATTTCTTTCTCTTGCCTGATTGCCCTAGCCAGAACTTCCAACACTATGTTGAATAGGAGTGGTGAGAGAGGGCATCCCTGTCTTGTGCCAGTTTTCAAAGGGAATTTTTCCAGTTTTTGCCCATTCAGTATGATATTGGCTGTGGGTTTGTCATAAATAGCTCTTATTATTTTGAGGTACGTTCCATCAATACCGAATTTATTGAGCGTTTTTAGCATGAAGGGCTGTTGAATTTTGTCAAAAGCCTTTTCTGCATCTATTGAGATAATCATGTGGTTCTTGTCTTTGGTTCTGTTTATATGCTGGATTATGTTTATTGATTTGCAAATGTTGAACCAGCCTTGCATCCCAGGGATGAAGCCCACTTGATCATGGTGGATAAGCTTTTTGATGTGTTGTTGAATCCGGTTTGCCAGTATTTTATTGAGGATTTTTGCATCGATGTTCATCAGGGATATTGGTCTAAAATTCTCTTTTTTTGTTGTGTCTCTGCCAGGCTTTGGTATCAGGATGATGTTGGCCTCATAAAATGAGTTAGGGAGGATTCCCTCTTTTTCTATTGATTGGAATAGTTTCAGAAGGAATGGTACCAACTCCTCCTTATACCTCTGGTAGAATTCAGCTGTGAATCCATCTGGTCCTGGACTTTTTTTGGTTGGTAGGCTATTAATTATTGCCTCAATTTCAGAGCCTGCTATTGGTCTATTCAGGGATTCAACTTCTTCCTGGTTTAGTCTTGGAAGAGTGTAAGTGTCCAGGAAATTATCCATTTCTTCTAGATTTTCCAGTTTATTTGCGTAGAGGTGTTTATAGTATTCTCTGATGGTAGTTTGTATTTCTGTGGGGTCGGTGGTGATATCCCCTTTATCATTTTTAATTGCGTCGATTTGATTCTTCTCTCTTTTCTTCTTTATTAGTCTTGCTAGTGGTCTGTCAATTTTGTTGATCTTTTCAAAAAACCAACTCCTGGATTCATTGATTTTTTGGAGGGTTTTTTGTGTCTCTATCTCCTTCAGTTCTGCTCTGATCTTAGTTATTTCTTGCCTTCTGCTAGCTTTCGAATGTGTTTGCTCTTGCTTCTCTAGTTCTTTTAATTGCGATGTTAGAGTGTCAATTTTAGATCTTTCCTGCTTTCTCTTGTGGGCATTTAGTGCTATAAATTTCCCTCTACACACTGCTTTAAATGTGTCCCAGAGATTCTGGTATGTTGTATCTTTGTTCTCATTGGTTTCAAAGAACATCTTTATTTCTGCCTTCATTTCGTTATGTACCCAGTAGTCATTCAGGAGCAGGTTGTTCAGTTTCCATGTAGTTGAGCGGTTTTGATTGAGTTTCTTAGTCCTGAGTTCTAGTTTGATTGCACTGTGGTCTGAGAGACAGTTTGTTATAATTTCTGTTCTTGTACATTTGCTGAGGAGTGCTTTACTTCCAATTACGTGGTCAATTTTGGAGTAAGTACGATGTGGTGCTGAGAAGAATGTATATTCTGTTGATTTGGGGTGGAGAGTTCTATAGATGTCTATTAGGTCTGCTTGCTGCAGAGATGAGTTCAATTCCTGGATATCCTTGTTAACTTTCTGTCTCGTTGATCTGTCTAATGTTGACAGTGGAGTGTTGAAGTCTCCCATTATTATTGTATGGGAGTCTAAGTCTCTTTGTAAGTCTCTAAGGACTTGCTTTATGAATCTGGGTGCTCCTGTATTGGGTGCATATATATTTAGGATAGTTAGCTCTTCCTGTTGAATTGATCCCTTTACCATTATGTAATGGCCTTCTTTGTCTCTTTTGATCTTTGATGGTTTAAAGTCTGTTTTATCAGAGACTAGGATTGCAACCCCTGCTTTTTTTTGTTCTCCATTTGCTTGGTAAATCTTCCTCCATCCCTTTATTTTGAGCCTATGTATGTCTCTGCGTGTGAGATGGGTCTCCTGAATACAGCAGACTGATAGGTCTTGACTCTTTATCCAGTTTGCCAGTCTGTGTCTTTTAATTGGAGCATTTAGTCCATTTACATTTAAGGTTAAGATTGTTATGTGTGAACTTGATCCTGCCATTATGATATTAACTGGTTATTTTGCTCGTTAGTTGATGCAGTTTCTTCCTAGCCTTGATGGTCTTTACATTTTGGCATGTTTTTGCAATGGCTGGTACCGGTTGTTCCTTTCCATGTTTAGTGCTTCCTTCAGGGTCTCTTGTAAGGCAGGCCTAGTGGTGACAAAATCTCTAAGCATTTGCTTATCTGTAAAGGATTTTATTTCTCCTTCACTTATGAAACTTAGTTTGGCTGGATATGAAATTCTGGGTTTAAAATTCTTTTCTTTAAGAATGTTGAATATTGGCCCCCACTCTCTTCTGGCTTGGAGAGTTTCTGCCGAGAGATCTGCTGTGAGTCTGATGGGCTTCCCTTTGTGGGTAACCCGACCTTTCTCTCTGGCTGCCCTTAAGATTTTTTCCTTCATTTCAACTTTGGTGAATCTGGCAATTATGTGTCTTGGAGTTGCTCTTCTCGAGGAGTATCTTTGTGGCGTTCTCTGTATTTCCTGGATTTGAATGTTGGCCTGCCCTACTAGGTTGGGGAAGTTCTCCTGGATGATATCCTGAAGAGTGTTTTCCAACTTGGTTCCATTTTCCCCCTCACTTTCAGGCACCCCAATCAGACGTAGATTTGGTCTTTTTACATAATCCCATACTTCTTGCAGGCTTTGTTCATTTCTTTTTCTTCTTTTTTCTTTTGGTTTCTCTTCTCGCTTCATTTCATTCATTTGATCCTCAATCGCTGATACTCTTTCTTCCAGTTGATCGAGTCGGTTACTGAAGCTTGTGCATTTGTCACGTATTTCTCGTGTCATGGTTTTCATCTCTTTCATTTCGTTTATGACCTTCTCTGCATTAATTACTCTAGCCATCAATTCTTCCACTTTTTTTTCAAGATTTTTAGTTTCTTTGCGCTAGGTACGTAATTCCTCCTTTAGCTCTGAGAAATTTGATGGACTGAAGCCTTCTTCTCTCATCTCGTCAAAGTCATTCTCCATCCAGCTTTGATCCGTTGCTGGCGATGAGCTGCGCTCCTTTGCTGGGGGAGATGCACTCTTATTTTTTGAATTTCCAGCTTTTCTGCCCTGCTTTTTCCCCATCTTTGTGGTTTTATCTGCCTCTGGTCTTTGATGATGGTGATGTACTGATGGGGTTTTGGTGTAGGTGTCCTTCCTGTTTGATAGTTTTCCTTCTAACAGTCAGGACCCTCAGCTGTAGGTCTGTTGGAGATTGCTTGAGGTCCACTCCAGACCCTGTTTGCCTGGGTATCAGCAGCAGAGGCTGCAGAAGATAGAATATTTCTGAACAGCGAGTGTACCTGTCTGATTCTTGCTTTGGAAGCTTCCTCTCAGGGGTGTACTCCACCCTGTGAGGTGTGGGGTGTCAGACTGCCCCTAGTCGGGGATGTCTCCCAGTTAGGCTACTCAGGGGTCAGGGACCCACTTGAGCAAGAGTCTGTCCCTTCTCAGATCTCAACCTCCGTGTTGGGAGATCCACTGCTCTCTTCAAAGCTGTCAGACAGAGTCGTTTGCGTCTGCAGAGGCTTCTGCTGCGTTTATTGTTTACTGTGCCCTGTCCCCAGAGGTGGAGTCTACAGAGACAGGCAGGTTTCCTTGAGCTGCTGTGAGCTCCACCCAGTTCGAGCTTCCCAGCAGCTTTGTTTACCTACTTAAGCCTCAGCAATGGCGGGCGCCCCTCCCCCAGCCTCGCTGCTGCCTTGCCGGTAGATCACAGACTGCTGTGCTAGCAATGAGGGAGGCTCCGTGGGCGTGGGACCCTCCCGGCCAGGTGTGGGATATGATCTCCTGGTGTGCCTGTTTGCTTAAAGCGCAGTATTGGGGTGGGAGTTACCCGATTTTCCAGGTGTTGTGTGTCTCAGTTCCCCTGGCTAGGAAAAGGGATTCCCTTCCCCCTTGCGCTTCCCAGGTGAGGCAATGCCTCGCCCTGCTTCAGCTCTCGCTGGTCGGGCTGCAGCAGCTGACCAGCACTGATTGTCTGGCACTCCCCAGTGAGATGAACCCAGTACCTCAGTTGAAAATGCCAAAATCACCGGTCTTCTGTGTCGCTCGCGCTGGGAGTTGGAGACTGGAGCTGTTCCTATTCGGCCATCTTGCTCCGCCCCCCTAATTTTCATTCTTGACCTCCTTGGCCCGTAAACTTTAATTTAGAGATCTATGAATTTTCTGAAAGCGAGGGCAGAGAGAAGCTTCAGGGCATCTGTGAAACCCCCAATTTCAATGCCAAATTTGGCCAGGTGCTGTGGCTCATGCCTGTAATCCCAGAACTTTGGAAGGCTGAGGCAGGCAGATCTCTTGAGCCCAGGAGTTCAAGACCAGCCTGGGCAACATCGTGAGACTCTATCTCTAAAATAAATGAATAAATAAGTAAATGCCAAAAAATTCTGTAAGTTAAACATAAATGTACATTTTATCTGTATACATATGAAATATAAAATATGCTATAAGATCAAAAATGTAAAATAAATGTATTTATCACTTATATAAACATAAAGTGTATATGACTATTGCAAGTGGACTCCTGTCTCCAAGTTCCTAATAACATGGCAATCTTAGTTCTCAAAATATGAAGAAAACAGCATTAATCTAGGGAAATGCCATACAATAATGACAAATCCTAAGAAATCAAATTTATCAGCAAATTTATTAGCTTGACACAATTTTCCATTAGCTATTTTAAGGAAGAAAATTAATATGATAAATTAAAGTTCAGCTCCCTCCAATTTGATGTAATCTTAATTCTAAAGTGGTACTTAGTAGCGGCTATAAATGAAATGATGATTTTAATGCTGCAAGTAGAAAATTACATAGTCTTTTAAAGAAAGAGTGCTTTTTAAAATTGTGCTTGATGACTCATCATTTCTATGATAACCCACAAAATGATCAGCTGCATTGTGTTACATTTATATAGTCACAAGTATATGATAGTATGTCTTGAAGTACAAAATAAACCAGGCAACCATGAAAAAGGAAATAGGCATATACTACTTCTTTTCATTTAAGACGAAGGAGCAAATCTCATAGAAGTTTTTCCTTGGCTTTATAGACTTGGGTACCCATTAAACTCCTCCTTCCCCTACCTCCGAGTTATAACACGGAATGTAATAGAACTGAGATAATGGACTTTCTCCACCTGAATGGAGGTTTTTAAAGGGTTCCCTGCTTAACATAATTAATTGGTGAAAATGTAAAGATGCAGTCTCCAGAGGGAGATATCTTGATGGAGTATATTGATGGACAGACTCTAACAAGATGAATTATCCCTGGAACAACGTGAGGTGCTGCTTCTGAGTCCTGGTAACCAACCAAATCCACAGGATTTGAGGCAGAAACATGGCTGGGCGAGACTTAATAAGACTTAAAGTTATCAGTTGACAGAAGTCTCAGCATAGCTATCAAAAGAAAAATGTTGTGATCTATGCATATGTTAATAACGTTTAGCATAGGGGAGGTGATAACCTGGATTAAATCTAACAGTTCTAATTAAGATTGGTCCGACCATTGTGAGCACCTTAAGAAAGAGATTGATAAATTGGGATTTGGGCTGAAGAGAGCATGTAAGGCGTTCAGGAGTACAGCACTTTAATCCATACTGCGAGTCTGGAGGAACAGAAGTCATTGCCGACTGTCTTCCCACATTGGAAGCTCTGTCTCATGAACTAGGCTCTTTTCATATGGCCACATAGATGCAGCTAGGGGGAGATAGACGGGGGTTTCAGTAAAGAAAGAACTTTTAACCTGAGCTTTCAGAATTTAGAGACTGTTGTGGCCCAGGTTGAGTTCTCTTTCAGTGGAAGTTTTTGAAAAACTAGATGGGGGTCTGTCCAGAGAGGGGATTTAAACATTGATAGTTATACCAGATGACATTTTTTTTGGATGATGAGATTCAATGACTTTAGTTGTAAAAATCAGACTTATAATGATCACATTAATCCTTTAAATAGGTTTATTATCCAAGTTGAATGGGTGGTTAATACTGTTTATAAAAGCCAATGAAGGGTTTAAGCTCACAAGAATGTTTAGTAAACTCATTTATTCATCTGTTCACTAAACATTTATTGCGTTTCTACTCTGTCATTCACTTTGATAGGCACAGGATAAAAAGATGTGTGAGATAGGCATGCACTCAAGGAGCTCATATTGGTAAAAACTTTCTCCTTAAGTTTAATTTTATATATTCTTTGCATTGAAAACTAGATCTTGTTTTGTTGTTGGTAAAGCCTATTCTAGTTTTTCTTTTTCTTTCTCTTTCTCCTTTCCTTTCCTTTCATTTCCTTTAGTTTCCACTTCTCTTCTCTTTTCTCATTCTTTCCTTTCTTCTCTTCCCTTCTCTTTCTCTCTCTCCTTCCTTCCTTCCTTTTCTTTCCTTTTTTCTTTCTTTTTTTCTTTCCTTTCTTTCTCCTTCTCTTCTCTTCTCTTCTCTTCTCTTCTCTTCTTTTCTTTTCTGTCACAGGATCTTACCCTATCACTCAGGCTGGAATGCCATGACTCACTGCAGCCTCGACTTGCTGGGATCAGGCAATCCTCCTGCCTCAGCCTCCCATGTAGCTGGGACAACAGCCATGTGCCACCATACCTGGTTTCGTTTTGATATTTTGTAGAGATGGGGCCTCACTTTGTCATGATCAAGCCTCCCTCTTTGACTTCTAATTACACGCATGAGCCACTGAGCCCAACCTACTTTTTCTTTCTTAAGTTGCCATTTTTCTCATGTCAAGTAATTCCAACTCCATTTAACATCCTTTTAGTATTAAACTTTTAATATATTTTAAAATTAATATTGCCTTTCTGTCCTTCATTTGTTATTGTTTTATTCTCATTCTTTTAGCTATTCATTTATTTATTTATTCATTCACTGAGCAGTATTTTGTGCCAGGCACTCCTCTGGGTTCTGAGGATTCAGTGAACATAACAGTTGTGTTTAGTAAGGGAAGATGGATAAGTAATTATACATAAACTAAACAAAGTAATTAAACATTATGAAGGAAATAAATAGGTTAATAATATCAATGGAGACCAAGGGGATAACTTGGTTTCTGTCTTTGGGTTCCTCTTTAATTTCCAACTTTGTGGTTGAGTTTGGTTACATCTACTTCTGAGATATCTTTCTCATATCCCCTCTCCATCCTAGTATGGAGGAAATTCAACATAGTGGTTAGGGATGGCATTGGTCCATTTCCCTAGTGGAGGCCAAGACTTGACATATCTGAGAATTTTGCCTGCATGCTATATTTTCTCCCAAAGGTTTGTGCATTTGATGAAGCTTATATTATCCTATAGCTGTGCCTACATAAAATCAGACACAATCATTTGAAAACTAACAGTTTACTTTCAAATATCCTATAATTCCCCTCTAATTGTTTTCCCAAGATTTAAATCTTTGACATCTATACCCCAGAAAGCTCTTGGATGTGGATGATTTCCCAAAACTGCACCCAAGGTTTAAGCTAGAAGAATAAAAATGGAAATTCCATCTTTGGTCAAGGACATTTTGAAATAGACAACAAAGAGTTAGAATTAGGAATCTGAACAGAAGCACAAAGATGAATGCATTGTGGATACTGTCTTGTTACAGAGATTTAGGCAAATTAACTATCAGTGGTGGTATTCAAATATATAAAGTCCTAGCAAAACACTGAAATTTAGCGGGCAAGAATTTATACACCTCTAAATGGGACTAACAATTATTTGTGTTTTTCAGGTGGCCTACAAGCAGAAACATGATGCTGCCAAAGGATTCTCAGATTATGCCCACATGAAGGAGCCCCCTGAGGTTAAACATGCCATGGAGGTCAATAAACACCAGAGTAATGTAAGGAAGCTCATTTCTCATGATTTTCTAGTGAATTGTAGTTAAGTCATATCAAGGCTTATGATTATTTTGCTGAAATTTAAATATTACAACAGCCCTATTGAAAAAAGACTTTAATATTTCTTATCAGTCAGAGGTACATCTGAATTATTCTATCCACAGTCATTAACACCTTGCCGAATACCTTTATGTTATCGGGCCCTTTCAGGCATTGGAACTTTGCTTTGTACAAGACAAATGTAGATTCTTTAGACCTATTGGGTTATCAAGCATTTCCAGAGCTTCCTTGACTTGATGTTGAAGCTCATGGCTTGTAAGTCTAGAATCACAGAAGAACTGGAAGAAAGGGCATGAGGAATCAATGGCACACAGAAGGATCATTCACTAACACCAGCTATATTGTACCTACTACTGTTTTCTCTTTTCTTTTCTTTTTTTTTTTTTGAGACAGACCCTTGCTTTGCCACCCAGGCTGGAGTGCAGTGGCGTGATCTCGGCTCACTGCAACCTGTGCCTCCCGGGTTCAAGCAATTCTCTGCCTCAGCCTCCCGAGTAGCTGGGATTACAGGTGCCCACAACCACACCTGGCTAATTTTTGTATTTTTAGTAGAAACGGAGTTTCACCATCTTGGCCAGGCTGGTCTTGAACTCCTGACCTTGTGATCCACCTGCCTCAGCCTCCCAAAGTGCTGGGGTTACAGGCATGAGCCACCGTGCCTGGCCTATAGTTTCTTTTAGGATGTTTGTAAGAACAAATGGTCCAACCTAAGACCCATGGGAAATATGACAGCAATAGATGCCAAATGGCTGACTTTAAAGCCAAAGTGGAGGAAGTCAGTCTGTAGAAAATCAGTTTCTTCTTTGGTAAAAGTTAGCAGTTGCATCAAGGTTTGCGTGCATTTGCTCAATTACCACCACCATCCTGGTGGCCTAGAAGAGTAATTTCTTCCTGGAATTGTAGGGGAAGCTTTTTAAAATCTCCTCATCCTGACTTTTCTCTCCAAAAGGAATGTGTGAACTGTTGGTCAGGTTCTTTATGCATTAAAATCAGTTAAGATAAAGTGCCTGTCTTTTTTGGGTCAAGAAACTCCCTTTCTTGGAAAAGTAACGGAAGTCCAGTTGTCATCTCACATAGAGTCTGTTCTGCCACTTAGTCCCTTTATGGAGTGGTGCTTGGCTGACCATGTGCCCCTGTAGCCCCACTGTGCAGAGTGTTTTTCGCAGAATGGCAGCTGTTATTTGACATTAAATTGCAGTAAGCCAATGTTTAAGTAAAAAAGTGGAATGAGGTTTTACTTTTTAACCCAAATATACAAACATATGCCAATAGCAGAGCACTTTTCTAAGATAGTTTAAGATTGCTAGGAGATGAAGAAGCTACATGTCTATAATTATTTTAAGGGTTCTTTTAAGGGGATGCTTTATAAGAACTGTTTGCTTAAGGATGACTGTAATAATCATAATAACTACCACTTACTGAGCACAGCCATGCACCAGGAACTATGCCAAGACTTTGATCATTTCCGATTCTCATGAAAACCCTGTTCTGATCCTTATTTTGTAGATGAGGAAAATGAGACTAAGAAATCAAACTGCTGAGTCTGCTCTTTCTGTTCCACCTTGCTGTTTCCACCTTAAAGGTCACTGGCAATTAGTCAAGGTTTTAAATGCAGTTTTTAAAAATGGGGAGCAAAATAGGTTATCTTCAGATTTCAAATGCACTGCAGGAGAGAATGGCAGAGAAACCCTGAGTTTCCAGTATTTTAACACTGAAGAGACTAAATTCACACAAAAGGCCACGGGTTAGAAGGTGGTCTGGTGGTCTGGGGTGAGGTCTCTTGTTACATGGATCCCCGGGAGGCTCTTTCCAACTCTATAATTCAATGAAATTCAAATACGGAAGTTCCTTATCGTAGAACTGGGCTTATTATTTTAACTCTGCCTTTTCTTCTAAAAGGTCTTTGATTGAGGGATTGAGGGAATAGAGTATAAAGCCCTTTTCTCCTTCATTCAATACTGTGTACTTATGGGAGAAGGCTGTGTTTACTTATACTCCTCTGCCGACTTGACTCAACCTTTGCATGCAAAGTTTGTACATATAATAGGATTTAGAAAGTGTTTAAGACTATTTACTCAGATTTAAAGTGAGAATGATATTTGTATTCTACCTGTGAAGTAGTTGATATTCCTCTGGAGTCAAGCCACTTAGAATAATACATTTGTTGTCCCTACAATATGAAATTTAAACATAGGTCTTGAAAGTACATCTCTTGGTTCCTTGGGTGGATCTATGGAATCTCTATAAAAGACAATCTCCCATAAACCTGTCTCCTGTAAAAGTTCAGCCCAATGAAACTCATTGCAGAGAATTTGCTAGTAGAATTACCGTTTCATAATGCAGACTGTCACTTTGCACTATGGCTATAAATGACTTCATTTAATTAAAAATAAAAGTGTGTCATATGTGTATCTGATTCACCTGAAAACAATGGAAGTCAGCATCTTTGCCTAACTTTATGTTTCCATAAAAATCAAGTCAGATTTCTAATATCTTTTAGTGAACCAGGATTTCTCTCTCTTGTGCCTTTAGAAATGCGAGTAAGCAGAAGAGAATGAGGGAGAGGGCTCATGTGACTGTATGGATTAATTTCCACCTCTGAGTAATGGAGTTCCCAGGGGCAGAGTTTTCTGGAGGCAGTAGTCTTTTGTGCCACCCCAAAATTAAATGATCTCCAAACAGTAAAAAAAATACTTCTTAGAATAGCCTCCACTGTAGTGAAGTGGCATCATTGTCTGGGGTAATACCTGAGGTTCATCATCTCATGTCAAGTAAATTAAGGACATGGACACACACAAGGAGTAAGTGTAGGAGTGGAGGTTTCTAGGCAAAAGAAAGAGAAAGGAGAACAGCTCTCTTTCTTGTGAGAGAGAAGTGCACCCAAATGGGACTTGTGCCTTGTGGCAGAGTGCACCGGATTTTATAGACGGGCTTGAGGAGCCGGTTTCTGATTTACATAGGGCCCACAGATTGGTTGGACCAGGTATGACATTTACATAGCCTGTGAGGAAGCTGGTTGCCCCCGCCCAGTCCCACTATGCAAATGAAATGTTTGCCTGGCGGTTTCCCTGTTGTCTGCTCCCTACTGCACATGTGGTTGGAAAGGAAAAGGGAAGATGGAACTGCCATTTTGAACATGCCTACTCCCAGGTAGCCTTTTCCCATTGGCACAACTGCCAACATTCACACGTTCAAGCTTCCAGCTCACTTGTGTATGTCTGCAGCTCGATTTTACAGGCTGCTCTTTGTTAGAAAAGAAAATGACTTTGGGGCTGCTTTTCATTAAAAGGAAAGCCTTACCAAGGACTTCCTTACCCTTGCTATCTGCCTAAATAATTTATTCTTAACTCCTGTATCAGTAGCATATAGAAAAGGAACTTGGAGTCAGACGTTGGTTAAAATGCTTCTTGACCATACGTTGCCTAGATGACCCTGGACAAGTTACTTAATGTCTCTAAATCTCAATTTTCTCATCTGTAAAATGGGGACAACAATATCTACCTCAGAAGATTCTCACAAGTATTAAATGAAACAATATGCGTAAAGGGCTTCACAGAAGAGCCTCCATCTTAAAGGTCCCTGGCATACATTACTGGTTCTATTTGGTCCTCCTTCAATTTTTAAAGGGTGAGTTGGGAGTTTAGGGTGATGTCATAGCTAATTTGAAACAATTAAAGGAAGTCCAATTTATAAAAGGCCAAATCAATATGAAATTTATATTAGGAAATGTTTAGGTCAGAAAGGCATATTCAAAAGGTTCCTGAACCTATCTTACTAATACTATAATCAGAAAATGATTAAAAACAGCCAACCAAAATCTTTTTGTACCTTAAGGGATATACCCCTGCCAAACTTTTCTAATGTAATTAGAGAAATTGGAGATATTCTATCCCGTGACTTTCCCCTAAAGATGGACTTATAATGAAAGCCCTAGTTATATTACTAGTTCTCATCAATCTTATCAGAGACATGAAGTCCAACGGTTCTGAAATAAGTCAAACAAATTTTAAACTCTATTTTAAGTTTTGTAAGTAATGTGGTCTATACAGACTTGTGATGAAATTGGAGTGGTAAACTTTTCCCAAACACCATATTGGTAATCGATTCAATGTGTATTAGAAAGAAGTATTCAGCATGGGAAATAAAAGACTTAATGTTCTTTTCAAGAATGATATATGTACTTTCTTAAAATTAATAAAAACTTATCAGTAGACAATTTCTATTCCATCAGAAAGTGAGAAAGCTTAAAGATAAATCAGTAAAATGATACTGGAAAAACAATTATGACTCTACGTGGTTCCCCAATGAGACTTACAATAATGGTGCTTTAGGATTTAGCATTAAAATTAGATATATTAGTATTTTATTCATCTCTAAGACAGAATAGTTAGTAATACTTATTTTGCCTTCTATACAAGATTATGGTGGTGATAAAATTAAATCATGAATAAGAAAATAAGACAACTTTCATCAACTATAGAATGATTTATAAACAGTGACAGCAATCCTAAAGGATAAACCATTCTGGCCATAACTCTGTAGTTTACTCCTTCTTTTGGAAGATTGAAAACTTTTTATCTCTTCTGAATAGTATCAGAACCTATGTTTGCTTATCTTTAAAAGGCTTATATTCTCTTACAGAAAAATAATATTTACAATTTAATAATTTAGTAGGTTTTTACGCACAGCATGCCCAGACAAAGGTAAGCATCATTTGAGATGGAATTAGCAGTCCACATGCCTATTTGATGATACCTGGAGGGCTTCTCTAATGTGAGTTTATGCTAAAGACGAAGGTTTTCTTGAGATGGGTTGAACCATTGCTTAAAGATTATTGGTATATACCAGTTACATGATTTGCCTCTGTTCCACAAACTTAAAAGATTATATATCCTGTTTCCTTTCTTCTCACCAAGAATCAGTTTAACCTTCAAAGGGTTCTGGGTCAGCTGAATGTGTTTTCTTTAAGGTCTGTCTGCTCATGCAGGCCTTAGCCCGCACGGCTGGCTGGCTGGCTGGCTGGCTGTGACTCCTGCAAGGCTGCCATCCCTGAGCCGTCTTAATCTTCTCATCTCCAAGTGAAAGTCATCTCCTTGACTTTCACTTCAAGGAGAGTCTGTGGAGGTTTTGCTTTTCTCTGGTTTATTAACTCACCTACCAAAGAGTCTTAAATCACTGTTGCCTGAGTATAAAAAGCTTGCTGGAAGGCCACTGTGAATCCTCTGACTGCACACGTGTCTGCCTATACCTGCAGAATAAAGGTGTCTATTTCATGTCCACTTTCAAAATCTCACATGCGTTTCTCTTACTGGTCATGTCTAACCCAGAACTATTCAAGGAAAGGGATTCTGAAGGATGTAGTTCCAGCCTTAGAAGGGAGTGTTGATGTAGCCCAGTTGAGTCAAGACACATCAGATGTGAAGTGAGGATTTAATGAATTGATGCAGAAAAGGATGGCCTGGCACCTTGGACACTCTGCATGAGCGTGGGGAACGTGCAAAAGACATGGCTCTTATGAAACAGAAGTGGAAGGATTATAAGGAGAGAACAAGCTGAGATTAAAAGAGAATAACGTAAGATAAAAATATGAGCTCAGGGTGAAAGTGAATATGGTAAGATAAAGAAATTCAGAGAGAGATTTTGATGGACTTCAAATATTTGTTGGAAGTAACAAAGAACAGATTTGGCACTGTAGAAGATGTGAGGCTGGGTGTGGTGGCTGACACCTGTAATCCTACCATGTTGGGAGGCCAAGGTGAGAGGATCACTTGAGGTCAGGAGTTTGAGACGAGCCTGGCCAACATGATAAACCTCGTCTCTACTAAAAATACAAAAAGTAGCTGGGTGTGGTGGCATGCACCTGTAATCCCAGCTACTCAGGAGGCTGCGGCAGGAGTATTGCTTGAACCCAGGAGGTGGAGGTTACAGTGAGCCGAGATCATGCCACTGCACTTCAACCTGGGTGACATAGCAAGACTCCATCTCCAAAGAAAGAAAGAAAGAAAGAAAGAGAGAGAGAGAGAGAGAGAGAGAGGGAGGGAGGGAGGGAGGGAGGGAGGGAGGGAGGAAGGAAGGAAGGGAAAGAAAGAAAAGTGAAATGTAGGCTGTGTTAGAACTCTCTAGATTTAGTGACAGCAATCTATTTCAAGTTAGTGCAAGTGAAAAATGAGATTCTGTTGTGTATGTAATTGGCAGATCCAAGCTATCTTCAGGCATAAGTGGGCTGGAGGCTTCACGGTGTTACCAGAACTCTTCTTCTCTCCCCACCTCTGGGCTCTGGGATGTGTATGACACTTTCAGATAGGCGCTTTCTCTGTGGATTCAAGGTGGCAGCTGGTGTTTCCAAACTTTAATCATCCTTACAGCAGCCGATGTCAGAGAAAAGAAGAGCAGCTCTTTCTCTTCCAGCCTGAGATCATTCAGATGACTCTGGCCTTGCTTGGGTTACGTGTCTGTCTGGTTTCCAGATGGATGGGGTATCTGACTGGGCAGCCTAAGTCAAGATGAAGGCAGGCTGAACAGAGCCCCACCAATCACATGGAGTGATGGGGGAGCTGTTTCCAAATTAAAAAACCTAGGCTGACAAAAAAATTCAACACATGTCCACTACAAAGGGATTAGATAGGAGAATGACTTAGATAAATGAGAAAGAATAAAGAGATAAATTCAGTGAAAAGAAGCCAAGAGGAAGAGATCAAGCATGTAAGGTAATAATTCTAGGTGTTCCTATGGAAGAAACCAGAATCACTATTTTCAGATAAGACTCTATACTGTTTACACTATTAAAAGGAAAAAGTGGATCAACTTGAGTACAAGATCAATGTATAAAAATGATAATCGTATGATAATTTCTTTGCCCAGTGCCAGACATATAGAACAAAATGATGAAACTTCATTGAAAGGTATAATAAGATATTTAACGAAATGGAGGAATATCCCACTTTCTCCTAGGAAAAGACCGACATTTTGTTACAATATCATTTTTCTTTAAGGCATTTTATAGAATCAGTGCAATGCTCATTAAAATTACAGTTATTTCCTTTGTGGAATTTACTAAAATTATTCTAATAAAAATAAGAAAATAAATGAAATAGATGAGTAGTAACGAAATGAAACTTTAACAGATATGATTGTTTGAAAAATTTCAAACAGTCGTACATTGAGAAAATGTGTGAGTGAGTTAGTGAATGTTAAGTCCTTAATATGGTACATAATAGTCTGAAATGGAGATTATTATTATTATTTTTTTCCTCCCCTCCTCCTTCCTTCTTTCTTCTTCTTTAATCTTTCTTTCTTTTTCCTCCTCTTTCCCCTTTCCTCCTCCTGTTCTTCCTCCTTCTTGTTTGTTCTCTGCTATGCTCCGAGGACACAGTAGGGAACAAGACATTAAGGAAAATAATGTAAAAGCAATTATTGACCCTCAAGGTCACATGTCTACTGAGTTGATGATTTTTTCTTTTCCCTGTCCTTATGCAAAACAAGATTTATAGAGCACCACATTGTCATGAGAAGACTGAAGAGTGAAGGCCAGTCCATTGTTCCAGTATGGTTAGCATTTAGGGTTTGAATTTATTAAGGAATAGAAAAAAAACATATATGTATACACACACTTTGACCTCCAAGCCTCTCTTCTGCTGTGTTACATTTTTTATTCTTCCTGAGTTCTGATGGGTGGTAGATTGGAGCAAGTACATATTGAGAAATGTCAGATGAGCTTCCCTCAAACCTAGTGTTACAGGAAATGGGTCCTGATCCCAGACCCCAAGAGAGGGTTCTTGGATCTCACACAAGAAAGAATTCAGGGCGAGTCCGTAAAGTGAAAGCAAGTTTACTAGGAAAGTAAAAGAATAAAAGAATGGCTACTCCATAGACAGAACAGCCCCAAAAGCTGCTGGTTGCCCACTTTTATGGTTATTTCTTAATTATCTGCTAAACAAGGGGTGGATTATTCATGCCTCCCCTTTTTAGACCATATAGGGTACTGGCCTGATGTTGCCATGGCACTTGTAAACTGTCATGATGCTGGTGGGAGTGTAGCAGTGAGGATGACCAGAGGTCACTCTCCTTGCCATCTTGGTTTTGATGGGTTTTAGCCAGCTTCTTTACTGCAACCAGTTTTGTCAGCAAGGTCTTTATGACATGTATATTTTGCCAACCTCCTATGTCATCCTGTGACTTAAAATGGCTTAACCATCTGGGAATGCAGCCCAGTAGGTTTCAGCCTCATTTTACCCATTCCCTTCTCAAGATGGAGTTGCTCTGGTTCAGATGCCTCTGACACTAGCAATGGGTTAGGTGTAGGACAATGAGGCATCTGTGCAGGAAGCCATGTTGCCATTCCATGTATATTCAGACACCCTTGGAGATAGTGACATCAGGAGTGTCACCCTCTTGAATGTCCCCCAACATAAGCCCCCTTTCCTATGGAATATTCCCAGGGAGTGATATCCTGGAAGATCTGACAAGTGATCAGGCGTGGAAGCTTTTTTCTGTGTGGCTCCATGGTGTCCTCTTGTTTGAATTTACAGTTCATGTCAATCTTAATATTTGTTGTGAGTCGCATATGCCGGCCTCTAATTTGCAATTTACATGGATGATGGGGCCCTATTCAGAGTCCTGCTCCTGCCGCCTTTGTGCTGTTCACCTCTCTTCACGCAGTCATTAGGCTGAGCAGCATATAATTAGGTAACACATGTAAAGCTTAGATTTCTGAAAGGTTGCGGTTCTTTTCAAAAAGTAAGGGTTTCCATTTTTACCCTCATTCTTTTCTAAACAAAAAGACATTTCCCCCCTGTGGTTTTCATATGAATGTAGTAACTTAGAAGCAGTTAGTCTTGTAGTTGGGTAATAATTTGGGTTTGTTTTCACCTGAGAGCCAGTTTTTGTTTACACAGCTTGTATTTAACTTGGCATAGGATGAGATTGATTTACCATCATTTGTGGATGAGCGTATTGCTTTTTGAAGCCGATGGAACTGGCCTGCTTAAAAACATTCCCTAAAGATTTAAAATCCACCCAACAACATAACTCAGTTTCCGGCTTATTTTTATGTTTCTTTTACTACCTGTATGCATAAAACCTACCTGAAATGACTTGTTAACGTAAAACCTCTGAAAATATAAATGTGGAAGAAAACATGTTCCTTCTGAAATTATACTAATTGTGCTTCAGCTGTGTTCACTTGTCAGACAGATTCATGATTATAAATGTAGTTTAAAAAATAGTCTTGATGGTGAAGCAAATGTAAGCTCATAAAAGAGTAAATAGAAGTGTATATAAATGTTTCATTGAAATAAAGTAACATAATGCACAGGGAGCCTGTTGATGTATTAATGCATTGTCACTTCTTACACTTGATCTTATTTTTAAAAGGAGTAAGAAAGGGTGAAATTTTTAATTCTGCTAGATTGAAAGGAAACTAACAAGATATATTAATATTACCCAGAACACTGGTTTACAGCAGTCAACTAGGGAATTCATTAAAATTAGATTTTTGGGCACCATCTATCAAAATTCTGTTACAGAGGACTGTGGCTGGACCTCAAGAATCTAAATCTTTAATAAGTACCCCTAAATGAAGCTATTCCAGAAAGGTTGCAGGTGACATTAGAAATATTTGTACACAATGTAATTAATTGTGCATTTTGTACAGATGTCTGGTGATACATTTCTTCCATCTTTCTATGCTCTGAAAAAATGAAGATGGGTTTTAAGGATGTCCATGACTGTACACTTTGCATTATGACTTTAATAGAATATATTTTAATTGCCAGCTGGTCCCTGGGGATATTGCCAAGTAGAACCACATCTGGCAAACATTGCTTCAGCTCAAGACAAATCGCAAGAAGTAAAGAAGTGAGCTGACCAGTGAAACATTCGCCATCGGACATTATGCCAGTTCAATTCTTGTCTCTCTTTCCATTTGTCAGTCAAGTTAATCTAAATGACGAATGTGATCTAAAGTACATTTGTCAAAATTTATGTATTTTTCTCTTTAAATCTCTACTTACCATACTTTGGCTTGTGTCTAACATGCATTCAGAAGGAGAATGTTACTCAATGTGATTGTTTTTATTTTGGAAGGCTCAAGTCATTGCAATGATATTTATTGGGTGATAAAGCTATCAGTACCTTAGATCTCTAGGCATGGGCCTTTGAACATTTGAAGGGAGAGAAGGGTGTAGTTGAAAGGGCAAATGCTGGAGAGCTACAGAGCTTCACCACCCACCATCCCCAAGGAAGTAAGTTGCAATATTCTTGTGCGTGGGCTTATCTTGCACCCAGTGGGGCTTGAGACTTTGTGATGGACAAGTTGAAGTTCTTGATGAGGATATTCTGCTTATGAATATAAATATACACTTAGATACAAAGACATGTTCATAAAGTGGTAGATATAAAAACCCTTTAAGGTTGGTTTTGTGCCTTGATCTTAGTCTTATTTCTTAGGTAGCATAAATTCAGTTCAAGTTTGTTTTTGTTTTTGTTTTTTTGAGACAAAGTCCCACTCTTTTACCCAGTTTGGAGTGCAGTGGCGCTGTCTCGGCTCACTGCAACCTCTGCCTGTCAGGTTCGAGCGATTCTCCTGCCTCAGCCTCCCGAGTAGCTGGAATTACAGGTGCCCGCCACCATGCCCAGATAATTTTTGTATTTTTAGTAGAGATGGGGTTTCGCCATGTTAGCCAGGCTGGTCTGGAACTGCTGACCTCAGGTGATCTGCCCGCCTAGGCCTCCCAAAGTGCTGGAATTACCTACGTGAGCCACTGCCCCAAATATGTTAAATTAGTGAGACGTAGGTATAGTATAAAGAGTTAATATAGCTATACAAATAGATGCACAAATAAACCAACTTAAGTCAGTAGGCTCTCTAAGCTATTATGATGAGAATAAATAATGTTATGAACAGTAAGACTAGTAGCTATATGAAATTACTAATTTATTTATTTTTTAACCAAAACTGTCTCTGATCAGATTTCTTATAGGAAAGACGTGCAGGACGCTCACACCTACAGTGCAGAGCTCGACCGACCGGACATCAAGATGGCAACCCAGATCTCTAAGATCATAAGCAATGTAACTTCTCTTTCTAAACCTTGAACAGAAATGATTTCTTACTTTTGTAGGAGACAAAGCATAGCTTCAGTGACTGGATGGTTAATTTAATTATTGTAACTAATCAATATAAATGAATAAATCTCAATTCCCTCCCCCAAATTATCTATTTTATTATGTTAATTATTTGGGTATATGCGGAAACAGCCCAAACTCAAATTGGCTATGGTTAGTGTAATCATTCTTTTAGAGAAATACTATTTAGGTATAAGTTGACATTCAGATGTCTCAGCCTGAAAGTCAAGGTACAGTCATATGGTCCCATATAATCTCTCCCCTAACCCTGCTCCAAAGACTCTTGCTTGGCCTCGTTTCCGTATTGCTGCTGTTCATTGTGTAGATTCTCTTCCACTAACACTTACCTTTGTCTACTTTCTACGTGGCATAACTGTTTCTTATCTTCTCTGAGGTGCCCACTTGAGTTAATACCATTTTACTTAAACATGTTGAAAAACCTGGTTAAAAATGATGGTTTAACTTGAACCAAAATTTTTCATAACATGGGCTAAATTCCCCCTAAAATCAATCATTACTAGGTGCAAATGCACGTCAATCAAGTATGGCCAGAACAGTTCCTGAGAATAAATGAAACTGTAAAAGCTACCAATATGGAGAGTACAGGGTCTCAATTCCCCAGAAATTTTCCCGAATATTTTGCTATAGTATTTATATATAATTACAAAGATGATGATGACTGAACACTTAGCCTCAAAATTAGTATTTTACTGCAAAAAGTTGAGTTTATTCATGTAAGCACAGGATAAAATCAATTTCTGCTTTAGCAGTCAACATTTTAGTGTTTGATATGTTGTAAGGAATATTAATGGGATGAAGGTCTGTTATATTTTATTTTGGCTAATGTCAGTGTTTCCATATTGACATCATTGGAGGGCAGAAATATTTAACATTGTCTTATTTATTCATTTTAGGCAGAATACAAGAAAGGACAAGGAATAATGAATAAAGAGCCCGCTGTAATTGGAAGACCAGATTTTGAACATGCCGTGGAAGCTTCTAAACTTTCTAGTCAAGTAAGGCTCTAGTGATGATTCCACAATGACTTTATTCAGAGATTTTGTTTCTAGCAGCACAGGAAAATATTTCATTTTAGATAATATCTTTAATTGCAAGGATAAACAGAGATAATGTTTCTGAGCCCATTTCACATGGGCTTGCAATCATTATGAATTTCAGTAAAGAAAAAAAAAGATTAAGTCTAATTTTAAGCATAAAACAAAGTTTTCTTTTCTCCAGGCATAAATCTGAACATTTTTCAGTGACTTTAGCCATGTTGTCACATTTTCCTGGATTTCCGGAAATCATTAATAGTCATACTAAATAATTATGTTTTAATCTACACACACACACACACACACGCACAGTTTTAAACTTAGTAATAAGAATATTAATTTTCCCAATTTCAAGTGCTTTTGTTTAATCACAAAATTTAAAAGGGGAGATGAAAATTAAGAAAACTTTGAAGTCTTATCAAAGAGCATAAAATAAGGTCTGAAAAAGTATAAAGGCATTTTATGTTTTTGGCTGAAAGTCTCAATAGATAAAGATGTCAGTTCTTTCAGAATTATGTAAATGTCAGGCAACTTCTATTAGAATCCAACAGTGTTTTTTTTTTTTTTTTTTAAATGGATAAAATGATCTTAAAGTTTGTGTGGAAAGAAAATACCAGTGAATAGCCTTTAAAAGTATGAAAATGAAGACCAGTGAAGGGGAACTTAAGTTATGAGTTACTGTAAGTTAATAGAAAACTACTGAAATTAAATCAATATGGGATTGGTGTAGTGAGAGATTAAATAATCAGTAGGGTAGAATAGGGAGTCCTGAAATAGATTCCAATATGTATAAGAATTTAATATATGATAAAAGTGTCGATTCAAGTCAGTGGGGAGAAGTTAGATTAGCTAATAAATGGTGCTGACATAACACACTGTCCTTCATGGGAAGACCAAAATTGGACCCAAATCTTAAACCATATACAAAAATGAATTCCAGGTGGATTAAAAATGTGAATGCAAACAATAAAATAATTTAAAAATCTTCAAAGAAAATCCAGGAGACTCTGTGTACCACATAAGGATAACAGAGTTTCTTAAACAAGACCAGAAATCCAGAAGCTACAATAGGTAGGCACATTAACTATATGAAAATGAAACACTCTCTTAATGAAAAAGGTAACATTTGTAGAGTCAACAATAATGTTAACAAACAGTAATTTTTACACATTTATACTATTTTTGACTTCGAAAATACTCATTTCTCAAGTTGCAGAAATCTTACTTGAATTACATTTCAAAGTGGAGAGATGTAAATGATGAAAGGTATGAAATCTGATTGAAGAGCCTAAAATAAGTCCCAAACAAATGAAAAGACATACTATTCTGTTGCTGAAAGAGCTTTGATACGAAATATCCAAAAATGTTAATTCTTTCAAAGTTAACATTAAAAGCTCCATGCAATTCCAACTGGAATCCAAAAAAAGGGTTTAAAAAATTTTAATGAAATGAAAAACTTGAATAAATTAAATAATTCAGAGTTTATACAGAGAAATATGTATCTGAGAATAGTTTTTTAAAATACAAAAAAAGAGAAGTGGTCTTCAAATATTTGGAAAAGTACTTGTAATGCATTTGATGAGAATGTTTTAATATTTTAAATATAAAATGTCTATAATATGCAATACTTATAAAATATAAATGTTCTTTAAAAGGAATTTATTTTTGTATATAGTTTAAGATTTGGGTCGAATTTTGTTTTTCCCATGAATGAAAAAGATTTAACAGCCCAGTAGAAAAAGGGATAAGTGAAATGAATAGACAGTTCACAGAAGAGCAAACATAAATGGTCAATCAACAGGCGAAAAGATGCCCAAATTTATTAGTAGAAAGGGAAATACCAACAGAGTGAAAGCAAAATGTCTTTTACACCCATGTACACGCATCACAATGTGTCTTGTTAGTGTGGAGAAGAAAGACACGTCCTTAGAAAGTTCATGTGTAGGAGGTAGATTTTTGCTAATTTGGATTTAAAGGGAGAAGTCAACTCTGCTCAAGGGGAAGGCCCCAAATACAGGCTGGGAATAAGTGTGCCAGGGGACAGAAATCTGATGGCAGAGGCTCTGAGCAAGAGGATATAGTTGTGCGTGTATGAAAAGGAATTTGGGAGGAGTTTAGATGTTGTGTCATGATGGATGGGTCAATGTGTATTGATTTTGACGATCAGCCATTGCTTAGAGAACAGAATAAGAATAATGTGTTCATATATATAATTTTTCCCCATTTCTTTATTGTGATAAAATATATATAACATAAAATTTACCATCTGAACCGTTTTTAAGTGTGCAGTTCAGTGGCATTAAATGCGTTTATAATGTTGTGCTACCCTCACCACCATCCATCTGCAGGACTCTTTTCATCCTGTAAAAGTGAAACTCTATACCTGTTAAATAATAACTCCCCATCACCCCCTTTCCAGAATAGTGTGTTCTATGAACAAATAATGATAAAAAGAAAAAGTGATTTCAGAACCCAATCACAGGAAGCATTTTGGGGTTCAATTCCAAAAAGTAAACACCAGAACTACTTTTTGCCATGTTAACTGTAGTCTCTCAGGGAAGAAAGAAGACATCACTGAAGGTTTTGAGCAAAGATTGATTGTGAAGAAAATACTTAGGGAAGGTTAACGTGGTGACATTGGGCAGGAAAGTCTGGCTCACAAGTGGTGAATGTCCGCAGGCCAGCTGGGCTGTGACAGTGGTAACCTGCACATAACGTGATCAGTACCTGAATAGACTCTGTGGCTGTGGGAATGAAAATGAAGCAGACACAACTGCTACCTGGGAGAGGCAGACATGAGAGATGCCCAAATGCAATTGTGCCTCACAGTAATTGTTTTACAGTTAACAAGGGACTTTCACTTATAAAGCAACTTTGTAACTCAGGAGGCTACTGATGTGCAAGAGGTTGGGGACATGTCTGGGTGACACTCTCATTAAAAGGCTGTGACTCTAAGCGCTACATATTCCCAGCAATGCTTGTTGAAGAGACAGGGGATATGGGCATCACTTTAGATTTCCAGCATAGCTACCTGGCCTCTTACAACTTCACCCTTTTCTGGGGACAGAAATTCCCCATCAGTTACACAGGAGAGAAAGCAAATTCTGGAGAAGCAGTATGGTTTGGTCTAGTGGTTAAGAAAATGTACCCTGGAGCAGGGCCCTCCTGGTTCTGTTGCTTGCTAGCAGAGTGACCTGGGACAAATTGCTTCATTTCTCTGTTTTTGTTTCCTCTTCTGTAAAATGGGGATGACAGCAACAGTGTTTACTTCTCAGGGTTGCTGTGAAGGTTAAATGAGTTACTTTGAGTAAAACACTTAAAATGGTGCCTGGCCCATAGAAACATGACATAATTTCATAGGAATAATTTTACTTTAGATATTCAAAATAGTTTTCTATTCTACGTTTTTAGATGCATTCATGCACAGAATGGAGCAGGAATACAAACACTGTGAAATTCTGACCTTAAATTCATTCTATCACAATCCTATTTGAGAGCCCTTAGAAGAAAGTTTTGACGTTTGAGCTTTATTTTCACATTTCAAATTCAATCCACAAAAATTTCCCCATTTGATCCTTACTTGGGCTTGAAAGCAGATTTTTTTTTCTTAAATCTTAAATTATTTAGCAACTGAGTGATCAGATGCTTAAGCAGATTGTAATTTTTAAGTTACATTATAACTTTCGTGTTTATTTTTTCATGTCATGTGAGATTTTATAAGTGGTATAAAAACTCATCAGAAAAGGGGAAAGGTGGGAAAATAAATAATAGGAATTCTGGGATGAACTCAGTATATTCCATTTGTATTTTCAGGTATATCAATTATAACAGAAATGTGGGCAGAAAGTTTAGTTTCTTATTTTCATTGACAGCATTAAATCTTTTAGTTTGCTCCTCAACTAATAATAAAGGCACATAAATACATAGAAGGCAAACGATTTAGGGATTTAATAAGCAGGGAGATGAGAGTGGATAGAATGCGGGGAGAAAAAGAGCACCAGAGCACCAGAAGCATTTTAACAGAGAAGGCAATGGTCAAGGTATGTGGGGATAAGACTTGTCTGATGAAAGGATGGGAACAGAGAGTGAATGGGTGGGATTCTCACGTGTCGTCTGTAAATTGAACTCTGTGGGATTTCACCCGGGAAAGGTAATGGGAACACATACCAAACCCTTCTTATATTCTACAGTAGCTTTACTCCCGCAGTTGTAAACTGTCCCTTTTAAAAATTTACAATATAGATAAAATTATGGCCAGGTTATTTTAAAAAAATCGTTAAAAAAATAAAGCAAAAATCTCCTGTGCCAAGATGAAGGGATTGGTGCATATGTATCTCAAATATAAGTAGAGTAACTGTTGAATTCATTGACTTTAAAAAGTCTAAGAGTAATTTATTAATTAATATATCCATAGATCATCTTATTACTTGGAATTTGTCTATATGATGAATAGACTCCTTGTTCAGTTTTATAACCTCAAGGAAAAACTATGTACTTATAGTATTTAGGATTGTTCTAAAATTGCATTAATACATTGATAAGAATTTTTTTTTTTTTTTTTTTTGAGACAGAGTCTCTCTCTGTCGCCCAGGCTGGAGTGCAGTGGCATGATCTCGGCTCACTGCAAGCTCCGCCTCCTGGGTTCACGCTATTCTCCTGCCTCAGCCTCCTGAGTAGCTGGGACTGTAGGCGCCTGCCGCCATGCCCAGCTAATTTTTTGTATTTTTAGTAGAGACAGGGTTTCACCATGTTAGCCAGGATGGTCTCGATCTCCCAACCTCGTGATCTGCCTGCCTCAGCCTTGGCCTCCCAAAGTGCTGGGATTACAGGCGTGAGCCACCGCGCCCAGCAAGAATGGGTTTTAAACCTAAAAATCACATTATAAATTACCATGAAAATTTAGTAGTAAGCAGTGGCCTTAAATTGCAAGGAGTATTAATTGGTTTGGACAATCTACCATTCTCCTGTCCTGGCAAGCACTCCCTCCACCAAACTTGTCACACCCAATTATCAGCTCAAATGTCATGTTCCTGACTCGCCAATTTAAATACTGCTCTCTTCCCCTTTATTCTCTGCCTTTCTTTACAGTTCTTGATACAATTTGTAGTAGTTGCATGATATATGTGTGTATTTGTGTGTTTTAGAAATCCATTTCACTTCCCACAAGGCAGGCTCCATGGAGACAGGGCTCATATGCCTTTGATCCACTATTATGTGAAAACACAGATTACGCTGCCAATAGATGTATAGAGTCTGATTAAACCAGTATTCTCTGGATCATTAACATTTGGTGCAAAGTCAGTAAGATGTTATTTTGCAAGGAAAATAAGAGCAGAGATATTATATTGTGTAAAATTAAGGCTTAAAGATATTATTGATTTTATGATGAGTTCTATGTAAAAATCTGTCCTGTCTTCCTTGACAGCTTTTAGTTTAATTTCATCCAAGATTGCTGGGGATTGATGTCTATAGATACGCAGTATTGTGTTATTTGCTTACTTTTCATTTTCAATGATAATTAAGGTACACTTATCAAGCTATTTCTTTGCTAAAATATGTTTACGTGATTATGGTGAAACACCTTCATTCAGGGTCTGCTTTTTTGTGCCTTTGCTGGCTTTTTGTGAGGCTGAGTCACAGGTGATGTCAGTATAAAGTTTTGGGTTTGCATGTTACATTTCACACATACCCAGGTGCAGTTATGAGGATCTGGACCCTCATAGGAGGATCTGCAGATGTAACTTCTCATTTCTTTATATGAGAAGTTGTGCAGTTATGAGGAGCTACAATGCTGTCATTGTAGCTTAACAGTATCCATGTTTTCTCCAAGTGTGAGCCTCTGAAAATCCTGCTGTCTCTTATAATTTTTAAAAAAACGTCTAGGAGTTGGATCCTATATACCTATAGAGTATTTTTTTAGAAGGTGATATTTCCATGATGTGATTATTATGCATTGCATGCCTGTATCAAAACATCTCATGTACCCCATAAATATAATACACCTACTATGTACCCACAAAGATTAAAAATAAAAAAATAATAAAAACAAAAGTGATAAATATTAGGACCACTAGGCACACTAGTCATAATGTAAATAAAGCCAGTCATATGGAGTAACTTCATTTGTTTCCAGAATAATTGAAATAGGTATAAGGAGGAACATTGTGTCTTAAAACCATGGCAAAGTCACCCCAATACCTGTTCCTCCCTTTCTCAAATGATCTCAAAACTGAAAGTGTTATGCCTTGTTCCATGGTTGGATAACAAGTTATAGTCAAGGAAAAGCATTTCCTGGATCTCTCAGAAGGTGCAAGCCTGCACAAGAAGGTAGACACACAGATGTATGAGCTCTAGGTTGAAAATACAATAGAATGTTGAGTGTGTCTGTGTAGTGAGTGAGTGAACAAGTCAGAAGGTGAGTGATGTGACTCCCTTCAACCATTTGGTGATCTTCTTAGTTCATTTTACCTGCATTCCTTACAGAAAGAGCGAACTTAGAAACAATTGGGTGTCGGTGTCTGGTCCATGCATTTTTTAATATAATGCAGTTATTTTACTTTGTGATTCATTAATGAGGGAAACTTGTGTTTTTGTTCCTTAGGCATCGTGAATCAAATCACTCACTGTAGTGAATATTCGAACAAGATAAATTTCACAACACAAGGCTTATTATTACATTTAATATGAATATATATGAATAACGGATTGATTATTGTTTCTTAGAAATGTGTAGATGGTCCCTGACTTCTAGTGGTTCAGTTTAAGACTGTTTAACCTTACCATGGCATGGAAGTGCTACACATTTAGTAGAAACCATACTTCAAGTACCCGTATAACGATTCTGCTTTTCACTTTCCTTATAATATCCAATAAATTATATGAGATGTTCAACATGCATAAAGCAGGCTTGTTATTAGATGATTTTGCCTCGCTGTAGGCTAAGGTCATTGTTCTGGGCATGTTTAAGGTAAGCCAGGTTAAGCTGTGATGTTTGGTAGGTTAGGTGTATTTGGTGCATTTTTAAGTTATAATATTTTTAACTTATGGTGGATTTATTGAGATGCAACCCCATCATAAGTTGAGGAAGGGGTTTCCGTACGTTTACTTGGAAGAGCATATGCAAGGTTTAATAACAAGAAAGGAATTCATCAGTTTCATTTTCAAGTACTCTAGTGGTACTATGCTGGAAACCTCAGAGTTTGCAGAAACAGTATGATGGACTCTCTGTGTGCAAAGATCATATAACCTACTTTTGCCATTTAGCTAATACAGTGTTAATGAATATGGCTGAGTCAGAAGTGTCATTCCAGTGGAAAGCTGTTGAAGAGTCCACCATCTTTGTTGAGTGAATATCCTTTAGGCACTAGAAACTTAGGAGAGACAGGACCAGTGACTAAAATATGGTAAAAGTATAGCAGAAGGGTGAAGAGGGCAAAAAGAATAAGACTATGGCTGGGGCAGTGACTCATGCCTGTAATCCGCGCACTTTGGGAGGCTGAGGCGGACAAATCATGAGGTTGGGAGATCGAGACCATCCTGGCTAACGTGGTGAAACCCTATCTCTGCTAAAAATACAAAAAATTAGCTGGGCATGGTGGCGGGTATCTGTGGCCCCAGGTACTTGGGAGGCTGAGGCAGGAGAATGACGTGAACCCGGGAGGCGGAGCTTGCAGTGAGCCAAGATTGCACCACTGCACTCCAGCCTGGGTTACAGAGCGAGACTCCATCTCAAAAATAAATAAATAAATAAATAAATAAATAAAATAAGACTTTGTATTTACGGGAGGACCAGGCAGGGTGAATCATTGCTTTTGTGCCAGCTACTGTATAAAGTGCTGAAGGAAATCTAAATTTCTTTCATTTGTAATTTTGTTCTTGATTTCAAGACACAAAATAATAAAAAAGTCCGTTTTTCTTGTTTTAAAGAGGTCTTGCCAGTTACTTAAAATCAATTTGTACGGTATTGAGAATATCAGAAAGTTGTTATTATCAAATGGAACCAGAACAGAAAATATTTCCTGTAAACCATCTCAAAATATTTACCAAATGCTGTATTCCCATCAAGATTTTCTCTAGCTCTCTCTCATAGGTAGGTTCCGGACACGTGTCCCTGAAGGAGACCATCACCCTATGCATGTCTAAAATACACCATGAGAGCCATCCCAAATTGCTTTTTAATAAAGCCTTCTGCAAGGCAGAGCCTTTAGATGTACGCATAAGAGTGTATTATCAGAATGTTGTTAGAAAACAAAACATTGTAATAATTATAACATCAGAAAAATATTATGAGAGAACAAAACAGCTTACTTTGACCTGTGAAATCAGTTCACCCTTTCCTGGCTAAAGTAAGTTAAAGGAGGTGTGACATGTGAGTAGCTAGGATTTTTTTTTTTTTTGTAGTGAACTTGTGTTTATATTCTAATTAGTTATGACATGAATGCTTATATTTCTCTATACATGGAGAAAAATATAGTTCTACCAAATAAGTTGATAATCCCTTTTTGGTTGTTTTAAGAGTCCCTTAAAAGGAGAAAAATAATTTAGAGTGAGTATTGGAGATGGTTTTCCTGGTGAATAAATTGTGGAGTTAAAGCAGAGAAAGTTTTAAATTGACATTAAATTGACCCAGGACATTTCAGAAAATGTAGTTCCTAAGACTAAATTTTTGAGCAAATGAAGTATAGGAAATGATGAGAAAAACTGTGGTACACATCATGCTCTTTATCTGGAATAATTCCCTTTGGAAAATTTATATTTAAATTCTGGGGCCTAGAGTCTATTTTCTAAATGTGGTAGACATTAAGACATTTGTGGTCTAGGTTTCTAACTGATCATGGATTATAGAAATGCAGAAATGAAAACTGACATTTAAAAATCTTGGTATTTTAGTGCTTAATTCTCATTAATAGGATTTGAGTTCATGCCGTTGCATTTGTGATCAATGTAGAAGTAGAGCTTTTTTTATTAAAAAAAAAAAAACAAAAAAACACTTTATGCCATTAAGCTTTATAGAGGGAGATGGATACCAGGAATGTAAACTTTGCAACCATTCATTTTTAAGGTAGCTTTTATCTATGTGAAAATCAAATGTGTTACTTTTAAATGTAAAGATACGTGTACTGTTTATCTTTTCTTTTATGACAGATTAAATACAAAGAAAAATTTGATAATGAAATGAAGGATAAGAAACATCATTACAGTCCTCTTGAAAGTGCTTCTTTTAGGCAGAGTCAGCTTGCTGCTACATTGGCAAGCAATGTAAGTTGTAATTCGTAGAAAATTATTTTCAATATCTTTTGATTCTTTTTTTTTTAGAATAGACTGTGTTGTAATTACTGATACTTAATCAAAATAATATAGCTTCCAAGTAATTTGTAGTTGAACTGAAGCATATTTTTCTAAAGCTTTTTCTGAGAAAAATATATTATTGTAATTAATTTTTAATGGTTACTGATTACTAATTAGTTAATAAGTAGGAATAGTATTGCAAATGAAGTTATTATATCTGTTCAAGAGTAGAAATAGATTTTGCAGAGAAGTGGTCTGTATTACCACAAATTAGTGGTTAGGACAGTAGTTACCTCATGTAATTATGGCTATGAAATTGAGTTTATTGTAAAGTACTGCCTGGTACATGGTAATTTATCATATAAAGAAATTTTTAGAAATTTTACTTTAATGACTTACAATTTATTTTTTATCCCTTATGTAAATGCTGTGAAATACTTCCTTATATGAATTGTTCTCATTCCATGTTTTTAAAAATAATGAAAATTAATTTTACAAGAAATGATGTTTTAAATTCTTGTTAAAATTAGAGTATAGAAATAGCAATATCAAAAAATTGATTGCTATAGGTGAAAATATTTAGATTTCCTTTTCAAGTATAAAAATTATGCATTATTGATCTGTTGCTTTGTTAGAAATAGAGATGAAATATACTTAAAGGAACCTAGAACATAGTGCTGAAAGCTAAAGGTTTCGAGTCAGATTGGTTGGATTTAAATCCTATTTCATCACCTATTACTATGTGTTTGTCTTTCTGTGCCTCAGTTTTCTTATCTATAAAATGGGACTACTTAAAATACCTACTTAATAAAGAGGTTATTGTGGAGATTCAATACTTAATACATATAAAGGGTTTTAGAAAAGTGGCACATAGTAAGTCTGTGATATCTTTGCTATCAATATTTTGTTATTAATAGTATTATATTTTCAAAAAGTTGCTTTAAAAAAGTCTGTGGTGATAGGATGGAAGACATCAAAATCTTAAAATCTCCACAAAGCATAATTGAAATGCTGTAGTAATTTCTAAAGAATAAAGTGGCTATTCTCTTTATTTTTTGAAAGCAGAGTTACTGTGAAAATTACTTTATTCTGTTAACATGAATATGTTAACAACAAAAGGAATTATCCAAGTATTTTCAAGCACATATAGAAATAACTTTTTAAAATTCATTCCGTAGTAAATCAGCACCATCTAGTGGCTCCTTGTAAATTCGCCTGTCAATTTACCACTAAATAGTACTACTTTATGATGTATGAAAAATGCAATAATGCAAAAGCATAATATTTTCTTCTCCTAGATGGTATTTTGTTCCATGTTATTTTCATAGGTGAAGTACAAGAAAGACATTCAAAATATGCATGATCCAGTTTCAGATCTCCCAAATTTGTTGTTTTTAGACCATGTTTTGAAAGCCAGCAAAATGCTCAGCGGCGTAAGTGGTTCATCTAATGGCAACCGTAGTTGCCTTGTGGCTCCAAGAAGCCAATATGTCTGCAGCGTTCGTGTGCTCACCTGCTTCCTTAGAAGGCCTGTGCCTCACTCCTCCCTCAATAACTAACTCATTGAAAAATACTCCTTTGCTTGCAGAAATCCCACCAGAGCTGTCACTTTGCAAAGGAGGTTCTTGGTGCTCTCCAGTATCTCCTGCATACAGCTATACTTCAAAGTGTCTGCACAATGGCCTTTCTATCATTCTTCTTTCCCTTACTTCATCTGTGTTAGATTAAAGCCACTTGGAAGTTCAGGTTCTCAAGTCAGGGCTATTTTATTTTATGCAGGCCAGACCAGAGTGTCTTGTATTTAGTATGCCTTCAGTAGCATGAAAAATTGTCTTAGTCTAAACTGTATTTTCTCTGAAAATAATTCCTAACAGCATTTATACTGCATTGACACATTGCTTTTAGTCTTGTCATGGTTTCAGTGTTCTCGGTCAAGGCAACCAGGAGAAAAGGGTGAGTTCTTCATGTCCTGATGAAAATATCTGGGTGCACTGCCCATGTAGTCAGCTCCGTGGAACTCTCACTACCCTGGATGCTGTTCCAACCCATAGTACATCAGGACCCTGACTTCGCTAACTCTCGTAACTGACAACCCTAAGTCACACGTGGGTCCATTTTGTACAGTCTAATGTAAATTGTTTCTATCATCTCTTCAACAGAGAAAACGCAACAAAGTCATATGTTACTTATTTCATATATCATTTATAAGGTTTAGATCTTCATTTAGGTGGTGTTTTTGCCTAGAGGACAGATTTCTTTTTCCCCATAGACAAATTGTGATTGAATGACTACTTCATGGGAGAGAAAGTTTAAGACTTAAAAAATGTGTTCCTTTTGAAGTGCCTACTTACAAAGTTGTATACATTGTATAAAGTTGACATTTGCTCAACTTTATTGTATATTAGAATGGCCTCCTTTATCTAGAATTTGTGAAGAAACAAAGAATAGCCTATATAAACATTTTCATGTAAAAAATTGGAATTTTGTTGATTTATAAATTAAAAGATTGAATAAGATTGCTCAGTAAGAGATATTCTGCCAAAACTATCCATTTGTCGTAGTAGCTGTTGTTTTAAAGACCCCTAGATGTCTTTAGCAATATCAGAATTACTTTTATTTTAACCTAAACTCTATAGAGTGATATGAGTGCCTTAATTAGTGTGTAAAATCATTCTAATTAAAATTTTGGGAACATTTTCCCCTGGAAAATGGACCTCTCGTAGTGTTCAGTTTCTTTTATAACTTTACATAAATTAAGAAATGTGTATTTTGTGTAACTCTGTGTATCTCCCACTAGGAGGCAACAGAGACTGTTATATAATGAAAGACACACATTCGAAGTTCTTTTGCAGATCTTAATTCAAATAAGTTTTCCTTGGTATTTTTTTGTTTTTGTTTTCTTAAATAGGAGTTTCGGAAATTCTTTGTAACTAAAATGGATAATTGTGTTGGGAACAATATTTACTGAATTTTTCAGTATATATTAATTATTTTAGACATTAATATATATCTGTTGTGGATTTTAACTCAGTAATGGACTATGTTGTAGTTTGTTACATTCATGATTATTTTATAAACACGTATTACAAGATAATTTCTAATCAGATTATAATGTCTGTATTATTATCTTTCTTTCCAGATTTTAACTGGTTAAAAAAAAAAAACAGTTTTTTTTTTAAGATGGAGTCTCACTCTGTCTCAGGCTGGAGCGTAATGGCGTGATCTTGGCTCACTGCAATCTCCACCTCCCAGGTTCAAGCGATTCTCCTGCCTCAGCCTCCTGAGTATCTGGGACTACAGATGCACACCACCACGTCCCACTAATTTTGTATTTTTAGTAGAGATGGGGTTTGATCATGTTGGCCAAGGATGGTCTCGATCTCTTGACCTGGGAGCCAAGGGTGGGAGCCACCATGCCTATCCCAAAAAAAGGCTTTTAAAAAAAAATATTAGAGGAGCCAAAATTTATAACTTGTTTCCTTCAATCAAGATGTATTCTGTGGGCTGGGTGCAGTAGCTCCTGTTTGTAATCCCAGCATTTTGGGAGGCCAAGGCAGGAGGATGGCTTGAGGCCAGGAGTTTGAGACCAGTGTGGGCAACATAGTGGGACCCTAGCTCCACAAAAAAATAAAGAAATTAGCTCGGCATGGTGACATGCACCTATAGCTCCAGCTACTCAGGAGGCTAAGATGAGAAGATTGCTTTAGCCCAGAGGTCAAGGCTGCAGTGAGCCATGATCCCTCCACTGCACTGCACTCCAGCCTGGGTGACAGAGCAAGACCCTATCCAAAAAAAAAAAAGTACTATATGAACATTTTCACGACCTTCCTGGGGGTGCTTTCCTCCCTGATTTTATTCTGGTTAGGTTTGGGGGAACATATATTGCAGCTCCCTAATTGACTGGAAGCACTTGAGGCCAGGCTCGCTCTGGGGATTATTGCTTTGTCTCACATGAAAGGGCAGCTCTCTTGTGGCAGGACAGTTGGGCATCTGTTCCATTCCTAGCACTGGGCTTTCTTCCTCTTTCACTCTGAAATCCCTGGAGCATCCCCTAAGATCGAAATGCAAATTTCCTTATGGCCAGCTCTTTCCTGCTCCCTTTCAAATACTGTTTCTGTATCCCTCCACTCTATTGTCATTTTTACTGGCACCCCATTGCCTAATAAGCAACTATTTTTAGCTTCTTAAGTCTCTGTAGCCTTGAGTCTTTAAGAGCTACCATTTACTTCTAAAGGTCTTTTCCAAATAAGGCAAAATAACTAAGTGTCCAATCTCCAATGATAGAAATCATGAAATAATCATTTTTAAAATTTTCTAATTTATAATTGTTATTGATACATAATGGTCGTATATATTTATGGGGTAAATGTAATGTTTTGATACAGGCATACAGTGTGTATTGATCAAATCAGGATAACTGAGGTATCCATCAGTTCAAGCATTTGTCATTTCTTTCTGTTAGGAACATTTCAATTCCACTTAGTTATTTTAAAATGTACAATAAATCATTGTTAACTATGGTCACCCTATTGTGGTATTGAATACTAGATCTTCAACTCATTCTCTCTAACTGTATTTTTGCACCCCTTAACCTTCTCCACTTGAGGAGATGGTCTCTACTCTTCCCAGCTGCTGGTAACCATCATTCTACTCTGTCTTCATAAGTTCAGCCTCCCAAGTAGCTGGGGCTATAGGTGCATGCCATCATGCCCAGCTAATTTCTTTATTTTTTGTAGAGCTGGAGTCTCACTATTTTAGCTCCCACATATGAGTGAGGGAACATGTGAAATTTGTTGTTCTGTGCCTGGCTTATTTCACTTAACATAATGACCTCCAGTTCCATCCATGTTGTTGCAAATGGCAGGATCTCATTCATTTTTGTGGCTGAATAGTATTCCATTGTGTATATGTACCACATTTTCTTTATTCATTCATCTATTGATGGACACTTAGATTGCTATTGAAACAATTTTTGTCATATTGCTGCCTGTTACATTTAGCATCTTTCAGTGGCCAGACTTGGCATCCCTGTTCAATTCAGTCTCTTCCAAATTCAACTTTTTTTCTGTACGTCTAAATAGTAGCCTTCATCCAATTTTTTCAGCTTAAAAACTCAACTGACTGTTCCCAGATTTCTCAATTTCTCTTCCGGGCGCCTTTTACCCTTTTCTTTTAGGAAAAATAGTTGAATTATTTCTCTTACATTTTCCTTGTGACCCTCAATCTTCTTCATGGTAGAGTCTTTTTGTATAGGACATTTTTATTCCTTGCCTCTGGGTTTCTTTTCCTTTATTCTTTTTGTTTTTCTTTCCTTCTCTCCTTTTGAACAGTGTTAAACATATTCCTGTCATAAGATAAGAGCAAGACAAATGGTCTTTATTTTGCTCCACTTTACCTATTTCCACGAGTCCCAGCGCTAGCTTTTCGTTGCCACTCCCTGGTGTTGTGAATATCCTTTACATTATGTTTGCGGCTAATTGTCCTCTGCCTCTCTTATGTGTTTCATATGCTGACCTAGAGTGGGTCTGTCTTGCATTGTCTGTGTATCTCAGTGTCAGAAACCTCCTACCTGCCAGCTAACTGCAGACGGGGACTTGGCAACAGCTTTGCAGCTCTCGGTGGCTTGTATTGTGCAGTTTGCATTTCTAAGTATTGATGGCTCTAATCAGTCTCTTTGATTCTAAATTTATTTTCACATTCTGTATTTTAGCGAGAATATAAAAAGATCTTTGAGGAAAACAAAGGAATGTATCATTTTGATGCGGATGCTGTGGAACATCTGCACCATAAAGGCAATGCCATCCTCCAAAGTCAGGTACGCACTTGCTGGGCACCTACCCTCCCTGCCAGGAAGCCGTAACCATCCTGAGGCCTGCCACTCACTGCCATGCATCTTAACTGAGAATGTACAGTTGCAGAAAAGAATAAATCCTGAGAATGTTAACATTACTTTTGAAAATCTCAAACACTATTTGCTATGTATGTATTGGGGTCAGGGGAGCTTGAACCATATTTCAATCTAAAGGCATTTTGTAAAATAACTGTTACTTCACATAATTAAAAAGTTATAAGATAGGAATTAATTAAACTATGGTCAAACCACATGATGATTTAAATTTTTCTAGTGTCTTGATTTGTCATTTTGAGCAGTAACATTAATTTTCCAGGTGCAAGGTTTATTATAATTTCTTATTTCAATTATAAGTGTTATTAAAAAGGGAATACAGTCTTACTAATGTATTCTTGATTAATATTTTTTTCCAATATGAAATTCTAGGTACTCCCTGAATAAACTTAAAAAAAGTCGTCTCTCTAGCATACTTTAAAGTCGCTATTTTTTTAAAATTCTGAACTTAAATAGTTGCAAAAGATGTCAGTTCCAGCATCTGTTAAGATAAAATTTTATATCAGTCTTTTAAATCTATTCTGTGGAATGTAAAGTCCATAAAAATTTCATACTCACCTTCATTGGTTTTAAAAATAAACAAAACAGTTCCCCTTTAAGTTTGGAAATACACATCATTTCTAAAAATTTCGTATTTAATTTCATTTATTTCACAAAATTTTTGTTTGAGATGGAGTCTCGCACTGTCACCCTGGCTGGAGTGCAATGGTGCAATCTTGGTTCACTGCAACCTCTGCCTCCCTAGTTTAAGCGATTCTCCTGCCTCAGCCTCCTGAGTAGCAGAGATTACAGGTGCCCGCCACCATCCCCAGCAATTTTTTTTTTTTTGGACTTTTAATAATGACGGGGTTTCACTACGTTGGCCAGGCTGGTCTTGAACTCCTGACCTCGTGATCTGCCCGCCTTGGCCTCCCAAAGTGCTGGGATTACAGGTGTGAGCCACCGCACCTGGCCATTTCACAAAATTTTATCCTAGTGATGTATGCTATTATACTTCCCAATACTTTTATTGATCACTCTATCATACTCTTTGCAACAAAATTGTGTCTACAAATAGGTATATAAAAATGTGTCATATTTCCTGTTTCATAAGGTTCTAAGTTTGAAAAATTTCTCTTGGGTTGAATTATCATTAACATTATTATTTTAATAACAAATAATTTTTTAGATAATTATTAAATTTTATTGAGAGTGCATTTCTGAATGAAATGAAGTATAAAAACTTCTATGAGTTTAATTTTAAAGAGTATATTGTTTAAAAAGCCAACCATTCTGATGGGCTTACATATTATTTTTTGTTATTAGAAGATAAAAAATATCACTCATTTTATAAACCAAAGTAAGATGAGGATTGACTGTAATTGAATTAGATAATTCATAATTTGATATTAAATATTGCATAGTGAAATTGATATAAATCATATAAGGTCTGTGTGAGTGTTTTACTCAGTGTCTATGAAAATATTCAGCAGTCCTGGAGGACATCATCTTCCCTTTGACAGAAAAATAGAGGATCATACCCATGTTTTCTTTCTTGTTCTTGATTTCCCAATAGACATCAATGCAATTTCAGGGATCTCTCTACTACCTATGTGTGTATGCCATTTGCTTATACATATATAACCCCATATATATGATACATATCTATATATTCCAGCCATTTGACAAAATACTTTATACAGGTCCTAGAACTACATTAGTTGTTCTAAATTATTTTTATCCTTTAGGAAATTTTCTATTACCTGTTTACTTTCCTTGTATGTCATTAACCAAAGGGAACCCAGTGATCAACCTAAATGGCCAAAATAATACGATTTTAGAAGACAAGATGACTAGTTTTGAACATATATTTTGTCTTACTTTGCTCTGTTTGTATAAGGGCTCTCGATTCATATATGCTTTTCTTTTTCCAATGAAGGTTAAATACAAAGAAGAATATGAGAAAAATAAGGGAAAGCCAATGCTTGAATTTGTTGAAACACCATCGTATCAAGCTTCAAAGGAGGCTCAAAAGATGCAAAGTGAAGTAAGTCAATTGGTTTGTTATTAATTGCTTAATGTAAATTTGATGTTTTGTCATTTGAAAGGATGCAGAATGTTCAGTGGGTCTAGAAGAAAGAGTGCTGCTCTGGGCAGATTCAAGGACCTGCTTTCTAGACCCAGCCACCCCCTGCCTGGGATCTTGTCTAGGACATTGAGTTTATCTCGTCCTTAGCTTTTCTCATTGGTGAATATGGATCTTAAGCTAGATGAGCTTTTAAAGTTCCCCTCAGTTCTAATTTTCTATGATTATATAACTGACACTTTCAGATGTTAATTTTACGTTTTGCCTTTCAGATGTTAATGTAGAACTATGACGAGTTCATAAAAACTAAAAACGAATAGCTGGTTGCTTTATTCACCTGCCCCCCCCCTTTTTTCCCCAATGAAAATAGAACTAACATTTTAAAAATACTTACTACATGCTAGGTAATATGCTAAGAGTCTTATATATGTCAGCTCATTTAATCCTCCAAGTAATGATGCTAGGAAGGTGTTCTCTGTAGATTAAGAATGTGTCTACTGAAATTGTCTTAGATGAAATTATATATCCAGTAAATGTTAATGTTTTAGGACCTGGTCAAAATCATGAATGATTCTCTTTTCTCTTTAGTTTATGTTTTAGTCCATTTTGTGTTGCTATAACAGAATACCAAAGACTGGGCAATTTATAAAGAACAGAGATTAATTTCTTTCAGTTCTGGAGGCTGGGAAGTTCAAAATCCAAGAGTTCACATCTGTCAAGGGTCTTCTTGCTGCATCATCCCATGGCAGAAGGTGGAAAGACAGAGAGTGCTTGCACACTCCTTAGAGGAGGGGATGGGAAACTCATCCTTTTATCAGGATCCCAACCCCATGATAACAAAACCATTCCCATGATATTGGCATCAATCCATTCATGAGGCAGAGCCCTTATGGTCTAATCAGCTCTTAGAGTTCCCAACTCCCAATACTGTTGCATTGGGGATTAAGTTTTCAACACACGAACTTTGTGGGGACACGTTCAAAGCGTAGCAACATATTTGATTGATTTTTTTTTCAATAAACAATTAAGAGTTTTTTCGGCTTACCTACTTTATTCCCAACCTAAGATTATGGTAAGTAACATCTCGATATTCCCCACACTTTTTTTTTCTCTGTTCCTCTGAGACTTATTTGTGTGTGTATGTTTGTGTATTTTCCCTCCTACCTTTTCAGGATCAGACACACAAGGTTTTGTCTGCAACCTATATCAAAGTTTTGTGGGTGCAGCTGGGTTCTTAATGCAAAGGGACAGAAATAGTGGATGCTGGTCTCAGTCCAATACAACCTTCATGCTAGGCATGCTCAATGAATAAGATCCTTATTGTTGCCCAGTAACAACATCAAAACAGGCAGAAATGATAACTTGTGGACAAAAAACTCTCAGGAATTTTGTAAGCATTACCCATGCTATTTGTTGAAATGTTATAATTCATCTTCTTGGGGAAAAGGCACTCAGATATTACCATGGTTTATTGAATAGACAAAGTTGTTTAATTTCTTCTTCAAGCAAAAAGGAAAAAGAATTACTTGTATTTTTCATGTCTTATTCAGTGGTCTCCAGTCTTTTTGGCAACAGGGACTGGTTTCATGGAAGACAATTTTTCCATGGATTGGCAAGTGGTGGTGGTGGTGGAGGGGATGGTTTTAGGATGAAACTGTTCTATCTCAGATCATCAGGCTTTAGTTAGATTCTCATAAGGAGTGCACAACCTAGATCCCTCGCATGCACAGTTCATAATAGGGTTTGCACTCCTATGAGAATCTAATGCCACCGCTGATCTGACAGGAGGCAGAGCTCAGGCAGGAATGCTCCCTCACCCTCGCTCACCTCCTGCTGTGCAACCGGGTTGCTAACTGGCCATAGGTTGCTATTGGTCCATGGTCTAAGGACTGGGGACTCCTGTCTTATATCTTCTTAAGCCAATGAAGAAGAATCTGATAAAGAAATATCAAGTAACCATTTTGATTAAATTGGTTATTTGTTTTAAGTCGATTGATACTAGTGAGTTTGGACAAAGTTCAGAAACCCTGTAAAAATTTACATTTAATGGAATAAATTTCCCTAGAATACCTTTTCTTCCTTCAGATAATAGTGTGTAAACATGTATAAACTATATAAAGTATTTTATATATTCTTTTCATTGCTTTACTATCTTCCACTGCAGCAGTACTTTTTGCGTGGAGTAGAGCCACCCAATGAATGTCCCCATTTTGTAGAGATAATGTGGCCATTGTCACTGACCCACAGCCCAGAGAAACATTTCTACTTTCAGGAGCTGTCATAATGCTTTTGCTTAGTGGGTCTTCTGAAAGGTTAACCCATTTCCCATTTAGAAAAAAAATGTGCAGTTTGCTGCCAGCACTGATTTAATTTTACATAAACAGGCTCTTTGAGGCTGAAGCAAATCGGACCTGATTTGCAATGTGAAAATAAAACATAAAAACTGTTCTTGGAGTTATTTCTAAACAGAACTTGTCTCTAATTCTAATGGAACAGACAGGTTTATAATGTTACATTAGGACTAGGGACAAGAGTATTCTTGAGGCAAAAGGGCAATGGGTTAAGGCAATATGAAGTTGTTAACAAATTTTCACTGAAAGGCACAGGGATCAAAAATCACTTTCCTTTTCTGAGGACATTTCTGGCAGCATCAGTATTTCAGGCTGGGCCTCCTCTTCCAGTTCCCTCCCCTGCCCCTTTCCCTTTACCCCCTCCCCTCTTCTTTCATCCTCAGCCCTAGAAACATTCATGCTGAGCACCCTTTTATCATTCTGGTTGCGCAGTTTCTGTTTTTTTATTTCCTGCCGTGGATAACTTTCCTTTCACTGATAAATCCAGAAACTTATAATTCATGATTAATATATTTGAATACTATGTTTCTGTAGTAGAAATGACAATAGTTTATGATTTGGTATTTTAGGGTAGTCTCTCTTTTCTTCACCCAACTTCTTCTCTCAGTCTTGCCAAGTGAGACATGTTTTCCCTGACATATATTCCCTTTAATTATAGTTATTGACTATTGGATTTTTTTAGGCTCAACCATCATTTCTTGAGGAGAATGAAATCTTTCAATAGAAAGTATCTTTGGACCCAATTCATATGCTAAAGGTTAGAAAAATAGCTAAAAATCTTAGACAAAGTTTGATGTGAAAAATGTTTTTAAATATAGGACCGATGAAGTAGGTGCAAAGAGAATCATCTGTCTTAGAGATGTTTTTTATTCCTAAGAGGTAGGTTTGACTACCTCGAGTTTCTCGAGGAACTTCCTACAGGTAAACTTAAGTATTTATGATCCCGGGAAAAGCCACTGGTATCTTTGCTATGGCCTATAATTAAGTTTGTCATGCTTTCTTCCAATGCCAGATATAGGTTTAATGTGTGTGTTTTCTGGAGGAAACCTTTAAATCTGGCTTTGAAAAGTTCGTTGTCTTATTTCACAAATACAGCTTTCTTCAAAAAGCATGCCCAAAAAGTTTTGTTTTTTTTTTTCCTAGCTATATATTTTGGCTACTTCTAGTCATAATTAACCTCCCTTAATGACTTACTTCAGTAAAATAACTTTTTTTTCAGAAGCACTTTTTGAAGTGAAATAGCTGATGTAAATGAGTGCATGAATGCACAGACATATTCCTATTTCACCATTTAAAGAGTCCTTTTTAGCCTGGAGATGCCCTAGATTCAGCCTAACTGTTATTTCTACTAATTCCACATAAGGAAGAGGAAAGTTTCTAGTCATTGTTTTTGGTCATTGTATCTCAGTTCTTTAGTTCAGAATGTTCTCAATGCAACTGCTTATTTAGCTTTGCTAGACTTTCAGAACATCCTTTGTTTCTCTCCTTGTGGCTATATCCACATCGTTAGACTGCTGTGTGGAACACATGTGCTAAGTGAGGAGACAGCGTGTTTCTCTTATTCTCCTTCATGGTTTAGAGACATTTTTTATTTATACAGTTACCTATCTCTGTAATGAATAAATAATGAACCTGGAAATAGCTTCTCATTTTGCCTGAATAACAATTTCAGGCAGAATTTATTTATTTTTATCATTTCAGGGATGCAATTTGAACAAAATATTTGGCTGGTAAAATCTGGGTCCTTGTTTACTAGATATTTCACATGGATGGATATTTTTGTTGTTTATAGTTTATAGCTGTCTTTATAGCCATAAAGCATGCATTATCACTGATTTTTCAAATGTGTAGTTCAAATGTTAGAATTTAGAGAATCATAGCCAAAGAGTGGCAGAGTGTGTTAAAAGGGCTAATGGTGGTCTGAATCTAAGCCCCCCACTATCACCGTCGTGTCCACCTTTCATTTCTTGTTGTGAACTCTCACTTAAAGGAGGAGTTCAGTTATAAGGTTCAAGATAAAATTCTCCTCACAGCACAACTTCATTCATATCAAACACCATAGATGGTAGAGAAATATTCTCAACTCCAAAATCATTAAAGGGAAACCCCCTCCCTAACCCTCAATCATCATTACATTTTAGAAGTGGTGTTTCCTGAATTTGCAAAAGTCTGATGAAGAAGGATGATGGGGACATGAACGTTAATGCTGCTTGGGTTTGATGCTGCCTGGGTTTGATGGCTTCCATGCCACCAGATTTTCCCCCAGTCAGTGGATCCACTCACCTTGGAGTAAACCAACTGGGGGATCCAGTCAAATAGCCAGTCTTGTTGGTTCTTCTCCAAAAAATGGGCTGATGTTAATCCTAGACTAATAAGATGTTAGGAAACCTCACTCAGAATTTTCTGATTTACCAGAGGAAGAGGCCACTTAATAATTCTCCTTTGTTTGGTAGAATTCTTAAATTTGTGATAAAGTTGAACTTATTTCCCTGTTGATAGGATGACCCTTATGTGGTAGAACTACCTAAGAAAACATCATTTTTGTTTTGGGAACTCTTGTTCAAATCTCTTTTCAATGGTCACTGATATTTGCTAACTTTAAAATTATGTGGTCTTATTTAACAGAAAATTTACAAAGAGGATTATGAGAAGGAGATTAAAGGAAGGTCATCACTGGATTTAGACAAGACTCCAGAATTTTTACATGTAAAGTACATCACCAACCTTCTGAGGGAGGTACGATCTTGGTGTTTACTATTATGTATCACGAAGAAAAGTCAAGAAATAAGCCAGGAAATATTCAGCTAATTCTCTACTAATTCAGTGTTTGAGATATTAAGGCATTACTCTTTTTTTCACTTTGATCTTCACTAATAAAATTTTGCATTTTCATTAAAAACAGGAGCGTGTGTGTTAACATTTCCAATTAAAGTTGCGAGAAGAAATTGCCCAGTTCCTGGGAAAACTTGAAAAACAGCCTGGTTTTTTGTTTTAGTTGTAGCTCAGAAGCTCTATAAATAGTTTTATAGTTTTATAGCAGTTTTTAAAAAAATGTTTTGAATATGGGTGGAGAGAGCTTGATTCTTTCAAATTTAGTTATTATAAAAACATTTTAGAACCAGCTTTTCCTGTCGCTTTCCTGCAGCAAATGTCTCTAAAGGAAGGAGGAGAAAGACCAGAGTTCTCTCCCTCTCTTGACATTTGATATCAGAATAAGATGCTCACATGTGAAGGTCTGGATAAATGCTACATTACTTATAAGTAGTTTGTGTTCTAAGTACGGAAAAATGATATATTTAACATGTAGAACAGAGGAACTCATGTCCACTTTTTATTTTATTCTCTGCAAAAATTTCCCCAAAAACGTAATGGTGCACTTTTTGCTCACAAGTAATATATTAAATTTTCTTAACATTAAGACCTTAAAATTAAAAATATGTCTATAGTCCACCAATTTAAAAGCTAATTTTTCTTTGTTTTTTAAGTGGCCAAAAAGTAGCTCATAGATTTTCCAAATCTGCTTACATGCTCTTTGTATTAAGGGAAAGTGTTCCCTAAGTATAAATGCAGTATATAATGTAATATATGTATATATATTATATACAATATAATAATGCATATTATGTGATATATAAGTGGAATATATATTACATGTATATATATGAAATTTCATTTCATTTTGAATTTTTGAACTGAGGAAACTATTCCTGAAGGAAATCTCTTAGACGAGTGAAATAAATTTGAGATTAATTACCTATAGGAGCACATCATCACGAACTTCTGTAATAAGCAAATGCTGACTGGCCGTACCGTTTAACTGGTTTTAGAAATTTAATGTGATTCAGTGTTGTAATATATAGTGTGCTGAAATAGACATGTAATTTCTATAAGAGTTCTCTTGCTACACTATCTTTTCTCACTTCTAGTTCCTAATAAAATTTTTTGAAGTTGAAGGTTAAGCAAATGGCAACTTCCTAGAGAGTAGAGCTAGGACACAGTGGCAGGAGGAGAGGATCGGGAGAGGTTGGTTAACAGATACAAAGGAATGAGCTCCGGTGTTCTGCAGCACCACAAGGTGCATATGGTTAACTATAGTTGATTGGATATTTTTAATAAGCTAGAAGAGAGGATTTTGAGTGTTCACAACACAAAGAAATGATACATGTTTGAGGTGATGGATATGCTAATTACCCTGATTGGATCATTATATGTTGTGTACACATATTAAAATATCACTCTGTATCCCGTAAATATGTACAATTATGTGTCAACTAAAAATAAAAGGGGGAAAAAAAAAGAGAAATAGTTGACCATAAGGCTTTTAAGAAGAAAAAAGTTTAATAATAATTTTTAAAACAATTTCAAATAATGGCAACTTCCTACTACTGTTGTCTTCCATTTAAAAATACACTAGTTATGTGAACTTTTTTAAAGGAGAATCTTTTTTTATCACTTATGTACAAATGGCAATGTAAAGTCTATTTTGAGATTCATAAATGACTTTACTATGTGCCATTGCCTTTTTCTTTTATTCCTGTTTGGAGTGAGTCTTAATTTATTAATTCAGAATACACACATCAGGGTAGGAAAAGGCTCAGAACACTACATTCTATTGGTCTGTTCAGGCTGCTATAACAAAATATCACAGATTGAGTGGCTTAACCAACAGACTTTCCTCAAAGTTCTAGAGGCTGGTAAGTCCAAGATCAAGGTGCTGGCAGATGTGATTCTTAGTGAGGGCGCTCTTCCCGGCTTGCAGACAGACACCTTTGTGCTGTGACTTCAGTAGAGGGATAGAACTGTGATCTTTTTCCTCCTTCCTTTAGAGACATTAATCTTATCAAGGGAGTCCCACTCTCACAATCCCATCTAACCCTAATCACCTTCCAAAGGTCCCACCTTCAAGTACGGTCACAATGGGGGCTAGGGCTTCAACATATGTATTTTGGTGGAGAGAAACATTTAGTTCATAACGACTATGATGCCAGGTGAAATAAGCCAGGCACTGAAAGACAAATCCTGCATATTCTCACTTTTATGTGAAATATAAAACACTTGAACTCTTAGAAGCAGAAAGTAGAATGGTGGTTACAGAGGCTGGAGGGTGGGAGGAATGGGAAGGTGAGAGTCAAAGAGTTCAAAATCTCTAAATGGGAGGAATAATTTTTTTGAGATCTAGTGCACATTGTGGTGAAGATAGTATATAGTGCACTTCAAAATTGCTGAGAGAGTAAACTTCAAATGTTCTCACCACAAAAAGTAAATATTTGAGGTAATGGATATATTATTTAGATTGATTTAATTATTCCACATTGTATTCATAAATTATGACATAATTTTGTATCCCATAAATATATACAACCATAAATTGTCAACTTCCAATGAGAATTTTTTTAAAATTAAAAAATTAACTTAAAAAATAGTTATAGCCTGTCTAATTTGAAAAAGAGGACTTTCGGTGACTTAATTAAATTATTACTTCCCTTTCTAAGTGTAAGCATTTAGCTTCAAATGAACTTTGCATTTTTTTACTCTGTGGTTTTTACATTGACATTGCATTTAGAATGTTCAAAGTATCATTTTATACTTCATTTCCTTTGATTCACCCCATTGCCCCTTGACATTAGTAGAACAAGTATTTTTATTTTCATTTCACCATTGTGGAAATCAAGGTTGAGTTACTTAAAAGTCCTCCCGAAGGTCACACCACCAAATAAATGAAAGAGGTCTGACTTTCACCTGGGTCATTTGACTCAGATCATTCCAAAATTATAAAACAGCCCATTCCAATGTCTAGTAAGCTATTAGTTGAGCAGAGGACAGGCTAATTTAATTATATTGGATGAAGGGAAAGTAACATGAAATGAACCTTAGAATTAACTGGAACCTGATTTCTTATCAATAAAGGAAGTTTCATCTTTCATCTGGCAAGTTAATCATAAATGCAACTTAGTTGAATAGGAATAAGATATATATGATTTTCATATGCAATTAAGTAAGAAAACAAGCAACTCATTAGCAGAGAAAAATAAGTTGTGTGTAAGTATTCATAGAAGGCATTTGGATCTACTTAAAATATGAGATTAAAATGGGTGAAATTCAAATTATTATTAATTTGTAGAAAACGTTTTGGTTTTACAACTCTTTAAATTGCATGGAGATAGCCTTCCAAAAGCAAAGCCAGGAAAGAAGATAACAGAATGAAGAGATGAAGGAAGAGAGACATCATGTAAATTCCAACTTGACAGTAACTGAGTCTTTGGATTTTCTATTCCATGAGTGAATGCATCTCCTTTGTTGTCTACACTAGTTTGAGTTGGGTTTCTGTCATTTGCAACCTAAGAGTCACCATCACCACCATCATCACTATAATGATAATAATCATCATCATCATCGTCATCATCATCATGTTGAGCCATAAATTCCATCATCTATGCAGATTTCATTATCTATGGATGATTCCATTCATCATCATGAATGTGAGTCACAGATTCCATCAGAGATAGTAAAGGGGGCCTTGAAGTATTCTGAGACTTGTAGAAGGGCGTAATTACCTAAGGTAATTGTGATGGATAGTGCTTGAAGTATCTGCTTTCAACTACCTTATATCAGCTTGTGGTGAGCCCAAGTAATTGAAACTCCTAATAGCTTATTAGACATTGGAATGGGCTGCTTATAATTTTGGAATGACCTGAGTCTAATGAAAATGGTTTCTGCTCACTTTTTAAACTTTTTAAAAAAACTTTGGCTACATCAGGCCTTTTGATTTTGTAATTTTCCATTCTTTTGCAACCATGTTCTTTTTTGGTAATTCATGTTTTATAGACAACTTTCAAAAATACTTTAAATAATTAATAAGGAACATGTGTTCTTAAGATCTTCCTCACCATTGAAAGAGAAGATGTGTTTTTAAAAAAATCCACTATGGTACCAAAACATATTGAGAGAAAGTATGAAAAGGAAAAGGCTGAAAATATTGGAAGCTGCTCTGAACTTAGTAGAGGGGAAAATGAAGTGTCTGTAGGAAAAAAGCATGAATACTTAGCTGTCTGATTCATTCCTTCCTAGTAATATTTTCTCATTTCTGTGATCTCTAGAAAACATGTGGAATAGCACACTGACTAAAGTGATTCCTGCTAAGTTTTGAACTGTGATATTCTTGTCTTATAGAAAGAATATAAAAAAGATTTGGAAAATGAAATAAAAGGGAAAGGAATGGAACTTAATTCAGAAGTTCTTGACATCCAAAGAGCAAAGCGAGCCTCTGAAATGGCGAGTGAGGTGAGTGTTTATTTAACACCTTAGATGAATATGTTTTTTGCTGATTTTCTTATCTGTCAATCTTTCTGAAAGGTTCTATACATCCACAACTTTTATATGTAAGTGATTGTAAACAGCTATATCCTTGTAGTCTTTTCCTGGACTACTAATTTTTTTTTAAAAAATGGTGCTCATAATCCCCTTTCTATGTGATGTGAGAAAAATGACCATTTCCCCATTTTGGAGAAAATCCATATAATAAACTAAAATAGTTTAATGAGATTTAACTTCCTCTTTTAAGCAGGTAAAAAAAAGGCAGATGATTGGGAAGGTGTGTTATTATGGTCCATCAGTAACTGCAGGTAGAAAGTTCACTTGCTTTCCTGCACGTAACCCAACTGACTCTCCCAGTCTTGCCCTGGGCTGCTGAATGAACTTATTCAGCCTCTTTATCAAATTAAAGTAGTTTCTGCTCACTTTTCATGCACTTTATAAGGAGAATTGCAATGTCTCTGAAGTGTTTTCAGTCCTGTAATCCTGTATTATCTCATTACTTTGGGTCATAAAGTGTCACTTTGCTTTTAACAGACTTTAGCTGAATTTAGCAGTGAAAGAGCTTAAAGACTTGTCCCCATATTTTGAAAATCCGATGATAATGAGGATGATGATAATGATGATGGTGGCGATGGTGACTCTTAGGTTGCAAATGACAGAAACCGAACTCAAACTAGGGTGGGCAGCAAAGGAGATGCATTCACTCATGGAATAGCAAATCCAAAGATTGAGTTACTGTCATGTTGGAATTCACATGATGTCTCTCTTCCTTCATCTCTTGGTTCTGTTATCTTCTCTATTGGCTTTGCTTCTGGAATGCTGTCTCCATGCAATGAAACATCTTAGTAATAGGATAACTCATATCTGTGGCCAGTAATCCCAGTGGGAAGTGAACATCCTCTTTTGTAGTTCCAATTAAAGTCTTAGGTTTCAATCTCCTTGGATTAGTCGCTATCCTGTGCTCACACCTGGCCTAATCATTGTGTCTGGGGTTGGGGGAGTAGAATGTGCTGATTATCCTCTCACCCATTCGTTGAGGTAGTTTAACAGTATCTTATATAAAACATTATAAATGTTTATGTGTTTAAAACATCACCTTAATCTCGGCTATATTCACATTCTTTAAATAAAGGAAACATTTAAAAGGCACTTTAGTAGAATTAAAAATATATGTGGGGAGTAGGGAGGTGATGGAAATCAATCCTTCCCAAGGGTATGGATTGAGAGAACTTAGAGGTCATTTCCCAAAAGGAAACCATGGATCTTGTTGCATTGAGCATTGGCTTCAATTTAAAGTCACCAGCTGCATTAGCCCTTAATAAGAGTCAGCTTGTCGTTTGAAGAATTGAAGCAGACATTGACTTCTCCTCACTAGCTATGGAAGTCCTAGATGGCATCTTTTTCCAATAGAAGGCTGTTTCGTCTACATAAAAAATCTGTTGTCTAGTGTAGCTACGTTCATCAAGTATCTTAGCTAGATCTTCTGGGTGACTTGCTGTGGCTTCTGCATCAGCCCTTGCTGCTTCACTTTGCACTTTCATATGATGGAGATGGCTTCTTTCCTTAAACCTCATGAACCAACCTCTGCTAGCTTCCAACTTTTCCTCTGCAGCTTCTTCACCTCTCTCAGCCTTCACAGAAATGAGGGTTAGGGCCTTGTTCTGGATTAGGTTTGGTTTAAGGGGATGTTGTTTCTGGAATGTTGTGTCTGGTTGGATCTATTCAGACCACTAAAACTTTCTCTATATGAGCAATAGGGTTGTTTCACATTCTTATAATTCATGTGTTCACTGGGGTAGCACTTAATTTCCTTCAAGAACTTTTCCTTGGCCTTCACAACTCGAATAACTGTTTGGTACAAGAGTCCTAGCTTTGGGCCTGTGTTGGCTTTTGACATCCCTTCCTCGTTAAGCTCAATCATTTCTAGCATTTGATTTAAAGTATATCTCTTCTTTTTACTTGAACATCTAGTGGCCATTGTAGGGTTACTAATCAGTCCAATTTCAATATTGTTGTCACTTAGGGAATAGGGGAGCCCAAAGAGAGGGAAAAAGATAGAGGAACGGCTGATCAGTGGAGCAGTCAGAACACACGTGACATTTCTCGATTAAGTTCACTGACTTATAGGGGTGCATTTGGTGGCATCTCCCAACAATTACAATAGTGTTGCAGGATTTCTCCTTAGTTCAGCTAAAGACAGGGCCCTTGTCCCATGGCCATGAAAGTTTAGGCTTGCAGACAGTTTGAAGGGTGAGTAAAGCAGAGTTTTATTGGGTGTAAAGGAAGAAAAGGGGGGAACAGGGACTCTCTGCAAGGCCGGAGTCCCTGCTAGAGTGCTTCCCACCTCACAGTTTGAATCCCAGGTTCCACACAGGAAGAAGAGGGGCCAGGCTCCTCCCTGTTGCAAACGGCCTGAACTTCTCTGGCTCCACCTCAGCGCATGCTCTTTCCAGTGTTCAGGCCAGCTGGAATTTTGGCAGTGACCCCCTCCTATCTGTCTGTCTCAATAGTGACATCAAAGATCACTGATTGGCCAGGTGTGGTGGCTCACACACCTGTAATCCCAGCACTTTGGGAAGCCGAGGTGGGTGGATCACCTGAGGTCAGGAGTTCATGACCAGCCTGGCCAACATGGTGAAACCTGGTCTCTAATAAAAATACAAAAATTAGCTGGATGCCATGGCACACGCATGTAGTCCCAGCTACTCAGGAGGCTGAGGCTGGAGAATCGCTTGAACCCAGCAGGCTCAGGTTACAGTGAGCCAAGATCATTCCATGGTACTCCAGCCTGGGCGAAAGAGCAAGACTCTGTCAAAAAAAAATCACTGATCACAAACCACCGTAACAGTTTGAAATATTATATTACCAAAATGTGACACAGAGACACCATGTAAGCACATACTGTTGGAAAAATAGCACTGACAGACTTGCTTGGCAAGCAGGGTTGCCATAAACCTTCAGTTTGTAAAAAATTCAGTATCTGCAAAGCATAATAAAGTAAAGCACAATAAAAATGAGGTATGCCTATATTACTGCCTTTATTTTGCAGATGAGTAAACTGGAAAAGTTGAGCATTCTCAGTGTTACACAGCTGGTGAGTGCTGTGGCCTCCCAAGTTCATCTGTTCTGTATAACATCAGCTCATTTACATCCACCTCCCTATCCTCCAACCCTAAAGACAATTGCCAGTGAAGATTTTCACATGGCAATTGCCCTTATATACTAAACATCTTTGGAGCTTTGCATGCCCTTCTTCAGTGAGAACAAGATTATCGTTCTAAGTAGTTCAGAAAATTTAGTTGTGAGTGATCATTCGTAGTACTCAAGGAGCTTTGTTACCTCTTTTGTAAAATAGGTTTAACTATTTTTTTGGTATCATTGACTGCAGATGCATGTTTGCCCACTGAGTGTTTGAATGTTGTAACATGTCTTTTGCAGAAAGAATACAAGAAAGATCTGGAGTCAATAATTAAAGGGAAAGGAATGCAAGCTGGCCCTGACACCCTTGAAATGCAGCGCGCCAAGAAGGCTGCAGAGATCGTGAGTGAGGTTAGTAGGGTGCGTGATGCAGGCCTTAAGACTCGTATTGTGGAACCTAACAAATCGTATTAGCAACTTGATTACTATATGGAATTTCTCAAAGCATTGCGGCTGGTTTAACAGTTTGGAATGGAGACTATTCCTCAGCATTATGCCTGTTTGAAAATGTACAGTTTTTGCTTTGCTCACATCCTTCCAATATATCAAAAAAAGCTTGGTGGAAGGCATTTTAATTGAATACACACACACGCACACATGCACTCCCCTGCACACCTTACTTCAGAATACAACAGATTTAATGGTTATCTGGGCTATGAGAAATGTTTTCATGGTATTTTTAATGGATCACCTGCTGCTTGGCATATCTGTATTTCCAAATTTCTGAGCAGAACTTCATATATGGATGCTTAATGTGAGTACAACAGTCATTTCTGTCTGATTGCATGTTCTTAAAATAGCCTTTGTTGACATGATCAGCATGCATGAAATTTCTACACAGCATTTTGAGTGGAGGTCTTATATAACCTGATTGACCATGTTCATTCATCTAATACCATTTTTCTCTTCATGGTATACAGGATATTGATTTAGAAGTTTTGTCTTAAATTCTGTGACAGGATGGATATCACATCACAAGGTTGTAGGAGTCAGACCATATACATATATTTCAAAGGAAATACCCTAGAACTTTCTCTACACCTCTTGAACTTCCCCACAAAAATCTGAGAATATAAAAGGATCACTGGAGTAAAGATTTGGGTTGTGATGATTTTATAAAAGTGTATGTGAAGAAAAAATTGGGATGCAGGTGAATGGGTCCTGCTCACTTATCTCAAGACTGGGTAGGTGGGGGCTTCAGTGGGGTACTCTGAGACCTGTTGTGTTACCTTTGCACTTAGGAAGAGCTGACTCAGGACTGACACCTTACAGGAAATCTGGAAGGCTAGAGGTAGCTGCTTAGCTGCTAGGGAAGTTACTGTTGTTTTAAAAATGACTGACATCCCCAGGGTTAGGTACTGACCAGGGAAATGGGATTGCCATGATTGAATAAGACAAAGGAAGTGGAGATGGTATAGGTTTCCTGATCAATAAGTGTTCCATTTTGAAGTGGTGGCCAGGGGTGGATGGCCAGGAGCGTGAGGAACAGGGACTTTCCTACTTCTGTTCTCCCGAGAGATAGTCATTGTTATAAGTTTGTTATGGAACCTTCCAAATCTGTTTTGTGTTTATATAGATAAATATATACTTGTACACACAAAAACTTAAAAAAATCTTAAATGGGGTCATACTCCATTTAAATGTTTGATTATTTTCTCTCTTTATATTATGGATTTTTTTCCTGTGTTCCTTCATATAGGTCTACCTCATTCTTATAGAAAAATTAAGTGTTCTATAACATGGATGTGAATATGTGACCCTTTATCTTTTGTTGTCTACAAGGGAAGTATATAATGGGATCTCAACATTACAGGCCAAAACTAGAATCCTTAATTTTCCCCTAGGTTAGCTTTCCTCCATCTGCTTCCCAGCAAATGGCACCAACCAAAGCATAGAAGTCACTTTGATTCCTGTCATCAGCATGCTTTATTGATGTCACCCCCATCGTGGTGGTCTAAATCCACCTTTCTCACCACCCTAGTCTAAGCCACCATCTCTATCCTCTAGATCATTGCCATAGCTTCCTAACCAGAATTCTGCTATTATTGCCTTCCTAGTAGCCATTCTCAACCCAGCAGAAGAATCCTTGACGGAATTAAATGAAATTTTGTTCCTCTCCTCACATGCAATTATTTAGTGGTTTCCAGTCACATCCAGTGTAAATTGATTCATCTGGCTCTGGTGAGGTCTCCATTCTCAGGCTGAGAGTCTTAGTCAATAAAAACCCCCCAAATAATAATAATAAAAATCTAATTTGCATGTAATCATAGTCATGTCCCATTTTGCCTAAATGATAGGCTCAGATCCTTTTCAACCAATGTTTGGGACTTTGCCAGAGTTTGTTTTTAATATCGAAAGTTTATTTTTCAAATAAAGTCAATGGATCATATTGTAACACAAATGACCCTCAATAGTCAAGCCTTCCCATAGCTCTGGGTTTGACCATGTGACTTTCTTTAGCCAATGAGACATCAGCAAATGTGACTCAGACAGAGGCTATAAACACACTTCTGCATTAGGGTTTGCCCTCTTTGAACACAGATGCTGCCATGTTGTTGTTTTAAACCTTCTAAGTTTTGGGGTGTTTTGTTATGCAGACAACAAATAACTGATGCCAAGGGTGTCTAATGTAGTCTGTGTGCTTTAGAACACATTTACATTTGAAAGTTCATATTGGAAAATTGTTACATCCTTCTACCATTGGACCTTCATGGCTGTCTGCTATCAGTGCTTCAGTTTCATCATATTTGTTGGCCTTCAAATGAAACATTTTGTTTTGGGGCTTTAAACAAGCTGAAACAGAGTGCTTTTTATAGACATAGTAATAATTGAATATTATTATTTTGAAAGTTAAACATAATTATGTAAACTTTTATTTAGAAAAGTGATACTGGGAGTGTAAGTCAGTAAAAACGGGAAGAGTTATGAGTGGAAGACAGGAGGAAAAATACTCCAAGATTGAGACTTTTGTTTACCACTTATCTAAATTTGATGATCTATTAATAAACAAACCAATATTTACTTTGCAGCAGAGAATCTACAAATCTGGAGTGTGTCAGCATAATAAGAAAGAATTGTTTTAAAACAAATTTAATTGGCTATAGTTAATAGTTTTTTAATAACATTTTTCTTTGAAGACTAATATACATATAGAAAATGCAAATTTATATATGTACGGCTTGTTGAATTTTATAATCAGTTTTCAAATGTGACAGAAGTCCCTAAAGACATATGTGTCTGTGCAGTTATGACTATCTTGTAAGAAATAGGTAATCCAATTTCAAACTGGCTTAAAAAAAACCACAGATAACTTATTTGTTGTTCTTATGATTGAACGGTAGAGAAATTCCTAGGCGCGGCTTGATCTAGGACTCAAATAATGAGATTTAGTTTCAGCTTTCAGTTCTTAGGTAGACATTCTTGTTTGCAAAGAAGCTTCCAGCACCTCTTATGTGGAAAAAAAGATGCATGCATCCTGGAACCAATTCTGCAGTGTGGGTGATGGGGTATAATGATTTAAGTCCAGCAGAGCCCAGAGACTTGGGCCAGTTTCTGGATGGTTTAGGAGGGAGAGCATTGAGTTGTCTAGTGGCAAATCAGAGAGCCAGTGAAGGGAGTAATGATTTATTTAAGCCCAGCAGAGTCCAGAGATTTGAGCCAGTCTCACCCAAGTTGGATGGTTTAGGAGTAGGAGCACTGAGTTGTCCAGTGGCAAGTTAGGGAGCCAATGAAGGGAAAAGAAAGGGTGGATTCCGGGGAAACAGCCAACACGTATTCACTACAGAGTGAAAAACAGCAAGCCGTATATGACCCAATAATATATCAAGTTTATCATAATGAAATGTTAAATTTTCCCCTTGGCTAGCTCTGTTTTTCTTCTTCTTAATTCAGATTAGCAGAAAAAAAGTCTTCTGATTACTGGTGAATAAGTTATGCTAAGTCATAGTCCTACCACAAGTAAAAACTCTTTCTTATTCTATAGAAATAAAAGAAATAAGGATTCAACTTCATTCCAAAAGACATGGTCTTGATGTCAAATAACATCTCGATTTTTGAGTCGTTTTTCAAATGATCGGAGAGCACTAACTGTGTGTTTCATTTTCTGCAGAAAGACTATAAAAGAGATCTGGAGACTGAAATTAAAGGGAAAGGGATGCAGGTGAGCACGGACACTCTTGATGTCCAGAGAGCTAAGAAAGCATCCGAGATGGCCAGCCAGGTAAGACAAAGTTTAAAATAAATGCCGTGAATCATAGCTAGAAAGAGCATAAGTGTTCTTTTCACATGGGTGGCTTTGAGATTCAAACACGTAAATGTCAACATTGCTATTAAAGCTTAAGCAAAGTTCTAAGATCATTTTCTGTTCTTTTAGAAACAATACAAGAAGGACTTAGAAAATGAAATTAAAGGGAGAGGAATGCAAGTGAGCATGGATATCCCAGATATCCTTCGAGCCAAGAGGACATCTGAAATCTATAGCCAGGTTGGTCAAGAATGAAGATGCTCAGAATCGTGTATTCCAATTCATGTTGCCATGTGCTTTGTATGTCTCTATGAATGATATCTTTCTGCGGGTATTGCATTCAGAGTTAGTATACTCTTTCACTGAGAAACCATTGGCCAAACTTGATTAACCTTACTAATGAATAGGACAACTGTCATAGATTCAATGCAACAGACATTATGGAGAGCTACAGCCTCTCTGTTGGGGCTCCTTGTTTTGAGTCCAAGGACATTAAAACTTTTTTTTTTTTTTTTAATTTTAGAGATGGAGGTCTCACTCTTTCACCCAGGCTGGAATGCAGTGGCACCATCGTAGCTTGCTGCAACCTCAAACTCCTGGGCTCAAGCTTATTTTCTTGCCTCAGTGGGCATGAGCCGTTGTGCCCAGCCCAAGGATATTTTAACCTTTTCTTTCTTTCTTTTTTTTTTTTACCCTATTGGACACTTGGCTCAAATGCTTTTGCTTATACCACAGAAAAATAAATTACAAGCTATTTGTCTTTTAACCATTTCATAATGAATATTATTATTAAAATGGTTCCAAATAAAACTAACAGTGACTAAAGCTGCACAAAGTACAAGGTGAAGTTTAGTGTTAGGTAAAAATTGAAGGAACAGTGAAGTTTTCTTGGTAAAATTTAGATTTGTTAAATATACTTGTCCCATATTCTGTAAACAAAGCTGGATGTGGGAGAAGTAATGACCACAAAAAGTATTTATGGAAGAAGAATTTATTTATAAAATCTGACTTGGGCAAAAACATTCATTAGCAAATAGTATCCTTGCTGTAACATTTACTAAAATAAATGACTCCCAATGGAAAAAAAAATAGTAGAAGGAATGAACAAAAAGAAAATGGTTATATAAAATTGACCATAGAATTTAATTTGATTAATGGAGCTTATGCAGGAAGGAATGTGTAACAACATTTGGCGAAATTTGTTAAAATTCTGATTAAGACATAAGCAAGGACATTAACCATCCACTAGTTCAAAAGGGTAGTATCAAGATGGCAGAGTCAAATGTCAGAGGACTTGTGTGCCTGTCAGCCTCCGCAGACGACACAGCCACTGGGATGGTCCTGAAGTGTGTGTTCTTCTGTTCTCGGTGTCCATGAACTTGGAGACATTGGCTCTGGCCATATCAGCTGAACTAAAATCCTACATCAATACATTAAACAGGCAAATGGACATTTGAGTCAGTGGAGAAGAGTTACTTACTGTCTCAAGAATGCCAAACTCATCCCTTCAGTTGGTGAATACCTCCTGAGCACCCATTTGCATGCAAAACCAGACATGACTTTGCCCTTGGAAAGCTACAGACAAATCTAATAATCATGTAAATATAGTGTTACAACCATGATAGATACACCTGAAAGTAAAAGTATTGAGAGTGAAGGTGCCTGAGCTGTCAGATTTCCTGCCTTAACTTAATAGCATAGTTTTTTGTTTTGTTTTGTTTTGTTTTGTTTTTAGTGTGACGTGAGAATATATCTAATTTTAAGGGATTTTAATCACTGAAATACAATGGGGATACTTAAGAGTGTGTAATGAAGCCTGGTGCATTTCGACATGAAAAGTAGTTACCTTTCTTAATAAGCAGTAGTTTGCCAGAATAGTTAACTTCACTGATTTTGGAATCAGAGAGCCTGGTTTTAAGTTGCAGCTCTGATACTTACTATCTAGTACCTCGGTTTCTCCATCTATAAGATGGAAATAATAATAGTATCTGCTTGTCAGGTTGATTAAATGAGTTAATGTGTGTTAAGTATTTAGAACAATACCCATTACATAGTAAGTAAATGTTAAGTGCTGGTACTAGGATAAGATATTGCCTGGGTTGTATTAGAACTCATAGTAGCTGGTTTAGTGGAGAGAAAATTAAGATTTTAATCTCAACTTCAAAATACTGGTAACTTTCCCTTAATCAAATCTATTTTCACCTGAAGCAGGAAACAAAGCATAAATCTAGAAGCCATGTGGTATGGTAGAGATTGAAGAATGGTATCATGCCCTCTCTCTCTCTCTCTCTTTCTCTCTCTCTTCCCCTCCACCTCCCTCCCTCCCTCCCTCCCTCTCACACGTGCACACACACACAGTTTCAGATTTATATTAACTGTTTTTATTTTTAGAGAAAGTATAAAGATGAAGCAGAGAAGATGCTTTCTAACTATTCTACCATAGCAGATACTCCTGAAATTCGGAGAATTAAGACAACTCAACAAAACATTAGTGTGGTGAGTAGCCATTATTTCTTTTCAGTTGCCACCTTGAAATTTTGTTTTGTAAGAAATGGTCTTTTTTCCTCATTGTCTGATGTTTTCTGCTGTCTTACTTGAATTTTCTGTCAAGTGTATTATCTTTATTTCTTTAAAATAATGAGAATACTGATAATTTTTACAAATTATCAATTTTCATGTTTTTTTGGAATTACAAATTCAAATTTCCCTCTGATACAAATGACAGTTAACTAAATTTTAAAATTTAACTCTGGAAAGAAGTCTTAGTCTTCTACACAGATTTTACTTAGAAGATGAAAATGGTCATATGAAGTGATTTTATTCCTGGTAATTGATTGTTTTTACTAATAATATATTTAGCGATTTACTAATTCTTAATAAATTTCTAAACTTATATATTTTTATTTTGAGGAAGAGGAATTGCATTGGCACTATTTTTTTTTTTTTTAGCTTTTATTTTAAGTTCAGGGGTATCTGTGCAGGTTTTTACATAGGTAAACTTGTGTCATAAGGATTTGTTGTACAGATTGTTTTGTCACCCAGGTATTAAGCCTAGTACCCATTAGTTATTTTTTCTGATCCTCTCTCTCCCCTCCTACTTCACCCTCTGATAGGCCCCTGTGTGTGTTGTTCCTCCCTATATGTCCATGTGCTTTCATCATTTAGCTCCCACTTATAAGTGAGAACATGTGGTATTTGGTTTTCTGTTCCTGCATTAGTTTGCTAAGTATAATGGCATCTAGCTCCATCCATGACCCTGCAAAGGCCATGATCTCATTCTTTTTTTATGGCTGCATAGTATTCCATGGTTTGTATGTACGACATTTTCTTTATCCAGTCTATCATTGATGGGCATTTAGGTTGATTCCATGTCTTTGCTATTGTAAATAGTACATCAGCACTATTAATTAAGAGACCGGGTCCATGATTAATAAATGTATAAACTTGACTTCTCTTCTAAAATTGTAAAAATTGACCATACAACTAATATTTTAACATAGAATTAGCTCAGTCATTAATAGTTAAGCAAGCATCTCATCAAAATATAAATTCTAGTAAGTGTGAGGACTTCTGGAATATTTCCAACCTCCTAATTAGTTGGCATGTGCCAGCTCTCAGGGTAAGCTGGTCAGATGCCTGCTGGGTCTCCACAGGGATGGCCAGTCTGTACTGAGAAATGGAAAAGTCTTACTGGAAGGATCAGGAAAGGAGGCTGTGTGATTCCATAGTGTTCTAGAGTTCTAGCCTTTGGAGGAAAACATCTCTCCTACAGTGCTTTCCCACCCGTACGGGGGCAACTGGATTACCAGATGTCAAGAAAGGCAGTGATTCTCTCCTCATTTGTCTTTCTTATAATTACTCTGGTTTTCTGCAGAGTACTCATAATGAGAGCACTCATAAATACTCTTGTGTTTTTGTTCTGCTTTGGGTTTGGAAGGAGTAGGTGTTACTGGGGGTGGAGACACATGGGAGAGGGTTAACAAATAAGTGGAAGATGAAGAAGATAGACTTGAAATTAACATTGATATTGATGATGAGCTAACATTTTCTTGGAAGAGAATGTGGGCATCCTTGTGTTTGGAGAATAGAAGTTGCCTAAAATGTCATGCTCTTTTTGAATTCAGTGATAACGGCTTAATGGGCTTTTGTAATATCTGCTTTTTCTCAAATACACGTGTGATATATATTTATATTTGAAGAAAGGAACTCTGGTTTGTCAATGTGTATTCTTAAAGCAAATAATCTGTAGTCAGCCATGGTAGCGGTCTAGCCCTAGAGCAGGAGAGGGTTACTTGTAAGATTATGGGATATAAAACCAAAGTTTTAATGGATTATTTTAATGGATTATTTACTATCTTAATGGATTATTTAATTGGTTTCTATAATTCTGGCACTCAGATGCGGTATTCGTATTATTATAAAACCTGAGAAAATGTCTTTTTAAGAAGCAGATCTAGGACTTGAATTTGACAAGCTTATTCTTTTCCTTTTCTTATAATAAAGGTATTTTATAAGAAAGAAGTAGGAGCTGGCACTGCAGTAAAACATACCCCAGAGATCGAACGAGTGAAGAAAAATCAGCAGAATATTAGTTCAGTAAGTTCTCTACAGCATTAATTATCTTTTCTAAAAGCAAACAGAAACTGTAGACAAATGTTTTTAATTCTTTACTCAACTGATGGCTTTTTTCCTTTTATTCTTCACTTTATTGAAATGCTATTTCATCATTTATCAAAGATCTAACTGTCAGAACAAAAACTATATCCTTGTTCGCCTTGACTCTGAAGCAGTATTTCATTCTGATGTATCACAGTGAAGAAGAGCCAGGTCATTTTAATGAAACTTAGGATTAGATTTCATCTCTTTGAAGAGAATTTTAACTCTATTAAATTTTGCAGAGAAAGGGTACATTTCAGTACCTCTCCACAAGTTGGAAGAAAGAAATTTTTCCCTGATAGAATGATTAAAGGCCCTAGAACATTTATTTGGCAGCTTAAGTGAAGGTTTAGATTTGAAAAAGCAAATAGTACCAATTCATTTTTAACCCATGTCAGTCACATCTCTAAGCTTTTTATCAGACACACTTCTGCCCATTTCTTCTTTCCAGCCCCTTTTACCTTCTGCTTCTTCCAGCAAAAGTGAAAACAAATCACACATCTTCACTGTAAATTGTGAAATAACTTACCTTCCAATAACCTTTAGACTTGGGGGAAGGGTCCCCTTCTGTTAGAAGGATGCTTCTAACATTAAGGTGCTTAATGTTATGGATAAGTTTTTTTTTTTTTCCATTGAGTGTTTGACATTTGCGATAGATCATTGCTCTCCTTACCAATTAGATATTCTCCCATGTATATTTAGTACATTGAGTTTCTTTTCTTTTTCTTGAGACAGAGTCTTGCTTTGTTGCCTAAGCTGGAGTGCAGTGGTGCAATAGCTCACTGCAACTGCCTCCCGGCTTCAAGTGATTCTTCTGCCTCAGCCTCCTGAGTAGCTGGGATTACAGGCACACACCACCACAGCTGGCGAATTTTTTTATTTTTATTTTTAGTAGAGATGGGGTTTCACTATGTTGGCCAGCCTGGTCTCGAACACCTGACCTCAAGTGATCCTCCCACCTCAGCCTCCCAAAGTGCTGGGATTGTAGGCATGAGCTACTGTGCCTGTCCATTACATTTAGTTTCTTGTTGAGGAAGTAAAAATAATTGGTTCTTTAAATCCCTTCCTCTGCCTTATCTCTTCACCCTTACCTTTGGAAAGAGTACCTTCCCTTTAAGTAGTCCAAGCAGAATGGCCTTGATTAGACTCATTTGTAGGTCACTTGGTCATTATGTAGCATCCTGAGAATATCAGCGTGGGTCAGCATTTGTGAAGAAAGTGTAGGAGAGGTAAGAGAATGAAATAGTAAAGCTATTTCAAAATAAAAGTATAAAAAGTCTGCAGAATATCAGTGCAATAAAACCTCTGTAGCATGCATGGAGCTATCTCTTGAAGAAAGCATAAGGAGGTCCTAGGCTTAAGGTGTGGATGAAGGTGGATGAATGTGTTCTTCTTATCTTTCACGGTGAGAGCCTGTGTTAGCCTGGTAGAGAAATTAGTTTGGGAGAGAAGTATAAAATATTCATTCCTTCACTTTCCAATGATAATATTTAAAATGCACCCATCGATGTACTGTGATTTAATATTATAAATATTCTGTAGTATGCAATTCTATAGACTATAGTGAAATAACTATGCCATTTTGATTAGAGTCCCTTTGCAAAACAAAAGTGTTCATCTTTAATCATGTTAAGCTTCTCACCCGTGGAAAATCCCACAGAGTATTACAGTATATCATTTCTTCTCTTAGCATCCCTCAGCCTTTTCTAGCAAACAATAAATACGTAGTTCTGTATCTGCATGAGGTTGGGCCATAAACTCCTGCTTAGTATTCAAATGGAAAGTTGCCCTTTTAAGATTAGCTAGATCTGTCAAACCAAGATATGATTCTCTAACATTTAAAGATCTCGACATTTTCCACCTCCAGAGTACAAGCCTTTTAGCTGTTAGCTCTCTGTGTTAAGAACTATTTTTGAATTTTGTTTAGAGGTAGCCTGTCTCAGTGAACTTCCAATTTAACTGTTTTGGGTCTGGACTAATATTGGCATTGTTACTTATATGAAATCCACAGATACTAAGACGTAGATGATATCTGAGATATTTAGGTACTGTTTCTTTATGACAGTCTGCATGAATTTCACCCTCTATCATTTTAAACATTACCAAGTGATTTCTGAAACGTTTCATGTAGATTTAAATCTTTGCTAAATTTCAACACAGCCTCTTAAGTCGAGCCTATGCTTTCATATATTTACATATATATGTATCCTTTTTATTCAAGAAAGATTGAATTTGAATTATGCTCCATGAATTTTAGACATATTAAAATACCATCGGAAGTGATAGCATCACTAATCATTTTATGAGTTCAAAGAACTGTTTCTTGTCCCATGCATAACTGTATGCTCATATTACCATTTGCCTGATTGATCTTCCTCTAAATAGATTTGAAGGGGGAGATTTTGAGTGCAGTAGAAGCCAGGATAAAGGTGAGCTTTTCCTAATGTGATTGTGTGGATAGCAGACACCTCTGACTTTCTGGCACTGACCTTCCTTATAGTGATGCAGGACCCAGTGGTCTATGCTTTTAGTACATTTCCTTCCATCTCCCTTTTTCTCTTCTTTTATTGTGCTCACTTTATTTTTTTCCTTATTCTGGATTATTTATATGCTCTCAGTCAGATAGGCAATGTTCCCCAGACTCTGTGGCTAACTCAGTTTGACTTTTGCCTTTAAATATGTGTTAAATTTTAATTACCATATTAATAGAAACTACTTTTTGGATAGAAAATAATAAATCACTTTATTTAAGATAATGTACAAGGTTTTTTTTTTCCTGCATCTGCCTAATGATAAAATTTATTTTCGTGAGCAATGTTTGCTTATTTTACTTAATAAACTCCTATAGTGATGAATAAGTGAATAGATATGGGTTTATTTGTACTTTAGGAATAAGGAATCCTGAAAACATCAGATAAAATTAAGAATTGTGTCCCCAGTGAAGGAAAAGGAATGTTGGAATTAATAAAATTCAATTATGCAATAGTTACAATTGAAGAATTCTCAATATTAAAGCCTTGCATAGAATAAAGTTAACATTATTTTCTTATAAATTATGCAGGTGAAATACAAAGAAGAGATTAAACATGCAACAGCCATTTCCGATCCTCCAGAACTAAAGAGAGTTAAAGAAAACCAGAAGAACATCAGCAATGTGATCATATTTCTTAAGTATTTTTTAAAAATTTTATTGTATGTCAACATATAATGACAGCATAAAACCTGTACAGGCAAAATCCCATCACAATGAATCCCATTGCAAGAGGATCGGTTCCTTAAAAGTGGAGCTGGCATTTTACACATCTGTGTGCCCTCCATGACACCTAGCCTAATGCCTTGTGTACAGCATTTATTTACTAAAGACATGTATTATTCAGACATGCAGAGCGGAATCAGACATTGGAGACTCCAAAAGGTAGTAAGATGAGAGCAGGGTGAAGGATGAAATATTGTTGGGTACAATGTACACTATTTGGGGTAATGGTTACACTAAAAGCCTAGGCATCACCACTATGCAATATATCTATGTAACACAGCTGTACTTGTACCTTTGAATCTATAAAAAATAAAAAAGAATGAAACCTATTTTCAGAAATATATATTGATATTTTCTTTTCTGTTTTGTCATCTATTTTGTTTTGTAGACATGTACATATAGTCTCTATATATCTATATAGCTAGCTAGATATCTATAGTCTACATATATCTATAGTCTATATTAGATAGTCTATATATGTATATATAGTCTATATTAGTTTATATATATCTATATATAGTTTATATTAGATAGTCTATATATATCTATATATGGTCTTTCTATATCTAGTTAGACTACCTATCTATATATATGTATACTATATATATATTAGTCTACAAAGCAAAACAAATCACAAAACAAGGAAAATTTTCTATTTCTTTTATCTATACCTATTTCTGAAAATAGGTATAGATATCTATGAATATATATATTTATGAAAATAGGTATAGATATCTATAGATAGATAACATATATATTAGTCTACAAAACAAAACAAATGACAAAACTAAAAATGAAATGTGTTATTGAATGTCTACTCTGTTCTTGTTCTTGGGGGATTTTACAGATGAGCGGTAAGACCTAAGACTGGGGTCGTGGGCATCCTCAAGGTTTCTAGGAGAAACAGAGATAGGAGTATATAGCTATTATTCATTGTTTCAGTGCCATTACAATAACTATTATTTGTTGGGTGCTTACTATGAGTTTTGAGTACTTTACATTGCAATATCTCATTTAATCATAAGTAATAATGCCTCTTGCAAAGTGCTGTGCAAACGCAGAAGGAAGGCTATGCAGTGGAAGGGAGAAATAGCCTTGGGGAAGGGGTAACGTTGGAGTTAGATCTTGAAAAAGTAATAAAGGTTTAGGGCTGAGTTTTGTGAGGAAAGGCATTCCTGGCAGAGCAAACCAAATATATTGAGGATCCAAGGCTTGTTCCAGGATTCGAGAAGAGGATTTAGTGTGATGAGTACTTGGGGGTGAAAGATGGCAGGAGAGGGAGGATGCTAGAGAGGGAAGTTGAGATACAGATCGCAAAAAGGTAGTGTGGATTCCCACGGTGTCTCTAAAGTGTGATTCATATATCATTATGGCATTACAGTAGACACTATGTGGCTTGCCGATAATCTTAATGATTAAGAGCAGTTGACTTCGTGACTAAATTGTTTTAATGTTTACCTTCTTCCAAAAGAAGGGTGACTAGTTTTCAATTGATGGTAGAAATATAATAATCTCTTAGAAATAACTTTATTTGAAAATAACCGTGAATTAATTTGATGAAAAAGGTGTTGTTTGTAGTATTTATCTGGTATGACATATGGAAAGGGGCACGCAAATGGCAGAAATTTGGGAAATTTGGATAACACTCAAGTGGTGTATAAGAACGTGAACCCTGGACTGTTGGATGGTTTGATTCTAACTCCAGATCTTACTTGTTGTATAATTGTTGTAAGCCATTAACCTCCCCAAACCTAAATTTCCTCTATATAAGTCAAGGATAAGAGTACTGAAGAGATATTGCCTGTGAAGCACACAGCATGTTTGTGAAGGGATGAATACAAGACATGATGATTCTATCAAACTTATGTACCCAAACTTACATCCACTAGAAGTTGGCAGTAACAGTTTCTCTATGTCAATAATGTGAATTTAGTATTCAGATTTCCCCCTTTGAGCTTTAGCCAGAGTGATTTCTTTGGAGCTTGCCATCAATATAGATTAAACTGAAACTTTCCTCCCTTCAGCTCAATCACTCAGTCACAAGAATCTGTCTGACATCTCAAACTACATACTATGGCACAAAGACAGTTACATATTGAGGAAAGAGACCAGAGGAACCTTACCCCTTTTCGTTTATTTTTTAAACTTATCCAACTTCCCTTCACTTTCATGTTCACTACTAAGAGTGTGCATCTCAAGTCTATTTCTTTTTCTTTTCTTTTCTTTTTTTTTTTTTTTTGAGGATTTGAGTCTCGCTTTCTGTCAGCTTCAGGCTGGGAGTGGCTGATCTCAACTCACTGTAGCTCCGCCTCCTCGGTTTATGCCATTCTCCTGCCTCAGCCTCCCGGTAGTTGGGACTAGGCGCCTACCGGGCCTCGGCTAGTTTTTGTATTTCTTGCAGAGACGGGTTTCACCGTGTTAGCCAGGATGGTCTCTCGACCGCGATTCCTCGTGGATCCGCCCGCCTCGGCCTCCCAAAGTGCTGGGATTACAGGCTTGAGCCACCCGCCTCGCTTTTTTTTTTTTTGAGATAGAGTCTTACTCTGTCACCCAGGCTAGAGTACGGTGGCGTGATTTCAGTTCACTGCAACCTCTACCTCCTGGGTTCAAGCAATTCTCCTGCCTCAGCCTACCGAGTAGCTGGGATTACAGGTGCAAACCACCATGCCTGGCTAATTTCATGTATTTGGTGGAGATGGGGTTTCACCATATTGGTCAGGCTGGTCTCGAATTCATGACCTCAGTTGAGCCACCCACCTCAGCCTTCCAAACTGTTGGAATTACAGGCATGAGCCATCACACCCAACCTCAAGTCTATTTCATCAGCAGGCCCTGTAAGTCTTGGAATTTCTTGTAAAAGAAAATTCCCTAACATGAACTTTAAAGTCTAAAAAGACACTAAAACTGTCCCTGTGAAGTTTCTTCTAATGAGATCTTAACCTCCAGCTCTACTTTTGCCTGTCAGAAGTTCATCTGCCATTCTGATTTTCTGTACTGATGCTCATTTATTTTGGGGGGTGTTGTGGAATGGTTGGGAAAGCTGACCACAAACAATGGAGTTAGATCCCCAGCTAAGAAAAACACCTGTGTGCATTAAGTCAGGAAAATGTCTATAACGCTAGGTCAGAGATGGGGCTTCCAATGTTAGAATGGCGTAGAGAAGAAACTTTGAAGTTCAAGGTTTCTTTATACAGTAATAGTCTATCACTAAAGTTCAGGTACAGGATTTTGTGACTCTCCTTCCCAATGATAAGAATGTAGAATTATTATTTTTAAATATAAAATGGCAATTTGATCAATGTTGCTTTAGTGCTATGAAGGAATGAATTCATAGAATTCATTCTTACTGATGAAGGGATTATTCATCATTACTGATAAGATCAAATTCAGAGAGGCCACCAGTAAATAATACAATAGAAGGAAGACAACGAAAGGTGTGATTTAAAACATTTGATAAGGGTTGGGTGTGGTGGCTCACACCTGTAATCCCAGCACTTTGGGAGGCCGAGTCAGGAGGATCGCTTGAGCTTGGGAGGTTGAGGCTGCAGGGAGCTGTGATGATGCCACTGCACTCCAGCCTGGGCAACAGAGCAAGACCTTGTCTCAAAAATGAAATAACAACAAAACCACTTGACAAGGAAAAGACTGGCATCGCCAAGAAGATAAAATCTATAAGCAATACATATTTCACTATGAAATCCTGATGATGATTTTATTAATGAATGTTCTGTAGCCATGTGACATTTAAAAAAATCTGTTCCGATGTTTTGGGATGTATTTATTTCCCATAATCTCAAACTGTCTTGCACCTTGTCTCTCAGCTCCAGTATAAAGAGCAAAACTACAAAGCCACTCCGGTAAGCATGACCCCGGAGATGGAGAGAGTGAGGCGAAACCAGGAGCAGCTGAGTGCGGCAAGTTGTTTCTGTTTCCTTTTATATTTTCTCAAACATAACATATTTTTATTTAAAAATATGCACTTTGGAAGACCATTATCCTTAGCAAACTAACACAGGAACAGAAAACCAAATACTGCATAATAACGAGAGCTTAATGATGAGAACACATGGACACACAGAGGGAAATAACAGACACCAGGGCCTGCTGGAGGGGAGAGGGTGGGAGGTGGCAGAGGATCCGGAAAAGTAACTTTTGAATATTGGGCTTAATGCCGGGATGATGAAGTCATCTGTACCACAAACTCCTATAACACAGGTTCACCTGTGTAGCAAACCTGCACATGTACCCCTGAACTTAAAAGTTTTTAAAAAATAATGAATTTGAGCAACATGCAATTATATGGATGAATAATATCATTATAATATGAAAAAGTGAATATGTCCATATAGCATTAACTCTTCTGTAAAGTTTAACAACTGCAATAATAATGATGATGATAAAGGGCATATCTCCAGATTTAATAAAATATCTAAAAATTTAAAAAGGAAAAGCTTTACAGCCTCTGCATTTTTGGATGTTCCTTTTCACATTTCCATGTTGAAGGGCATGAACTGTGTGTCCAGAAAAGTTGGGACTGTGTTGCTGTACCTTAGCTGTGTTTGCTTATTCAAGAGATCTTCATTAAGTACCCAGATTGACTGGGCATTGTCCTGGTCACCCAGACACAAAGACGGATAAGACCCACTTTCTATCCTCAAGGACCTCATAGTTCAGTTGGCAAATCTCTTAAAAAAAATGCAGTTAATGGAGAATACTGGATCTGATGTCAATATGAAAAGAAAAAAAAAGTATGTATTGGAACAGGGCAAAAGAAGACCTGGTTTGACTGGCATTCTAAGACATAGTATCAAGTCAAAGAGCCTTATAAATGGAAAATATTTTTCAATCATTCAATAGTCTATTGTGAATAAGGCAAAAGTAGTTAACAAGGTACCTCTACTCTGTGCTGGGCCCTGTGCTAACGTTCTATGTAAACCCATGAGGTCAGCACTGTTTGTTTCTCTGGTTGGTAGATGTGGGAAACTGAGTCTTGGGCAGGTCAGAGGACATGCTGGTCTCCTCCCCAGCCCCCCACCCAGCTAGTAAGGGCAGAGCTGAAATTGGAACATATTGTTGAACTTTCACCAATACAAACAAAAGCCTTCTTTTTCCAAGACAGATGTTTTTGAAAGACTTTAAAATGTAAGAGCAAGTTCTCCTGGGTTGAGATAATTAGGTTCAACACTATTTATCCTTATATTATCCCTGGGAGGTGGTAGGAGTCAGAGAGCTTTAGCTTCTATTGAAGGGGAAGCCCCAGGGTCAGAAGACAGTAAAAAGCCTTCTAGGCTGACAGGGAATAGACTTCACAAGAGTTCTCTCGTAAGGACTTCATTCTGGCGTTTCTTTTAAAGCGCGTTCCCTTATGATTCCATTACTTTTATTTGTGGAATTTATGGTTAATTTTCATATTGAAGAGGAAAGCATTTATTGAAGACATATTTAAACAGTACCACCAACAACTTGTGCCTGCTAAATCAGACCCATTGGAATGTGGGTGTATATGTAAGTGTGAAGGTTGATGTAATCAACTATGGAAAAAAATGTGTAAAAAGATGGTGTTAATTTTGAGCCTCGTCCTCTGTGATATTTCAGTGGAGCCCATTCTGCTATCTGTTAAAGTTCTTATTTATCCTCTTTAGGTAAAATATAAGGGAGAACTTCAACGGGGAACTGCAATTTCTGATCCACCAGAGCTGAAGAGGGCAAAAGAAAACCAGAAAAACATCAGCAATGTGTGGTCATTTTAGTAACTTTTTTCTTACACTATCAAATGTATTGTCCACGTGTGAACGAAGGGATTGTATTTACAGAGTTTTCATAACCTTGAGTGATATCCTGTTCTCATTTACTAACAACTTATTTGAAAGATTTCAGGGACTTTGGTAATGTGGGTACAGTCAGGTGTTCCCCACCTCAGGGCTCCCAGTGACTCACTAGGATGACTTTTTTCTTTTTGTTTTTTTGAGATAGGGTCTTGCTCTGTCACCCAGGCTGGAGTGCAGTGGCACAATCTTGACTCACTGCAACCTTTGCCTTCTGGGTTCAAGTGATCCTCCCACCTCAGCCTCCCAAGTAGCTGGGACTACAGGCACATGCTGCCACACCTGGCTAATTTTTGTATTTTTTGTAGAGACGGGGTTTGGGCTGGTCTTAAACTCCTTAGCTCATGCCATCCGCCCGCCTTGGCCTCCCAAAGTGCTGGGATTATAGGTGTGTGCCACCAGGCCAGGGTGACTTTTTTTTTGACAGGTTGTTGTGTATCCCTTCTATCTTGCCATCTAGCTGATGGGTGCTCTGGTCCCCTCAAGGCCCACAGTTGTAGCTTCTGGCATCCTGGCCCTACAAACATTTTCCCTCCCTTTTCTACCTGCACGTGTTCCTGTTCTTGTGCTTCCCCTCCGAGCCCCACTTTCCACTCCTCACAATTATGGCTCCGTTTTTGGGCAATGTCTAGGAAGAAATGATAATGTGTGCATGGCTGAATAGGTTATGTGGGGCAGGATCGTTTTGGGGGCACTTAATAAGGGGCTGGCAGTTTTTACCTGGACACCAACTTGTGGCCTGCTCCAATTCCCTGTTGTTGAAATAATTCACGGATGCAGTTCAAGAAGAAAGTCCTCTTTTAAAGTCATTAACATATAGATTGGGTTCTTTGGAAGAGGAAACTTGGAAATCTATTACGTTCAAAGAAATCTTTTATTCTTCACACCTTTAAAGTCATTTAACCAGTTTATAATGCAAAGGCAGGTGATTGATACTTTTCCCAACAACTATATTTTAGAGAAGTAGACGCTCATCTTTCCCCCATATATTTAGAGTCATGCTTGATGTGACTCCATTACTCTCAAAAAGGAACATGGTTATTGAGACAAGGAATGGACCAGTGAGAAGCATGCTGGGTTTTTTAAGGATGCCCACAGTCACCTATTTAAACACATCTTTACAAAAATTCTGCCGCAGTTAATTCCTAAGAAACCACTACCATATAGTACCAGTCTATGGTGACTACCTTTAAGTAATATCCATGAAGACATTTGTTCTCGTTTCCTTTTGTGATTAAATATTTATTACAACTTTACGGATGGTATGCCTATGTATTTGAGTACATTCACAGTGATTTGGACACATGTACTCTCTTCTGGGATGAAATGAAATAGATTGATTTAAGATGCCAGCATTTTAAATACAACTCAACCTCTGAAAATACTTTTTGTAGTTTCCTACAAAACTTCCTTGGCTAACTCATTAAAATAAATACTATGAGCCAGGCACGGTGGCTCAGGATTGTCGTCCCAGCACTTTGAGAGGCTGAGGTGGGTGGATCACTTGAGCCCAGGAGTTTCAGATCAGCTTGGACAACATGGCAAAACTCAATCTCTACAAAAATACAAAAATTAGCCAGGCATGGTGGCACATGCCTGTAATCCTGGCTACCTGGGAGGCTGAGGTGGGAGGATTGCCTGAGCCTGGGAGGTCGAGGCCGTGGTGAGCAGAGATTGTACCACTGCATTTCAGCCTGGGTGACAGAGCAAGACCCTGTCTTAAATAAATAAATAAGCCTCTTAGTTGAATTGATTCATAGTATTCTATTTTTTGTTCTCTGAAATGATAGATTTATTACAAAGGTCATCTGGGAAGAGCTACTGCTTTAAGTGTAACTCCTGAAATGGAAAGAGTGAAGAAGAATCAAGAAAATATTAGCTCGGCAAGTGGTTTTCTTCATTTTAGACTATCACAAAGAATGTCTTTTATTATTTACTTGTGGTCCTCTTTTGCTTGTGAAAATAAACCTTATTTTCAAGAAACATTTGTGATACATCCAATAAGTACACGTGTTATTTCAGATGACTTCCAAAAGCTGCCACTGCAAACATTTACATTATCTTGCAACTCTTTATTTCCAGATGTGACCAACAGTTACGTTCAAAGCTTACTTTATAATTATATTCATTTAAACAACGATTCATGCTGTTTTAGCCATGTCTTTGAAAGTGATAAAGCCTTTGATGTGTGCATTAAATAACTGTCATTTTACTGAAATATTTCATTGAACATGGATTGTTAAATGCTGTCTGCAAAACAAAATAGGAGATGAATCATTACTCCCACTAAAGACTTACAGAAAATAATCCTTAAATACAATTAATGTGGAATTCAGTTGCTCACCAAAGTCCAGTGGTGCACATTAGTATCTTATTTGAATATTGTGCTTCCTCGTAGTGAAGATCAGGGCTTCAATTCCAAATTGTCCATAATGCCCTCAGGTCCACAATAAGCAGTATCCAAATCTTACACCTAATCAGTTTCATCAATGGCAGTGTTCTGATGGGCAGCTGTCAAGAACACCGGCCCTTTTCTTAGCACACCCTAAATAGCTGTTTGCCTGAGAATCAGCGTTTAGGCTTTGCAATTTACAGCTTCCTAGTAGCATTTCTGTCCACTTGATTTCTGTCCACATAAATTACCTTTAAGTTGTGGCTGCTTAGAAGAACAACTAGATTTGTTCCTCGTTGTTTCTTATTACCTAAGCAGAAAAAAAAATAAAAAGAAATAGAGAGTAGGTTGTATGCATTTTTCAACACTCTTATGGTAGAAAATGGGGAAATTCAGAAACAAAATAACTTTGGGTTCTATTTAATAGTTTTGGATTTTCTCTGTTTAACTTAAATATGGTAACCAGTTTGTGTGTGTGTGTGTGTGTGTGTGTGTGTTTGAGACACAGTCTCTGTTGCCCAGGCTGGAGTGCAGTAGCACAATCATAGCTCATTGCAGCTTTGAATTCCTGGGCTCAAGTAGCTGTCATGTCTTAACCTGTCACATAGCTGGAACTACAGGCACATGCCCAGCTAATTTTTTTTTTTTTTTTAATTTTTACCTATAGAGATGGGCGGGGGCAGGGGTGGGGTCTCACTATGTTGTCCAGCCTGGTCTCAAACCCCAGGCCTCAAGTAATCCTCCCACCTTAGCTTTCCAAGGTGCTGTGATTACAGGCATGAGCCACCGGGCCTGCCAGATTTACACACTAGATAGTTAGTTACTATTGGTCATTCACACATTTGTTTTCAGTTGATAGCTTTAGGTCATTTTGCAGTAGGCAGTGGAGGAGATCTTTGAAAATTTTAGGTTGCTATTCTAGAACAAAATTTAATTCACTGAAAAAGTTATCTGGAAAATAATTTCATGTATGTTGCATATGGTTTCACTCATTCGTAAAGCTTAAAAAAGTGATGTCATGTGTTTTCTTATCATTGTCTTATGTCTGCTGTTTACTTTGCAGGTAAAATATACCCAGGACCGTAAACAGATGAAAGGTAGACCAAGTCTGATTTTAGATACACCTGCTATGAGACATGTTAAAGAAGCACAAAATCATATTTCAATGGTAGGGTTCAACCAAATCATTCTTAAAACATGCTAAGGAATGGCCGGGTCCAGTGCACGGATGGCATTACTTCACTATTAATCTGATAACTAACAAAGCATGGAAACATGGCTGGCTTGTCTTTTAGGGGAGGGGCATTTCTAATCACACTGAAATGTAATGGAAATATTTAGTTTAATAAAATGATTTTTCTCAGTGACTTTTTCTGGTGTGTCTTTATTTCTAACGTGACTAGTATAAACTCATGGTGTGAAAGACATTCGTGTAGACTTCTTTCCAATTAATTCTAAGACAAAATTTGGTCTGTTTGCCTGTCATTAAGAATATTTTAAAAAGTGTATTTTTGAAAGTGTGTTTTTAAAAATGTGTGTTTTAAAAATGTTATCAGATGTAATTTACCTGCCATAAAGTTTGCCCATTAAAGTGTTCAATTCAGTGGTTTCTAGTATAATTTACAGTTATATAACTATCTCCTGGACCTAATTTCAGGACATGTATTTTGAGGTACAAGTTTTTGTAATTATATTAAAAATGGTATATATCGTTACCTATAAAATTTTAAACTAATTTTAAATAATGCCATTTTCATGAATGATTGCCTGGAGAGAGATATCACTTTATTGGATATTGAAGGTTAAGAGATAGGAAATTTAATTTATACTTAAATTAGTATATTTTAGGAAGTAACCAAGATTTGAGATTATGTATTTTTTACAACCTTTCACTAATAATATAGTTTTACATATAATTTAAAATAGATATGAGCTATAATGATGAAAAGCTTTGTGAAAATATCAGCACTTGGTGTCTGATGCTAAGAAACTGAAGTTCCAGACTTTAGTTTTGGAATATTTGGAAAAGATACATATGTGTAGACAATCTGCATGCAGTCAGTGCAGTGTACACCTGTCCTTTAATCAAAATGTTGTGAAAGAGGTACCTATCAGCAAAATTCAGTATGTTGATTTTTCCTTTTTCAGGTAAAATACCATGAAGATTTTGAAAAAACAAAGGGGAGAGGCTTTACTCCTGTCGTGGACGATCCGGTGACAGAGAGAGTGAGGAAGAACACCCAGGTGGTCAGCGATGCTGCCTATAAAGGGGTCCACCCTCACATCGTGGAGATGGACAGGAGACCTGGAATCATTGTTGGTAAGCTGATGGCCTTTCTCGGCAGGTGTGTGTGGTCGAAAAGATCGTGTTTGCTCTAGCTTCAGAACTACCCTCTTTAGTCATCTGACTCCTCATTACATGCTGGGTGTGGTACCAATTTAAAACGGACCGCAGGTAAAGTAGTGTTTTTGTACGATGTGTAATGGGATTTCTGGCTTTCACCTGGTATCATTTCAAGTCTTTTCTATTATTGGAAGCTCTGTCTTTAATACCTTGCTAGTGTTAAGAATGTTCCTCCTTGTTAAGCAAAGAAGCAGAGATACGAGTGATCACAATGGTTGAACAATTATTTTGTTTTTCTTCAGCCCATGTGCTTGGTCAATGTGTTGTTCTGTTGACATCATGTGCATGAGTGGCAGAAATAACCATATTGCATTTAGGTCCTTTGATCACAAACAGACATGCCAGGGGTGTTCTGATGGTATTCCATAGTAGTAATAGCGCTATGGATAAGTAAATATAAATACTGATCTATAAATAGTAAAAATACTATTTCTGGACTGGAGTAGTTGAGAGCCATCTGAAAGTCTTGCAATTAAGAGAGCAAACTTTTATTCCTGCTCTCTGTTTCTTAGAGTCAAGGGAAATCCTAGAAGGATATTTGTTGAATGGTGGCTGAGATACCAGAAAAGAGCATACTGAAGTATAAGGCAGGGCTAGGAAGGATGGTTATTGATTTTTCAATCTGTGTGAACATTTCAAAACTATTGTCTCCTTCAGAGCAGTTAACCTCTGAATTATGTAGTACAGTTATACAACTTAAAGAATATTTTTGGTATATGCCTCTCAGTAATATCAGTGTTTTCTTTATCTTCAAAAGTAGGAGCTTATTTTTTGGTACTAGTGAAAGGCCATAGAGGTAAGTTATGCGGGGAAAGTGTAAATTTGACAGGGTAAACCAGTGTAGTAAAGTCAGAGCACTAAGTAACTTCGATGATTATACTAAAGTGACTCTGAAAGTATTTTCCGAAGAAGGATTCCAAACATGTTTGTAGGCAATTGATAGCTTTGCTGATCTGCCAGAGTTGATTACTTAAAAGGATCACATTAAGTTGGATGGATGGGTTGTGATGTTTTCATTAAATGTGACACCAAATTAGAGTTTCATTGCTTTGTGCTAAGCGGATGGAACTATCTTAAGGGATAGTGCTGGGGTTCTGATTTATCTCACTTAGGGTGGAACTGCTCAAGTCTGTACAGCTTACTCCCAGGCCCTGCACACATCAGAGGTCAGGAATGATGGTGATGTTGTTGCTAAAAACCATGAAAATGTCTAGACCGTGGGCTTTCAGAATTCAGTACTCAAAACCATTGAGGTTGAAATTATGATTGTTTTATAAAATATAAGATGTGTAACTCTAAGTTATTTACTTACTTGGCAATCCGGAAGTCAGTTTATTTATTCTTATTGGGAAGAACTGTTTTCCATTGAGATTTCCATAATTGGCCAACATTAAACTTTCCAATGAGCCATCTTCTGTATCAGGCATGAAAATACACGTTTAGAGATTTTCTGAGGAATTCAGGTTAAGCCAATTTGTGCTGCTTCTATTTTTGTTGGAGGCTCTGCTACTTCTCACGAGTTGTGTAAACTTGGCCAAGCTACTCAATTTCTCTGTGCCTCAGTTTCCTCATCTACAAAATGAGGATGGTATGTATGAAACTTAAATTAATTAGGTGTCAAATGAGAATAGTGCCTGGCATATGGTCAGCACTACATAATATTAATTAAAAACGGACAAGCAAATTTCCAGTTCCATTTTACAAATTAATTGTTTTTGCTCTAGCTCCATTTCTGCCATATGTCTGTAACTAGGTTTTTATTTTCCAGTTGTTGGTACAGCTGTAAGTAAACAGCTTATTTTAGAATCTGATGCCCTTTTGTTGGAGAGACTGATGAATTCAGAAGTTATTGAAATACGAGGAGAACAAAGTGGTTTGCACAGTCTGATCACTGACTATAGCAGGGGTCCATTGACAGCAGGAAGCTGATATTATTTCTTTTTTCATTCATCGTATTTCCTTGCTGTGTGCCTTGCTTATAACACTTTTTAAATAAGTGTATCTTATTAGATACACTTAGCTTGCACTCGCAGACTCAGAATGAAAACTAGACTTGCCACCACTCCACATTTTAAATATTTATTTCTGTTATAGGAAGGGAAGTTTTTCTGTTTTGTTTTGTTTTTTAAACATAAACTTCTCAATTGTTTCCTATGAATTACTCACATGTCCTGAATCAGAAGCTATAATCAAACATTTTGCTTGTTTCAGCCTGTGGAGAGCAAGAGCGATTGGGGATTTGGGGGTGCTGTGGGGGATGCATATAGCTGCCCCATGTGCTCCTGTGTACCTGTGACGGGTCACAGGTACTTCAGCAAGGTCTGGCAGGGCAGCTCAGTGGATAGAGCAGGCTACTTCAATCTGATTACAAAGATTTCTTAACAGATGCTTGTGAAAGCAAGTATTTTTTCATCCTCTTCTGAAGTCAGCAGCACTGTGAGTTTGTCTATTACATGTTTGCTTTTTATATCTACTCCTTTGCAGACTTTGTCTTGACTCTTTTGGGGACTGGCTTTTTTTTTTTTTTAATTCCTTCTTGATGAATGTTGATTTCTTCCTTTTGACAAAAGACCTCAAAGTTTGGCGCACAGATCCTGGCTCCGTCTTCGACCTCGATCCCCTGGAAGACAATATTCAGTCTAGAAGCCTACATATGCTGTCTGGTATTGCTCACTTTTGGTTTTGTCCCAACATTGAAACCACTATGAACTGTAGAGGTTCATTATACTGTGTAATGTAAATTTTAAAGCTGAGAATTTGGCAAACCAAAAAAATACTATGCTACTTTTAAATACAATTAATCATTTACGAAAAGAAAGCTTACAAAAAGACTTTTTGATATATCTTAATTAGTCTGTCCTAGATTCATTTAAATAAGCTTTTTATTAGTAAGAATGCTTTTATAGAATTTCTGGGTTTACAAATACAGTTATTTGGATTTCATCAAACTGCTGAGACAAAAGGAGATTTGTTTCATGAAATACATTGTTATAATTTTTTAAAGGTAGGTTTAAGGAATGATATATAGAACAGTAGAAAGGTTTTCTATAGGGCATCAGAAATGTCTTAAAAGAAATTTTCAAGTATCTTTAAAATTTTCTTTGACATTTTATGTAATATAAAATGAATAGTTTACATAGGAAGCATAGTTAGCTTTTAACTTAGATTGCAAGTTCATAATTAAAGGCAAAAAAATGAATAGTTGGGGTATGAATGATAGCTTGATTTGACATTTCAAATTTTCTCTGACAGTTATACAGTTATGTTAAACAATAGATAGCTATGTGATTTAGATCTTGCTCTAAACCCTGATTTCTACTCTATATTTAATTGTTGATGTGAATAGAATTGAATACCCGAGGCAAAGTAGGAATTCTAGTACTTTTATAGTCAATTTCATTCATATAGTTAGCCAAACAGTGTCACTTGATTTTCTAAAAATAAAGAAAAGGCAACAAATACTCTATACCTGGTGACAGTTTAAAGGAATTTTTAAAACCAGGCTTTACGATTAACAAAAATTTATTAGTTTACCAGTGTTTCTTAATCCTTATCAATTTCCTATCCCTTACCTGTCCTTTAAAATTGAGACTTAAAGAAGCATAAAATGACGGTTAAGTCCCTCATGTAGTTGATGCAATGCATGCTGAAGTTTGGGAATAGGTGCCTAGAGCTGAGATTTTGAGTTATTCTTTACTAAGAGATTGTTTTTCTTCTCTGTTAAGCTTTTAAGTAATTTTTTTGTTGATTTTGTTTTTCGAGTCACTTAATCACACGTGTAAATATTTTCCCTCCAATATAGAAAAGGCGAGTCACTGTAGGCGACATTGGTCTCGATCCCATTCCAGCAGTACTTTCGGTACAGGTCTCGGAGACGACAGGTCAGAAATCTCAGAGATTTACCCTAGCTTTTCATGCTTCAGTGAGGTAACAAGACCGTCTGATGAAGGAGGTATCAAACATCCACCGCTTACAAAGAAGATCGATTCATTTTTTAAGTGTGTCACAAGAGTGTCTTTAACATTCTTTTCACCTTTGCATGAACATCTAGCCTGGCTGTGTTTGAGAATTTAAAATTAAATTCAGAAAGTTAATAGTCCTTTTGTTTTTTTAAAGAAAAAACCCTACTAATTTGCATTTTTGCATGTTATTTTTCCCGCTGTCTTACTTCGCTATTATCACAGCAATGGATTTGTAATGACAAAAGGGTCTTGAGATTTGCTACTTGAGTCTGTTTCACAGGAGTTGTATGTGATAAATATATACACTACACAGTCAAAGCAGAAACTTGAGTTCTGCATAGTTTGTGTCTGATTTCCATTAAGAAAAAAAATCAATCTTACAGTAATATTGGGGTGCCTAAGAGGTTACAATGAATGTGTATATGTTTAAATATTAATGTAAACTTGCAGAGTTAGATCTCGCCAAAAGAAATTGGGCATAATACTTGGGAGATGAGAGGGTTTTGTTTTGTTTTGTTTTGTTTTTTAATGAGAAACACTATTGATTGTTAATCATCTTCTCTCCATTTTATATACCTACTCTTTTCCTGTATCTTCTGTTTCTGCATCCAGGCTGATGGATTAAGCCTAGAACTTCAATGAATTTCTTTAGGATGTTAAACTAATTTTACTTATAAAGCTGTTTTTAAAGGTTAAGACTAAAATGTTTCCTCACCTCATTGCAGTTATATTTTAGTACAGCAAGGAGGGGGAAAGGACTGAAGCATATGAGAACAAAAACAATACCGAATTTCCCTTTCAACTCAAAGGTCATATTGTTGAAATCTCAAAGGCAGGACATTTTGAGATTGAGCAACTTAAAACCTTGGTGGTGCGACTGAGGCAATGATGAAGCTGTGAAAGATTTTGTAACTCTATAATTGTTTTTTTGCACTCATTACAATGAAACACTAATGAGAATGCCATTTATTATATTCTATACATCTTGAATTATAAATCTGGACTAGCTTTACTTTGGTACAAATTTACTAAAAGTCTCCTTTCTGCGTAGCTAATGAAATAATTATAAACTAGTTGTTTTATTGTAGGTAAAATATACATGAGAAGATCTCCCCTTTTTGTGTCTGTCTGAATTGCTAAAGAAGGGTTCAGTAACTTCCTGATTACTTTTTTGATACAGTCTTGCTCTGTTGCCCAGGCTGGAGTGCAGTGGTACAATCTCAGCTCACTGCAACCTTCACCTCCTGGGTTCAAGTGATTCTTGTGTCTCAGTCTCCCGAGTAGATGGGTCTACAGGTGTGTGCTACCACACCTAGCTAACTTTTGTATTTTTTATAGAGACGGGGGTTTCACAATGTTGTCCATGCTGGTCTGGAACTCCTGACCTCAAGTGATCCGCCCGCCTCGGCCTCCCAAGTGCTGGGATTACAGGTGTGAGCCACCATGCCCAACCTCTGATTGCTTTTTTTTGGACATGGGGTCACTGATTTTTCCCCTCAGTGTCCTTCCTGGTTCTGTAAATGCAAAATAATATTGATATTTAAAGAGATAAATAAAACCCAAAGCAAATACAAGAACTAATGTTGATCAACCTTATTTAATGTTACTCAGTTCAGCATAGTGGAATTAATATCTCTCCCAAAGGCAACGTACCAGAGAGTCTTTGTTTCATGAATGACCCTTTACTTCACGTCTGTCTCCCCAGCACATCATTCATTCATTTAGTCACCAAATGTTTACTGAGTGCTGTTTGTACACCGGCCAAGAGCTTAGATCTGGCAGTGCACACAGCAGTGAGCAAAAGAAACATACATCCGCTGTAAGTGGCTTAGAGGCTGGTGGGGGGACCTTGACATTTAGCAGACACTTACACAAGTAATACATAATGATGAGCAGAATCAGGCCTGTGAGGAGGAGGAATAAGGGCTACAATAACAGGGCAGCTGCATCTGGCCTTGATGTCAGGGGAGCCTTCCTTGGGGAGGGGATGTTTGAGTAGAGATGTCAATGCTGATGGACGTTAATGAGGCTGTGGGGCTTTGAGAGAAAAATGTTTCTGATAGGACAGAGCATGCAATATCTGATTGGATAGAAGCATGCATTGGATAGGACAAAACATTGAGATGTTCAAATGGAAGCATCACATACACAGTTAGAGTTTAGAAGAGGAGGCTGCACTGGAGGTCAGTTTGGAAATCATCATCCAAGTCTATGATTTAGGTCCTGAATGGATCTGTGTAGAGATCAGGAATTCAGAGGCCCTCTGCTTGGATGCCTCTACTCCCTGTGCAGCAGCAGACCACACCCACCTCACTTATCTCTTTTCATTCTCTTCTCCAAGGCTGTAAAAACCTGCTGCTGTTAATCACCTTTTTCTTCTCGAGCCCACATTCCTTCTCTTTTCTAATTATTTCTAGCAGGAGGACCCTATCCTAAGCCAAAATGAATGAGAAAATGTCTCATTGGAAGAAGGTATAGGCAAATATTCTTGCATTTATGCTAGAATTTGAGTAAGAGTAACACACTTATAATCATATTTTTTTACAAGGGGGAATTTCGTACTCCTTCAAAGATGTGGGGAGATTTTGGACAGCAGCGATGACTCAGTGACTCAAATAATGCCTTGTAAGAAAACGTTGACTCTTTTTTTTTTTTTTTTTTTTTTTTTGAGACAGAGTCTCACTGTGTCACTCAGGCTGGAGTGCAGTAACGCGGTCTGGGCTCACTGCAACCTCTGCCTTCCAGGTTCAAGTGATTCTCCTGCCTAAGCCTCCTGAGTAGCTGGGAATGCAGGTGCATGCCACCACACTTGTCTAATTTTTGTATTTTAAGTAGAGAGGGGGTTTCGCCGTGTTGACCAGGTTGGTCTTGAACTCCTGACCTCAAGTGACCCACTTGCCTCAGCCTCCCAAAATGCCGGGATTATAGACGTGAGCCACTGTGCCTGGCCAAAAGGTTGACTCTTTGGAGTCATTTATAAATTTCTGTTGTTCTCAGTCCCCTGTTTTGAGGCCAAGATGCTCTGTCTTTAGGGACATTTCCTATTTTAAAAAATAGATACTGAGGTATGAAGCAAAAGTGATGATGTACCAATAAGTTGTGTAACATAAACACAAGTGACAGTATGCCCACAAAAGAGCCGTATGAATTTGAAAAGATTTTAGGATACGTCGGAATATGCTAATTTAATTTAAGTGAAGCAAAGCACATTCTACCAGTTGGTACCTGATGTCTGTATTCAAATGATTAGTGACATAGATCAAACCTTTTAAGTTCAATACCGCCTCTCTGCTTCCCCCTTCCCTGCAGAAATCTCCTTTTTGAGCTTCCCAGTTTGCTAAGTGTCAACTGCAGCTTTCCAGCTACTGAAGTCAAACCCTTTGGAGTCACCCCTGACTCTTGTCTTCCACTCACACCCCACATCCAGTTCATTGGCAAATCTTGTCAGCTGGACCATGACAAAAATATCCAGAATCTGAGTGCTTGGCCCCACCTCCATTGTTGCTACCCTTGTGTCAGCCACTGTCATCTCTCATTTGGACAATCATAGTTGCCTCCTGACTGGTTTGTCTGCTTCTGCTCTGGCCACACCACCTTCCAACCACGCCCTGCTCTAATCTGTTCTCCACCTGGCATCTGGAATGATCTTCTTGGAGCCCTGGTGACATCATGTCACTCTTCTACTATTTTATTCTGAATATAACCCAAATTTTCATCATTGTGTACAAGACCCATGTCCGATCTTGGGCCCTGGCCACTGCTCTGAACTAATTTTCTGCCATTCTGAGTACATCTATCCACTCTCACCATTTCCAGTTCCTTTGCTTTACTCAAACTTTCCAAGAATGCTTCCCCCAGGGCTTTGCACACACTGTTACCCCATCCTGGATTACTCCTGCCACCCCAGATATTTGCTTAGCTAAGTGCCATTTTTCTTTATGTTTCAGTGGGCCTGCAGCATATTCAACATTGGAGCCCAAGACTAATTCTGATTCACCCTCTCTTAAGTGGAACGGTGCTCGGTTAGTTTCTGCTAATGTTGAAATAAATCATCTTACAGCTAGAGGCCATAATGGTAGGGTTAGTCATGTGAACCCTTGTATGGTGATGAGGGTTGATAAAGCAAATGATCCACTTATCAAGAGAACTAACAGGAGGATGATTGCTAGGGGAACTTTGTATGGAATTGTTTGGGCTACTGCTTGAAGTGCTCTAATGAGTACATATTTTGGATTGAATGTCCAATGCTCAGGTGACTCCCTCTCTAACTACTAGAGAAAAAAGAGCACCCCTTTCCTGACCGTCTTTTTTCTCTGCATTTTTTCCTTCATAGCACCTGGTACCACTTCAGATATTATATATTGATTTATTTATTTGGCTCAGTCTGCAAGCCCAGCAAGATCAGAGATATTAGCTGTTTTGTTGACTGTTCTATCTCTGGCTCTTAGAATAAGCATTCAGCAACTATTTGGAGAGGGGATAAAATGGCCAAATGAATATTTTAAAAATGAGGACCACATGCATAAATATATGTAAGTATAATTATTTTTATAAAATAAAATTCTCTTTGGGAAGGCTTTCAAGAAGATTCTTACATTTTTGGTGATGTTTTGATATGTTTCGATGGCATTAAAGCATAGCTGAAAAAATACTCTGAAGTGGAAGCATTCTCAGTATTTTTTTTTTTTTTTCCTGGTACAGAAGGAAAGAAGTTTCCATGATTTCTCAGTGGCTTTGAAATTTAGGGTCCCCTTTGAAATGTGTGCTCTGCTGGGCTCTGGTGAGAAGGTGCTGATTGACTCTATAAAAAGTGGAGCGATGAAAATTGTTAGTGCTTTTAACAGTAACAGTCCATCATATGCATTTGTTTAAATTCTATCCTAGAAATTGAAACGAATTTTATAACAATACTAGTTAGGGGTAAGATGAAGAAAGGAAATGTTTATAAATATTTAGAAATGCTGTTTTTCTTCTGGATGTTGTTGATTCTTTTGAATTTATTTTATTTACTTTTAAAAATAAAATGTAGTTAAAATATTTTGGTTCAAGATCATCTTCCCAATACCACTGCTATAAGGGATTATTTTAAGGATTGATTTTTCTTTTTTAATGTTTCAATGGATAAATAATATTGTACATATGCATGAAGTTCCAAGGAATGTTTTGATATATATACCATATAGTAATCAGAATGTGGTAATTAGCATATTCATCATAAGGATTGATTTTCCTTTTTTAATGTTTCAATGGATAAATAATATTGTACATATATGCACAAGTTCCAAGGAATGTTTTTGATATATATACCATATAGTAATCAGAATGTGGTAATTAGCATATTCATCATCTTGAACATTTATCATTTCTTTGTATTGGGAACATTAAACATCCTTCTTCTAGCTATTTGAAACTACATAATATATTCTCGTTAACTATAGTCATCCTACAGTGCTATAGAACACTAGAATTTATTCCTCCTGTCTAGCTGTAATTTACATGATAAAATGTGTTATGTCCCAGAAGACAAATGTCCTTTCATATTTGGTTGTCTCCCTGCGGTCGGAGTGGGGTGTGTGGCAGTGGTGTCCTGTGGTGGCCGGAACCCTGAACTGGAGGACGAGACATTGGACTTAAGTCCCAATGCTCTCACAACTTGGTCTGGGTTATCAAAGAGGTCATTTAACCTTATTAGGCTTAAATTTTGCATCTGTGGTAAGAATGGCGCAGAACAAGAAGCAGATATTTTATATTTCCTCAGCTAAGTGGCCTAAATAAACTTTTTTTCTTTCTCTTCTTTCTATGTGTAAGAATGTGTTTATGTTCTGAAAGGGGTCTGTTTTACTTTATGAATTAAGTATTTGGGCAGTTATGAGAGTCACAGGTTTTGTTCCTTCTTTCGAGTTACAGGAAGTTCTGATTGTTAGGACAAAGGGTTGAACAATCAACTCATTTCGTTAAGGCAAAAGTACAAGGTTTTCACCATTCACATTTGGTTTTCATGGGCATTAATATGTGAGCCTTCTTCTTTCAGTTTTTGTCATCATTTTGGTTATCTGTTTCCCATGGTATTTTCCCATCTTACTTTGTTCAGTATTTTCTTTTCTTATATGATTATTTTGGACTTTCTTTACTTTTCAGTCTACTTCCCAATGTATTAAGTTACCAAAGCTTTTTCATTTTACATCTCTACTGTGTTACTTTGATTTAAGAACAGAGGTTTTTATTTAACCTTTACCCAATTTTGTTTTGATTCATGAATCGTATTACTTGAAATTATCTTCACTGCCTTTTGGTATTAGATTCGCTTAACTTATATTTTATTTGACACACAGCTCCTTTAGTGGAAAGGATCCTGATGATTTCAGCTTATTTCACTGGGAGGTTTCCTTTGATCTTTGTGTTTGCCTCTATTTCATTGCCTGCAATGTGTATCTGCTTTCCGGTATTACTTTGTGTTTCTTTGGTTTTCCTTGACATGCAGTTTTCTGGTATCGCAAATACTGGCGTGTGCTTGCAATGTCACCTGGTGTTTACCTGCCTCGATTTGAACTTGTGTTCAGTTTTGCTTCAGGTATGCTATGTGTTTCTGTTTTCCTCCGGAAAACATAAAAGGATATGGGAGTGTGATGGGGAATGAAAAACAGATGCACTTTTCAAAATAGACATTTTCAGCTTTCCAACCTCATGACCTTTCCCATTTTGCTGTGAGAGAATCCTGTGGGGATGCCCTAGTCCTGCCTTAACTGACTGAAAGTGAGTTTCGAATTTTGTGGCAGTTTAACCCACCCTCGCCAGGCTGTACTTCCAGCATTTCATCCCATGTAATATGTATTCAAGAGCTGCAAGAGATGCCTCAGTACATTCTGGAACTCTCAGTTTATTGTCCATAGCATTTTCAAGAGGGCAGTGCACCAATTGTGCAGCCAATTGCCCTGGTGTTTTACTGGTACCCATGAGTCCATCTGCTCAGTCACCAAACATTTATCTTGTATCTCGTATGTATGAGATACTGGGAACACAAAAATACAATAAACAGTTACTGTTTTCAGAGAACTCACATTCTGGTGGGTGAACCAGTTGCGTAAAACCATTGCGCTCAGGAAAACATTGTGGAGTATTGCATAGGGTTAGAAATAGCCAAGTAAAGGCCAGACATGGTAACTTATGCCTGTAATTCCAGCACTTTGGGAGGCCAAGACAAGCAGTTTACTTGAGGTCAGGAGTTCGAGACTAGCCTGGCCAACATGGCAAAAACTCTTCTCTACTAAAAATACAAAAATTACCTGGTTGTCATGGCAAGCACCTGTAATCACAGCTACTCAGGAGGCTAAGACATGAGAATTGCTTGAACCCAGGAGGTGGAGGTTGCACTGAGCTGAGATCACACCACTGCACTCCAACCTGGGTGACAGAGTAAGACCCTGTCTCAAAAATAAATAAATAAATAAATAAATAAATAAATAAATAAATAAAATAAAATAAAATAAAAAGAGAGAGAGAGAGATAGCCAAGTAGAGAAATGGGAAAGGAATGTTCTAGGCAGGAAAAGGGCAGATGAGAGAGAGCATAGCGCATTGGGAACTTGATATAGTTCAGCACATCTTGAGACTGTGTGTGTAGATGGGCTGAAGAAGAAGTCTGGAACTAGAGTGTGGGCAGTGCTGAACCCCAATCTCTGCAGAGATAGGGCTCAAGGGAACATGGTCCCAGCACACTTTCCTTGGATTTTATCCTGTAGGAGACTTAAACGCTATTTAGCGGACCAATGACCTAGACTTGGAGTTGAGCGGAGTCTCTTCCGTGGAGGTTTAATCCATTCATGGAGCTTTTCTAAGAATCTGGTGTGCGTTGTTTAGATTTTCAGCAAGAAATGGACTCCTCAGGCATCAAGAGACCTTCCCAGTGGTTCGCTAGAGGGGCTAATGATGTAGAAATAGTATGGGTAGATTTTTTTTTTTTTCAAATATCACAACCTCTCTTATTGTGAGCATTTGTTGTTTATGCAGAAGAGCAGAAACACTGAAATTAGATAACCAGAAAAACCTACTAGAAAATACACTCCTAGAAAAGGAAACTTTAGCACACTTTTGGTGGGAATGTAGATTGGTAGACCCATTATAAAACAGTATGGAAGTTCCTAAAGAAATTAAAAATAGAACTACCATGCAACTCAGCAGTTCTTCTTCTGGGTATACACCCAACCCAAAGTAGATGAAATCACCACCTTGTAAATATATCTGTACTCCCATGTTCATTGCATCTTTATCATAATAGCCAAGATATGGAAACAACTTAAATGCCCATCAAAGGATGAATGGGTAAAGAAAATGTGGTAATGATACACATACAATGGAATATTGTTTAGCCTTTCAAAAGGAGACCCCGCCGTTTGCCATAATATGGGTGGACCTAGAGGACATTATACTAAGTGAAATAAACCAGACATAGAAAGAAAAATATTGCATGATCCCACTTATATGTGGAATCTGAAAAAGAAAGGTCAAATTTACAGAGATAGAAGATAAAACAATGGTTACAATGGGGTTGGGGGGGGGGGGGAGATGTAACTCAAGTGATACAAAGTAGCAGATATGTAAGATAAACACATCTAGAGATGTAACATATAGCATGGGGACTGTAGTTAATAAAATTGTATTAGAGATTTTTGTTAAATAAGTAGATTGTAGCTGCCCTTGTCTCTGTCACACAAACACACGCAACTGTGTCAGATGGTAAGTATGATAATTTGCATCACTATAGTAACCATTTTACCACCTATTATGTATCCCATAACATCATGTTGTAAACTTCAAATATTCATGAGATTTATTTAAGAAAAAGAAAATACACTCCTGATTTAGAACTATGTATCTTCATTTAAAATAAACTCGCTAGTGTTTCTATTTTAGCCACTGCTTCAGTTTTCTGACTACTGATTGGTCACCCTTCAAGATCACTCCCCAGTCCAACTCCTTGCTAGCCTGACTTCTGTAAAGAATGTGCAGTCAGCAAGAGAATTTCAGAATTTCAGTTGTACTTCCCAACTATCTTTGAGTGTTATTTCCAAACTGAATTTGAGAAGTTGGTTTAAATTTGTCCCAAAAATGCTCTTGTGTTTAAATTTGTCCCCTTTGAAATGTGTGCTCTGCTGGGCTCTGGTAAGAAGGTGCTGTCTTCATTTAAGTTTAGGAAGATATGAAGAATTGATGATTGAAATACTAAATGTCTGTGATGAACCAGGCACGGTGGCTCGAGGCTACAATCCCAGCACTTTGGGAAGCTGAGGTGGGTGGATCACTAGAGGCCAGGAATACAAGACCAGCCTGGCCAACATGGTGAGACCTGGTCTCTCCTAAAAATACAAAATTAGCTGAGTATGGTGGCATGCACCTGTGGTCTCCACTACTTAGGACGCTGAGGCAGGGGAATCACTTGAACCCAGGAGGTGGAGGTTGCAGTAAGCCAAGATTGTGCCACGGCACTCCAACCTGGGTGACGGAGCAAGAATCTGCCTTAAAAATAAATAAATTTCTGCAATGAATCTAATCATTAGAAAAATGAATTATTTCTTTATAATGTAAACTCCAATTTGTAGGCTATCACATGATTATATTTTACCATCTAGTCTGTACATCTAGCCTGTGAAAAAACAGACATTATATATTGTTAGCAAGTATTCGTTCATTCTATTACTTCCCTGAGAAAAAGTTTTGGGCTTCTGATTGAATTTGAAGCCCTTAGAGAAACTTGCATTCCTAGTCTGAATAGAAATGGAATGAAAGAAATGTCATACGTTTTCTCTTCTGAGTGTGAAGTTGGGGAAAGGATCAAATACTAATGAATAGCACTTGTTCTAGAATGCACATGTGTCTTTCATCAATTTGCCAAGATTCAGTCAAAAGGTTCCATATGTGTGTGAAGGAGAAACATCTGATACTTAAAGTGGAAACAATAAAACATTAAAAATATATTTCCTGTGAGACTGAGTTGATTTGGAGAAAGAGAAGTTTTGATCATCAGGAAGGATATAAATGTGGCTCTAGCATGTATGTCAAATGAGAAAACTTTTTGGGAAGAGCTTCATAAACTGTAAAGTGACATGCATGTAAAGGAGAAAATAGATATTCCTGCTTATCGGATGGTTGAACATTAGCAAATGAAATGAAAGTAGTCGTTTTTGGTTTATATAGATTAAAATCAATGTCCAGGTTGGATCAGAGACTGAACAGATATGCATACTTACCTGTCTGTCTCATGTACAAAACAGTAGAGTCATAATGTGATCTCCGCAGTCACAAATTTCCCTGCTTTTCTCCCACTTTCCATTTCAGTCAGGTGCCCCACATGAAGCCCTAGGCATGTAGGTCATGGGAATCGGTTCCCGACTTTAGAGGAACTGTTTAAAATTTCCACGTGCTGGAAATAATACAGTGGGGAAATAGCGTATGAATTTTCTGCATTTTGCTTGCCCATTATCTGTGGCCCTGGCTCTTGGTCATGTATTTCATGCCCTGTGGCCAGATTTGCTACTTCTTACTGCCTGATCCTTCCCTCTAGTATTTCTGATATGCCCATGCTAATTTTTTTTTTTTTTTTTGTAATTAGAAGCAGGGTTTTGCTCTGTCCTCTAGGCTGGAGTGCAGTGGCACAATCCTAGCTCACTGCACCTCTAACTCCTGAGCTCAAAGGATCTTCCTGCCTCAGCCTCTGGAATCACTGGGAGGACAGGCATCCTCCATCATGCCTGGCTAGTATTTTTTGTTTTGTTTTGTTTTGTTTTTTGCAGAGATGGGTCTTGCTCTGTTATCCAGACTGGTTTTGAACTCCTGGCCTCAAGTGATTCTCCCATCTCAGTCTTTTGAGTTGCTGGGATTACAGGCATGGAACCACTGTGCCTATATTTTTCATTCTCGTCCTGGATCTTATTCTTGTGCCATACCTCACCCGTGTGTGTTAAACTTGTCTACTGTTCTGTCAAGTTCTTACCTTGCTCCTGTCTAACTACCCCTACAATTGTGTACAGTCAACCTGTTGACCTCCCTACATGGCAGGGAATCTTCATACCTGCCTGTTTGTTCAGACCCACATAGAGAATTTGTGCTCTCTGAGACCCAGGCAGTCATTCACACTTACTTTCTTGTGTTTCTGTATCTTCAAATCATGTTGGGGACACATTGAGTCAGTTTTATATATATCTATTTGTTGGAAAATATATATGTGCTCATTCAGCAATTTAATCAGCACCAAGATATGCCTATTTATGATATTTAGTGTGGCTTGTTACTTAGGATGTCTAGTGTAAAACTACATATGAGAACTCCTTATGGATTGACGGTATTGTCTAAGGGTCAGTTTTAGAATACACTAGTTCAGGAAAAACCAAAGGCAATGCCATTTTAAGTCTTTAAAAAAATGTTACGTGCATTGATCCAATAAGTATTTCCAGAATATCCTCTGCAGTGGAATAATGACAATTTATTTCATTGTACTTGAGTAATGAATCTTCATATTAAATACTGATTTATACAACATGGGCAGTAGTATTCACTGAGGAAAATTGCGATTTGTTGTGAGCTGACTCTTCAGTCATGGCATGATTTGCATCTACAAGCTAGTCTTAGGGACAGGGATACATGAGTGGAAATAGCATCTCTGTCTACCTGCCAGTTGTATGCTCTGAATTGCTTTCATCTTATCAAAGAACTGTCCGAAGTCATGGAGTTCTTGTCAGGAAGCTACATATGTATCTGCACTGTACATTCCTTTCTTTTCTTTTTGTCTTGTTTTGGGGGATGGCTCACACGTGTTCATGTGCACACAAACATACCATATGGATTTTGTGCCATGAGGATAATTATTAAAGACTCTATAATTTGGGGAAGAAATTATTTTCTTTTCCCTCCCTGACAATTCTGCTTATATTTGTGGTTTGAATTATAGTTACAACTTGGAGAGTTTATCCTAAGAGAGCTAAAATGAGAAACAAATCTGAGGGAACAAAATGGAAGTTGCAATTCAAATCTAAATATAGGAGTAAATGGGCTAGATAATTCTGAAGTAAAATAGCAGAAATTCTAAAATCTAAAGCTATCTAGTTGTATTTAAACCATATTATGGTTTAGCTCAGTTCTGTTGGAACATTTGCAGAGTAATTTTTTCTAGAGAAAAAGCAGTTGGCTTCAAAATGTACTGATTTTCTTGATTTTTGAGGCTAATCAAGTTTAACTGATCGATAATTACAAATACAACTAATGTTGTGTGTTTTTTCAATATTTAGGAACTGCAGATTCCCCAAAATAATATTTTAGAGAAGTTCTTTTTTTTTCTTTTTTTCTTTTTTGAGACTGAGTTTCACTCTTGTCGCCCAGGCTGGAGTGCAATGGTGCTATCTTAGCTCACTGCAACCTCTGCCTCCTGGGTTCCAGCGATTCTCCTCAGCCTCCTGAGTAACTGGGATAACAGGCGCCCACCACTATGCCCCACTAATTTTTGTATTTTAGTAGAGGTGGGATTTCACTATGTTGACTAGGCTGGTCTCAAACTCCTGACCTTAACTGATCCGCCTGCCCCAGCCTCCCAAAGTGCTGGGATTACAGGCATGAGCCACCACACCCAGCCTAGAAGTTCTTATTTGAGACAACTAAGTCAAATATATCAATGAAATGCTGAAATGTAATGTCTGCATGTGTAGTTTAAAAAGTACAAAGTACATATGTTTCCTTTTGCAGTTAACAGGCAATAAAGAATCTTTAATCCATTAATATTTTATTTAAGGAATGTTATAAACCTGGTTGTTTGTATTTAGGGAAGAAAATGGTTAAAGATCTCTTGGAATTAATTGTATTTTCAACTAAATCTTTCATATGTCAATGGCAGCATTGCTTATTCTAATAGTGATGGTGGGAGGTCTTTTTCAGGCGGCGTTGTACACAATGACTTTGAAGATTGTTAGGTGCCATCATTATGAGGCTATTGTTACTCAGTGGGAATGTGGTTGAAGTCACATTAGGAGATGTGATATTGAACATAGGCTTGAAATTTATCATGCAAGATAAGGCGACTAAATAATTGCCCTTGGATAAAATAGGTTGGTATCGGCAATGGGAAAAAGAAACAAAAATTAAACAGGCGCACACACACACACACACAATGCACACGCACACACTCTGTCTCCCCAGAGACCTGTCAGATGCTAAAATGACTCTTACAATAAATCTAAAAGTCATTGCTTCGGAAATGATGCTACTTTATTTGAGCTTGCTTTTCCAAAAGTAGATGAATTGCTGACTCTATAATTTCTTCCAGAGATGTTTTAGCATACTTCATCAACCACAAACACACAAACTTCTAGTTGGATGTTTACCACACATATGCACACAAATTAGTGACTATTATAGAGTAACCTCTATGAGCCTAACAAGCCTGGCTGGCACATATCCCGTGCATTTAGACTCATTTTTCTTTACCTTTCCCTCTTTCTCACTTCTACTGCCCCAACGGGGAAGGGTTGACTGCCTCCTTTTCAAATTTCAGATCCAGTCTTAGTCCTAGAAGCTTCTCTGCTCACCATACCATAGTGTGCTTACACATTTCTGAATTCGCAGTGGTTATTTTGAAAGGAATCTCACACTGTTTTGTCATTTCTTCTGTAATAATTTGGGTTTAGTATAGTCAAGAGTTTGGGTTCTGAAGTCAGATTTTTGGCATTAAATTCTGGCTCCCCCTTGTTTCTGATATTTGACCAACTTACTTAATCTGCTAACCTTCAGCTCCTTCGTTGGTGAAAAGAAGATTGTGGTGGCGATTACGCCAACTAAAACATGCAACATGCTAAGCGCAGGGCTGGAACATTGTAAGGAAGCAAACTGAACATCCCAAATTGCCGGAAACTAAGGATGTCCTGAAAAGCAGATTTAAGAACTAAACTAGTAAAATCTTGAGCTAATGGGGTTGTAAGCATTTAACTTATATTATCAAATTTTTATTGTATGCAGATTCCGTATTCCTGGGGAAGTAGAGTCTTATGTTACCTCTTTCCCCCCCTAACTTTCACAGGGGTACACACCTGAGTGCTTAAATACTTTTATGTAGGTTGCATTTTCTTATAAAGATTTGCAGGTTGCACAATATGAATGTACTTAATGTCAAACAACTGTACAGTTAACAATGATTAAAATGATACATTTATGGTATGTATATTTCACCACAATAAATAGATTTGCAATCTTAAAGTAATAATGGCGATAATTGTTTTATTACTCTAAGTAGTATTTATTTCTGTAGTATGGTCAGCAGTAAGCAGGATATAGTATATACTATGAATAGGTTATATTATAGGAATAGAAATAAAATTTAGCTAAAACTAGAAAATTAAAACAAAGATAATATGAGAGTCTAGAAGAAGAGAATTGATTATTAGGATCCTAGCGTTGGCTTGACAGAGAATTTTTGATTTTGCAAAGATGTTTTAGGCTGCACACTTCCTCTTTCCTCTCAGCTGATGACCATTAAGTCCTGCTCTGCTCCGCCCCAAAGAAATGGGGTCCACTCCCCCTTGCTGCCTTGTGACACTGGCTTTCCCAGTAATGTTGCATGCTAACCTCCATATTATTCTACAATGAGCTTTTTCTTGACTTGGATTTCTTCCTGCAGTCCCAGGCTGTTTCCTGAGGCCCAGGTTCAAACATTTGCCTCCACAGATATTGGAAACAAGGCACTGGGGGAAAAGAGGGAATTGGGGAATAGTGTGTTTAAAATAGAGCCACATATGCCCCTAAATTCCCATCAAATGGGGGCGAATGAAGCCAGCCAGTTCAGTAGGTCTGCATTGTGGCTGCTCATTTGAAAAAAATAAGACACCAGCCAGGCATAGTGGCTCATGCCTGTAATCCCAGCATTTTGGGAGGCCAAGGTGGATTGATGGCTTGAGCCCAGGAGTTTGAGAACAGTCTGGGCAATGTGGAAAAACCCCATCTCTACGAAAAACACAGAAACACTAGCTGGGTGTGGTAGCATGCGCCCTTAGTCTCAGCGACTTGGGAGGCTGTGGTGGGAGGATCACTTGAGCCTGGGAGATGGAGGCTGCAGTGAGCTGAGATGGCATCTCCAGCCTGGGTGACAGAGCCAGATCCTGTGTCGAAAAAAAGAAAAATAAGACACTATTATGCAATTTCCTTTACCGCCACCCTAGAGTCTGATTTATTGTAGTTGGTGTGGGGGACCTGAGCGTAGTACATTTGAAAAGATCCCAGGCGATTTTCATATGCAGTCAGAGTTGAAAACACTGCAAGTAACTGATTCTTCCTCTGTCCTCAGTCCTTAATCTCCTGTCCTTCCTTTCCAGGGTTTGTTGCTCCTGCTGAAACTGAAGATTTAGTATATAAGACAGTAATGATTGTTTTTATTTTTAAATGATTCCCAAAGCTTGAGCTTGATTGTTTTGTATCACGACGATTAGGCATGTCTTTAAAACTTGGTGGTTTTAACTCAATTATAGAACACTTCATTTTTATATTGAAGTCTGTGTATTCTTAGTTTATTACGCAGTAAGCCTATTTCTTAGGCAGTTCCCTATTCAGAGCTTATAATTAAGAATCTGCAAACTAAAGTCTAGAGGCAATCTGGCTTGCTTCTGTATCCTGCAGGGAAGGAAAAGGGGTTTCTGTAGTGCTAAGAATCCTTTCAGATTACAAAACAGCATCTTGTTTCTAGATTATGTATAAGCTTTGTGGATTTAGCTCCCGCTTATGGCTTGTGATCAAATGTGAATAGGACTTGAGGCTTTGACATGAAACTCTCAGTGACACGTGTAAAAGCAATTTGAGCAGAAAGGTCCACACCATGGCCCTATGTTATAACCAAGCAGCACAGCCACCTTACTCATGGACTAGACAGGATTTTTTTTTTTTTTTGAGACGAAATTATTTTGCTCTTGTCACCCAGGCTGGAGTGAAATGGCACGATCTTAGCTCCCTGCAACCTCCTCTTCCCAGGTGCAAGCAATTCTCCTGCCTCAGCCTCCTGAGTAGCTGGGATTACAGGTGCCCACCACCACGCCTTTTGTATTTTTAGTAGACATGGGATTTCACCATGTTGGCCAGGCTGGTCTCAAACTCCTGAGCTGAAGCAATCTACCTGCCTCGGTCTCCCAAAGTGCTGGGATTATAGGCATGAGCTACCGTGGCCGGCCAGGACTAGACAGGATTTAACTAGGCTCTAGTTCATTATTTAATACTTTTTTCATAACTAGCAGATATTCGTACTTTCTCTTTTAGCAATTCCTCTCTGATTGTCTCAATAGGGGTTCTTTGTCCTAAAAAGAAAAACAAAACCTCATTAAGTTCTTTGACGTGCATTAGCTGATAAAACAGTAGTCAAGTATTAGAAAATACGACAATAATTGCATTGTATCCTAGACTCTTTATTGGGAAATTTCTGAATGGTGATTTTCTCCCTTTTTCTGAGTTTTTTCAAAAAGTAAGCCCATAAAAAAAAACTCAGATTATTTTCTCTTTTCACATTACATCTGTAGTTAGTCCATAAAGTACTATTTTTTCTCTCCCTTCCTTCCTTCCTTCCTTCCTTCCTTCCTTCCTTCCTTCCTTCCTTCCTTCCTTCCTTCCTTCCTTCCTTCTTTCTTTCTCTCTCTCTCTCTCTCTCTCTCTCTCTCTCTCTTTCTTTCTTTCTTTCTTTCTTTCTTTTCAGAATTTGGCCATCGACTGTATCTCTATAGTCATTGAGGGGCCTTCAAAACCTTCCCCTTATCTTTGATGACTTGAAACCTTAACTGTGGCTTCACTACACAAATAATTTTTCTGCTGCCTTCCTGTTCAGCCTCTCAGCCTCTGTTGTATTTTGTTCTGTAAAGTGGGAATGGTATCTGTTTTAGATAGTTGTCGCAGTAATTAAATGATGACATACAAAGCACCATGCACACCAAGGACACTTAATCATATTCTCTTCTTTCACGCACTCTGCGTACATCCCCCACAGCGAACTTCCTTTTGAGTACTCTTCAACCTTTATTGTGGGTACATTTCTTCCTTTCATTTCCTCTAATCTTTGTGTATTTACATATATGTCCTCTTTTTTCCAGTTTTAGATTTGGTAAGCCTCTTAAAATGTTCTTAGCAGGGTGCAGTGGCTCACACCCGTAATCCCAGTGCTTTGGGAGTCTGAGACAAGAGGATTGCTTGAGACTGGGAATTTGAGACCAGGTTGGGCAATGTAGCAAGATCCTGTCTGTAGGAAAAAAAAAAAAAGAATTAGCTGGGCATAGTGGCGTATGTCCAGCTACTTGGGAGGCTGAGGCAGGAGGATCACTTGAGTCCAGGAGTTTGAGGCTGAAGTGAGCTGTGATCACACCACTACTCTACAGCCTGGGTGACAGAGTGAAACCCCATCTCAAAAAACAAAACAAAACAAAAAAACTTTTCTTCCTCCCTTTCCATCTTCTCCTTTATGATCTTCACATGCATTCACTTCTTTATCTTGGTTTTATCTCTTTCCATTTTAATAATAAACATTAAACAGAAAATGTTAGTGTAGGCTATCTGTGGAAGTACTTTATTGTACAGTAGAAGAGATATTTTGATATTATAAATATTGTAGAATATTCCAAATAGAGCCTGAAATGCTAAGAGCTTCAGTCAGCTTGTAGATCTTTGGTCAATAAATCTTACCAATGTGAAATGAAAGTTGAGTCACACTTGTGTGTATTTTCATTGACTTAGTATAACTAAAACTATTATTTGTGGCCTTAATGTTGTTGAAATAAAACAACCTGTCAAACTCAAACTCCTTGGTTAGAAAAGCCATTGTCCCCCATCTGTAGCAATGCTGATGGTACCTGATTACTAGTTTAATAAACAGGGCACTATGCTTTTACTCTTAGGTTAAGAAGCCCTTGTTTGTTGCCAAATTAACTTAACATCTTGTTTTTTAAAAAATCCTTTGATTCCACGTGTTCATGGAAGAAATCTCATACATGGAATAGCTATCTTTCAACCAAATTCTCAATGAACCCAGTGTAAAGCCATTGCTTTAGATTTCCTTTTCCTTGTTTCACCTAAGTTTCAAAAAAAGGCATTCATGTAGTGTAACAATAGAAAAGCAGTCTTTATGCAAAGTCTTCTTAAATTGCCATTTGCTTTTACTAAGTTGGTTTCTTTAGGCTTTCAATTATGTTTGTCTGTTTTTTTGTTTTTTGTTTTTTTTTTGGAGACAGAGTTTCACTCTGTTGCCCAGGCTGGAGTGCATGCAGTGGCATGATCTCGGTTCGTTGCAACCTCCTCCTCCCGGGTTCAAGTGATTCTCCTGCCTCAGCCTCCTGAGTAGCTGGAATTACAGGCGCACGCCACCACGCCCAGCTTATTTTTTGTGTTTTTAGTAGAGCTGGGGTTTCACCATGTTGGCCAGTCTGGTCTCAAATTCCTGACCTCCCGTGATCTGCCTGCCTCAGCCTGCCAAAGTGCTGGGATTACAGACGTGAGCCATCAGTTATGGTTTTTTATAACCCCTGTAGGAGTTCCCTAAAAACTCTTTTATTGTTCCAAGTATAAGGTAGATAAGTAGGTTTTATAATATCAAAGAAACTTTTTAATAAGTAATTCAGCTAGAGGGCAAATGAGAATAATCAATAAAGGCATGAAGATAAACTGCAAGGGCTAGACAGATGTATTTACTCGAAAGTTTCTCATTCTAAACTCTCTTCCTTGCTCTCTCCAACATATACACATTTAGGACTAATACATTACTTTCTTTTCTTGCTATATTTGACAGTAGCACAGGTTCCCTTTGAAAGTCAGATATAAGTAAGGAGTAGGCATAAATATACCTTTTGTGTGTGTGTGTGTGTGTGTGTGTGTGTGTGTATATATATATATATATATATAGCGATCTTGAGATAAGGTCGCTCTCTGTCACCCAGGCTGGAGTGTAGTGGTGAGATCACATGACAGCCTTAACCTCCCAGGTACAAGCAATCCTCCCACCTCAGCCTTCCAAGTAGCTGGGATCACAGGCATGTACCACCACACACAGCTATTTTTTTAATTATTATTGTTATTTTTGGTAGAGATAGAGTCTTGCTATGTTGCTCAGGCTGGTCTCAAACTTCTAGGCTCAAGCAGTCCTCCTGGTTTGGCCTTCCAAAGTGCTGGGATTACAGACGTGAGCCACCATACCCAGCATACTTATTTTTTGAAAGCCAAAATGAGAGAACATTGTTAAGCACCATTCTTGAATTGTCAGTACTTAACGGGCACTAAGCTGGGACTGCGATGTATAAACGAGGTGAACCTCAATGTATTACAGAGTATGAGGTAACCTATTTTCCCAAGTTTTTCAGTGTCCATTCCTGAAAGTTTTCCCTAAACATTTCAAGGTGGCTGTGCTTACCTCTACACATCAAAACTTAAAGTTCGTAGTTAAATGGTATGACAATGAATTCGAATTTAATTTTTATAAATTTACAGAGATGTTTATATTTAATCTTTAAAACTTCACAAATAAATTCAAGTAGTAATTAATGAAGCCATGAGTTGTTTAAATGGTTAAAAACCAGTGCAAGACTAACAGTCTGGGGTATGCAGCCTGAATAATTTAATTGGAAATAACCCTGAGTAGCCAGTGACATTTTGTTAATTGGGTAAAAGGCCAGGCGCCCAGGCCCATCCGTGCTCCAGGAGAGCAATTGTTTCTGTCACCCCTTTCCTTCCTGGCATGCCTTGAACATAGTGGATAGTAATAATTATTGTTACCATTTGTGAAGGCTTACTGTGTGCCAGGAAATGCAGTGTGCTCTGTGCACACATTAACTGATCAATATTTGCTGAGAGGAGAGGCAGTGAATGAATAAATGGTCAGTGCTTCCAGATTCTAATACATAGAAAAGCCTCCTTACTCAGCTAATTAAGAGGGCCTGGAGACCTATGGGAATTTCATTCTTTTTTCTTCATGAGTGGATTTTGACAATATCCTTAATATCTCTTGACATCAAATACTTAAATTTTGTTGATAAAGTTAAAAAGTGTTCTTTTCTAAGTATTTAATATTTAATCATGTTTTAATGACTATAATATACTATAATTCAAGTGGAGATCTTGGCTATTTCTTTTTGGTCCCCTATCTGGACATAAAGCATAATTTGTAATAACTTTATAAGATAAATTCACTCAAGAACTATTTAAAAAATCCCCTTTCAATCTAATATAATTATCATCTGGAGAACATATTAAATGACTTGTAATTTTCTGATGATTAAACTTATTATAAGTATTGATGATCTCACTTATCATTAGAGTGAATTTTCTACTTATAAAATATTAATTATTCATAGCACCCAGAATTAAATCTTATTTCTTTTACTATAAAAACTGTTCTGAATAAATCAACCCATTATAATTACTTTATATACTCAATATGATTAAACAAAAATGGCAAACTATTATGTATTTTATAGCACATATGACATATAAATATACTAATGTAGCATATAAATTATTCAAAAGACAATGAAGGGCCTGCTATGAAAATACCATCATATATAGCTCATGTTTCTGGCGACAGGTAACTTAAATACGTTCACAGAGAAACACACAAGCTTATGTCTGCTGATTCTGTGGGATTTTAAAATCTAGTTTCTGTGTTGGCTTCTCTAGAATTTTGAGCTCTTCAAAACATGAACTATGCCTTTTGAATGTCATAATTAGTGGTTTGGAGAGCACAAACTAAAGGAATACTATTTTGATATATTTTTAATATAGAACAATAATATTTATGAAATTCTTTAAGTGGTTTGTTTTCTCGGGCTTTTGTAACATATTTAGCTGACTTACTTAGTCTTGATAAGTCAGCTGAATATCACTTATTCATAAAACAAAGACGTCGTATATTCTGAGTAAATGTTTCTTTAAAGGGTGTAGACTTTTTAACTACTGACAAACATATGTTGCTAAACATACGTTATGTTTGCCATCTTTGTAAAAGTAACATTCAGCTGTATGTCTTGAAATATTGACAGTATCTGTTATATGAGAAATACCCTGTGAAAATGTTTATACTCTGTCATTAAATTCCTTTAAAATTCTTATTTTTCTTTTGGAAAATGCCTAAAAGGATCACATGGTCAAATAAAAACATGATTTCATTAAGGGAGTATGAAAAATTTTTGTTTATGTTTTTAACATAGCATCTGCAATAGAGCAACAAGAATGTTTAAAGTATGTTTAACTGCATGCCAAATTATGTTTCCCTAATTACTAAGATTTCTACTAATCTGGAGATCACTTACAACACTGCAACCCAAATTTCACAACACTGAAAAGGCATTTTGTTTCAGAAGCTTCTAGCAGAGCATAACATCACTCTGAGGGCTTGGGATGGGTGTTTCGAGGCTAGCTTTAAGGAATCTTTGTGTGTGTGTATGTTTAACACGCAGCACCTGTTCTTCCCGGAGCCTATCAGCAAAGCCATTCCCAAGGCTATGGCTACATGCACCAGACCAGTGTGTCATCCATGAGATCAATGCAGCATTCACCAAATCTAGTAAGTGTCCCTTTGATATGTTCCTCCTTATCTGGTCTTTCCATTTCACCTCAAGCGTGTAAATACATGTGGAATAGAGTTGACTGAATATTGGGTATTTTCATTCAAAGATAAATGATGATGTATTGCCATTTATACAACTCTTTTGAAGGAAGCAAAAAGCTTACAGAGATAAACTGTTGAGAAAGGAAGGCAATAATAAGCATTATATAAAACAATAAGGCATCCAAAAAATCTACCAGTACAATATCCTAGTTGTTGCTTCATATTGGTACTAGCTGATTATGATCTTTATTCAGGCCTTAGGAGCACAGATATTGATGGTTGTATTTACAAGTTCATCTTAAAATGAACACAAAAGCCTAAATTATGTGGCCAAAATATATCTTCAAATCTCCCATTGGAAATCTTGAAGAACTGGTCCATATATTCAGTGTAAAATTTGGAAGCAGTGTTCAACATTTGCTAGTTATACTTGGCTTCTCATGCGGAAATTTCTTCTACAAGTCCTTGACATAGTCTCTTGGTCTTTGCCTTAACACCTAGAAAACTCTTCTACACTGTCCGGTAACTTGAATTGCTCTAAAATTCTTTGGGTCCCAGCCAATGTCCTCAGTCTGTGAATATACTTGATTTTGAGATTGTCTGATGTTAATGTTAGCTAAATGCTTAACCTTAAACAAAAACAAATATAGGAAAACTCATTATAATCATAATATAATAAGTACAATTGAGTATGTACCTTAGCATTCAGAAGATTTATATGCTAAATTTCTCCCATAGTGATACAGAAACCTATATAGTGAATATATTACGGGTTTTTTCTTTCGTTTGTTTTACATATTTTTAAGAGGAAATAAATACTTTTAGCATCTACTTAAGAAAAGTACATTGCCAGGAGAGATTTGGACTTCTCCGACATATGACGAGTTTTGTTCTCTGAAGAATATGAAATCACATATAATCTAAGGTTTCTGGGGTTATGTGAAGTTGAGGGGAACTTGGCTTTATTATTTCAAAGCCTACTTTTTGATGGGCTAGCTGTTGTATTTAGTGACTTTTCTATCCCTGTTCCAAAAATATTAAGCTTTTTGCTAGACTAGGAAACTTGAGATCGGCACGATGAGATGCTAAGTTTACAGATTTCCAGAGGTCCATGTGTTTGAAAACATTCCTAATAGTTCCTTTATGTCTGGGTCGATGTGTTGTGATTGGAATTTGTGACTGTAGCTATTTTGGTATTCATCGTATAATCCCTTCTTCCTTTCTCAGAGGACCTACCGAGCCATGTATGATTACAGTGCCCAGGATGAAGATGAGGTCTCCTTTCGAGACGGCGACTACATTGTCAACGTGCAGCCCATTGATGATGGCTGGATGTACGGCACAGTGCAGAGAACAGGGAGAACGGGAATGCTCCCAGCGAATTACATTGAGTTTGTTAATTAATTATTTCTCCCTGCCCTTTGAGCTTTATTCTAATGTATCCTAAACCTAATCTTTTTAAAAGATAGAAGATACTTTTAAGACAACTTGGCCATTATTTTACAATGATGTATCCTTCCTTTGACAATTAGACACACAGGTACCAGGAAGAAGGAATGACCTCTGGGCTGAAAACAGCAGCATTTTCAGTAATTCCTGCAAACAAAAATCATTGTGTCTGGACACCTGGTGCTGCTAATTGTGTTCATGGTTTCCTTTGATTGGCTATTGAACCCTTCTGGGAAATGTATTTTTGTAGACTTTACTAGAGATGTTGATTGTCCCTTAAATGTAGCGTGTATATGAAACTTCTTAGCTGTCACTTTGGAATCACCCCAAGCCAATTCTCTTAACTTGGTAATGCAGCCAATAATTTAAAACCCATTTTGCTTTTGAGTCATGAGGCAATTTCCAATATTAGTGAAAATTGCCCAATATAATAAGTGTAAACAGTGGCAGAAGGACAGTCTGGTTAAAATTATATTGACTGGTGGCCTTAGGGATCTAGAAACTTCTACTAAACAGAGAAATTTCCTTGTTCCCTAGGCTGACTGGGATCTATTTATTTCTCATTTGTACCAAGGCATCTCCTACTCTCCATTTATATTCTATGGACCCAAGTCTATGCTCCGTTCCACGGAACGCCAGGACCAAATAACTTCACAGCTACTCTGCAAAGGGCAAATTATAATGTCATTGATATAATTTCCCTAGTAGCATTTACCCTGTTGCATGTCATGTAGATTCAAGCTTCTGTAACATAGGCAGCTGCACTGCGCGTTCCTATTATTGAAGCAAAAAGGGTGACTGATACCTAAAAGCCCTTTCTTCCTCTAGTCGCCAGCTCATCAGAAAAACATACTTTGAAAAGATGCTTGAGATTTTCCTCCTGCATTGCACTCTAGTTTTGAAGGATTTACACCTTAGGAAATAACATGTATAATCTAGTAAATAAGCGATTTAGGTGTTCTGTTGAACAGCTTTGATTAACTTAATGCCATCATTGATTTCAAAGTGAAGAAAATGTAACAGGAGCCAATGAAGCAATGGAAGCTGGAGTGTGACTGGAAAAATACCCGGCAAACAAAGTTACCAATTCCATACAGAGATGATCTGGTGTCTTCTTTTGGAAAATGGTATTCAAATTCTGGAATGGAAATCTAGCCACCAAAACTGGTTAATCAAAAGATGTGCTTTTCCGTCTTCTGGCTTTTATTTTCTAAATCATGTTTAAGGGAATGAAACAGGAATGTCATCAGAGATTTTTCAGTACAGGCCCAAGAGCCTGTTCTCTAAGAAAGAAAGCGTTGTCATGTTTTGATTTTCGAATAAGTGACTTTGCAGGCTTTCACTAGCCCTTGCTGGTGGGTCTTGAAATTTCATCCAGAGCCTGCAGTCAAGGTCACCAAGCCACTGGCGCCCATCAGCAAGCCTGTGTCTTTCTGATTGTGCCGTTTACTGTGACCTGCAACAGGGTAGCATTCATTTAGGGTCTGATTTCACAGTTATGATAAAACCGAAAAAGCAAACATTGCGAAAATGTACTAAAGTATGGGTTTTGGGGATATCTGCCTTATATGTTATATTCAAGGAAATTAACAAAACTTCCTGTAAAACATCTTTTAAGGAAGGGTTTACTAGTCCAAAGGCCAAAGCTAATTTATTTACACTTTAGAAAAGTTAGCACATGCTTTTGAAAATCTGTGATTTCATTTTATTAGGCTAAAAGAGCAAATAAGCTTTATTACACTGAAGCTGCATCTATATGTCACTGACATAAAGTTGAAAAAATAAATGCAGGCAAATAACTAGAGACTTCTTTAAAGGGGGTTTGGCTGGTTTTCTCTCATTGAAATGGCCAGTCGTGATTAAAGTGATAAAACCCCTTATCTGTTTTGGTACATTGTACACAACCCTACAAAAATAAACTGAACTTGCAATATTTTTGCAAGAATATCTGTCATTAAAACTGAGGATAAAATACCTGCTCAATTTTATTTTACTAAGTATATATTTACATTTCACCCAGGCAGGCCATTTTCTTTTGTGATTATAAGAAAGAGTAGTTGTTGATTAAATGTTCAGACTAAATGTAGGACAGGTACAATTTTGGGATAAATAGCACATTTATAGGAACCGTGATGAAAACTGACTTGAAATAATGCTTGTAATCAGGAAAGTAATTTCATCCACCCGTTTCAAAACCAGATTCACTGAACATAAAAGTCAATACATATTTGAGGAATAAGTCTCCTAAAAGTTTAAGCTTCATGTAATAATGTTTGCATAGCAAAATATTTCTGCTTCAAGCCTTTAGGAATTAAGATCTGATCAGAATTCAACTAGCGGGTAGTTATTTTATAATGAAGACTGAAACTGAACAAGATGTTGCATGCTTTTGAGGCCATAATTTGGTAGTGTTGGCAGTTGTTAATAAAGCTTGTCAGGATGTTAAGAATCTCAGGAGAAATATTGGAAAAGTATATGTATAAAACCAAAGTGCTATTTTTAAAAGCATCATTTAAACAAAATTACATGCCTGAACAACTTTTCCACTTTCCATGTCCTTCCCTCCCACCTTCAATGGGGCAACAAGTATCTTGTGCATAAAGCTGACAGCTAAAGAAGATTTTAAAAATTGAGTTAAAGATGACTGTGTAAATGTCCAAGCACAGAGAGCATGCACCTGTCTTTCTGAAGTCTGATGTGTTCTCAAGCCTGACAGAAGCACAAGGAACAGTTTGATACACTTTTAAAAGGTTCTGAAAACAAAGCTGTATGGGGATCCTCTCTCTTTCTCTCGAGCAAAGTATAGCAACAGAATATATTGCTTTTGTCGTAAGCTTTTGTAGTATGTTTTTACTAATAATTCTTGTTCTCTAGAAAGCTTTCTATTTCTAACCTATGGCAAAATGAATCCTTCATGTCTTCTTGTTATTGTTTACACACTTGCAGTGTAGCCCAGTTTGAAATATTTATCTGGTTATCAAATGTCCATGGAGGAGGCTCTTGATGATCCCAGGTCTCCCCGACCTCCATACACCACACAGGCATTTGTAAGCACAGTTTCCTCAAGCACCTTGTAGGAATATGGATAAGATTAGACCAGCCCCTCTCTGGCCACTGGGTTTATTTCTTGAAGAAGATGCAGATCTGGTTTTTCCAATGTGCCACAGTCTTTTTACCTCTTCTCCATGCTGAGCTTGACAGCACTCTGGGAATGAGGAACAAGACTTTTCTAAAAAGACAGTGGAAGTTCAAGGGGTGTACCTCGTTTTCAGGTTCATCCATCTCCAGTGGAATGTTTTCAATAAAAGGTGAAGAAAACGTGTGTGATCTTTAATAACACATCCCTATAGAAAGTGGATAAAATATATACCAAAACTATAATACAGATATATACAAATATAGGTGCCTTTTTGATTATTCTTGTTTGTCTAGTATGGTCTTGGAAAGAAAACCAAGCAAGAAAGTTGCTGCGTATTCTGTAGTAATATTTTATTACACATGATTGATATTTTTGTGGTAGGGAAGTAGGATGCTCCTGACAGATATTAAAGGTGTTAGCTGATGATTGTATTTTATCTCTAAAGATTTAGAACTTTAGAAAATGCCCACTTCTTCCCTCTATTTCTGGAAGGTTCTTTGTGGATTTATATACAGTTGAGTTATATAAACATTAACTTTAGATTTGGGATTTAAAATGCCTATTGTAAGATAGAATAATTATGAGGCTGGATTCACTACACAAGATGAACTTCACTTCATAAATTAATTATACCATAGCGATTTGTTTCTGATAATCTAAAAGTGGCTAGATTGTGGTTGTTTTGGGTAACATGATATGGAGGTGGGAGAGCTTTTAGTTAAGTAAGAAGCTATGTAAACTAACAAGGATGCTAAAATAAAAGTCTCTGAAGTATTCCATGCCTTTTGGACCCTTTCCTGGCAACTAACTGTCAACTGTTGATCAAAAAAGTCAAGGCATTGTATGTTGCTTCTGTGGTTATTATTCCATGATGCTTAGACTACTTGAATCCATAAACTTGGAAGAATCTTTGAGCAAATTTTCTCAATTGTCTGTATGACTTCAGTATATTCGTGGGAATTCCATAGGATTTTTGTGTTTGATATATGGTATCCAGTTTGCATAGTATCTACTTCTTTGTAATCCAGTTGCTGTTAAGAATGATGTACTTTAAAGGAAAAGAGAAAACTGCATCACAGTCCCATTCTCCAGTGTCCATGCAATGAATTGCTGAGCATTTAGGAAGCATCACCAGGTGTATTACAGGCATGATGTGAAACTTGATATTTGACCTGTGATCAAAATTGAACCATTGTGCAGTTTGGCTTCTATTTGCTTCAAAATATGTAGAATTGTGGTTGATGATTAATTTGCAAGACTAACTTTGAGAGTGTAACAGTTTTGAAGAAAACATTGAATGTTTTCCAAATGAAGGGGCTTCACAGAATTTTACAATGTTATTAATATAATTTGGCTTTTGTTATGCAAATTGTTAACACCAGCTATTAAAATATATTTTAGTAGAAATGCTTTAATTCATATTTTTTTCCTCTACACTGTGAATCTTTAAGCCTTGGTGGACTAGAGCAACATCGCGCTGCCCAAAGGACTAACCTATGCAAACTAGTTCACATTTTAGTGGATGTCGCAGTTAATGTGTAATAAGACATTATTTCCCCTGCATAATGTACAACAGCATTGAAATGACACATTAAGCCTAGCATCACATTGTATAGTATAGTCACTCACAAACCCTTCAAGGCTACCCTAATCATTAACATTAATATTTGTTTAAAAGCAAATCACCGATTTAGCTATTGAAACTACTTGAATGACGGCAAACCAGGAATGACAGATGGCTGTGTCAGCAATGGCTTTAATGTGTTCCCTGCAAGTGATCTCCTATGATAAAACTGTGTTCTCAAATGCACTCTCTTCAGGGTCTTAATATTCTGTGTCTTCTCTCTGTATTTGTAAAACATTATAACACATTAATTTCCTATCTCTACACATTTGGTTTGCTTAAATAAATGCAGGATATAAAAAAATGGTTCTACTTCTTGGCTCTCCCCGTGGTTTCCTGGAGCATGGGTTGTTAGATGTAAGTAATGCACCCTCATAATACCCTGGGTCTGAGTAACATGACAGCTCACATCAAATCACATCAGAGGTGTGTGCTGGCTTCAGTGTATTTACATTGCTGAATCAGTCAAGATATTTTCCTCCCCCAAATGAACTTAGTTGTAAGTAATAACAATATTATGCTTTTCCAAGCTCAGTATCTTTCTGATTTTATATCAAAGCACTGCAACAATGCTTCATTGTAGTTAACGTCTTTCAAGAATAAATTCCTCATATGTCCTCAATAGTACAGTTCTAATTTCCTTATATTCTTAAGATGAAAGAAATGGCTTGGAGCAGAGAATAGAAAGTGTGCAAATTGAGTACATAAAATGGGAAGAAACTGATTTCTCAGCTAAGAAAGGCTCATTTATCATAGAACACAATTGCTTTTTCCCCCCCCCCATGCTTCCGATAATTGAAAAAGTGAGTGATTCCCTATTTTTCACTCTCACATAAATCTATGCGATTTGGATGCTAGTCTTACTGTATTATTTTGTAAAAGTTGGTCTTTGGCTCATAATCCTTCCTAATTGTAAATTGATAAACTTTGCGGATGACATCTCATAGAATAAACACTTCTTCCAAATATTGGATTTTCTGGTTTTTATATTCCATAAGTATGAAATGAATATTTTGATAGTATTATGATTTAAACACACCGTATTTGAAATTACAAGGCAGCACAGTTATTTATTTGAAGAATTTACTACCTTTTTTCCCCTCTGAGACTATTTTTTTTTCCATTCACGATTATAAATGTACTGTTTACAACCCAGGCCACAGAGGAAATGAATACTTTAGATTTTTTTTTTTTCTGACAAAAACTAATTTAGGTTTTAAATAGACTGTGCTTATAATTTTATTATCTTAAGCATTTGTGAGGTTAGTTTTACAGGTAACTGTGACATACCCACCAAACAACTTTTCTACCAAAATAACTTTCTATAAAAATACTCATATATAATAAACTAAAAAGTAAAAAGGGAAAGTTTTGCTCTTTTCTTTATATAATCTCCTTTGATATGGTTTGGCTGTGTTCCCACCCAAGATCACATCTTGAATTGTAATCCCCATCATCTCCCTAATCCACACGTGTCAAGGGAGAGACCAGGTGGAGGTAATTGAATCACGGGGTCGGTTTCCCATACCCTGTGCTCGTGATAGTGAGTGAGTTCTCACGAGATCTCATGGTTTACTAAGTGTTTGGTAGTTCCTCCTGTGTTTATTCTCCTTTATGCCACCTTGTGAAGAAGGCACCTTGCTTTCCCTTCGCCTTCCACCATGATTGTAAGTTTCCTGAGGCCTCCCCAGCCATTCTGAACTGTGAGTCAATTAAACCTCTTTCCTTTTTAATTTCCACATCTCAGGCAGTTCTTTATAGTAGTGTGAAAATGGACTAATATATGCTTCTCCTATACAGAGGGTTTGAATATGAGTTTTGTTATGGCAGAAAACTGGATATGGTCCAGTTGTGAACTCTAGCTCCTTTCTGTCATTCTAAGCAAAATTCTCAGGCCTTTGTCTATTATGTTTGTATTTGGGGGCTGCAGAGTTCTAATGAAAGAAAAGCAGAATGAGAAAATGGATTCAAAAGTTGCAAAGTCAGTATTAGAACCAAGGGTCTAGTTGCTGATTTTGTGTTTACGTTATGGCATTTTAATCTTTGTAGCTTCCCCCTCCACATACACAGTTCCTTTTCTGTTTTGAGCAGCAAACATGAAAGAGAATAGTAAACTAAAATAGAGAAATGGACAACATCTAAACTCCTGTTATTCTACCTGAGGAAAGAGGAAACTTTTCTGCATCCCAAATTGAGTCATCAGATCACTCTTGAAGGGAACTGGTTTATGATTCTTAACACAGGACAGTCACACTTCTTGCCATTTTTCCAGAGGGTTACTGTCCAAGGCTATGTGGCCCCAACTAACTTTTTCATTAATTTTTGTGGATAACCATGCTCTGTCCCACATGCTGTCACTTCCCTGGTCCCAGCTGATTGGATTGAATTGACTCTGCAGGGCTACACAAGACTTTGCCTAACAGGGATGGTGGTGGCTGAACCTGCTCAGATCTCCCTGAAGAGGCCTGAGCTCAGGACAGCCTCTTGAGTCCAGGAGGCTACCTCCTTTGCTGTCCTGCATGCCCTTAGAGCCCCCAACAAGGCCAAATCCTACGCTCCTTTCCACACCTGTACGTAAGGTTTCCTGGAGGTGCCTTTGAAAGGCTTTCTATGGCTTGCAAGCAATCAGAGATTTAGACTAACAAAGCCGCCATATACATTCATTGGCACAGATTATAGGGTTATTATTTACTTATACAGTTTTGAGACAGTGTCTTGCTCTGTTGCCCAAGCTGGAGTGCAGTGATACAATTATAGCTCACTACAGCCTTCATCTCCCAGGCTCCCGAGTAGCTGGGACTACAAGCACACACCACTGTGCCTAACTAATCTTTTTTTTTTTTAAGGTTTTTTTTTTTTTTTTTTTTTTTTTTTTAATTATTATTTTTTGTAGAGATGGGGTCTCACTATGTTGCCAGAGCTGGTCTTGAACTCCTGGGCTCAAGCGATCCTCCTGCCACAGCCTCTCAAATTTTGGGGGTTACAGGCATGCGTCACCATTTCTGGCTTCATAGTTTTCATATCTGACAAAGTAAAAAGATAACATTTTGACAAGGAACAAATTTTAAGAGTGAGCAGGAGAGTTGCACAATGTTCCCCGCCCCCCAGACAAACCACTAAATAGCAAATGTGATTGCAATGCCAATTACATTATTATGTTAAAATGTCACAGGGTTGTTTTAAATTTTACTGTTTTGCTTTATGATATTTATATATCCTACCTAAAATCACTTTAGTAGTTAGAAGTTGTTTTCCTGGGCCCTGGGAAGGGCATCAATAATATCAAATGAATTTCACTTTTACCAGTACACATGTACAAAGGAAGAATTTGGGAGTTTAGACAATGTTCTTATTGATTTTTGAATGTTTGGCAAAGAAGAAGGGGATAGCAGAGACCACCTTAGAGAGTGTCATAGGCTCTGATGATAAAAGTCAAGTTGTTTTAGCAGAGCTTTATTAAGAAGTACTTAATTCTTCCAGGCTTACTCAGTGATGGCTCTTAATGAAACAGAAGAAACAGTAATTATAATTTATTCATTCGACATATAATTATTCAGTGTTTGCTTGATTCAAGGCACGGAACACAGGCATTTTCTTCATAAAGCGTTCATACTGTTAGGGAAAGACTGACATCAAACAACTAATTATATACTTATACAATTAATTACTTAATTACAGTTTAAGAGATGTCATGAAAGGGAAGCCTAGTGTGCCGCGAGTCCTTGTCGCTGGAACCCACGAGCTGTGGACTCGGGAGAGAGGGCCTGGAAGAGTTCTTTGAGGAACTGCTATTTGAGCCTTGAGTGCCGTCCAAATTCATGTAAGCATGAGACACATGGGAAAATTTAGTCATCAGCAGTTAGTGACAGAAATACTCCTGTCTTCTCCCAAATTTTAATTTCAGTAACAATGCTAGGTTTTGTATTTTTAATACCATTAAATTCCTTGTGGACAAAAGTCAGCACATGCTTATGGACAAATTTATGTGTCAGCACACCCTTTTATTCTAATTATGACTTATTTCACTTTTATGAGATTCAGCAGGTTGCAAAGAGTTAATTATATAAACAAAGCACTACAGATGTGGAATACTTCGCTTCCTTTTTTGGATAATTGGTTATTACATAGGCTTTCCTGTGTATCCTTACTTCCTCCCTGAATATTTTGGGACAGCGTGTGCTTACTGGAGTTTATTATGGTACAGTCTGCAGCAGAACCATTGATTAAAAATACTGTGCTCTCCCATTTTAGATTTAACATTCAGGGATCGTCATTCCCATCTAATATGTGATGTGAGTTAGATATGCTACAATACCTGGGCAACACACAGAAAAATAACTTGCAGTGCAAGGAAGTTGTTTGTAATCATTTAGAACACATCCTTGCTGTGAGGTGAGTCACAACTTTGTTTATAGAATTCTAGCAAGAATTTTGAACACCTGTTTCCTTTAAGAGTCTAACCGTATGCTTGCGCACTTAAACTTGGGCCATTTAAATTAATAATCGGGAATATTTTGGACATATTTGATTCCCATAATCAATGCCTAACAAAATGCTTGTTGTGGGAACAGTCATGATAAAACGTTTCCTGGTTGCGTGTACTTCTTTCTTTTGAAAGAAATTTTTTGGCTTCCCAAACAGTGCTGCATAAGATGATTTCTGGACCTCTACATCTTTTTTGGTGTGTTGATTTTTGTAAAAATTTTAAAAGGGTAGCTCTTATGACCTAACTATAGTGTCACATCTATATTGTAACTCAGGGTTTGTTTGCAAGCATATTCCCACTGTTTATGTTCATGTCAGTGGGACTGGGAGGAAAGGAGCCTGAAAATCTTGCAGGATAACCTTGTTTTGTGCATTTCACCTGCCGAGGCTCCTTCCAGGAGTGTCTGGGCCACAGCTCTAGCAGTTCAACGTGACTCTTGCCTGCAACCATCCTCTAGCTGGAAAAACAAGAAGCAGGCCCAGGGGGATTTTTCCATCTCCTATGATTTCTGTCCCAGAAAGACGTGGAGGTTGGGTAGGAATGGTCCCTGGGATGATTTATTTTCAAAACCGGCAAACAAAACGTATTTATGGTATGAGAACTATAATTATCCTGTGCAGCCTCTTAGGATCATTCAAAAGTTTCATGTTTGGAAAACACTAAAACACTTTCAGAGCTTTGAACAGGGCTTTTGGTCTTGATATAAGTTACTTGATTGTCACTGAGACGCTTCAATAGCAGTTTCATAATATATATAACCTTTAAGAATTTGACAGCGTCAATTATATTCATGCACAGATCAAAGAGCTGGATTATGATCCACTGGAGAGGATGGGGCTTAGCAGTAAGTAAGAAGTCCTAATGCCAAAGGTGACCCCGACAGGTAAGTGATTATCTGTAGGACGGGATCATCTCTGGTAGAGAAGAGAAGGAAGGAAACATTTGAAGCCAAGGCAGACCTGAAATTCCCGATGTCTCACTTTGGTGAGAAATTCAGTTTTAGCTTCAAGCAGAAATGTATCTTTCAAAATTATTTTAGGATCAGGAAGTTATTACTCATTACTTATTAATAATTATCTCAGGATCAGGAAGTAGAATCTCCACACATCATCCTTATTTATCTTTTCATGCCTTTGTAGTTTAGTGATGTCTCCAAAATAATGCTGCACTCTGTTTTGTAGCTTAGCCTTTCTTGATTTAGAAAGCATTGGGAAAATGATGAAAATTGACTTCATGCAAGTGTACAAATTGGGATACATTCCTTGATTTTAGGATTCTATAATGCCTCAGCCATTTGTCAATTTTTTTTTTAAGTCTGAGAAACTTATGGAAATCGGAGGGAAACTGAGCAGACCCTCTGCTTTCTGCTGAGTACTACTGAGGCAGATGAGTTTTGGCCAGCAGTTTCTCTCTGCTTCCAGGCACATTACTCAGACTCATGGGTTTTCAGGCAATCAGGGGGCTTTAGTCCACCCGCACCTTCAGGAGGACATTGCATAAGTGTGCCATTTTATAGATTAGAAGACGAGGACGTAAGCCAACTGGGAACTTAGTCAAATGGCACTTGATTTGAAGAGCAGATAAAACCCCAGCTCCTCTCTCTGTCTTTTGCCATCATGTCCCTTCCATCCCCGAGTCTGCTTCCCATGCTATACTCTATATCTACCTAATACAGGGAGGACAGGAATGAGCACCCAGCTGAAGCTGCCCTTCTCGTTCCTTTAATGTCCCAATAGGCTCATCAGCCCAGTTATATGCCCTGAGGAGTGTGATCCCAAGCAGTGCCCTGACTTTGATCACCCAAACCACAGCAAGGATGCTTTGGAGTAGCAGAAGTCTTGATGGAGTCTAGACTCTCCCATCTCAGGCCAGGAAGTCAGTGTCGCATTTTCTTTAAGACTCTGCAACTGCAAATTAAGATAAAAGAAGAACAAGGTCTTCACGGGATGGATAGGAAGTCAGAATATCTTCTCCAGTTCCACGTCCAGCCCTTCCTTCTCCCAAGTAGAATGTAGTATGGCGGTCTAGGCTGCCATCTGGTCCTCTTGTAGACTGGGTGGTTAGACTGCCTTGGGACTTCTAATCTGTTTTTGTTTGTTTGTTTGTTTGTTTTTTAATGGCATTTTAACTTGGATTTCTTAAACATCTAATACATGTTTCTTCTGCATGTGATGCCAGCAGGGCTCAGACGAGGGCCTGTAAGACAGATTTGTGGCACGTTGCAATAGATCATCCCTTTCTCAAGTGTGTGTGCTTCATTTTTGTCCTTCCTTTTCTTTCCTTCCCATGCCTTTTTTTTTTTTTTTTTTTTTGTCAGGGTCTCACTCTCTCACCCAGGCTGGAGTTCAGTGGCATGCCCGCAGTTCAATGCAGCCTCAAACTCCTGGGCTCAAGTGATCTTCCCATCTCAGCCGCCTGAGTAGTGGGGACTGCAGCTGTGTGCCACCATGCCTGGCTAATTTTTTAAAACAATTTTGTAAAGATGGGGTCTCATTTTGTTGCCCAGGCTGGTCTAGACCTCCTGGACTCAAGCAATCCACCCACCTCGACCTCCCAAAGTGCTGGGATTACAGGTGTGAGCCACTGTGCCTGGCCTATTTTTTCCATTTTTAAAATGATGTGTTGCTTTTCTGCTTTAAGTAATCCTGCCTTACTGGAGAACATTCAGAAGAGTACAGAAAAGAAAAAAAAATATGCGGGGAGATTCATGATCAGGAATTTTGGGTGTTGATGAATATTTTTCCAGAGTATTTTTACACACATGCATATATTTTTAGCAAAACTTATAGAAACTTTTTGTAGTTTTTACCCATTTAACATTGTATAAGAAAAATTTCTTTGATCATTAAACCATTTTTGGAAATGATTCCATCATATGGACAAATCGCTATTTATTTAACTCTCATTGGACATTCAGATGAAGTAACTCAGAAATGGAAAACCAAACATTGTGTGTTCTCACTCATAAGTGAGAGCTAAGCTATGAGGATGCAAAGGCATAAGAATGATACAACGGACTTTGGGGACTTGGGGGAAAGGGTGGGAGGACTGTGAGGGATAAAAGGCTACAAATTGGGTTCAGTGTATACTGTTAGGGTGATGTGTGCATCAAAAATCTCACAAATCACCACTAGAGAACTTTTCATGTAATCAAACACCACCTGTTCCCCCAAAACCTATGGAAATAAAACTAATAGAAAAGATAATATCCCTCTTAAAATATTGTAGTAAATATGTTCTTACTATTACTTTCATTATTATTTCACTGGGCTAAATTCCTTAAAATGAGATTGCTGAGACAAAAGGAAAATATGATTTTAAGACTCTTAATGGTGATTAATTTGTCTCTTGGCAAGATTAACCAATTTAGCTACCCACCATTAATAGAGTGTTCCTCTTTTATACATTTTCATTTTTGTGATTTCTAGTGAAGTTGGCCATTGGAAGTTCAGTTCCTCCCCCCAACCCACTTCCTCATCTTTCATTTTGTTTCCTGGGATATTCAGCATGTGGGTGTGAATGCTTTTAAAACTTTTGATGTATGTGGCCAAATTAACCTCCAGAAAGTTACCTGAAATATATACTCCCACCAACAGTTTATGTGAGTGTCTGTTTCACCAAACCCTTCCTAGCATTGGATACTATTGTGTGTGTTACTTTTCATGTGTACTCTTTTAGTTACAGACACGGCTTTGTGTATGTTGTGTGTTGATGGCTTCATTTCCCCATATACAATTGCTGTGTGTTATAGAACAGAAAGAGAGAGACAGCGCGCGTTAGTCCGTTTTTGTGTTGCTATAAAGGCATACCTGAGGCTGGGTGACTGATGATGTAAAATGGTTTATTTTAGCCCATGGTTCTTCAGGCTGTACAGGAGGCATGGTGCAGGCATCTGCTTCTGTTGAGGCCTCAGGAGGCTTCCAACCATGTTGGAAAGTGAAGGGGCAGCCTGAATGTTACATGGCGAGAGAGAGGTGGAAGTACCACGCTCTTTCAGACAAGCAGATCTCGGGTGACCTCATAGAGTGAGAACTCACTTATTATTGTGAGGATGGCACCAAGACAGTTGTCAGGGATCTGTCCACATGACCCAGACACCTCCCACTAGGCCCCACCTCCAACATGAGGGGTTACATTTCGACATGAGATTTGGAAGGGCAAATATCCAAACCCTATCAGAGGGAGAAAGATAATTGTGTTGAGGGACAGGGAGAGGGTGCAATGGGGACTTTTCCCATGAGTGTTTAAGGTTGCTAAATGGGAGAAAATATAAATAGAATGGAAAACCCAGAGGGGAACTGAGTACAAAGAGGATGGAAATGTATTTTTTTCACAGTGAGGTTGGAAGTCCGAGAACCAGGTGGCAGCTGGATTGGTTATTTCAGAGTCCGGCCTCTCTCCTTGGCTAGCAGATGGTTGTCTTCTCCCTGTGTCTTCACATGGCCTTCTCTCTGTACCTGTGTCCTAATTTCCTATAAGGACACCAGTCATATTAGACTAGGGCCCACTCTTATGACCTTATGTTACCTTAATCATCTCTTTAAAGACCATATCTCCAAATACAGTCACACTCTGAAAGTTTGGGTCTAGGGCTTCAACATATGAATTGTAAGGGGGTGCACAGTTTATCCCATAACAACGTCAACCCAAATAACTAACAGAGAGTCTCTTTAAAAGAAAAAGATGTTTATTTTGGAATAGAGTACTGTAATGGGAATCTGCATGCTATAGTAAACTTTGTGCATATTTGGGGAGGGAAAGAAAGACAATGGTTTCTAAAGGCAGAAATGGGGAGGATTACATAGTTGTTTTGAAATAATTATCCTTGGCTACTGAGAACAAAAACAAGGGTGACGCCAGCCCAAGGTTGACAGGCAGTTGCTGGACACATGTTCTTGCAGAAGTATTTTTTGTGTTGGGCTACAATGGCCTTTGTGGAAAGTTGTGGTTTTTGTAGAGTCTTTTTAATGATCAGGCATGCAAACCTGAGATCCCTCCCTCCATATCCTTTCGCAGCTCTATTTGTCAGGGTTTCCTTAACATCAGTGATTTCAGTTTCATTCTGACAACTCTCACAACAGAAATGAAAAAATCTGGGTGGACACGGTGGCTCCCTCCCAGCACTTTGGGAGGCTGAGGCGGGCAGAGTGCTTGAGGTCAGGAGTTTGAGACCAGCCTGGGCAACATGGAGAAAACCCATCTCTACTAAAAATATAAAAAAAAAAAAATAGCTGGGCGTAGTGCCACATGATTGTAATCCCAGCTACTTGGGAGGCTGAGGCACAAGAATGGCTAAGACCCAGAAGGCAGAGGTTGCAGTGAGCCAAGATTGCTCTACTGCACTCCAGCCTGGGCAACAGAGCAAGACTCTGTCTCAAAAAAAAAAAAAAAAAAAAAAATCGGTCCTTGTGGGTGGCCACACACAACCAGGCTACCTTGGAAGGGACTGAGTGAAGAGAGCATTAGGAATGGAGGGACCTTCTGAGTGCCCAAGGAAGACATTTGAAAGATGAAGAAACAGAACCAGAAAGGTCATGTAATTGGCTCAAGCTCACAGAGTGAGTTAATTACAGAGCTAGAACCAGAGCCCAGGACTTAGAGTTTTGACTCTCAAGGCTTTCCTGTTGCCCTACCCTGCCTCAGGAAGCTCAGCTCCAGAGTTAGACTGGGCCCCTGTGTCTCTGCTCTGACTCCAACCCTTGGCAATGATCTTGAGCCATGCAATCCACTATTGCATGCCCCACATCACTGTTGTTATGTTACAGTCTCCAGAAGGACCGTCTTCCACACATCCCACTTGCAGACATCTCTCCCCTCTCTGTGGAGTTGGAATCAATGTTGCAGGATCCATTTCACTTTGTGCCCACTCTAGAGGGAGCCCACCACCAATGTGTGCATTAATACAACAAGAAACACAGGCACCTCCTTACTCTACATCTCCCACCCTGCTCCCACCTTCAAGGCACCCTTAGAACCTCCCCTTTCCACTCCCATGATGTCTGGTTTTGGTCACAGGATGTCACATCTTAGCTTACATTTTATGCATTGCACCTTATTCCTATGTCTTTGCAATAAGTGCTTCCAGGGGCTCTACCTCCCAGGAGATGAGGGACTGAGGCTGTATAATTGGTTCATCTTCTTGTGTCACTACTGGATCCTCTCTCTAGCCAGCTGTTGGGTGTAGCCACCAAACCGGTGTTGATTTGTGCAAAAGTACAGTTCCTACTTGCCCCAAACCAATATGACTTGTTTTCATTTTTTTGTATCTACTCTTCCATAATGCAGAGAACTGTGGTACAGACATGGAACTGTAGAGTACTCAATAAGGAAACACAACTTAGTAAAGAAACAGAACATCCATTAAGCTTATCTTCATTGTTTAAACTTACTCTGACTTTAATAAGATAGTTTCTGGTATGCTGAGCAGCTGGCTGTCTGCAAATTCGTGGATGGTGGCTTATTATCATAGAGGGATGTGGAAGAATAGAACAAACAAGCCTTGGTTTGCCAAGTTACAGTGTGAAGAATGAGACCATCATTATCCTTTGGCTTCTGGGAAGACGTTATCTAACTCTGGCAACTGGGTTTCTTCTGTTACATGAAGATAAGCTTTCTATTTTATGCATGTTGTTGTATATTCTGTTTGTAAAGAACTTAGCACAGTACTTAGCTCATAATAGGTGGTTAATAAATGGCGACAGAGACCACAAGGGGCCCTTTGTGAGGGATGCCCTTAGCAATTATGAAAGAGAACTTGCTTCCATTTCATTTCCTGTGGGGTCATTGAGTGGCCAGTAGTGAAGGATTAGTACAAATCCATGCACTCATTAAGAATGGATTAAATATTGATTAGGTATTAATTAAGTATAATGAGATGATACAAAATCATTTTAAGACATCTGGGTATTTGGATGAGGAGAGGACCTAGAGGACAGAGTAAATTATATTACCTCTTCAATATTTAGATGTTTATGCCACTAAGTTTCATTGGTAAAGAGAATTGGAATCTTTCCACATATCATACTTTGTAAATGACCATTTAGGATATTATTATCAGAAGTGGAAGGGTAGTGGTATATGGTGACCTTTAAAAATGCACAGCTAATTGAATCACTGGTAGTTAAACATTAATAGATTTAATTATATGAAAGTAACACAAGAGGGCAGCTGCGTACTATTTCTGAATACCTTTTGCTACAATATACTGGGCTAAAACCAAATATGTGAACGATCAGAATGATCGGAAATTGTCTTTAATCAATTTCTTATTCTATAGAGGTAATATAATTATTTAATTAGAAACCAGTTAATTCTCCTTTATACCACTGAAATCCTTATTGACAATGGTTGACAAGCAATGACACAATAAACATCCTACTGATTAGCTATAGTGCCTGTGTTTACACAGAACTTCCTATTGATGTCTTGACAATCACTTGACTGAACTGCAAATAAGTTGGGGGAATGGATGGAAGTGTCAATTGCTGGGTATTCTGGTCCTCATGGGAGGTGTATATGTTAGAATGAATGCTGTATCCTGTGCATTAGAGCTTAGCAATCTTGCAGAGTTGAATAGGAATGTCTCAGCTGTTGTTTTCACACATATTCTAGAAGCTGATTTGCTTCTTGTCATCCTTTTAGATTCATGGCAGGTATATATACTGTATGGTATTAGAGGTCTCCTGCCTGAGCTGCGGTGTGGGTTCTATGAGTGAATTATGTCCTGGGGGGCAGATAGGACCTGGGCACTAGGATAATATACTCTGAGCCAAGGGATTCAGAAGATGCGAGAATCTTCCAGGTTTGAATTGCGTTCAGTTTAAGGGTTTTGTGCAGTTGTGTGGAGGCAGCAGAAGAAAGAGTTCTGTCTCAGCACAGATCAGGAATAGAGCTGTTAAGGATCCCCTGGGCTTTAGCAAGAATGGAATTGGCTTTGGACGGGTATAAAACTTTATACAAATAGGCCCTTACAAAACTTACCGAGCCTCCTTCAAAGTGAATGTGGATAGGTAATTGTTACTTAATTCATTTCAATAAACATTTATTAATTATCTACACATGGCAAGGTCCAGTTCATGGTGGGAACAGAGAAGCCATACAGGGTCTTCCGGTAGGAACTAATTGATCAAGGAGGAGGTGGCATGGGGTGGGGTATGGTTTAAGCACCTGGGTCATGGGACTCAGTATATCCCCAGAAAGCAGGTGCTGTGGCCCCTGAGTCAGTTTGTACTGCAGCGCATGCTGGTTCATAGTGATACCAGTGGAGCCTGGGGTGAACTCCTGAGACACAGTTACAGAGAGAAGTACAGTGAAACTGATACTGAGAGTAAGGGCAGACTAGGCTGGAAGGTGGAGCAGCAGAGACTCACGAACTGGTGGTGGAGAGACTCACGAACTGGTGGTGGGACCGTTCATCCAGAAACAACAGGGCAAGGCTGCGTGTCTTAAGGTCTTAATGTTGTTCCAATCCAACCATTAAGGACAAGATAGGTGTTCAGTGGTATGAGCTGGAGATTCCGAATGGGCATGCTATTCAAAATCAGCATGGTGCATGGGGATGTTCAACACAAGAAAACAAGCAGGTAACAGTCTAAAATGGAGAAAGCAGGAAGAGCATCGGGGTGACGCATACACACACACCCACCCACCCACCCATACCACCATGTATCTGGTCATCACTGCTGATCATACATCAAGAAGTGATTTGCCTTCTGTGCTGCTTTGAAACAATTTCCCCTGTAAGGACAACACTACCCACAATTGCTGATTCTCTCAAGAGTCGCAGATTCTAGCAAAGTAGAATAATATATATAGTAAAGAAATTCCAGCCCAGGATGACTGGAAAAGGAGAGCAAGACTTAATTCATGTCATGAGGTCTTGTCTTTTGGTGCAGCCAAGTTTCATCCCCGGGTGCTGAAGGAATTTAGATGTGTAATCAGAGTCACCACTGATAATCTTAAAAAAATCATGTACAACAAGAGGGGAACCAGAAGACTGATGACAAGTAAATGTCACAAGTTTTGAAAAAGGGTGGACTCCAGAAACTACAGACTAATAAATTTGTTCAAAGTTTGGTCAAATTATAGAATGAAGTTTTAGCAGATGTCTTATGAGTACTTTGAAAGGAATGTGTTGACTGCTAGAAGACCTGGAGTCACTAAGGACAAATCATGACAAACTAACCTGACCTCCTTTTGTGAAAGCATTTTACTGAGTTGATAGATCACTGGGAGTGGCATAGATCTAGTGTTTCTTGGGTTTATGAAAACACTTGGCAATATCTGGCATGCCAAAATACCGCTATGGTGATATAGCGAAAATACACATAGTATAAAAGTACTGTTGGGTGGCTGGAACCTGTTTGAAAACTTTGTGCTCAGAATGGAAGAATAAAAAATTCAATTCACAATGACATTTGATGAGTGCCCATGTTGCCTCTCACAAATTCTTACTAGAGTTCCTATGGAGACATAGGAAAGAAGAAAATCAAAAGTAGGGCTGACCACCACATTAGTGCTAGTATCAGGGAGGAGTTTCTACTAAGTTCAAGGCTGATGAAAGTGACAATCGGTAATCTAAAAATGATTGCTTACATGTAGGTAGAGAGACCCCTTCTTTCCTCCCCCATTGTTTAGCCCCTGTTTAAGAAATATGGAATGTATTAAAACTAGGAAACTGGACATCTGTCTCCTTTGCATGGAAACAAAGACTACAGCTATAAGATCAATAAAACTTAGGAATAATTCTAGCAAGAAATAAATGGACCTATAAAGAAAATAATGAAACTTTGCTGAGAGATACAAAAGAATAGGAATAAATGGAGAACCCTAATCTTGAATGGAAATATTAAATATTGTAAATATATTAATCCTTCCATAATTAATTATACGTTTAATGGATTATAAATAAGACCCTAATTTTTTTTTGAATTTGACAAAGAGATTCTGAGAGCATTTAGCAAATAAATAGTAAGAATGATTAAAAAATTGTTCTTAGTGTATTTCAGAGGTTAGCATATGATAAAGAAAATATAATAAACCAGTGGAAAATGGATGAATCAACAAAAAATTAATTTTGGAAATTATTTCCCACTTGAAAAAAATCAAGTTAGAGCCTTTAAAATTACCATGCACTGAAGTAAAAGTAAGAATAGAATGCAAAAACTTAAATATCAAAAGGAAGAGAATATAGATGAATATTTGAAGATGTTGGAATGAGAAAGGATTGCTAATCACATTGCAGTGGATAAACCTGCAACCCAGAAAAAGAGCCATTTATTTGAATATAAACCTTGATTTTAAATTTTTTGTGTTAAACTTTTTGTTTTGATGTAATTATATATTTACATTAATTTGTAAGAAATAATACAGACAGATCGTACTTACCATTCAGTTTCCTCCAATGAGAGCATCTTGCAAAACTATAATAAAATACAATACAGAATATTTTCATCACCATAAGAATCCCTCAGGTGGCCCCTCTATGGCCACTCCAATTCTCTCCTGCCCTCCCTTCATCTTTAACCATGCATCTCTTTTCCGTTTCTCTACTTTTGTAATTTCAATGCTGATATATAAATGGAATTGTACAGTTAGTAAACATTGAGATTGGTCTTCTTCTCTAAGCATAATTCTCCAAAGGGTCATCCAAATTGTTGCATGTATCAATAGTTCATTTCTTTCTCTCTTTTTTTTTTAAAGGTTCTCTCACCCAGGCTGGAGTGCAGTGGTATGATGGCTTATTGCAGCCTCAAACTCCTGGGCTCAAGCAATCCTCCTGCCTTGGCCTCCCAAAGTGATGGGATTACAGGCGTGAACCACTGGGCAGTCAGTTCATTTGTTTTTATTGCTGAATAGTATTCCATGATATGGATCTACCACAGTTTATTCACCCACTGGAGGACATCTGGATTTTTTTAAAGTTTTAGCTGTTATATATAAGGCTGCTGTAATATTCAGGTATAGATTTTTGTGCAAACAAAAGTTTTTCATTTCTCTTGGATACATTCCCAAGAGTATAATTGTTAGTCATATAATAGTTGCATATTTAATTTTTAAGACACTCCCAAATGATTTTCCAGATGTTTTCCATTTTACATTCCCACCAGCAATGTATGAGTAACTTAATTTCTTTGCATCGTCATTAGTATTTGGTGGTGTCACTATTTTTAAAAATTTTAGCCATTTTGGTAGACATGTATTGATATCTAAGTTATCATAGTTTAAATTTGCATTTTTCTGTGGACTAATGATATTGAATATGGTTTCATGAGCTTATTGCCATTGTTTATCTTCCTTTGTGAAATGTCTGTGCATGTCTTTTGCTCACTTTCTAATTAGATTTTTAAAAATTATTTTGAGTGTTTAAATATTTATATTTTATATATATATATTAATTACTAGTCCTTTGTTGGATATGTAGTTTTCAAATATTGTCTTCCAGTTATCTTTTAATCTTCTTAATAGGTATTTCAAAGAACAAAAAGTTTAAAATTTTGATATGTAATTTGTCCATTTCTCATTTTGTGGATTGTGCTTTTCATATCAAGTCTTAGAATTCTAACTTTAGATCTCAAAGATTTTCTCATATATTTTTCTAAATGTTTTATATTTTGTATATTACTTTTTCCATTTAGGTTGGTGATTTGTTTTGAGTTGATTTTTATATAAGGTGTGGGACTTAGGTCAAGGTTCCTTGTTTTCTTTATGTGTGTCCCTTTGCTCCATTTGTTGAAAAGGCAATATTTCCTCTATTGCATTGCTTTTGTTCTTTTGTCAAAAATCAGTTGGGCATATTCATGTGGGTCTGCTTCTGGGGTCTTTATTCTGATCCATTTTTGTGTCCATCCTTTCACTAATATCAAATATAATCTTAATTACTGCAGCTATATAATAACCCTTGAAATTGAATAAACTGATTTCTCTCACTTGACTGTTATTTTTTTCAAAATTGTTTTAGCTCTTCTAGTTCCTCTCTTTCCCATATATATTTTAGAATAATCTTATCAATATATACAAAAAATCTTGCTGGGATCTTACTAGGAATTGCATATAACTTATATATCAATTTTTGGGAGAACTGACATCTTCGCTATGTTAAGTCTTCCAATCCATGAACATGGGATGCTCATTATTAGTATGTAGAAATACAAATGATTTCTGTATGTTTATTTTGTATCCTGAGAACTTGCTGAGTTTATTAGTCATATGTGTTTTTGTAGATTTCTTGAGATTGTCTATGTACACAATCATGTCATTTACTAGTACAGATGATCTAAAATAATTATTTTAAATCTGTTTGCATTTTGTTTCCATTTCTTGCTTTCTTGCTTTGGCTAGAACTTTCATCACTGCGTTGAATAAGAGTGGACACCCTTGCCATCTTCTTTATTTTACAGTGAAGGAATTCAGTTTTTCTCCATTAAGTATAATATTAGCTTTAGGTTTTTTGTAGATGCTCCTTATCAAGTCGAACACATTTTCCTTTGCTCTCATTTTTCTGAGTGTTTTAAATTATGAATCGATGTTGAATTGTGTCCATTGTTTCTTCCACACCTATTGATGTGATTATATTTTTCTTCTTTAGCCTGTTAATATCATGGATTACATAGATTCTTACATGTTGAGCCAGGTTTAGGTAAATCCCACTTGAACGTGGTGTATGATTCTTAAATATTGCTGAATTCTATTTGCTAATATTTAAAAAAGACTTTTTGCATTTATATTCATGAGAGAGTCTATAATTTTCCTTTAAAAACTTTTTTTTCTGGTTTTGGTATCAATGTGATGTTAGCTTCATAAAAGGATTTAGGAAGTGTTTTTTTTTTTTTTTTCCTGGAATAGATAGTAAAGAAGTTGCTCTTATTTCTTTGCTCACACATTTGGTAGAAAAAGTTACTTATTTGAACACAAACTGTTGTTTAAATCAAGAGTGACCTAGGAGGTAGACTAAAATGATGGATCACCATGGTCTATCATTGTACATGGGATGTTTACCACATTTATAGAGAACTTAAAGCTGAAAGTTAGTTTCTACTCTTGAGGAATCAATATGTTACATTTATCTCAGCAGATTGAAGTGCTCTACTTCAGTACTGATTTCTCTCTGTTCCAGCCACAGTGGTTTTGCTGTTCCCATCTCAAAGCCTTTTTCCTTGCTCCATTTACCTGAATGCTCTTATTCCATATTTTTACATGGTTTCCCTTTAATATAATTTAGTTCAATTCAAATATCACCTCCTTAGCAAAGCCTTCCCTGGCTATCCTGCCTAAGTATGTCTTGCCCCACTCCATCAGTCTTCTGTCTTATTCGCTTTACTTTTCTTCCTGGCACTTGACAAAGTCTCATGTTTTCTTTTTCTCCTTCTTTTCTTTATCCCTTTTTCCCATCCATCCAGTCATCTATCAATTTTTTTCCTTAAGAGTGTAATCTCGGTGAAGGCAGGGACATAGTCTGTCCTGTTCAGTTTTATTTCTAGTGCTTAGAGCACAGTAGACGCTCAATAAATATTTTGAACAGATGAATGGATACATGCAGCATTCCTCATTTCAGTCACAATTAATTAACAATAAAAATTAGGGCTGAGCACGGTGGCTCACACCTGTAATCCCAGCACTTTGGGAGGCCAAGGCGGGTGGACCACGAAGTCAAGAGATCGAGACCATCCTGGCCAACATAATGAAACCCTGTCTTGACTAAAAATATAAAAATTAGCCAGGCGTGCTGGCGGGGACCTGTAGTCCCAGCTACTCAGGAGGCTGAGGCAGGAGAATCACTTGAACCTGGGAGGTGGAGGTTGCGGTGAGCAGAGATCGCACCACTTCACTCCAGCCTGGGTGACAGAGCAAGACTCCTCAAACAAACAAACAAAATTAGAAGGGTTATAAATCGAACTGTTTTCTTTTTCCTTCAACAAACGTCTATTTGCCAGATGCTGGAGATGCCATTGTGAGGAAAATGGTACTTTCTTCAGGAAGCTTACAGATTAGTAGAAGAAATAGAAATAAATTATATTAAAATCTATGTATAGTTATAAATTGTGTTCAGAATCCAGAAAAATAGGGCGTTTTGAGAGCATACACTAGAAAGACTTGATATAGTATGAGGTGTCAAAGAGGTCTTTCTTGAGTCAAAATCTGAAACATGAAGGACACAAAGATATCAGAAGAAGAGATTCAGGACGGAGGGAACAGCATCAGAGAGCTCCCAAGATAGGTCTACAGAAATCCAGAGTACTGTGGAGAAGAAGGAGAAGAATCATAAGACAGGAAGCCAATGAGGTGGGTAGGGCCCAACTTGCAAGCCCTGAAAACCACATTAATGGTGGTGATCTTTATCTAAACAGCCATGTACAGTTATTATGGGTTTTTAAGCAATGAAGTAAAATTGTTAGACTTGAGTTTTTAAAAGCCCACTCTTCGTGCTGTATGGAGAATGAACTGGGGTGGGACAAGAGAACAGGGAATCTAATTGATAGGCAATGACAATAATTAGATGATGTAGTTTGTACCCACCTAGTGGCAGTATCAAGAGAATCATGAGAGAAAGGTGACATACTTTAGTTCACCATAGGAAAGCCAAGGATATAATACAATGAACAGAATGTATTTATAGAAAGATACTTCTTACTCTTAGTATGGACATATAGAGGAAATAGAACAGTTGTTGGTATAAAAAGATTTCAATTTAAGTAGTGGCTATAGTACATTCTAGCTGTATGACCTACAGTGATTTACTGAAACATTTGGGACTTGGTTTCTCCATTTGTTTGATGAGTTTATTAATGCCTGCTTCATGGAGTTGTAACTTGTGACTGACCCTGCTGATTGTCTCTAAATACCTTTTCTCCCCTTCTTCCAGAGTAAGATAAATTTTAGTTGACCTGATGACCATAAAACAAAAGAATAAATTTCCTGGGCTCTTTGCAGTTAGGTGTCATACTGTGACAAAGTTCTGAACAATAGGATATGAGAGAAGAGTTGTGTGACAGCGACTGAGAACCTTCCTTAAGAGAGAGCTGGCAACTTCTCTTTCTTCCTGCCTTTTTTCTTGTCTTTCTCAAAATTGCCACCGGGAAGGAAAATGCTTCTTCAGATGATGAGGGCAAGGGCCACCTGATAAAGATGGCAGAATAGTGAGCTGAAAGAAGCCTGATTTCTAAGGAATCCAAGAAACACCCTGGGCCTGAATACTGTTTTTCTGTTTTCTCATTGCTTGCCCTTTTTACCGGAGAGATAAATCAACACACAAAGACTTTCTCTGTTATGGACAGCCTAGCCTTGTCTTCTTACTTGTTACATAACAATTAAAAGATGTTATATGAAATGTCCAGCACATAGCTAAATGTGTTTTCTTCCATGCCTTTTCCATTAAAAAAAGAAAGAAAAGAAACGCTCTTAAAATTCTGCCCTCCAGTATTAGAGAATTAAATTGCATTCTCAAAGTTTTGTTTTTCTTAGCAGAGACTCTGACACTCTGGAATATGCCCAGGAGAAAATGCTCAAGTTGGTGAGCAATCTTGGATCCACATTATAGAAGGAACAGTTAGTTACAGGAGATGTGTTACATTTGCTATTTTAAAAATGTGTGCCTTTGACTTGGGCTTGGGAGTCTCAGGCAAGTGGAATCTGTCTTGTAATTCCATCCACTCTGATGGGATTGGAACGGAATTCTCAACAGTGCTGCTGGGGTCCAGAGTTGATGCTTTGACCAAAGGAATCTGAAGAGTTGAAGAGGGAGTTGGGGTGTCTGGGCATTTGTCTTGCACATCCACAGACTCAGCTGGGAGTGAGGTGCCAAGACTATGAAGTAGCCGGGCTTTGTCTATTTGTTAAAATGGCAAGGGCTCTCAAAGCAGCACAGAGACCAGTGTTTTTTACTGTGTCCACCAGGAAGTGGTGGTGGGTCAGCAAAGCTGTCTCAAGAGTTTCCAAGGAGAGTCTTGAGTAGGTGCAGCAGGATAGATACCTGCTGCTTCTGTGAGGTTCTACACAATATAGCTTTTGAAAAAAGCCTTAGTGACTTAGAAAATCTTGAAAAATTAAATATAGAAAGCCATTTTGAAAACTTTAAACCTGAAACAGAGACTAAGAGTAAAGCAACACTGGTTCCGATTCAACCTGTTCAGTTGCATTTTCTCAAGTGTGCCAAATCTTAAAATTTCCTTCAGACTTCAACTGGCCTACTTCAGAAAGAAGAGCTATGAACACAGTTTAAGTAAAGATGCTAAAAGCTCAAATAGAAGAGTCCATCTGAAGGAATTACAGAAACTACATTCCTAAGTGCATTTATATGTCCACGTTAAAGGAAATGATACGGTAGGGAACAAGTCGTTTAATGTGTCTGTGTTGATGGTGGGAGTAATGCTTAGCACAAAAATTGGGACAGTAGAAAGAAGACTCTAATAATAATTTTCAAATCAATGGCTTCTAGATTTATTCTTATCCCAGTGGCAGGTACCCTTGGGAAATACTGACCTTATAACTTTGTAGGGGCTTTCATGTTTCATGGTTGGCCTAATGTAGGTGTAACATCAGCCTGTCCTATATTTCTAGGAAAGTTGTTTTCCTTCTGTTCCTCACACAACATTGACTTGCTCCTTGTGATCCAGGTATTCTAAGTGACCTGAAGTTATTAGAAGGAGAAGACATACTCTTCCATCTCTTCATGCTTTCCATTTGAAATGCCATCCCTCCCCCACTTAGCACCCTGCAAACATACACATCACTCTAAGCCTGCTTGTGTCTTCTTGGTTGTTTTCTCTACTAGGTTATGACAGATTTCAACTGGTATGTTGTCAACTGTTTATCCCAGTAATAGCCTGGCACCCAGAAGGTGCTTAACAATGTTTGTACGGTGATTTGGCAGATAACATTATGTTTTTATCTTGTACAACATGATTTTTGAAATGTATATATACACTGTTAACTCTAGTGAATTAACAAATGCATTACTTCTATAGTTATTTTTGTGGTGATAATACATAACACTATTACATAACATTAACTGTAGTCATCTTGCTCTTCAACAGATCTCTTGAAATGTACTCCAGACTGTATGACCAACATCTCCCCATTTCCACTTCCCCCTAACCACCCCGTAACCACCATCCTATCAACTTGTTTAGATTCTGCATATGAGTGAGATCATGCAGTATTTGTATTTCTATGTCTGTCTTATTTACTTAATTACATTCTCCAGGTTTGTCCTACACACACACACACATATATATATCACATTTTCTTTATCCATTCATCCACTGATGGATACTTAGGTTGGTTCCATATCTTGACTATTGTGAATAGTGCTACAAAAACATATGGGAGTGCAAATGTCTCTTCAACATATTTGTTTCATTTCCTTTGTACATATACCCAGTAGTGGGATTACTGGATCACATAGTTGATATTTTTAAATTTTTTTAGGAAACTCCATACTTTTTTCCATAGTGGTTGTACTAATTTATATTCCCAACAACAGTATAAAAGAATCCCCCTTTCCCTACGTTTTTGTCAACACATTGTCTTTTGTCCTCTTGATAATAGCCTTCTAACTGGGGTGAGATGATATTTTATTGTGGTTTTGATTTACATTTCCCTGATGATTAGTAATGTTGAGCATTATTTTGTATACCTGTTGCCCATTTGTATGTCTTCTTTAGAGAAATATCCATGCAGATCTTTTGCCCATTTCTTCTTTTTTTTTTTTTTTTTCTGAGTTATTTGAATTTTTACCTGTTTTGGATATTAACCCCTTGTAGGATGTGTAGTTTGCAAATATTTTCTCCCATTCTGTGGGTTGTCTCTTCTCTCTGTTGGTTGTTTCCTGTGATGTGCAGATGCTTTTTAATTTGATGTAATTCTATTTGTCTATCACCACTTTTGTTGTCTGTGCTTTAGAGGGTTTTCCATAGAATCCTTGCCTACACCAATATCATGAAGCACTTTCCCTATGTTTTCTTCTCATTGTTTCATAGTTTTGATCTTACATTTAAGTCTGTCAATTTTAGGTTGATTTTTGTATGTGGTAAGAGATAAGGGTCTAATTTCATTTTTATGTGTGTGGATATCCAGTTTTCCCAACACCATTTATTGAAGAAACTGTCCTTTTCTCAAGATGTGTTTTTGATACATATGTTGAAAATCAGTTGACTGTAAATGCATGGATTTATTTCTAGGCTCTGTATTCTGTTTCAGTAGCCTATACGGCTGTTTTTATTCCAATACCATGCTGTTTGGTTACTGTATTGTGAAGTTAGTTGTGTAATGCCTCTAGTTTTGTTCTGTTTGATCAAGATTGCTTTGATTATTCAGAGTCTTTTATTGTTCTATACAAATTTCAGATGGTTTATTCAACATAGAAAAATGTCTACTAATGTTTTTGAAATAAAAAATGTCTGTGATGAATGCCATTGCTATCCTGATAAAGATTGGATTAAATCTGTAGATCTCTTTGGGAAGTATAAACATTTTAAGAATATTAATTCTTTCAATCTGTGATTATGGGATATTTTTCCTTTTATTTTGGTCTTCCTCAATTTTTTTCATTAATGTTTTATAGTTTTCATTGTAGAGATATTTTGCCCCCTTGGTTAAATTTATTCCTAGGCTGGTTTTTTAGTAGCTACTGTAAATGGTATTTTTTCTTGATTTCTTTTTCAGATAGTTTGCTATTGATTTTTCTTTCTTTCTTTTTTTTTTTTTTTGAGACAGGGTTTCACTTCTGTCACCCATACTGGAGTGCAGTGGCAATATCTCAGCTCACTGCAACCTCTGCCTCCCCGGGCTCAAGTGATTCTCTTGCCTCATCCTCCCGAGTAGTTGGGACTATGGTGTGTGCCACCATACCTGGCTAATTTTTGTATTTTTTGTAGAGATGGGGTTTTGTCATGTTACCCAGGCTGTTCTCATACTCCTGGCCTCAACCGATCTACCTGCCTCAGCCTCCTAAAGTGCTGGTATTACAGGTGTGAGCCACCACACCTTGCTAGATTTTTGTATGTTCATTTTATATCCTGTAACTTTTCTGAATTTATTAGTTCAAAAAATTTTTTTTTTGATGGAATCTTTAGGGTTTTCTATTAATGGGATCATACTGTCTGTGAACAGGGACAATTTAACCTCCTTCTTTCCAATTTGAATGCCTTTTATTTCTTTCTCTTGTTCTGGCTAGAACTTCCAGTATTATGTTGAGTAGAAGTGGTAAAAGTGGGCAGCTTCGTCTTGTTCCAGACCTTAGCAGAAAAGCTTTCAACTTTTCCCTGTTCAATATCATGTTAGCTGCAGGTTTGTCATACATTACCTTTATTGTGTTGAGGTATGTTTCTTCTTTGAGAACAGTTAGCATAAAGTGAAGCTGAATTTTCTCAAATTCTCTTCTTGCATCTATTGAAATAATTATGTGATTTTTGTCTTTCATTCTGTTAATGTCGTGTATAATATTTATTGATTTCCATACGTTGAACCATCCTTGCATTCCTGGGGTGAATCCCATTTAATCATGGTGAATGATTTTTTAAAAATATGCTATTAAGTTTGCTTTGCTAGTATTTTGTTGAGGAGTTTTGCATCTATGTTCATCAGAGATATTGTCCTATAGTTTTCTTTTTGGTTGTTGTGTCCTTGTCTGGTTTTGATATCAGGGTAATCCTCTCCTTGTTGAATGAGTTTGGAAGAATTCCTTTCTCTTTAATTTTTTGAGAATAGTCAATAAAAATTGGTATTAGTTTTTCTTTAAGTGTTTCTTAGAATTCAGCAGTGAAGTCGTTAGGTCCTGGGCTTCTCTTTGATAGGATATCTTTAATTACTCATTCAATCTTTCTCATTGGTCAGATTTTCTATTTCTTCATAATTAAGTCTTTGTAGTTGCATATGTCCAGGAATTTATCCATTTCTTCGGGTTTTCCAATTTGTTGACATATAATTGTTCATAATTGTTTCTTATGATAGATCCTTTGTATTCCTATGGCACCAGTTGCAATGGTTCTCTTTTCATCTCTGATTTTATTTGAGTCTTCTCTGTTTCTCTTTTTTAAAAGTTTCTTGATTGATTGAGTTATTCCTCTAGCCCACCGGCCTGTTTCATAAGGCTTGAGTATTTTTTACCCTCAAAGACTTTTTCTCACTGCGAGGGACACTAGTCTTAATCCAGCAAAAGTCTCTGAAGCTATTCTGAATGTTCCAGATGGTCTCCAGTTAGTTAGGGTATGATTTCTTTGTCAGAACAGGAGGTCATACAGATAGACAGCCAGGTTTAGAGAAAATACCCAGGGAAGTGGGGCCAGATACTTGGGTCCTGGTTTTGGTTTTGTTCCCAACTTACTATATGACTTTGAACAAGTTACATAACCTTTCTGTGCTTTACTTTCCAGACTCCAGTCTGCCCCATCCTTATAATAAATCTCACAGTAAGTCAATGAAGCCATGTTCAAGTATCTGTGTCAAATACTGTGGTAGGAAATATGATAAAGATAAACATATTGTTTTTGTTTTTGTTTTTGAGACAGAGTCTCGCTCTGTCACCCAGGCTGGAGTGCAGTGGCGTGATCTCGGCTCACTGCAAGCTCTGCCTCCCAGATTCACGCCACTCTCCTGCCTCAGCCTCCCGAGTAGCTAGGACTACAGGCTCCCACCACCATGCCCAGCTAATTTTTTGTATTTTTAGTAGAGGCAGGTTTCACTGTGTTAGCCAGGATGGTCTCAATCTCCTGACCGCGTGATCCGTCCACCTCTGCCTCCCAAAGTACTGGGATTACAGGCATGAGCCACTGCACCTGGCCAGACAAACATATTTTAAGTGTTAAGGGGGATGTCGCTTTTCTCTGGCCCTACGTAGAGGAAGTTTCATTTGGAAGAACTCATTAGAGAACCACTTCTGGCCTCTCGTTGCTGCCCCATGTACTCTGCAGTGCAGAGGAAAGATTTCTGTCACTGGGAGAAGGGACAGGACATGCTCAGCCCAGTCCCTTCTTTTCTGAGCAAGTCTTATTGCAGGGAAATGAATTCTGGTGTGTCCTTCTGTATCCTACCCCTGTCTCCACCCCCAAGAGCCTGTCTTGTGGAAGAGGCCTGTGGTAGGTAGTGCTGCCAATGAGTGGGTGGGTACATTGGCCTGATTGAAGGGCAAAGGAAAACCTTTTTGGTTACTGCTGGATAACAATACTGTTCAATTGCCTGTATCAATAATAAAGCCAGTATTTGATCAGACTCTGACCTTTCTGTCTTATTTCTCAATAGAAAGGGAAGACAGAAATGTTATGCATAGATACTCTAAAACTTCAACAAAAAGATGTGTCACAGTTATAAAGCGAGCTTAGTAAGGAGGTGTGCTGTGGTCAAAACCATCTTAGGTTGGAATGACTGAGACCTCATTCCCAGTCCAAGCTCTGGTGCTCACTGGCTTTGCTGCCTTAACCAAGCGCAGTGGCTTTCCTGGCCCTCAGTTTCTTCAACTTTAAAATGCAGATGTTGGACTAGTTGATCTCTCATGTTTTTTAGCTCTAAGAGCTTATGAATCATGCCTGTAATCCACCCAAAGAAGGTTCCAAATGGACTTGGAGTCTTTCATCTCTTGGAAAGTCACTGAGACTCTTAGTCAACTATTTAAAATCCATCCTCTCTTTCTTCCTGAGTAAGAAACTCAGCTTTTACTGCCTGGTAACAAAGATTTATTCTTGGTTCCTCTTGAAGCTGGAACTCTTTCTTCTCTGTCCTACATGAAATGTGAAAATACTGGTTGAAGCCCCAGCAGCCATCATGAACCTCAAAATCATATTAACAATGGAAGTCATATGAACAAAAGTTGGTAGAAAGATAAGAGTCACCTAGGTTGTTGATGTGATGGTAGAGCTGGACCTACACCCTAAATTGCTTGCCTCCATATTTTTCTAATATAAAAAGTAAAAAGTCAACATTATTTCTTAGTTTTGTTGGCAGTAGTCGAATTACACTTTTAAATGATACAACTAATTTGGCTTTCTCATAAATGATAAATACTTCAACAGGATGGAGAATGTAAACCTGCAGAATGGTATAGCACACATAGCTCATCTTTAGAACAGAAAGGTTTAATTCATATCCAGAAATATTTTTTGAAAGGTGAAAGAAAATGAAATTCTCTTTCACTATGGGGGCACTAGTGACATTGTAGAAACAAGATTCTCAGTTTCTATGGACCCCAGACATCAGTTAAATATTTCAACAACCCTAATCTGAATTTTATTTTAGGCATCTCTAATGGTTAACAACTGTGGATCTGAACAAAACCTGTTGGCCAGAAAATTTTTTCAGGCTGACAAAATGTGCTAGTTCCTGCCAAACATAAAATAACACTTAGTCATTTTCAGTGAGCACTACAAAGCTTTGCAGTCAGGACTTCATGTGTTTTACACCAATATGAAGTAAGTAGTGACAGGAAAATAGATACTGTATTCAGCTAGATCAAGCAAGTGACATTCGTTTTGAAGCATCTCAAGATGCTTTTACCAAGCTCCAGGATGTAATAATGATAACACTTGCCCTGAAGAGTTCTGCAAATGTGTCTTCCACATTGCTCTCAGTGGGAACTGTGGCATGGTGGAAAGGCATTTGGACTTGGAATTGGGAGTCCTGGATTGGAACTTCAGTTTTTCCAAGTAGCTCTATGACCCTGGGCAAGTGATTTAGCCTTCCTGAGCCTCTGTTTCCTTAACTTTACAACTGAGATATTAATATTTATCTTACAAAGCTAAAGTAAGGGTTAAATATCTATATATAGGTAAAGCACCTGGCATAGGGTCTAATGAAGAGGACATGCTATTTAATGAACATCATATTGAAACTGACATTTAAGCCACCAGACTGGTTATCTGGTATCGGGAATTTCATCGTAGAGCATTTGAAGTGTTGATTAGATACATTAAAGTGCAGTCAGACTTCACCAAACATTCAGTGTTCAAATAAATTAAACTCCCTTGCTGTTTGTAAGTAAAGGAAGTACCTGAGGGCGTTTGGGTGATGTGACCCAGTAAGGCTCTGGGGATAACTTGCTGACAGCTCCAATTTGGGTGTGTGTGGGCAATAGTGTGAAGGACAGAATTGGAATTAAATATAAAGTATGACAAGCTTAATAAGGAGCAAGAAAGTGTAATTTGTTTAGGGAGGAAAAGCCAGAGCCCGAGTCACCCAACATGGGAGGGCTGGCTCTGTGCAAACTAGCGGGGAAGAAGTCAGGAAGAAGTAGTTATTGATAGCAGTTGCTCAGCGGGATGTGCTTTAGTGCAGTCGGCCAGCGCAGCAGCAGGAAACGCTCCGAAGCAGACCCCCTGCTTTGCAACACAGGTAACAGCACTGCTTCTTGTTCCTACACATAAATTTTTATGGAGTACATGAAGAAGAAGTTCCAGATGAAAACAAAAACTCCACAGGAATATTAAGCCCTTACATCATAGACTGCTCCTACCTGGGCACTCTTGTTTGATCCTCAAGACCAGCTGTCCCCAGCTTTTTTGGCACCAGAGACTGGTTTTGTGAAAGACTTTTTTTCCATGGACTGGGGCGTGGGGAGGGGAAAGGTTTTGGGATGAAAGTATTCCACCTCTGATAATCAGGGATTAGATTCTCATAAGGAGCATGCAACCCAGATCCCTTACATGCACAGTTCACGACACAGTTTGTGCTCCTATGAGTATCTAATGCTGCTGCTGCTCTGACGGGAGGTGGAGCTCAGGCGGGAATGCTCGCTAACCTGTCACTCACCTCCTACTGTGCAGCCTGGTTCCCTAACAGGCCATGGACTGGTATGGGTCCCTGTCCTGGAGCATGGGGACCCCTGCTCAAGACAACTCTTGTATGCAGCCTGAGAAGGTGGTTGCCACCTTTTCAAGGGTGGGTAAATTGAGATATAGAGTAGGTAAATGGTGGACCATTTGGAGCTGAGACTAGAACCCAGTGGCAACTTGGGTGTTTTATGGAATTAAGATGTAATGTATGCAAAGCACTTAGCATGGTGCTTCAGATGGGCGCGCACTCTGTAAATGGTCATTATTGATGTTACTGAAAAAGAAAGATGGTCCTGGAGTTCTTCAGTTTGGAAACGAGGACATTCATGTGACTTAGGCAGGCTCTTTAAGTATATGAGCAAGAAGCCAGCCAGCTGCTTTCCATCTTTTCTGAGCAAATGGGTTTCAGCCACATGTGCAATCTGTACATTCATTCTTGAGTTCTCTGCTTTAAAAAAAAAAAAAATATGTGTAGCCTCAGGATGCAAGCTCTGCAAAATCAATCGATAAAATAATTAAATTAATGGCAGCAACAACACGTTCTAATAAAAGCCAACACAATATGTACTGTGGAAACAGCATGTTTCCATCATGCTCCGCTCAGGTTGAGGACATTTTTAAAAGTGGGGCATTCTCATCTAACCCTTCACTTGCTCCTGCCCAGCTCCCCCAGCTCCTAGTGAATGTCATGGGACTTGCTGCCATCCATAAAAAAGCATCTGCCTTTGGGAAGAAGCGTGTCTCTTGGGAAACCCTTAATAGGGATGCAGGTATTCCTCTTAAAGTGATGGATTCGCAGTTAGGTCTCTGGGCCCTTTGTGACCATAATTAACACCTGTGATCCCAAGGTGCAGACACCCAGCTGGAAGCATCAGACAGCAAGCCCAAGTCCCTGGGATCGTAATCCCATAAACTGGTCTGTTTGTGTTGGTTCTACCTACTCTCAGATCTCATATCTCTGGACTCTTCAGCCCTCTGTGAACCTACAGAATTGATTCTTCTCTCCTACTTTGCAGGTTGCTCAGATTTGGCCTCTTGCTCTCCTAGACCCACAATGTCATGCAGATTGGCACTTCACAATTGTTCATTCCCTGGGGAACTTGTTCAGAGTCTGATGCAGCGGACTGGTGGGCCTGACTGCATTTCCGACATGCTCTCAGGTGATGCTGATGCTGCTGGTTCATGGGCCACACTTCTAGTTGCAAGGATCTGAAGTCCTGTGCTTGGAAAGAGAGCCTGTATCTCTGCCCTGAATCCTTGTGACCAGTTCAGAGTGACACCAATGCTCCTCTAAGACAGGCATATGGGAACAAAGTGACCAGAGTTAGATCAATACAAACCTTTCTAAGGCTTATTTTGCACTGAAGGAAGGGAAAGAATTGCCTACCTTGGGAAACTTTTAAAATGCCCTGTCTCTAGCAGTTGGGGTAAGTGTTGATCTTGGCTGATCTTGAGATGAATGCAGGGAAAGGAATGTCTCCTAGAAGTTTCTTTGAGCCTTCGCTGTGTGGAACCCAGGAAACAATGGTGGAGAGGACTAAATCCCCAATGGACGACTTACTGTTTAGTCCTCCTCTGTCTCTTTTGATTTTAAAGCCAAATGGCAAAAATTTTAAACCACAGTAACATTTTTGAACAGTTTTGCACTTTCAAAGCAAGCCTCCAGTAGAGGATACCTTCCATTTATACATGGATGTCATTGGTACAATGACTTTCCTGTTCTACATGCAATCAGTGAGCCAAGAGAGTCTTCAAAGCCCTTTTCCAAAAATGCATTTTCCCCCTGAAATATTCATTTAAGTAATTTAGCTACCTACCCCAGGCTCATGATGAATTTTTTAGATAATTGCTTTAATTCTCTGCTTCATTTTGCTAATGTGGAGCTGGCCTCTGCCTGTAGATTTATTGCCAGCTTCATGTTTTTCAGGGAACAAGAATTACTAAACGGTTGATTGTTTCATTGAGGTTTACTGTGGAGGCACTGGAAACAGCTACCTATCCTCATATCCTACAATTAGAATCTCTTTATCGTGAGCCTGATGATTAGAGACAGTAGACAGAACTTGCACATGGGAATGTGTAGTGAGGGAAGGAAATCTAAAAACTCACCAGATAAAAGTCACTGTATGAAACTCTCGATATTACTGTTTTTAAATACTGCATTTCCATCAGGCTGTCATGTTTATTTCTTCCAAAAAGCAATGAAATATATGTGTCTGTTTTTCAATAATTTGCTAAACATGATATGAATGAATGTTTCCTTCAGTGTGACTTGATACCTAATAAATGCCCACTAAATACAGCCAACCATCATCACTGAAGCAGTTCTGACTCGGGACCAACTCTTCTTCTTTCTATTTAGCTAGTGTAATTTGATGTGACAGTAGCTGGAGGCACTGTGGATGGCAGCTGTGAAGAGGAGGAAAGTATGCAGAACCAGGATGCGAGTGATGCCTGAATGTGGCTTCGTGATAAGAGTTAGCGATAAAAGGAATCCACGTTGTAAAAATCGGTGGCATCTTACCTCCATTAGTGAGATAAAGAAAGAAATATAAATAAGCCTCAGGAACATCAAAAGCCGAAACATACAGTAGGATTATGGCAAAGGACAAGAGAGAAGCCACATATTTCAGAAATTGTTTTGGGACTGTGCATACTGGCTGGACTGCATATATCTAGCTTGATTTGATCTCATCCCAAAACATTCATGCAACGTAAGTGATGGAAAGTGAGCTGGCTTTACATTCATTCTCACTTTTCAAAGGTCTTACCTCTTGAATTTCTGCAAAGGAAGAAGGAGGGGTTTCTAAGTCCCTAACCTTGAAACTGTTTAAATGACCACGTTAAAAAAAAAATTAACAAAGTCTTTAAGAGACCCTAAATCTCATTGAAAGCAACACCCTGTAGAAATTGTAGTCACCACTGGTACCAACACAATGTTCTATTTTAAGGGTCCTAGCGTCCTTAATTGAACTATTACTAAACCTAACAATCAGTGCCTACACTTTTTCTTTGACCTTCGGTGACTTCCACCCTTTGGGTGTTGCAACACTAGCTGGTGAAGCTGAACTTTTCCAGGCTCTTAGACTCTTTTGTGCTAAGAAGGCAAAGCAGACATTTGGCTTCTAAAATATTTGGTAATGCCTCAAATATTTTCTAGATGTCTGGGCCTGGGCTGGAGTCTCTTAGAAGGATCCAACCTGACCCCATTATTTAAAGTACTTAATTTGAATGCCACTCAATACAGCATTGTGGCAAGCATTTCTTTTCTTATTTAAGGTTATTGATGAGCTGTGGTTGTTTACATGGGGCTGAAAAAGATTTGTTTATCTGAAATTCTTTCTGCTACTACAGCCACCAGCAGCTGTTCCTTTGGAAGCAGATAGTGATATTGGACTTTGTTTGCAACTTTGCCTCTTGGACACCTTGCTGACATTGCAGCTTTTTGCTTTTATTCACTCAGTTGCCTAATCCAGAAAACTGGACACCATTCTTGACTTCTCCTTCTCCTTTGCGTTGCATCTAATGGTTCATGTAGACAAGTGAGCCATTTCTTTCTCTTATCCTGTCCTAGTGACGTCATTTCCACTTTAGAAACCTATCACCTTTAGGATTGTTAAATTAAGTTTAGCCTAAAGCTGCCTCCTTACTTATTTTACATTTGGCCTAGTGTTTTATCCTATGTAGTGAACTATAACCTAACTAGATGTGTAAACAGACTGGAACCTACTTTTATGCCAGTCACTGAGCTTTGGCCAATCAAGGATAGCCAACTGTTCAAACCGGGTTTGAATAAGGCCAATGCTGGGCTGTAACCAACCCAGCTGTTTCTGCATCTCACCTCCATTTTTTTCGTATGTCACTTGTCACTTTCTTTTGTCTGCCCATAAATTTTCTCTGATCATGAGGCAGGCTGGAGTTTCTCTGAACCCACTCTGGCTCAGGAGGCTGCCTGATTCGTGAATTGATCTTTGCTCAGTTAAACTCTGTTAAATTTAATTTGTCTGAAGTTTTTCTTTTCTTTTCTTTTTTTGGGACAGAGTCTCACTCCATAGCCCACGCTGGAGTGCAGTGGCATGATCTCGGCTCCCTGCAACCTCTGCCTCCCTGGTTCAAGCAATTCTCCTGCTCACCCTCCTGAGTAGCCAGGATTACAGGCGCCTGCCACCCGCCCGGCTAATTTTTTTGTTTTTTTCTTTGTAGAGATGCAGTTTCACCAAGTTGCCCAGGGTGGTCTTGAGCTCCCGAGCTCAACCAATCTGCCTGCCTTGGCCTCCCAAAGTGTTGGGGTTACAGGCGTGAGACACTGCACCCAGCCTGAAGTTTTTCTTTTAATGGGATGAAGCCCAATTTTCTTAGCTCTGACTCTCCCCCAGCTTCATTTGTTCTCACTTTCCTCCCTCTGTGCATTCCTGCCCTGCTGAGCTACTCTCAGTGTCTTAAACATGCTATGCTCTTTCTTACTTTCAGGTCTTCAACTGTGTTGTTCCTTTTGCCCACAACTTCTCCTTTTTCCTCCCTTGGCTAATTTGTCCACATCCTCTAGGTCTTGGTATAGGTGATTCTTTTGCCTTGAGGCTTGCTTTCACACTTCCCTAACACAAAAACACACCTATATCACACAGCTATAGTAAGAGACACAGATCAGTTCTCCCCTGGGTTCATCTGAATCTAATGCGCTTATCTCATCCACTGTATCATTCTGCAGCTTCAGAGAAGTATAGCTTTGGTTTTTGTCGCCTAGGGAGCTTTCCTGAGGAGAAGGGAGAAACATTTGCTTGTCTAAATCCTGGCAAGGCCTGTCTTCTCTTTTATTGTCTTCTACGTCAATGGTCACACTCTCATTCCTTCAAATACGATTTAACAAGGTTCTGCTATCTTTTCTTCTGCTTTGCTCTTTCTTGTGGTAACTGTATTTGTCCATTCTCATGCTGCTAATGAGGATATACCTGAGACTGGGTAATTTATAAAGAAAAAGAGGTTTAATGGACTCATAGCTCCACATGGCTGGGGAGGCCTCACAACCATGGCAGAAGGTGAAGGAGGAGCAAAGGCACATCTTACATGGCAGCAGGCAAGAGAGAGAGTGTGCAGGGGAACTACCCTTTATAAAATCATCAGATATAATGAAAGTTATATCACAAGATCAGTGTGGGAAAACCCACCCGTATGATTCAATTACCTCCTACCAGGTCCCTCCCGCAACATGTGGGGATTATGGGAACTACAATTCAAGATGAGATTTGGGTGGGAACACAGCCAAACTATATCAGTAACTTCAGTTTCTAACATATTTGGAAAGGATGGCATTCACAGAACTTTCCTTTGCTCTATAGACCAAATAATAAGTAACCAGGCCCTTGAGGTTGTAATAGCTGAACCCTTCATAATTTAAGTTTGCTTTATGAATATTGATATTATGACTTATATGTGTAACTGATAACTCAGGTCTATTGCTGGGCCATGGCAACTGGATAGGTTAGTGTTTCCTAAACCAATGTCCCAAGAAATAGATATCTCAAGCAACATTTAATTTAAAAAATCCTCTTCTGATCAAATATATTTGGCTGGAATAGTATAACTACCTCTACACTTTTCTAGGAGATATTTCTAGCATGGGAATTCTTCTAGAATAGAAACTGGCTTAACAAAAATCTTAAGTGTTTTCCCCACGATGAAACAGCTGGTCAGTGACAAAGCTGATAAAAGCACTCAGGTGTTCTGTGACTATTACTGCAGCTGTTCATACAGATAAGGCCACTGTAGCCCTGAATCCTCCTGGCTATAAATTACAGATGCTTGGAAGATGCAGTCACCCTTCCAGACCACGGGTGTCAAAGGCAGGGGAGATAGACACTGTGACATCCTAAGCCAGTCCCTTAAAGCATAATAGTCCAGTGAACCAAGGAGGATCATCTGGGAGCCAGTCTCTGGGAAAATGACTCGTGATACCAAATCAAGTTTCCTGGCTAAGACTCCATTTCAAAATAGAATTACTTTGAGTTTTCTTCAGCGGTGTTCTCAAAGTAATCACATTTTAAAAGAAGACACAATCATCCCAGCACCCATCTCATAGGATAAAACATTGAGATTTGAAGATCCACTTCTGTCCTCCATCACCCATTATGACCATTGCACACCTGGCCGACAGATGCCATGTATTAATCAGTGACATCCTGAAGCATGGTTTCTGTTACTAATCATCTCCCTTCCTGAGTTCCAGGACTGCACCATACTTTGAAACACCGTGAACTCCAGCCAATTTGATGGTCTAGTACATGAAGGTAATAAATCAAGGGTAGGTACCTCTAACCGTAATAAAATATGGACCTGGCTATTTATAGCTATCACAAGTAAATATTGGGAGATACTAAAAATTACGAAAAATGTAGTTCAGCAAATATTGCCACAATGACTAGCAATTTAGTTAAATATCTTTGGAGTAGGCTCTGTAGTCTAGCCAAAAGAAGATTTAGAACCTCGAAGAGAAGGGATTTATACAGTCTAGTAAGAGCAGTTATATATTTGCTGTCAAGGTTAGTATGCTTTACTCTGAAGCTGTGGGGTTTGTGGTGAAATGAAAGCTGTTGGCTTGATAGAACACGGGGATAGGGAATTATGCCTAAAGGTAGGACAGATATACACATATTGTACCTAAGGAGGTGAAAAATTTGCTTTCCCTTAACATTTATTATATTTCCACTATGCCCTAGATTCCAGGAGAAACATACAAGATAAATGGGGTAGAGACTTTGCCCTCAAAGAATTTATTTCTGGTAGAAGTGAGACCACATGCACATAATAAAGGCAGGCAGTAAGACGTGTTAGAGGGAAGTGTGGGCTGTGGAAGTTTAGAGATGGGAGTAGTAACTTTCTTTTGGAAGGGAAGGTGGCTCTCATAAAGAAGGCAGAGTCTGGAGAATGGGTGAGTTTTGATATGTTGGGGTAGGGAGAAGGGCATTCCGGATGGGGAAAATGAAAGCACTTTTGCAAAATTATAACTGAGAAAATTATGACAGTGAAAGAAATCAGACCTACCCGACTGCATCTTGGTTCTAACCTTTAAACTGTCCCTGTTCATTCCTGGGTGTAGGACAAACTAACTTTGGGAAGGAATTCAGTTCATGGTTTGACTCTGAAACAAAATTGATAACAGCCTCTTCCCAAAAAGATCCTTTCTTTCCAGGGAACCAGTCCGCCTTTGCATTAGAAATTACAGTTTATGGGGCCGGGTGCAGTGGCTCACGCCTGTAATCCCAGCACTTTGGGAGGCTAAGGCGGGAGGATCACAAGGTCAGGAGTTTGAGACCATCCTGGCCAACATAGTGAAACCCCGTCTCTACTAAAAATACAAAAAACTTAGCTGCACGAGGTGGCGGGCGTCTGTAGTCCCAGCTACTCGGGAGGCTGAGGCAGGAGAATGGCTGGAACCCGGGAGGTGCAGCTTTCAGTGAGCGGAGATTGTGCCACTGCACTCCAGCCTAGGCGACAGAGCGAGACTCTGTCTCAAAAAAAAAAAAAAAAAAAATTACAGTTTTCAGGTCATGCAGCCTGTGGCTCCAGGAGTCTGAACCTCCCCAAATTGCACCTGGGGATGCCATCACTACTGTAAAATCTAAGACCAGTGCCTGAGATATTTTGCAGATCTTGCCCTGGATGGATCAGCTGACACCACCAAGATGGGTAATCTGGCTCACCCAACTCTGCCATCCCACCCAGGAACAAAGACAGCGAGAAAAACTCACTTTGACCCACTATAAGTCCATCTCCAACCTGACCAATCAGCACTCCCTACTTCCCAAGCTCCTACCCGCCAAATTGTCTTTAAAAACTCTGATCCCAAATGCTTGGGGAGACTGATTTGAGTAATAAAACTCCAGTCTCCCGCACAGCCAGCTCTGCGTGAATTACTCTTTCTCTATTTCAATTCCCCTGTCTTGATAAATTGGCTCTGTCTAGGCAGTGGGCAAGGTGACCCCATCGGGTGGTCACAAAAATCTGTGGACATGGAAATGTGCATGTATGAGCAGCAAGCCTGCAAATTCAACAAAATCTTAAAAATCATTTGCAGTGACATAAAACTTAAAAATGCTTAGGGACAAATTTAACAAAAGATGGGCAGGATTGCTTTATTGAAAACTATAAAATGTTGCTGTTCATGAATTGGGAATCTCAATATTATGGACAGCATCAGTTTTCCCTAAATTCATCTATGGATGAAACACAAGTCCAATCAAAATATAGCATTTTGGAGTCAGACATTGACAAGCTGATTCTAAAATTTATATGGAAATGCAAAGGACCTAACATTGTCCAAAAAGTCTTGCAAGATAATAAAGTTGGAGGATTTGCACTATTTGATTTCAAGACTGAAAAACTATGGTAATGAAGACATTACAATAATGGCATAAAATAGATGATGAAATAGAATATGTCTAGAAATAGCCTCAAATGTATGGTCTATCGATTTTCACAAAGGTGCCAAAGCACTTCATGGAGAAAGGTGTAGGAACAACTGGATAAACTGAATAAATTGATGATAAAATTGAAGAAGGTGGCAACAGAGGCTCAGAGAAGTTAAATGAATTACTCAAAATCACACAGCTGAGCCACAACTCCTAAATCGGTAGTTTGGATTGGTCTGTGAGGCTCACAATGCTTCCCTTGACAGTATTTGGTACATTTGTCTTTATTTGTATATAATGTAGCCTGAGACTATGTAACCAGGTAAGTTTCACATTGTGTTTCTGGGACCTATTTGACTACAAAGGAATATTGAGATTTAACAATGGGTATTCCCCTAGAATGGTACACATCTAGCTGGCCACAGGAGCTATAGTCTAATTTAATCAAAAGCCCCCACAATGGGACTTCCCCCAAGTGTTGTCTTTACCTAGCACAATCTTAATGCCATTAGTATCTTTTTGTTTTGAGTCTTTTACTTCTATCATGAAGCTCCTTAAATGAGCAATTAAAAACATCTGTCAACAAGCTGTCCACTTTTCCTACTTAGATAATTAATCAATTACAGCAGGGTAAAAGTAGAGTTGAACATTGAGGTAGCTGGAAAAGGACTGACTGACAGTTTCAGGCCAGAAAGCACTAGTGTCTGAGCATTGCAGAGTTTTATGTTTTCTGAGAGGCTGAGTCCATGGGTGATTTTTATTTTCTGAATCTGGCTTGACTACCTTTTCATAATACTTCTTGAAAAGTCTCAGGTAGAAACCCATGGAAATTTTGCAGAGCATGGGAGAAGAAAATATTGATAAAAGATGTTTGTGGAAGCAGAGTTGGATGTGGTAGGCAGAGAGGTTTTAAAAAACAGCACCAAGTATAGAGCTGTAGGTTTGATAGGTTTGTGTCTTACATCTGCCTGAACATGGATTCTGACATGACAGAAGAATACTATGTGCAGCTCTCTTGTTGTGTGGGTTGGGACATTTCTCAGTACTATGGAATTATAGTCATACATTGCTTGACAAAGAAAATACTTTCTGAGAAATGCATCGTTGGGTAATTGCATCATCATGCAAACATTGTAGAGTGTACTCACACAAACCTAGATGGTGTAGCCTACTACACATCTGGGCTGTATAGTGTAGCCTATTGCTCCTAGGCTGCAAACCTATCCAGCAAGTTATTGTACTGAATACTATAAGCAATTGTAACACAATAGTAATATTTGTGTATCTAAACATAGAAAAGTATAGTAAAAATACGGTATTATAATCTTATGAGATGATCATCATATATGCAGTCCATTGTTGAAAGATTTTTATGTGATGCATGATTGTATATAATATTTGCAGTGCCAATTTCATAAAAAATATTATGCTAGACATAAGAAAGAATTTTGAGATCTCTATATCCAACCAAATACATCACATAGATGAAGCAACTAAGGCCTACATAAGTTAATCAACTTGGTCAGGCTACTGCAGCCAGTAACCATACGGGGGCTGGAGTCCAGATCTTCTATGCTAAGAACAATTACTGCAGTCATTATATCATGTCACCTAAAACTTTAATGTTTTCCCTTCAGCACACAGGCAGTTTTAATGATGCTATAATGGAATGTTAACTGGGACTTTTCTGGTCTTGATTTTTAGCTGAGAATAATACATTCTAAAGAGAAGTCCCATTGGTAGGGCTTGCTAATAGATGGCTAAGAGAATGGTGACAGCCCTGCAGCCACCTCAAGCTATGTAGTGGAAGAGCTGCAGTGCAGCCATTTCTACACAGAAAACAGCAACACCTGGATACCTCAGCACCACCCCACAAAGACCCTTCATCCTCTGTCCTTTGATTCCTCCAGCTCCAATGCCGGAAGAGCCTCAGTAGCTTCCAGGTGAGGGAAATCACAGAGGGAGGAGAAAAATAATTCCTACTTCATGTTTCTGAGTTGAATAACCTCTGAGCTGTGGAGGAGGCTATAAGCTAGAGATGGGATCACAAATTAAATTTTAATATCTGATGATAGGATATTCATTCATCTTTATTGATGCCTAAATGCCTAGAGAAAAGTATGCGTTCTTTCCATATGAAGGTGGGGAAGGCTTAAAGACAGTGAAAGAGATGCAAGCGCCTGTTGATTCTAGTTAACTCAATGAAACGATAAAACTTTTAAATCTGACATCACTTAAACATTGACTGCAACTGGGGCAATCTCTGAAGTCTCTGACTCTCTGTTTTAAGTCTTTATTCGATTATTATTTTTAGTTTCTGGGGAAAGTGTATTTTTAGGCTTAAGAAAATGTAATGATTGCACAAATTCTTTTCAGCTCTGGTAATTTGGTTGGCAGCCTTTCTATATATGTGAATATAGATGGTGGGAACATAGCTTTCTGAATTGTTCTCTTTTCCATTCTATAAAGGGCTTTCAAATACATTATTGTTCTTTCTGCAAATAGAAGTGGGTCATCATGTCCCCCTAAATGGTTTCCTCAAAAAGATGAAGTCTTTTCCATGAACTAGCAGATCGGGCTATCAGCCTCAGGCATACAATCAAAGATCTTTGCTCCTTGTTTTTTTTGTTTGTTTATTTGTTTTGTTTTGTTTGTTTGTTTTAAAATTCACAAGGGCTCTACAAGTTTAGAAAGCTAGGATTCAGGCCCAAGCTTTGCTACCTAAGGCTCTGGCCTGCTTCCTTGTTGTGCAGGACATTTATAAACTACATTTCTACCTTCATGTCTGAATACTTTCAATTCGCCCATCCAGATTCATTTTCTACCCTCCTCTCTGTTCTAAGAGGTTGGATTGTTCAAGCTACATCAACTAGTTCCTTTAATCTCTAGCTTCTGGTTGAGTTTGGCCAATAGAGAGTTCCAGCAAGAAATTAAAGGGAGAGAGGGAAGAGTGAGATGGAGGGGTTTATTTTCATGCTTCTTTCCAAATGCATTCACAAACAGTGGGCTGCCTCCCTTCACTGGGGGCACAGAGTCTATGATGCCCTCTGCATATTCAAGAACCACTCTTTCCTTTTCCCCATTCAGGCCTAGGGGTGTTGATGTATCATAGGACTATAATTTGTCCTGATGCAGTATACCATCCTTAGTGGGTTCCTGTATGTGCCCATGCTTTCTAAATTGTCCCTACATTATATTTTCAAAATACCCAACTTGAGGTCTTTTTTTCTTTCTTGAGACTCTCAACCCTGAAGAATACAGGTTTGTTTGTTTTACATTTCTTCATGAGAGACCCAACAGTATCTATTTCAATCCTCCAATGACCTCTGCTGTCATTTACTTTGAAACTTTTTTTTTTTTTTTTTTTGAGACAGAGTTTTGTTTTGTTGCCCAGGCTGTGTGAGTGCAGTGGCACGATCTTGGCTCACTCCAACTTACGCCTCCTGGGTTCAAGAAATTCTTGTGCCTCAGCCTCCTGAGTAGCTGGGATTACAGGTGCCCGCCACCACTCCAGGATGGTTTTTGTTTTGTTTTGTTTTGTGGTAGAGACTGGGTTTCACCATGTTGCCCAGGCTTGTCTCAAACTCTCAAACTCCTGAGCTCAGGCAATCTGCCCATCTCGGCCTCCCAAAGTGCTAGGATTACAGATGTGAGCCACTGCACCCGGCCTAGTTTGAAACTTTCTTGGACTCTTCTGTGTCTCTACATGGCTTTCTATATTATTTTATTGTAGATCTTTGAATGTGAACAGTTACAGAGCAATGATTTATATTTCATTCTTTCTTCTTTTTTAGAGATGGGGCCTCACTGTGTTGCCTAGGCTAGTCTTGAACTCCTGAGCTCAGTGATCTGCTTGCCTCAGCCTCTCAAGTAACTGAGATTATAAGTGATAGCCACTGTGCCTTGCTTAATGATTTATATTCTCTTTGTGCCTTCTAGACCATGAATCCTTCCAGTCCAGAAACATCTATGTGTCCCCATCACTTAGTAAAGAGCTTTTATCAGACCATTTCCAGTATTCCAACATATACATTTATTGAAATGTTCACTGGAACGGACCTGATAAAATGCACACAAAGATGAAATGAAAATGGGCATCATTAGTTGCTTACTATGTTCTACTATAGTAGTTACTGTTTTAATGGGAATCAATATATCATATCAATCAATAGTCTCATCTGATCAATCAATCATGTCAATATTATGGAATTTAGCACTCCAAAAATAAGCCTTCTGGTGAGATAGTATGAAGAAAGCAAATTGTATCAAGGTTTGTATTTTTATATTTAATGTTCTTTTTTCTTTTACAGGTAGTATTGAGCAGGGTCTTGGGTATTTATTCAATCTGACAACCTTTGCCTTTCAATTGGAGTCTTTAGGACATTTACATTTTATGTGATTATTGATATGGTTAGGTTTAAGTCTATCAACTTGCTAGTTGTTTTCTATTGTTTCACCTGTTTTTTTTTTTCTATCTCCCTCCTTTTCTACTTTCTCTTGATTATTTGAATGTTTTTCCATGATTCCATTTTATCTCCATTGTTGAGTCTTATTTGCCATATATGTTTCCTTGTTTTAGTGGTTGCATTTGTGTTTTCAGTGTGCATATTTAAATTTTGACCATCTTCCTTCTTTCTACTGTTTCATTTATAGTGAAGAAAATTATAGCTGTATAGTTCCATTCTTTACCTCCTGGTCTTTATGCTATTGGTATCATTTATTTTACATATACATATATTATAATTCCCCTGTACATTCTTATTGTTTTTGGTTAATTGATTTTTTTAATGAGAATTAAAGAAAAAATTGTTTATTTTCACTTCTGTAGTTACCACTTAAAGTGCTCTTCATTCTTCTGTGTAGGTCCATTATCATTTTCCTTCTGCCCAAATCACTTCTTTTAACATTTATTTTAGTGCTGATTTCCTGTTAGTGAATTCTTGCAACTCTTGTGTTTGACAGATATTTTTGGTGGCTATAGACTTTTAGACTGATAATGTTTTCTTTCTTTCAGGATGCTAAAAATGTTACTCCATTGTCTTTTCACTTACATTGCTTCTGATGAAAAATGTGCTCTCATTCTTATCTTTAGTACCTCTGTATGTAGTGTGTGTGATTTAAAGATTATGGGTTTTTTTCACTAGTTTTGAGTCATTTGATTACAATGTGCTTTGGTATAGTTTTCTTTATTTTTCTTGTACTTGGGTTTTGTTGAGCATCTTGAATCAGTGAGTTTATAGATTCCATCAAATTTGGAAAAATTACAGTAATTATTTCTTCAATTTTTTTTCTGTGCCCTCCTTATGTCTTCTTCTTCAGGTCTTTAATAACACATATAATTTAGGCTGTTTGAAGTTGTGCCATCACTCACTAATGTTCTGCTGATATTTACATATTCTTTTCTTCTCTGTGTTTAATTCTAAGTAATTTTATTTCTATGTCTTAGAGCTCACTAATATTTTCTTCTTTAATATCTTATCTGCCATTTTTCCCATTCACTGTTTTCATCTCAGGCATTATAGCTGACATCTCTAGAAGTTTAATTTTTTATTTTCCCTATGTCCATACTTAACATTTTCATATAAGGAATACTGTTATAGTAACTATTTTAGTGTCTTTATCTGCAAATTTTAACAAGTTTCAGTTATGGATCAATTTCATTTAAAACATTTCTCCTTGTTATAAATAATATTTTCTTGCTTTTTGAATGTCCGATTGTCCTTTGATTGACTGCCAGACGTTGTGAATTTTACTTTGCATAATGTTTGATAATTTTAGGTTCCTGTAAATAATCTTGAGCTTTATCCTCGGACACAGTTTGGTCCTTTTGGGTCTTGTTTTTAAATTTTGTTAGACAGATTTATAGCAGCGTTTAGTCTAAAGCTAGTTAGTCCTCATGACTGAGACAAGAGGCTTCTAAGTACAATGTTGGATTCCCCGTGAATTATGTCTTCTAGTCCCACTGGTAGGAACAAGCACAATTATAGCTTTGTGTGAGTATCAGATACTGTTCCCTCTATCCTTTTCGGTGTTTCTTTCTTGGCCCCAGGTAGCTTTTTCTGCATGCTTTGTGTTGACTAGAACTCTGCCGAGTTCTGTAGAGGAACCCTCTGCAGCTCTATAAAGTTCTCTCTCTGTGCAGCTCTCTCCACTGTGCTACTCTCTGTTCACATCTTAGGAACTCTGGCTGCCTTTGTCTCTCCAGACTCTCAGATCCAGCTCCTCAATGGGTGGGGCTTACCAGGCTCTGATTGGGTTCCTTCTCCCTGATCCACTGTTTAGAATCACTCTCAAGGTTGTAAATTGGGGCAATCATAGGGATCACCTTTTTTTTTGTTTCTCATCTCCATCTTGGTCAGGTGTCTTGGTGCTTAATTGAGCTGAAGGTTTTCCTGGGCTGATGGCAGCTGTGAAGAGGTAGGAGGGGGCATCTGCAAACACATGAAAGAGATAAACTGTAGAAATATGGTGGAAGAATATGCAATCAACCTGCTGCTTTCCTCTTATTCATGTCTGTTTGTTTCTTGTAGTGACCTAGCAGATTTACTTACCTAAAGTATGTTTTAAAATTTACATACATTCTTTTAATAAATATTTATTGACACTACTTACTGTATGCCAGGGACCATTTGAGGCACCACAAAAAAAAGAACATCAATATAGAGAATATTCTTGCCCTCTTTTAAGTTGAGGAGAAAAATAAGAACAGAAAAAGATAAAACAATGTCACATTGTGATTGTGATTGACACTGTAAAGGAAGAATAGATGGGGTGTAATAGAAGGCAACATAATTGGGAGAGAGATGAAGGTATGGGGTGCTGCAAGGGACCTAAGGTGTGAAAGAAATTGGCAGTTTCTGGAACGGATAGAATTTCTTCGAAGTGATGAAAGAGACTGACAATTTTCAGTAGTTTTCCCAAGGTTAAATACATTACAGGTAGCATCAGTAGGATTCCAAAGCTTTTCTCTCTTCAAGTTAGTGAACTTTACACTTGATTTATTGATCTAATTAGTTATTCTAAATTTTTTAAAAGAATTTAGTCTGTACAAAGCTGAAACATTGTAGTTACTTATTCTAGAAAACTTTGCCATGTGACAATTTCACCTCTTAACGTACATTGCCTTGTCTGTGTTGGAACTTTAAAATTATGCCTCAATGGGGTCATTACTTAAACAATGATTGTCTTTAATTCTACACAACTGTAGCAGTTATCATGGGAATACAATGATGAAACAACGATGAAACTTGCTTTAACCCTCAAGGAGTTTACAGTGTGCCAGTAAAGACTCATGTACGAGATGACTGTGATCAGAACTATGAAAGGAATATTCAGTTCTATTTAGAAAATGTTCACTGAATGCTCATTATATAAACCAGGCACTGGACTAGGCAGTGGGGGCTCAAAAATGAATAACACATAATCCTTGCCCTGAAGTAGCTTACTGGTGAGCAGTAGAAACAAATTTATAGATATATCCTGTTAACCTAATGCAATTGATAATTGACATATTAAAAACAAAGGAAGACATATTAGGAGCACAGGGGAGGGACATTTATCCCAGGTTAGGATTCATAGAGAAAAGGTCTTTATTTGAAAATGTTAATTAGCCCTCTTAATCATTCAGAGAGCTGGGGAAACAGACAAAGGCTAAGCTTTCAAGAACAAGGTTCAGGAATTGGCCTATTGAGGAAACCACCAACCAGGGTGTAAACGCCATTGACTCCTCTGTGACCACTACTGTTGCTAGTAACATGCACTTCTGCACCGGAAACTTCACCTTCCAACCACTCCTACTTGTATGAGCTACACATCTCTGCTGCCATGTATAATTTATAGTGAAAACAGAAACACCACACAGAGCCTGTTTCTGTACCCAGCTCAGGTCTTGTTCAGGTACAAAAAGAAAAGGATAGTTCCGTTTAGCGTGATCCCTTGGGCAATGGTTCTCAACCCTGAACTTACATTGCAATTGCCTGGGTATTCTTTAAACATGTTTATGTCTGGTTCATTCCAGAGCTTCTGATTTAATTGGTCTGGGTTACAAATTTGACATCCAGAGTTTTAAAACCCTCAAGTGCTTCTAGTGTTCGGCCTAGATTGTAAATCAAGGTGTGATGATTAATTTAATGTGTCAGCTTGTCCAGGCCACAGAGTGCTTAGATATTTGATCAGACGTTATTCTGGGTGTGTCTGTGAGGGTGCTGTTGGATAAGATTAACATTTGAATCAGTGGAGTGAAGCAGATTGCTCTCCATAATGTGGATGGGCCTCAATCAATCAGGTGAAGACCTGAATAGAAAAAAAGGCTGAATGTCTCTTGAGTAAGAGGGAACTCCTTCTGCTTAACTGCTTGAGCTGGGACATCAGTCTTTTCCTGCCTTTGGACTGGAACTGAAACATTCGTTTTCCTCGGGTCTCCGGTGTACTGGCTTTTGGACTAGAACTTACACCATCAGCTCTCTCGAGTCTACAGCTTGCTGACTGCTGGTCTTGGGACTTCTCCAGCAGCAAGCTGTGTGAGCAGATCCTTACACACACACACACACACACACACACACACTGTTTCTGTTTCTCTGGAAACCCTAATACACCAGGATTTAGGATCTAGCTTTTTGCCAGCTCCAACAGTGAAGCAGCATTTGGTACACATTTTAGGCCCTACAAAATAATAAGGCGTTATTTCCCTAGTCCTCTCAGTTCAGTGCTTTGGCCCTGAATATAGGGAATGGTATGGAATGATGTGAAATGGTGACAGTGTGGAGCATAGATGAGAGTGAGTCAGCTCAACCTCCACTGCTGTGGTGACAAATGACAGAAATCTTGGGATGGAGTTCTCCTTGGTGAAGGAGGTACTAGGGGACATGAACGTACCTGATACTGAAGCACACCTCACATCAGCCTGGATGTGGCGCATGTTTATAGGGATCAGGATGCATGATAACTGGCTTGGAAAATGTTGAAAGATTGAGCAAGTTAATTCTTCAAAAGCTTACCCTTCAGCAGAGGTCCTGTGATATTTGAGAGGCTGTAGTGATAGACAGACATACGCTGAAAGATTATAAAGAATCTGCAAGATTAAAATGAAGGAATCTAAGAATGAATGGGAAATCACACTGAGCATAAATAATGTGCAATCAAATCTGTCCCTGGCAATGCAATGCTTTGCAATTCGTGAGGAGAACTAGCAGCAAAATCCACACAATCAGCACACGGCTGTTACTCAGTTTGTTGGGAGAGGAATCAAGCACACTGTGGAATTAGCTCCACTCTCTTCACTTATGCTGGAAGGGTTATTGACCTGTGTGCAGCATGTATTTTTATTCTCAAACAGGGGGTGATTTTGTAGTGTTTGTCAGACGCTGCTCATAAACCATTTGTCATCTTCTGATGAGAGGGTTTGCATTTTTAAACAGAAAATGTAAATGACTTCTTTGGATTTTTTTTCCAGATGATTGAACAGTTGCAACATTAGGAAGGTTTGGCTCATCCTGCCTCATGCAATGAAACCACACATTCACACACATGCATGCACACACACACACATCCACATGCACATGCACACACACACACAGGCAGACACATACATACACACATGTACACGCACACACACTCAAGAGCTCCTCCTATGATAATTAGCTGCTTATTTATGAATATGGGAGAGGTAAGTGGGGGAGAAGGACATAATAAAAAATTGAACATTTCATATTTTGGATGCCAAATTTGCTAAAAACCAAAATGTTGTCTCAGTGAGCTATGTGACAAGTTGACACTAGATAAACTCAGTTTTCTAGTCTGGGGGTCAGCATCCAAATAGTGTGAAGGAGTTCTCTGAGGTTCATATGTGGCCCAGATAATCTGGCTTTCTACTTTTAGTTTGTTTGTTTGCTTGCTTTTGCGATGGAGTCTCACTTTGCCACTCAGGTTGCAGGGCAGTGGCGCAATCTCAGTTCATTGCAACCTCCACCTCCTGGATTCAAGTAATTCTCCTGCCTCAGCCTTCCAAGTAGTTGTGATTACAGGCACACATCGCCATGCTCAGCTATTTTTTTTTTTTTTTTTGTATTTTTAGTACAGACAGGGTTTCGCCATGTTGGCCAGGCTGGTCTCGAACCACTGACCTCAGGTGATCCACCCACCTCGGCCTCCCAAAGCGCTGGGATTACAGGCGTGAGCCACCACGCCCGGCTGGCTTTCTATTAGAGCAGTTTATGGAAAATTCATTCTCCAGCTATCAATGAAAATATTTCACAAAATTCAAAAAGTATACATAAATTATATTTAAGCTGCTGCCTGTAATAATCTTACTACCTAAGATTCTTTTATCTTTTTCTTATTGAATGTTTATTTTCTAGCAGGTATGTTTGTATTTCTAATCTATCTATTAGGTTAGAAATTCAACAGTAAATGCATTTATTTTGAAAAGTTCTATTGAATTATTTTTGAATTTATTTGAATCATTTCTATAGTGATTTTTGTAATCAGAAACTCCTCTGTTTGATATTCTTTTTGCTGCTAAAATATTCCTTTGGCATTTAAAATTTTTAGGTACAAAATATTCACCAGTCATGAGGTCTCCATCTGGGATACACAGTGACTCATGACGAGCTACCTTGTGGACCGAAAAGTTAACTGAGAAGACTTCCTTGAGCCTGAGCAGGACGATTGTGGAAGGAACACAAGATCAAAACTACCGGTGCTCTGTGGACTTGGGGCAGGGATTGTCCAAGGGAAATTACTTATACACATTTCCAGAGGAAATTTACAACTCCTCTTTTTCATATAGGTTTTGGGTTATTGGCTAATATATGCCAGGCTATGCGTGCTAAAACATGCAAATGTGTCTGACTCACCCAGGAGATGTAAATGGAATATTCCACTGTCCCTGTCTTAGTCAGCTTGGGTTGCTTTAATGAAATACCATAGACAGGGTGGCTTGAACAGTAAACTTTTTTTTTGAGACAGGGTCTCATTCTGTCACCTAGGCTGGAGTGCAATGGCACTACCACAGTTCACTGCAGCCTCAAACTCCCAGGCTCAAACTATCCTCCTGCCTCAGCCTCCTGAGTAGCTGGGACTACAGGAACATGCAACTACACTAGGCTAATTTTTAGAATTTTTTGTAGAGAGGGGATCTTGTCATGTTGTCCAGGCTGGTCTCAAACTCCTTGGCTAAAGCAATCCTCCCACCTCAGACTCCCAAAGTGCTGGGATTATAGGCATGAGCCATCACGCCCAGCCACAGCAAATACTTCTCACAGTTCTGAAGCCTGGCTGTCTGAGATGAAGGTGTCAGTACATCTGGTGTCTGGTGAGGGCCGGGTTCCTGGTGCGCAGATGACTGTTCTGTTCTTGTAACCTCACATGATGGAGAGAAGTGAGAAACAATCTTTCTTCTGTCTGTTTTCATAAGGGCATGAATCCGATCATGAGGACTTTATTTTCATGACTTAATTATCTCCCAAAGGCCCCACTCCAAATAACATCACATTGGAGATTAGGGTTTCAACATATGAATTTTGGGGAGATGCATTCAGTCCATACCAACCTCCTTTTATTGTCTTCTCTCCAATTTTTAAATATTACCACCAATGCTGCAATGAATATACTTGTACAGATCTCTTTGTGCAAATATAAAAGCATTTATTTAGAGTAGCATCTAAAAGTGGAACTTTTGGTCTCAAAGTATGCGTATCTTCAATTCTAGTAAACATTATCCCGCTGATCAGATCACTTGTTTTAATCTGCATTTCCCCTATTAGTAGTAAGATTGACCATTTTTAAATTTTTTTGCCATTCATAGCTCTTCTGTAAATTGACTGTTTCTTTCCTCATAAGTTTTAAAAAGTAATAAACACTGAGTAAATAAAAATGTTTCAAACCTGCATGTAAGAAACAATGTGTAGGAATTTGAAAAATATATTTTGTCATTAGTATTTTATTGGATACATGCATGATGTTTTTACTTTTATGGAATGCTTTTTCTGAACCTATTGAGATAATGCTCAAAAATGTTTAATTTTTAAATGTGATTTGTTAACATAGAATTATCTTGCATTCCTGGGATAAATCCATATTTGTTTTGCTACCTAATTAAACGTATTGCTATATTAATTTGCTAGCATTTTATTTACATTTTTTGTGTTTATATTTATAATGAGTTTGATTTCAATATTTCCTTTTCTTATATGATGTTTGTGCAGATCTTCAAGTATATATCAACCTCATAAAATCAGTATGGCAACTGGGCAGGAAGGAGTTAAAGTAGCTTACTGTCATTCTTCCTCCCAGGGAAAGAAGATAAGTGACCTCATGTTCATAAATCTTCATAAACATACTAATAACTAGATATCCTGGTAAACAGATTAATGATGGCTGCTTGGAGTTCTTATTTTTTACTATGCTCTTAGCAAGATGTTTGTATTTGAAGATCATCTATAGTAAGTAAACCTAGAATCTATGGATTTGTGAGGCATAGAGATTGTATGTAAACTATAGGAATTACCTGGTGATGTTTCACAGCCTACCTGCTCCCAGCCATGGGAGGTAAGAATGTGCATACCTCATTAAAGGCTTCCTTAGAACTATGAGCCAGAGAAGTGGGTCTTGGGAGAAAGTTCTGGACAGCAATGCGGGAGATCCAAGACCCTCCTCTGCCTGTTGCATGCTTCTTGATTACCCATGTTTTTGAAATTAGAGTAAAGATTGATACTAATTAAGATTTTTACGAGGCGCAATGGATCCAGCCTGTAATCCCAGCACTTTGAGACGGCCAGGTGGGCAGATCGCTTGAGCTCAGGAGTTCGAGACCAGCCTGGGCATCATGACGAAACCCCGTATCCAAAACAACAACGACAACAACAACAACAACAACAACAACAACAAAGAAAGATTTTTATCTATTTTCTAGCATAGCATGTATAAGAGATTATCTGTTCCATGGGCATATAATGAAGTTTAACTGTAAAATCGTTTATGTTTTCTCTTTTAGTTACGGTTTTCGATGTTGAATTTCATTAATGATTTTGGATTATTAAGATTTTTAAATTTCTTCCTGAGAATGGGAGGATATATGGAATTCCATGAGGTTATTATTTATATTAAAGCTTTGGAATAAGTTTGCATAAAGTTTTAAAATGTGTCCACTTGATTTTAAAGTCTCATTTTATCTGTATCTGATGCCTATTTTTGTTGGTAATATTGTTTATTTTTGTCAATTCTATTTTTCTCTGTCAGTATTGCAAGAAGTGTTTTTTTGTAGATTTAGTGTTTTTAAAGAATCGTATTTTAGTTATTCTGATGCTCTATCTTTGTTTTTCATTTTATTAAAATATGTTCCTATTTTTAATATTTGTTTCTGTTTTCTCTAGGTATATTCTTTTGTTATTTTTATTTTTTATATTTTTATTTTATATATTATTTCTATACTATATATATTTTATATATTATTTATATATTATATATTTTATATATTACATATTTTTATTTTATTTATTTTTCTAGCTTCTTGAAGTTAAGGCATTCTTATTTTGTAATAGCTGTAATTAATGCTGTACCTTTATTTAATCAGTGTATCATTTTTACTGAGTTGTATAAATTTTTCCATATAATATTTAATTTTCATTTACTCCTAAATATTTGGCAGGTTTAACGGTGAGTTCCTTTTTAAGAATGAGTCCTTTATAAATACATGTTTAAGTTTCACTTTTTGTTTGGATTATAAATCTTTTATTTTGATTTCTAAATTAACTTTATTATATCTGATAATATAATTTATATAGTATAAATTATTTGAAATTTTTGAGACTTTATTTGTGAACTGGCACATGAAAATCTGGTTATATTCCATATGTCCTAGAAGGGAATGTATATTTATTTTGGATAGTGTAGGCTTTTACATATATTAAATTTTTACTTGTCTGTTGAAATCTTCCATGTCCTATTTTGGTCTTTTTAATTTATCAGTTTCAGATATTGTTATAGACTGAATGCTTATGTCCCCCCAAAATTCAAATGTTGAAATCCTAACCCACAATTTGACAGTATTAAGAGGTGGACCTTTGGGAGTTAATGAGGTCTTGAGGGTGAAACTCATGAATGGGATTAGTGCTCTTATAAGAGACACAAGATAAATGATCTCTGCTGTGAGATGCACGTGAGGATACAACAAGATGGACATCCGAAAACCAGGAAGCAGGCATTGGAGCTTTAGGTACCTTGATCTTGAACTTCCTAGACTCTGGAACTGTGAAAAAATGAATGTTTATGTTTAAGCCACCTAGTCTATGGTAATCTGTTATAGCAGCCAGAACTAAGATAGATAGTTAATGTTAAAATATCCCACTGTGGCTATGGACTTGTTACTTTTTCTTTGCTGTCCTGTCAGGTTTTGTTTTGTGTATTTAGGGACTACATTAGTAGGTGTATAGAAGTTTATAATTAATGTATTCTTTTGGTAGCTTTTCTTTATTATTATGTAGTATCATTTTATTCTTAATATTTTTTGCCTTAAATTCTACTTTGTCTAATATTAATATTGCTACAATAGCTTTCTTTTCATATGTATTTGTGTGCTATTGCCTATATATTTATTTTCAACCATTCTATGAGTTTTGTCTTAGTTGTTTTTTTTTTTTTTTTTTTGAAATGAAGCCTCCCTCTGTTACCCAGGCTGGAGTGCAGTGGAACAATCACTGCTGCAACCTCTGCCTCCCAGGTTCAAGTGATTCTCCTGCCTCAGCCTCCTGAGTAGCTGAGATTACAGGCATGTGCCACCATGCCCGGCTCTTTTTTTTTTTTTTTTTTAATAGAGACGAGGTTTCACCATGTTGGTCAGGCTGGTCTCGAACTCCTGACCTCAAATGATCCGCCCACGTCGGCCTGCCAAAGTGCTGGGATTACAGGTGTGAGTCATTGCGCCTGGCCATATTTTAGTTGTATTTCTTTATAAGTAGCATATACTTAAAAAAAAATAAAAACCTATTTGATAATTTTTAAATTAGTAGTTTTAGTCTGAAATATTTGGACTTTCTCTACTACCTTATTGTGTATATAATACCCTTTTTATTTTCTTTGTTTCTGCATGTTTTGACTGTTGTTGGATCTTTAATTTTTCTACATTCCTTTTTTATTTCTATCAAATGATTTTGATAGAATATATTCCTGTTATTTTAGCGGTTATTTTAACATACATATTTAACCATAAATCTTCTTACCAAAGTCTAAATCTATCTCTTCTTCTTCTTTACATGAAATAAAACTAAAAATGATTCAATTGCACATTGAACGATTTCACATCTTATTGCTACTCAGAACAAAAATTACAACTACTGGACTGCAGATTGATTCTTCTCTAGCCTTGGATCATCTTGACACTTTCTGAGCTGTTATGTAGAAGTCAGGAAGCTTTTTGGTTATAAGTAACAAAAACCTGGCTCAATCAGTGATAACTTTTATTATCACATAAAAAAAATCCACAGGCAAGGTGTTCCCAAGGTTTGTTTAATAGGTCAGTCATCGTCAAGGAACTTTATGTATCTCTTTGAGCACTTTAAACATACTTAAAAGTCTTTGTTAACCTGTTCCATAAAATTGAGTTTCATCTGAAGATGACGAAGTATAAAGTTAGAAATTTCTTCCTGCCATGCATCTTTTTGAAGGAAGCTGAAGATATGACTCAGGAAAACAAGAAAGTAAACAAAATAGAGAAAGACATTGATTTATGAAAATAGCATATTCAACCCAAGGGACCAGCAAGGAGAAGACCAAAAATGATAGGGTGCAGCAAGCTTAGGAAGCAACCAATCCAATTTGAAGCAGGAGAATGGACAACTCCAGAAGAGAGGTTCCCTAGAGAAAAAGGAGACACTGGGAAAGAAGTGTGGTGTATATGAGAGTACCTGATATAACATATTATTTTGGAAAAATATAAGAGCACTAATTAGACTTAGACGTTTTAAAAAAGAAAAGCAATTTAAAACTAGGAAAAATAAAAAGCTATACAAGAAAGAAAATGTAATCATAGATTTATACTTAACTGCAGAAAAATATTACATATACATTTATATAAATTAATAACATAAATACCAGTTACTTAACTGAAAATAGCAATGTAATAAGTATAATGAAAGAATGGCTGAGGCATGATGGTGTTTCAGTAGTGTAAGAAAGAGAATTTTTTATCACAATAGCAGTTTATAATGTCTAACATTTAAAATTAAGATGCAAAAATAAAGCATCATATTTAGAAAAATGGGGGTTATAAGAAGAAATAACCTAGGGATTTTAAAAAATCAGAAATGAGAATTATGCCTGTGGGTGACATAGACTGAAAAGAATTGAAGATTTCTCCTACTCTTTGGTTATTTTCCCTTTGGCTAATAAGACTAAATCATGCTTATGTAAACTGAAAAAGAATGATAATGTATCTTTCAGACAAACTGCTGCTAAGAGACATGACCTGATTGGCTTTTTGAATGACATTTAAAATGAGGAACAAATGTGATCCAAAAGAAAGCAGGGAATACTTTAATAATTTAGGAGTAATTAATTTTACTTTCTACTTAAATATCAACTCTTTGAATGTAGTTGTAAACTGTTTTGTGAACGAACTAGCCTTGTTTAGGTACGAATCAGGAAACAGCCTATTTGTCACTGGTCTTTCACCTGTTCCTGCCCCTCTGATGTCTGAAGTAAATGTCTCATGAAAACAAGTCTCCTCTGAGTAAGTTTCTCCCCTCCCCTTCCCTCCCCTTCCCTCCCCTTCTCTCCCCTCCCCTCCCCTTCCCTCCCCTTCCCTCCCCTTCCCTCCCCTCCCCTCCCCTCCCCTTCCCTTCTCTTCCCTTCTCTCTCTCCTTCTCTCCTCCTTCCTTCTTCTCTTTCTTCTCTCCTCCTCAGTCTCTTTCTCTTTCTCCTTCTTCTACTTCTATCTCTTCTCTTCTTCCTTTCCTTCTTTTTAAAATGAGTCCTGTGCATATCTCTATTTCTTATTGATTCTTGAGGCCTCCTGAATTAGCTCATGAAAAATGGTTTCGTGAACAAACTGAACCCAGTAGAATTAGAGCTATAAAATATTTTCTTAATGATATTCCCAGGATTATATCTTCAATGATCTCACAGCTTTTTGAGTGACTTTCCATGCATTTATATAGAGTATTAGTATTATTATTTGAGATGGAGTCTTGGACTGTAACCTGGGCTGGAGTGCAATGTATGGAGTTTTATTTCTAAATTTTAAAAAGTTCTGCCAGCTGTAATAGAAAAAAAAAATCTTTCATTTATCTTGACATTTTTCCCCTTTCTGCTCCCCAAATTCTTGTCAGATGTAGGATTCGAAGCCTGCAGTAGGGAAGGCACTGTGGTTAGCATTTCAGCATTACTCCTGGGTCTTACCCTCCCTGTCCTTCATTCTGCTGGTTCTGGCTCCCCCAGGATTGGGTGAAAGGGAAGAAGGATGGGAGAGAGAAAGAGTGATACAGTCTCAGATAGCTGGTGTTGTCTGTGGCTCTCCTTTGGTCCTCAAATGCCTTTGTTGACAGTAAACATCCTAGGGCTGGTTGTGCATCTCATGGCAAGCTTTGTCTCCCACTCTCTCCTTGCAAGAGGACTCTATCTCCCTTGCTGGCTTTGAAACTAGTTTGCTATGTTGTGAGTTGCCTCTGGAGAGGGCCACATGGCAAACAGAGCAGCCTCAAGCTAACAGCCAGTAAGACACCAAGAACCTCAGTATCATACTCACAAGGAAGTGAATGCTTCACACAACATGAGATTGGAAATTTACCCTTCCTCACTTGAGCTCCAGATGAGACCACAATCCAAGCCTCAATTGCCACCTTTCAGGGAAGCCAGCTAAGCCGTGCCTGGATCCTTGACCTACAGAAACTCTGAGCTTAAAAAATATGTGTTGTTTTAAAAGTTGGTGGTACTATTTGCACAGCAATGCATGACTAAATAACTAATAAAGATTTCTTCAGAGATTCTCCCACTGGAAACACCGGACTGGAGATCTCCTGATGTACTCTGACTAACGTGTTGTTACTTACTCTGCCAAGGTGTGCCTCTCAAGCCTCTTTACTTACCTTGCTAGCAGGACAATTCTAGCAAGTTTCTTATCTTTATACTTTCTCCAAGAGAGTGTCAGGTGCAGTCTCTGAGTCACCTAAATGCAAGGGGACACATATCCCAAAGTAACTGTCTGCACGCTCTTCTTGCTCCCTTAATAGGGAGGGTCCCACATATTTGTGCAGGTTGGCAAGCATTGAACCAGGAGGTGTTTCCCTCCTGAAAAGCACCCCACATTCTATGAGTGGTTCTCTGGAATTCTTCCTTACCTGAAATTGAGGTAGGAGATGAGGGCTTAAGGTCCTCTGTCTGTTTGATTTTTATTTTTTATTTTTAAGATAAGGTCTTGTTCTGTTACCCAGGCTGCAGTGCAGTGGCATGATCACAGCTCACTGCAGCTTCAACTTTCTGGGCTCAAGCAATCCTCTCATCTCAGACTTCTGAGTAGCTTTGACTACAGGCACACACTGTAACTCCTAGCTAATTAAAAAAAGGTTTTTAGGCTAGACGCGGTGGCTAACACCTGTAATCCTAGCACTTTGGGAGGCCAAGGCGAGCAGATTGCCTGAGCTCAGGAGTTTGAGACCAGTCGGGGCAACACAGTGAAACCCAGTCTCTACTAAAATACCAAAAATTAGCCCGGTGTGTCAGCATGCGCCTGTAGTCCCAGCTACTTGGGAAGCTGAGGCAGGACAATTGCTTGAATCCACAAGGCAGAGGTTGCCGTGAGCTGAGATCACACCACTGCACTCCAGCCTGGGTGACAGAGTGAGACTCTATTTCCAAACAACAACAACAACAACAACAAAAGCCACATTTTTTTTTTTTTTTTTTTTGGTCGATATAAGATTTGGCTAACATTGCTTAGGCTGGTCTTGAACTCCTGGCCTCAAGCATTCCTCCTGCCCTGGCCTCCCAAAGTACTGGGATTACAGGCGTGAGTAACAATGACTGGTCCCTTTCTTTGCTGTTTGTATTCTTAGCCCTGGGGCCTTTGCCAGTACTCTGTTGATGATCACACAATGTCGTCTCATTTAACACCCTGCTAATGTCTTGACCTTTTTATTTTATGGTTGCTCCTTTTTCCCTAGCACCATAGTTTTCCGGGTGGGTTGGGAAGGGTGAGGTGAGAAAGTGTTATTTAAGAAAAGGAAAAGAGTGCCAATAAGTAACCTATTGTTTTTAAGAAGAGTCTTCCTTTAAACCCTTTTCACAGAAATTATTAGCTTCACTTTCAAAACAAAGAGAAAAGAGAGACAGCCTCTCCAAATTGCTGAGCATAGGGTCTTGAGAGATAATTAGACTGAAGAATTAGAAACTTTCAAAAGATTCACTGGGATCTAAAGGTTAGAAGAGACCAAAGGGATCCCTGTGAGTTAATATTAAGAACGAGCAAGAGAAGAAAAGGACAAATATTCTGCTCTCTGATGCCTGCGCAGGCAGAGGCCGGGCATGTGCACACACACGTCCTTAAACTGAAGGTTAATTATATGCGTTCTTACAGTATTTCATCAGTTCCTCCCAAATACCTCTTACTCCATCATTCATTTTTTGACTGGAAAATGTCCCATAATTGCTTTTGTAAAGTAGTGTTTCATAAACCAAAAATACAATTCTAAGCCCCCCAATTGACTGATGGACCCTGATCTCAGCCAAGGGAATTCCAAAGTTAACCTGAAAAACTAGTTCAGGCCATGATGTGGTGGGGAGGGGAGAGGAGAGTCAGTTATGCCTCATTATTTCCTCCTCTCTTTTGGAATTCAGGCACAGATGGCCAGCATTCACATCAATAAAGAGACCTCAAGACTGATGGAACACGCTGTAAGTCTGATAAGAAACATTTACAATAGTTTGCTGAGAATGTTGGTTTCCAGCTGCATCCATGTCCCTACAAAGGACATGAACTCATCCTTTTTTATGGCTGCATAGTATTCCATGGTGTATATGTGCCACATTTTCTTAACCAGTCTCTCATTGATGGACATTTGGGTTGGTTCCAAGTCTTTGCTATTATGAATAGTGCTGCAATAAACATATGTGTGCATGTGCCTTTATAGTAGCATGATTTATAATCCTTTGGGTATATACCCAGTAATGGGATGGCTGGGTCAAATGGTATTTCTAGTTCTAGATCCTTGAGGGATTGCCAGACTGTTTTCCACAATAGTTGAACTAGTTTGCAGTCCCACCAACAGCGTAAAAGTGTTCCTATTTCCCCACATCCTCTCCAGCACCTGTTGTTTCCTGACTTTTTAATGATTGCCATTCTAACTGGTGTGAGATGGTATCTCATTGTGGTTTTTATTTGCATTTCTGTGAAACCAAACACCCCATGTTCTCACTCATAGGTGGAATTGAGCAATGAGAACACTTGGACACAGGAAGGGGAACATCACACACCGGGGCCTGTTGTGGGTAGGGAGGGGTGGGAGGGGGGAGGGATAGCATTAGGAGATATTCCTAATGTAAATGACGAGTTAATGGGTGCAGCACACCAACATGGCACATGTATACATATGTAACAAACCTGCACATTGTGCACATGTACCCTAGAACATAAAGTATATATATATATATATAAAAGAAAAATTTACAATCTGTTCTCTCTGAAGCCTGATACCTGGAGGTTTCCTATACATAATGGGAACCTTGGTCTCCTAAACACCCTATCTTAACCCAGACAGCCCCTTCTATTGTTTCTACCTGCATAATAGGAACCCGGGTCTCCATAACCCCTTATCTGTCACCCAGGTTGGAGTGCAGTGGCACGATCTTAGCTCACTGCAGTGTCAGCCACCTGAGTAGCTGAGACTACAGGCACCTGCCACTATGCCTGGCTATTTTTTTAAAAAAATTATTTTTAGTAGAGACAGGGTTTTGCCATATTGCCAAGGCTGGTCTTGAACTCCTGGCCTCAAATGATCTGCCTGCCTTGGCTTTCCAAAATGCTGAGATTACAGATATGAGCCACCATGCTGGGTCCACAACCCCTTATCTTAACCCAGGCATTCCCTTCTATTGATTCTAGGTCTTTAGACAATAACTTAACTCTTTCAACCAATTGCCAATCAGAAAATATTTGAATTGCCTATGACCTGGGTGCACCTCTCCCTACTTTCTGTTGTTCTACTTTTGGGACTGAACCAATGTACATCTTACATGTATTGATTAATGTCTGCCTCCCTAAAATGTATAAAACAAAGCTGTGGCCTGAGCCCACCTTGGGTATATGTTCTCAAGATTTCCTGAGGGCTGTGTCATGGGCCATTGGTCACTCATATTTGGCTCAGAATAAATCTCTTCAAATATTTTACAGAGTTTGTCTCTTTTTGGTGACAGTTTCCATAGCCCAGTGACCCAGGTGGACACGAACGATTATCTGGAAATCCAAAGAATTGTTTCCAAACAGGAACATGAAACGTGGGCTGGTGACAAGAAAACTTACACAGTGGTGCTCAAACACGAACCATCCTTGAGTTCTGGTGGGTGAGACAACTGTCATTGATTTGGAGACTTACAAGTGTTCATTCTCGGTCTGGAACTGCAACATGGGACCAGAGGTGGGGCTATTGCTGATGGGGAGAATTAACAATGTAATCCTCCAAATTTTCCACATGTCTGTATCCTGGCATTTGCTAAAGTATTCGCTGGCAGCCAGTATGTTCACAGCAAGGCATGGTAGAAGTCATTTTAGAAACAGACATTCCAGGGGACATGCCTGACTGTATTGCACAAGTGGCACAGAGCAGTTTCAGGTCTTCCTCGTCAGTAACTTGCTTTAGCATTGCTGTTGAATATTGCTTTCACAGCTACACTCAAGCAAATAACTCTTCCAGGATTGGTCCTTATCCTAAGCCTGCAGGAGTTTGAGGGGTGGGTGTTACATACCATTGCAAATATCGGTCTGCAGGTTTCAACGATACTGACTGTTAAGTTCAGTCTAAGTCTGTCTCTACAAATTTTAAGTTCCATCTAAAGTTTTCTCTGTACATACTAAACTGTAACTTAACTGGATGTGTTGACAAATTGGAACCTACTCGTCCCAATCAGTGAATTTCAGCCAATCACAGGGAGCCAACTGTTCAAACCATGCTTGTTTTTATTTTTATTTTTATTTTTTTTAATTTTAATTTTAACTTATTTTATTTTTTTGAGATGGAGTCTCGCTGTGTCCCCCAGACTGGAGTGCAGTGGCATGGTCTTGGCTCACTGCAACCTCTGCCTCTTGAGTTAAAGCAATTCTTCTGCCTCAGCCTCCTGAGTAGCTGAGATTACAGGCATGTACCACCCTGCTTAGCTACTTTTTTTGTATTTTTAGTAGAGATGAGGTTTCGCCATGTTGGTCAAACTGGTCTTGAACTCCTGACCTCAGGTGATCCGCCCACCTTGGCCCTCCCAAAGTGCTGGGATTACAGGCGTGAACCACCGTGCCTGGTGCTTAAATAAACTGTGCCTAAATAAAGCAAATAAAGCTAAATAAAGCAAATGCTGATATGTAACCAATCCAGCTGTTTCTGTACCTCACTTCCATTTTCTGTATGTCACTTTCCTTTTTCTACCCATAAATCTTCTCTGATTATGCAGCAGCACCAAAGTTGCCCTGAACCTGTTCTAGTTCAGGCGGGTGACCAGTTTACAAGTTGTTCTTTGCTCCATTAAACTCTGTTAAATTTAATTTGTCCAAAGTTTTTCTTTTAACATGGTGTTCACCTCTTGTAGCATGGGAAATGCATACTGGAATGTTCTAAGGAAGTTTCACCAGTTTGCATCTCATTATAAGGCTTCTTACTAAACATGCCAGAAAAATCTCTTTGTAACCTTTTATTTTATTTGTTTTTAAACTTAGCATGTGGAAGTCAGGGTAAGGATTTAGTAAGTTTCTTTTTTTTTTTTTTTTTTGAGACGGAGTCTCGCTGTGTCGCCCAGGCTGGAGTGCAGTGGCGGGATCTCGGCTCACTGCAAGCTCCGCCTCCCGAGTTCACGCCATTCTCCCGCCTCAGCCTCCGAGTAGCTGGGACTACAGGCGCCCGCCACCACGCCCGGCTAGTTTTTTGTATTTTTTGTAGAGACGGGGTTTCACCATGTTAGCCAGGATGGTCTCGATCTCCTGACCTCGTGATCCACCCGCCTCGGCCTCCCAAAGTGCTGGGATTACAGGCTTGAGCCACCGCGCCCGGCCGGATTTAGTAAGTTTCTAGTGTATTTTCTCTACTTTTCTTCTTTACTGAATTTGCACCTTCCTTTTGATTGTTATTATTATTACAAAGAGATCAGAAATCAGAGAAAAGCAAAGTGATTTTTTCCTTGGCAGAAACTGTCCTGCCAATGTTGCTTCTGGGCTTCTCTTCATTTCTGTGTTTCTCTTTGAGTCTTTCATTGCATGCAGTTGATTAATGTAGTTGACTGCTAATCAATATTAGCACCTGTGGTAGTGGAGATATTACTAAATTATAAATGATCTTTAAAGATACATTCCAAGAAGCAATTACTTTTAGGGCTGTATTTGTTATCACAATGTTGACAACGTTGATATCAGGATTTTAATTTCCGGTGGGATAATGAAATTTCTGCCCAACACAGATTTTCTCTGCCTTTGTCCTAAAACTGAATATTGCTTCAGGTTTGTAAATGGCAGTATTTTCTTGGCTTCATTTCATATAAAGATTCTTAAGAGGGTTTTTTTTTTGTTTTTTTTTTCAAGCCATAGGATTTTATAGACATGAGGATAAAGTATCAAAGGAGAGGTGCTTATCTGAGAAGAAAAAGTTTTGTTCTCTTAGCCTTCTAGTGAATCTTCTGCCCCAGGTAGATACTGCTGCAGGTTATATTCGGGCAGTTGGTCTCTCAGCAGCAGTTGACAGGGACAATGACAAGAATCTAGGGGAAGAATTTGCCTCTGTTGAGGTGAACACTGAAGAAAGACTCAGCAGGAACCTTGCTGATAAGATTGTTTCATGGGCACAGGAGTATCACAAGATCTCAAATATGTATGAATTACTGCAATTACTAGGGCCAGGAGCGGCACAATAGTCCTCACTCCATTCATCTTTCTCCTACTCTGTACTGGAACAAGTCTCCTATGGCTAATTTTTTCATTTTCTTTATTTTGTTGTATTTGTGAATTAAAATAAAAATAAGCCTTTTTTTTTTTTTTTTTTTTTTAAATCGAGTCTTGCTCTGTCACCCAGGCTGGAGTGCAGTGGCACGATCTTGGCCCACTGCAACCTCTGCCTCCCAGGTTCAAGCGATTCTCACGCCTCAGCCTCCTGAGTAGCTGGAATTACAGGCCTGCACCACCATGCCCTAATTTTTATATTTTTAGTAGAGAAAGAGTTCCACCACGTTGGCCAGGCTGGTGTTGAACTCCTGACCTCAAGTGATTTGCCTTCCTTGACCTCCCAAAGTGCTGGGATTACAGACGTGAGCCACCGTGCCCGGCCAAGAAATCAATTTTTACAGACTCTATTGGTATTGGTGGCACGGTGAATTCATGTTTACATTCTGAAAATTATCATCTTGGAAAGCCTGTCATACAATTTCTGCTGTTATTTGTTGTAAGTTATTAGTGGTATTAGTTAATGAGCACTGGTGGAGAATCAGCTGTGTTCTTAGCCCCAAACTAGGCCCTCCTAATTTCTAGCTCACCCTGCTGACGATTATATTTCATTGTATGCTACTGACACTCACTTCTGTGCTCTAGCCTAGTTTCCTGAATCCTCTTACAATCTACAGGAGTCAGAGATCAGGTTATCTTTTCTCCTGATTTTTCGTAGCACTGCCCACAATGCTACGAAATTGATCGGCTTTATGGAAAAGAAAAGCAAAACAAAATCTCCATTCCGGAGAAACTTACTCTGGGTAACAAGGCTTATTTTTCATAGTTTAATCTTGAAATGTTTTTCATTCTTTCAAATGGTCCACTTCACAGTAAGTATCATAAAAGCAATGGTTCTATAGAGATGGGGCTGTAGGAGAACTCAAGGAAGTTACTCGAACCGCAAAGGAAGGTACTTTAACCCCAAAAGTGTTCTAAAACCCCAGGATCCTTAAATATGTGAATGAGAAGCCATTAAGCTGTTACTAAGGTCCTATTGATAAAGATAATAGCTAACACTTCTATGTGACAGGCCTGAGAACTTTATATGCATGATGTCTTTTTTTTTGTCCTCACCACAGTCCTAGGCAGTATTTGAGGGTTGAAGAGTTAATAATTTGCCTAAAGTCACACAGGTAGTAAAAGGTGAAGCCAGAATGCAGACCTATGAGAGCCTGCACTTTACTTTCTACATGTACTGCCTGTAAAACTCTGAAATGAGGCAGTCCTGGGAGACGCAGGGCCTCTGAGTGTGTCTGGTCTTTCCAGCAGCAGGTCCATGGCCGGACTGGGATTTGTCTTTTACTTCTGTTCCCATCCTACTGGCACAGAATATCCTGGGGTGAAAAGTCACAACTTAGGGCTCATGATGTCATTTATAGAATGGCAATTTGTCATCTCGTGTCAAATTGTAGATTCGCAGAAAAGCCTGGTTAGGACTTTGAGAAACAAAAAAGAACAAGAGCCCATAAGGTGCTCCATAAACCTGTTTTTACGCATGGCAGCAAGTGAGGATGTTATACTTAGTAGGAGTTCTTTTGGAAGTGGATTTAGAAACGGAGTCAGCTTGGTGCACTAGAAAGAAGAGTTAAAATTCATAAGTGCAGTGGAAACTTACGAGTGTTCTAAGAGGCGGCATAATCAAACATAGCAGACTTTCTCCCTCTACACAGCAAAGGGAAGAAAAGTGGGACGGCCTTTATTGCTTCAGTCTGAACTTCTGAAAATCCCGTCAAAGCATCAGAGATTAGGGAGAGGTCAACCTGAAAAGATTCATTTGTTAGAGAGCAACGAGGGTAAAATGTAGACATGAACTGAAGCGCTGACTGTGAGATTTCAAGAAATTAAAAAGAATTTTTCTGAAAAGATACCAGAAAGTTTAGGGAATACAAAAAGGAAGCTGCAAATGACAAGTGCTATAAAAGAATAATGACCACAGGGAGATAGACTTCAGACATAATACGATTCTCTGTTAGCAGAGGTTTTAACGGCTAAGAAAGATGTTGACGATATGAAAAGAAAATTCTGCTAATTGAGCACAATGCTTTTCTACGAATTGGCAAGGACCAAAGTCATAGATGGGGATATGTTTTATAAAATCATTAATATAATAAGCTGCTGTGACAGGAAGGAACCATTGTCTATGAGGCTGTAAGAGCTCTTGAACCTGTTTTTAAAGACAAGTGGTTAACTCCATATCCCCAGAGGATAAATAGGCCACAGTTAATTACTAAGGTTCCTAAATTCCCTCCTGGAACACCGTCCCCTGCACCAACTCTGCGTCCTTCTTCTGTGTGATGGGGATACAGGCTTCTATGTTACTGAGAAAGCAAAAGGAAACCAGGAATGTTCTAGATCCCATACCTATTACTCATTATGCCACCTGATTTCCTTTATGCTATAATGGACATTTCATTGCTGATGGAAAACTGAACAAAGTGAACAATTTGGGCTTCTATACAGAACCATGTCTAATTATCTACAGTTTTGAAGTAATTTAGTGTTTAATGCCCGTGATGAAACATATAGAAGAATTCTGTTTTTCATGGTTCCTGTAATTGAATTAATTGGCATAGCTTACTTTCTGGCCTTAAATTTTTTAATTGATTTAGTGTAAAATGAATTTGGGCTTTTGTATTCGTCTGTTTTCATGCTGCTGATAAAGACATACCCGAGAATGGGTATTTATAAAGAAAAAGAGGTTTAATGGACTCACAGTTCCAAGTGGCTGGGAAGGTCTCACAATCATGGCGAAAGGTGAAAGTCATGTCTTACATGGCAGCAGACAAGAGAACATTGAGAGCCAAGAGAAAAGGGAAACACCTTGTAAAGGCATCAGATCTCGTGAGACGTATTCACTACCAGGAGAACAGTATGGGGGAAATTGCCCCATGATTCAATCATAGCCCACTGGGTCCCTCCCACAAAACGTGGGAATTATGGGAGCTACAATTCAAGATGAGATTTGGGTGGGGACACAGCCAAAGCATATCAGCCTTGGAAAGCTTGTGACCATATGAATGTCTTCCATGACGTCCCATGTTAGAGTGAGTCGCTGGTTTGCCTCAGTAACTCATTTGTTTCCATCTGCTCCATTTTCACCCATGGGGAATGCTGATGGCCAGTGTGGTAGTATATGGTTCCCTGTAGATTATGAATTATTGGATTCATCTTGGCAATTAGGGACCATGAACTTAAATACGATAGAATTGAGGTGAGGGAATAGAATAGAAGATCAGCAGTCCAAGTCTGTATTCTCTTTAGCAAATCACCCTCCTGAAACCTTTCTTCACTGAGGAACATGTGGTAAAGTTTAAATGTACTCTACCTGTAAATTTCTCTTACCAAATGCTGTCTGTGAAACCCAGGGTGAAGTTTTTTTGTTTGTTTGTTTGTTTGTTTTTCAGATGGAGTCTCACTCTGTTGCCCAGGCTGGAGTGCAGTGGCGCAATCTTGGCTCACTGCAACCTCTGCCTCCCGGGTTCAAGAGATTCTCCTGCCTCAGCCTCCCAAGTAGCTGGGATTACAGGCGCCTGCCACCATGCCCTGCTAATTTTTGTATTTTTAGTACAGACAGGGTTTCACCATACTGGCCAGACTAGTCTCGAACTCCTGACTTTGTGATCTGTCCATCTCAGCCTCCCAAAGTGCTGGGATTACAGGCGTGAGCCACCACGCCTGACCTCAGGGTGAAGTTTTATCCTATTTATAGGAAGTTTTCTTTATCTGAAATGCTTAAAGTTTTATAACCAGACACCAGGTCTAGGACTGTATCCAAAATCTCTAAATCCAACACGTCGAAGGTTGAGATTAGGAATCAAAACCCACATACATACCCATATTATTTTACTGGATGGCATCTTTTTCTCACATTTGTCCTGAATTTATAGGCTGGCCTAATTGGAAAATGCAAGCACCCTGATCCTGAAAACTTCTACAAAGTCTCTCACTTTTAAATAGTCTTCTGTGGAAAGTAAAGCTATTTTTATAACTGCTGATTTTAAAGTGCTCTCCCTGCAACGGGTGTTATTGTATTTGTTCTTGCCCATTTTGTAATACAGGGTTCATTTTTTATTTTTTGGAGCAAGAAAAGAAAGGAATATAAAATGGAACAAAATCTACACTGCTCTTCAACCAAAGAAACTGCTTTTTACCATTTTGAAATTTCTGTCTCAACCCCTGAAAGTGCTATTTTAACGTAAGGACATTGTATAAAATTACAGAAAAAGTGCAAGTTATAAATTTAAAAAAATGCTTAATAGCTTAAAAACTTAGAGATCATTAGCACAAACTAGCAGCTTGGGAGTTTGTGATCATTGTAGAAAAATAATTGCCGAGGATTGAAGACATCTAAAGAAGTGCCCAAAAGTCATCCAGAGCCATTTCTTAGTAATGTCTGGAATCGCTGCTCCCATGGCTCACATAAGAGGCCGTCCAGTTACTTCTTAAATAGAAACTCACTTTCTCAAGAGACTGGATGTTTTATTACTGGAAATAAATTGTTCTTTCACTGAACCACAATGTATCTTTTACAGCTTCCATATTCTTCTTTTATTTGTATTACCCTCGATAGCATAAGTTGTCTTTCTGTTTCCCATCTGGGCCTTCAAGTAAGTCAGGCTCCGAGTAAAAGATATATATTTTACATCACAACCTGTGACACACACACAAAGCTTAAATAAGTGTTTCACTCATGTCAGAGGCGTTTGAACCACAGCAACTCCATCTTGAATAGGAGCTGGGTAAAATGAGGCTGAGACTTATACTGGGTTGCATTCCCAGACAGTTAAGACATGGTAAGTCACAGGATGAGATAGGAGGTCAGCACAAAATACTTGTCATAAAGACCTTGCTGATGAAACAGTTTGCAGTAAAGAAGCCGGTTAAAATCCACCGAAACCAAGATGGCCACGAGAGTGACCTCTGGTCGTCCTCACTGCTACACTCCCATCAGCGCCATGACAGTTACAAATGCCATGGCAATGTCAGGAAGTTACCCTATATGATCTAAAGAGGGGAAGCATGAATAATCCACCCTTTATTTAGCATATTATCAAGGATAACCATAAAAATGGGCAACCAATAGCCCTTGGGGCTGATGTCTATGGAGCAGCCATTCTTTTATTCCTCTACTTTCTTAATAAACTTGCCTTCACTTTATGGACTCGCCTTGAATTCCTGTGCGAGATCCAAGAACCCTCTCTTGGGGTCTGGATCCGGACCCCATTTCTGTAACACACATTTAATACAGGCACATTTTTCTGGTATTTTCAATTCTCTTCTGTTTCATTAAGAAAGTTTCCTCCTCAAGACTGTTGGATCCATCACAATCCACTAAGTGACTCACAGTACTGGGTTTGGGAGAGACCGCTCGAGGTGTTCCTGGTTTTAGTCTGAAGACTGGAACCCAATTGTAGCTAAAATCCGGAAATGGCACTCTAAGACGTTCTGACCTTGAAAGTGAAATCTGTAATGCATTTTTAGTGTGCGTTTGACCTTGTAGAAGGGAGATCAATTGACTTATATTTTACTGATGTCTTCTAGGCATTTTGTGGGCATATGGCTGGCTGCAATGGGGTAAGGCTGAGCAGATGCTGCCCAGAAGCTGAGTGAGAGCTCGAAGCAGCTGCCCATAGTTGTGCTCTGGGGTGGCAGTTATAGTCCTAGAAACCCACAAATTAAGAACTGATAAGTCTCCCTTCTTCATAGGCATCATTCCCACATCTCCAATGCTTAGGGTATGAGCATTGCCCTTCGGTTAGGAGCCACACCAGGAGCCAGGGGCTGGGGTCAGGGTTTGGAACTAGCCACAAGGTCCAAGTTCAGTGGCCAGTCCTGAAGTGGATCCAGGGGTGGTAGTCTTTGAAGTCCAGAGTTCAGGAAATGGCTGATACTCCTGGTGGCTTCATTATACTACAAGGAGATGTAATTGCTGGATGAGCTTCTCAGCTCTTAACTGCTGCCTTCAATCAGTGAACATTTAATGAAGTCTACACAAATTAATTAGTGTAAGTTGTAAATGCTGAATAAGCTTGAAATACAGTGAAAGAGGTAAAGAAGGAGACAACTGTGCTTTTTAAGAAATAGAAGAATCACTTTCATTAGAAATGGCTTTGGGGATGACAAGTAGTATGTAAAGAAAAGATGAATTTTCTTCTTTTTTTCATACATACAGTAATTACATTTAGAATTCATAGTTAAAAATAAAACCTAACTCACTTGAAGACTGCTGCATGGCGCTTGAATTATGTAATATTTCAATATATCATGTGTGATGAATTATTAACATGAAAAATATGATAATGAAAAATATTGACTTTCAACCTGTTTTAAAGAACAGAAATATTTCTGATTTTTTAATATGTTAGGCCAAAAAAAAAAAAAAAAGGCAGGAAGGAGACCACACATGTGACAGATATAGGAGATGTTACATATTATCTGCTTCATCCCTTTTGGCAGTTGAGTAAGCACAAATCATTTTCCAAAAGAAGTAGGAAGAAAAATTCAACTTTGTCAAAGAAGCACCATTTGGGGCTAATGTAGAACAGAAGCAGCCTCTTTTCATGTCTAATAATGGTCCCACTTTCCCAAGTCACCTTGAAATCACCATTTCTTCCTCATATGGCCTTTAGGGTGTTTTGTTTTGTTTTGTTTTTACTTGACCATTTCAGTTTTCTTTAGATAACTCAGTTAGCAGTATCGATTGGGTGATCCTAATTTGCCTGGCAGCATTCTGGATTATACCAGTTGTTCTGGAGTCCCATCCAGGTTAGCATTTGTCTAAATTATTTTAAACATAGTTATTTTTAAAATTGATAACTGTGTCGATATGATTTTCATGTTTTATTAGGAATCTTACTATTAACAGCTGTATTTAAAATAAGACTGGAGGTTGTGTAGTCCTTCAGTTTACCCTTCTGGTTTCTGCTGTGGGCTCTTTCACATTATGTTAAAGGCTTAAGTATACATTTCTTACTTTAATAACCTTAATACATGGTTACATCTTTTTTTTTTTTTTTTTTTTTTTTGAGATAGAGTTTCGCTCTTGTTGCCCAGTCTGGAGCTCAATGGTGCGATCTCGGCTCACTGCAACCTCCGCCTCCTGGGTTCAAGCAATTCTCCTGCCTCAGCCTCCTGAATAGCTGGGATTACAGGCATGCACCACCATGCCTGGCTAATTTTTGTATTTTTAGTAGAGAGGGGGTTTCACCATGTTGGTCAGGCTGGTTTTGAACTCCTGACCTCAGGTGATCCAGCCACCTTGGCCTCCCAAAGTGCTAGGATTACAGGCGTGAGCCACTGTGCCTGGTCAATACATGGTTACATCTTAATGCATGGTTAAATTAATATATTATATTATAATTATGATATATATATATCAACCTCTATGAACCTTTCCAGATTGAAGATGACTAATATCTCCCTCCAGGGACAGTTTGCAGGGCATCCAATGATACGACCAAGTGCTCTTGGATACAAAAAGTGAGGAGCAGTTAACTTCTTTCTGTTTAAATATTTGACACTGCTTATCCACTCCTGCTTGGTGCGTCAGCTAGCTGTGCTATAGCCTTATGACCTTCAAGGTGCATAGAAGCATTAGGCTGCCAGTCAGTTGGGAATGGGAAATGATAGGATATGTACATTAATATGTGCATATATATGTATTTGTATGGAAATTAGTGGTTGAGCATTCCTACCACAGAGAATTTAGGGAGTGATGTGAATGTTCTTACTACTGTCATTTATTCTGCAGTCCCAATATAAACCTTAAAAAATTGTTTGGTAATTTAAAAAAATTGCAACAAACCATCCAGAGCAATAAACTATGAAAAAAGGAAATATTTCATGAAAAATTAAACACTAAATTTTTATTTCCTCAGATATGCTGATAGTGAATGTGTAACTTATGATCTTCTAGTTAGATGATGGTGACCACATGAAAACCCAAAGACACAAGTCTGCTAAAGAAGCATCTTTATCTATTTAAAAATTAGTAGTTATTTTGAGGCTATGCCCATAGATGACCAGGTATCACATGCAGTGCAGAAGATGTGTTTACATGTCATTCTGAGAAGCATAACTTTTCATTTAGATCAAATGGCTATTCTAAATTTGTGTGTGTGTCTGTGTGTGCCTTTAGAGTAAGGACCACCCTCTAGAGTAGTGTCTATTCCTTAGGACTAAGGACAGGACTGAAAGAGACCTGCTTTAACAAAGAATAAAATAAAACTTGACAGAATTGAAAAGGTCAGTGAGTAACTGCCTAGCAGAGTAAAATTTGATATAATTTAAAGGAAGACAACATAACCCACTATCTACAGTGTATCACCCACAGGGTTCAGCATATATTCACAAATTACTAGACAAA